>NC_073305.1:184264910-184864910 GCF_027595985.1 Sorex araneus
CGACTGATGCAGTTGATTGCTCGGACCATTCCAGGTGGTGGGTGGCCAGCAGCCTCACTGGCCATAGGAACCTTATTCTCCCTACTTATTGGACCCCGAGAAATTCAAGGCACACTGGGGGGGGGGGCGGGGAGAGAGAGACAGAGACAGGGTGACGGAGAGAGACAGAGACAAAGAGAGGAGAAAGGGAGAGACAGAGGAGAGAGGGAGAGACAGAGACAGAGACAGAGGTGGGGGTCTTCAAAGCAGCCAGAGGAGAGATGATCTCAGGGTTCTCTTGGGCCCCACACAGAATTCTGGGGTGTGGTTGCTTCTCTTGCATGGGGCAGGGGGACCACATCCTGCTGTGCTCAGGGCTCACTCCCAGGCCAGTGCTCAGGGCTCACACCCGGCTCTGTGCTCGGGGCTCACTCCCAGCTCTGTGCTCGGGGATCACTCCTGGATGTGCTCAGGGCTCACTCCTGGCTCTGTGCTCAGTGATTACTCCTGGCTGTGCTCAGGGCTCACTCCTGGCAGAGCTCAGGGGACCAAATGTGGGGGTAAAGATGGAATCACGGGGGGCCGTATGCAAGGCAAGCGCCTTGACCCCTACACTTTTTCTCTAGCCAAGGTCCGGTTGCTGCTGACTCGAGCACTGGAGAGGGAGTCCAGCTCTCAGTCTGCCCTCCCCCAAGGAAGCTCAGACTCTGCTCCCCTATCACCTCTCAGGCACCCGTGGCGCGGCGTATTGTTAGGGAAAGAGGCACCCAGACTCTCTAATCGCCGGGTTCTTTGTTCTCCAAAGAGCTATTTTAGATCGATTCCCACCCGATGTCTAAATCAGTATCTCTGCTGCGGCTTGTTCTTTTCCTCACGGTTGGGTCCCGGAGCCTCTAAGATCAACCGATCGACCTTGCGGCTCTTGTGGGCAGTGGCTCTTGTCCTTCCCCGCAGTGGGACCAGGGGACGACACTGCACAGAGTGACCTGAGTCCAGGACTTTGGCACCTGCTTTTTGCTTCAAATCACTGCTTCTGAGGAACCAAGAGAGGGCGGCTGGCCGGCCAGGACCCTCCGACAGAGTGGGAGCCTGAGAGCAGCCACTGGGCCACTCGCCTTGGGCGCCGCCCTCCCTCTGCTGGCCTCCCCTCTGCTGGCCTCCCCTCCGCTGCCCTCCCCTCTGCTGGCCTCCTGGGTTTGCTGGCATTTTCTTTCTTGCCTTTTTTTTTTTTACTTGAATCACTGTGAGCTACAGTTACAAGCTTTCATGTTTGAGTTTCAGTTACACAATGATCAAACACCCATCCCTCCACCAGTGCACATTCCCCACCACCCATGTCCCCAGTATCCCCCCTTTCCCACCCTCCCCCTGCCTCCACAGCAGACAGTTTGCCCCAGACTCTCTCTCTCCTTTTGGGTTGCATTGGTTTGCAATGCAGATACTGAGAGGTCATCATGTTTGGTCCTTTACCTACTCTCAGCACACATCTCCCATCCTGAACGAATCCTCCAGCCATCATTGACTTACTAAGATCCCTTCTCTATCCCAGCTGCCTTCTCCCCCAGCTCATGAGGCAGGCTTCTAGCCGTGGAACAGTCTTTCTGGCCCTCGTTTCTACTGTCCTTGGGTGTCAGTCTCCTATTTTGTTATTTTATATTCCACAAATGAGCGCGGTCATTCTATGCCTGTCCCTCTCTTTCTGACTCATTTCACTTAGCATGATACTCTCCATGTCCATCCACTTATAAGCAAATTTCAAAGAAAAAAATCATTTTTTCCCCATTCTGGAGTTATGAGGGGGATATTTTTAAGCCATTTTCTCCCCTCTGTCCCCAGGAATGTGCTCATCTCTGCTCTGGAATGGTGCATTGTGCCTGAGGATCTGATTAAGGGACGCATCATAAGATGAATGGTGTTTGTGTCCAGGCCTATAAATGAAAGATACATCTCTTTGCCCATGACTCATACAAAGAGGGAAAGGATCATTTTCATTACAACCTCTGAGGTTTTGCGGTTCTTTCGGGTCGTGAGTCACTGGTGCAGGTCACTCCCCTTCTTGGTCATCGACCTTATGCATCACTGAGATGTGCCACGGGCAAGATTCTGGAACTGGAAGGTGCAGGGGAACACGCATGTCTGAGCCAGAGCCGCCGTCCCGGCAGGCCTCATCCTGAGAACAGTGCCTTGTCCCCATCCTGTGGGGACTTTAGCCCTGTGCCTCATTCCTCAGCCTAAATAGCAGTTACCGAGCCCTGGTCCGGAGACGCCCAATTGAATCCCAAAATGGATCAGAGGCTACAGAAATGTCTCCGGAAGCCAACCGTTTGCAATCTAGGATTCCAGAAGCACACAGCCGCAGCACCCAAGACATTCAAAATGAGCACTATCACTGTCATCCCGTTGCTCATTGATTTGTTCGAGCAGGCACCAGTAACGTCTCCCATTGAGAGATTTATTGTTACTGTTTTTGGCATATCCAATACGCACGGGTAGCTTGCCAGGCTCTGCCGCAAGGGCTCGATACTCTCGGTAGCTTGCTGGGCTCTCCGAGAGGGGCGGAGGAATCAAACTCGGGTCGGCCGAGTGAAAGGCAAATGCCCTACTGCTGTGCTATTGCTCCAACCCCAAAATGAGCAATGGACATAAAATGATCGAGCATCTGCCCCTGGAAGGCAGGTTGGAATGGTGGTGGGAAATTTCGAGCAAAACATAATGCCCAGCAGTAGGGAGAGTTAGTGGGGAAACTGTCTGCCATGGAGGCAGGGTGAGGGCTGGGATGGGGGTGGGTGGGGGGTGGGAACTGGAGTCACTGGTAGTGGAGAGTGTGCACTGGCGGAGGGATGGGTGTCTGATGTACGGCTGAATCTCGAACATAAAAGCTTTGTAACTGTATCTCACGGTGATTTTAAAAGTAAAGTGGAGTTTATGCCCAATTCAATTAGCTTAATCAATGGCTGAATACATAGCAGTACTCCTGCATTAAAAAAAGAGCAGTTAGGGGCTGGAGAGATAGCACAGTGGGTAGGGCGTTTGCCTTGCACATGGCCAACCCGGGTTCAACTCCCAGCATCCCATATGGTCCCCTGAGCACCACCAGGAGTAATTCCTGAGTGTAGAACCAGGAATAACCCCTGTGCATTGCCGGGTGTGACCCAAAAAGGAAAAAAAAAAAAGAGCAGTTATCCTCACACCTGGTCCGGGAGAAACAGGAGCCCCACGTCACTGCAGTGGGGGGCGCGTGAGCTACATGGACAGGGGTGTTTCTGAAGGGCTTCCATCCGAGGGGTTGGTCAGGTGTGGGGAGGGATTCTCACCCAGGGCAGCCACTGCCCTGTCCGTCACTCACCAGCCCTGCTCTCCCGGGGAGATGCAGGCCAGGCAACTGACCCTCGCGGACACACTTCCCACAGCTGAGGACTCTGAAGCACCCTCGGGAGGGGGTGGGCCGAGTTCTCACCCTGTAGACGCCCCAGCAGCTGCACCCACACGCCACCACCACAGCCACGCCAGGGCTCAGCTCCACCGCTTCGCTCTAATGCTCTCTGCTAGATGCCAAAGAGCAAAAAATATATGGATAGTCCAGTGCCCAGGCTGAGAACGGGGGGATCTTCTCAACTCATTGGCCCAGACCATAAATCCTAAAGTGTTCAACTGCGCGGTCACTATGTGGCCACATGACACCTCAGGATTCATCAATACTGAAATTTCAGTAGGAGCACCCCAAGTTACATGAGCAAGTAGCCCAGACGCCCACGCAACAAGCAATAACACTGAAGGCCCAGCTAGCAAAAAATAGCTTAGTCAATCCTCAGGCAAGGACCAAACAACCCCCTGGTCCAATATAGCAATTGTCACATATTTTCTTTTACCGAAATATTTTTGATAATCCCTTTAACCATTTAGTTGTAGCCAGATCAATGTAAAGTAAACTACCGAGTGCCTGCGAAGGGGGCGGAGTTGGAAGGTGGTTATGTAAATGAGGACAGTGGTGGAGGGGAGGCCACTTTGGTTGGTGCTCGAACCTCAAAAGCCCATAAAGCTGTGTTATGCACAACTTTGTAAACCAGGGTGTTCTAATAAGGTATCTTATTGACCAAAAAAGAAAAAAAAAGATTCTCTATTTGTTGTCCGAGTGGGCCACTAGCTGTTGGCCCCACTGTTAATGTCTCTGCTCAGTCTTGTAAACATTGTTTGTTTGTTTCTGTTTGGGGCCCCTGAAGCCCTGGGGAGGCGACCCCGGGGCCGTTGGTTCTCAAGGACTCAAGCATGGGAAGCTGCATGAGTGATGCAGTGCTGGGGTGCCCAAGCCCACCCCGGAAGTGCTGAGGGCCCCAGGACCACCCCAGACATGCCCGGGGCCTCCAGGGAAGCATCTGGCAGCACTGTGGGAGGGGAGGGGGGCCGTTATGCTGTGCCGGAAACTGCACCCTAACCACTGTGCTATCTCTTGGCTCCAACAAAGCTGATTCACCCGCCCCCGGGATGTCCCGTGAACGCAGAGAGATCAGTGACATTTGGGCTTCCCGTCTGGAATGTTTAAGTTCGTCCCATCCCGGCATGTCCACCCTGGGCATCCAATTCGTGTCGAGTTCTGCTCTGTGCGGCAGCCTCTGACTGGGAGAGCAGAGGGTGGGTTCTGGGGTATCAGCATCTGTCCGATGGTAAAATAAGTGTATGAGAACACAACCTAGTTGTATGGTTTCCTATTACACCGGGCTGAGATCTCCCCAGAGGAACCACATGGAGACAAGTAGCGATGCAATAAGCAAAGGGTCTTTATTGGCTAGCTCGAGCTGGGGTCCAAGTCCCACCCCACACAGTGGAGTCTTGAAATGGACCCAGACTCAAAATCACAGTTTATATGGCGTCCAGAGTTAAGAGCGGCTTATATCCTGGTCTGTTTTTAGCATTGGCTTTATTGCATCCATGGTCAGCGATCAGGCAGCAGGTAACAGTCACAGTTTGGGGTTCTTCCCAGAAGGGGGCGGCGACCCCTCATGACTGGCCAGGTCCAGCTGCCCAGTTTCTTTTCCAGGTGAATCACTCAATTGGGAGTTTACCAGAAACGGCAGGTCCTGCAGTTTGTCATGGCATCGGTTTCCCCCCCCCACACTCCTGTACTGTAGCTCCCAGCAAACAGGACGGGTTTCCAGTGGAAACATCCGAGCAGGAATAAACACTTAGCCTGTAAAGGATTTTTGCTTTGCGAGAAGATTGCCACTGGAACTGAAACCTCCCTCCCATCCATGCCAATGCACTGTGGACTCATTACTACCTGGATAGGGCTTGCTTCGGCCCCAGCAGATGATGCGGGGATGGAGTTTGACCATCAGCATTTAATATCCCTCCCAAGGCCCACGCCGAGGGCCGGAGGGCTGCTGACAAAGCCGCTCGCCTTCATTCTGCTGGCTAAATTAGCTGGTGTCTCTCGCGTTATGAAAACACAGCCTTCAGCAGATGATTTGTTTCCCGCTCTCCTTCCCATTGTGTTTTATCGGGACGGAGGTTCCTCTCGCAGGGGTTGTATGTAGGTCATTGTGTGGTGCTTAGAGCTTTGGCAACTGCATCGTCGTCGTCGTCGTGGTCTTGGAACAAATCTGGGCCCTGAGGGGAGGAGGCCACAGAGGGGCCCTCGGGCTTGGACATCCGACCGCTCAGGAGAGGGGTGAGGCCTCTGCCAGCCCGCTTGCAGCAGGGGTGCTGATGTGCGCCAGGCCACTCTGGGGACTCACCAGTGAGCCCTGGTGGTTGCTGTGGCTGGGCTGGCCTTGCCCACTGGTCTCGCGTCCTTCCGGGGCTCGGGGGGGGGGGGGCGCTGTCCTGGGCGGGGGCTGCTGGCGCCTTCCTCTGCTGGCAGGACCATGTGCTCCTGAGACGCGGCTGGCATTGTCGCTGCTGGCTCTGCTGTGCCTATAAACAGTGTGGTCCAAGAGTTCTTTGGGGGGGTGGGGGGGTCCCCAACAGGGTGCTTTGGAGGCGCAGGACCCCACCACAATTCCCAGCCAGCCTAGCCAGCGAGCACTCACACGTGCCAAGGCCCAGGGCCCAGGGAAGGAGGGGTCCAGGGCGCTTTTGGAGACCCACGGTGGAGGGTCCCAGAGGCAGTGCTGCGGGGGTCTCTAGCATCACAGTGCGGAAGAGAACCCCACCTTTGAATGCTTGCCCGGCCAGCTGGGAAGCGCCCGGTGACAGCCTCCTCTGACGCTCACTCCCGCGTCCCTTCCTTGGTCTCCTCGCTAAGGGGTGTCTATTTGAGGGGGGCGCTGCAGGTGACTGGGGTGCTGGGGGCTGGGTGAAGCGAGGTCAGTGCCAGCCTTGAGAGGACCAGAGCACCACCAACGTCCTGCTCCCCCTGTCTCGGTCACCCGAAACAGTTCCTGGGAGGGGCACCTGCCTGGTGGGGATGCCCGTGTCCCACTGGTCTCACGGGGCAGCCCTCAGGATGCCGCCAGGTTCCACTGGGTTTTCCCGGCGCGAGAGCGGGCCCCCAGTGCCCAGCTTCTCGGGGAGTTGTGGTCCTGAGCTGAGTGAGGAGGTGGTCCGTGTGGGGGGAGGAATCCCAACCACTTCCCGGATCTCAGTCACCTGTCCTTGAGAAGAAGATTTCAGGAAGGAGGGAGAGAGGGGGAAAGAAGGAGCAGAGGGGGTGCGGGCTGGGGTGCGCATAGGAGCCTCCGAGCCTCCCCTGGCTGCACTTCCCCGTGGAGGTCAGAGCTGATTAGGGGTTTGCGTGGGGAGGAGCCCGGAGGTCGCTGCGGACCCCCTCACGCCCCTCTCACAGCCCGTGTTTCTGCGTCGCGCCCGCCTGGCGTTCACCTCTGCTTCCAACCCTAGCTCTGCCCTCTGAGGCCTCCAGGCCTTCTGGCTGGTTTGCTTTGGAGACCCCGTGACTTTCCTCATCCGCGTGGCCAGTGCCTCACCCCTTGACCTGCCTGCACCAGCTGAGGCCCTGATCCAGCCCACGAGCAAGGGGCAGGCCCAAGGTGTGACCCCTGAGGGACAGGGCAGAGGGGTGTCATGAATTAAGCAGGGATGTGGGCTAACCAAGCGCCAGCCTGTTGTGTGGGAATTCCCGGTGGGTTGACGGGAGTCTCTGCACAGCGCGTGTTGGGGTGTGGGACCCACAGAGATGACCCCCTCCAGCTGTCCCGGTCACCCGAGGGCGAGGGCTGAGCACAGAGGTTCTTTCTTAGTCAGCAGGAGGAGAGGGGTGGGAGGGCAGGGGTGTAGGACAGAGAACAGGGGGTCTGGCTGCAGCCTAGTCAGGAAAAGTCTCCTCGTGGGTGTTGGGGACAAGGTGGAGTCTGTTTGGCTCAGAGAACCAAAGAACCAACCCCCCCCCCCCACCGCCCCATCAAGCACACGCACTCGCGCACACACACACACACACACACACACTCACATAGGTTGTCAAGGGGGGACGCCTGCACGTCAGACTCAGAGTTGGGACAGAGCTTCGCGGTGGCCGGGGTGTCCACATTGGGTCACCTCCGGCAGCCGGCAAGCCTGTGCATTCCTGCCGCCCCCTCTCCCGCCTGAGAAGCCCGTCATGGCCCGAGGTTGCCCCGGTCAGGAGGAGAGGGAGGCCGAGGGTAAACCAGATTCCGTGCTGGGGGGGGGGGTGTCCCCCTCCACACCCCACTGCAGGTGGCTTAACCACAGCCACCGTTTCTGCCGGGCGGAGAGGCAAACTCATCTAACACCACGTGGGGGAGGGGCGTTGACGGGGGCAGTGGACAGCCCCTGGGGTGGGGGGATGGGGGTCCCTGGGGGCAGCCCTGATGGCTCACTGCCCCCTCACATGCAGCAGCCTGGACGGGAGGGACCGCAGCTTGCTCCCTGGGCCGCTGGTCCTGGACCCGCCTTTGCCCACCAGTGACGCTCTGTCACGTCCCCGTCCCCCCCACGGGGAAACAAACCCAGCCCCAAGGCACCCCCGAGTCTCCGTCATGAGGGCTCAGACAGCAGCCAGGCCTCCACCTTTGGAGCAGCCGAGGGGGGGGGGAGATGAACGCCAGCTCTGTGCGGGGGACGGGGCCAGTGTGGCCGGTCACCCCTCCCCTGCCCCGCAGGGCCCTGGCTGCTGATGACCTCTGACCTCTGCACCTTCATTTCCTCTCAGACCCGTGACGAGGAAGAGGGAAATGTTTTCTGCTTCTCTGCCTTTATGCCGACATTATTCTTCCACTGGGATCTGTTTGACCTGGGACAGTCTGATGTTTTTACTACGATTTGCTGGAAGGTTCTCAGGGCTCAGTACAATGTAAGGTGGCTATTCGTGGGGCAAATAAGAATGACAAAAAAAAGAGAGATAATCTCATAAATGGTCACGATCCAGAGACTCATTGTCCTCCTCTCTCGGAAGAGAGCATAAAACGATACGCCATAGCCATGCCACAGGACCCCGCACTAGGCTGTTTCATCCGGGGCGCCCTGGAGAGGGGCGGCTGAGACCCCTTCCCGCCCCAAGGGACCCAGCCCAGGCAGCCGAAAACCTCCAGAACTCAACCGTTGCCATGCTCACGGCCACTCTCCACACGCTCGGCTGAGCCTCACCCACGAGTGAACTTTCTCCTGGACCACACGACAACTCGTACCTCACACCACTCGTATTCCAAGAGTAGTGCACCGTATTTGGTGGGGCTGAACATAGAAGGCAACCAATCTTAGAGGGATATATAGTTTTACATACATATATGTGATATATGAACACGCAAGGCTCAACTTTCAACAACATGTTAATAACCTCTTACAGAGGGGCTTAATGGCCCCTGGGTGAAATGCAACAATCTTCACACTCTTTCCTCTAAGGAGACTTTCTTGGATCATTTTCAGTGGCTTATTCATAACAAATGATACAAGATGAAGTATTCCGGTTCTGCTTTGGGGCAGGGGTTGGGGTTTGGGATGGGAACATCCCAAATATGGTGGTGGGAAGGTGCAATGGTGGTGGGATTGGTGTTAGAATATTAAGTGTGGTCAAATATTGTGAACTACTTTATAAAAATAATTTTTAAAAACCATATTTAAAAAAAAAAAAGAAAGTGACAAAAAAGTATCCTGTGTTATGCCTGGTGGTTTTGAGCGTCTCCAAGGGCTGCATTCCTCCCTGCTAAGCCCAGGTGCTCCCCCAGCAGACTCGGGTCCGGGCCCAGCCCATGGACATGACAGAGCTGCCCTGTAGCTGCAGCAGGAACCCAGCACCGGCCTGACCCTCACTGGCCACCCCCCCCCATACACCTTCCGTTCCGAGAGGCCACGGGACTGGAGGACATGCTGATGGTCACTTTCTAGCCAACCTCTAAAAGCTAGAGCTCACTTCCTGGCAAGGCTTGCATGGAGGGGGCACCTCGCAAGGGCAGTTGAGGCCGGACGCAGGGAGAGCAGGCCGGGCCCGAGCTGCTGTCCTCCTGACCTCCCAGGGAAGCGGGCAGGCGGCACAGAGCAGGGAGACAGCTGTCTTCGAGGCGAGCAGGGGGATTCTGTGCCTCAATTGTACCAGGAGGACTTTTTACTTTCCTGCCAGGGTCTTACCCAGGTTGGGGTGGGGGTGTTGTGGCTGTGAGGAGGAGTACGATTATCCACCCCCCGCCCCCCCAGCCCTGGCAAGCATATGACATGGGGACGTTTTTAGTGGAAGTCAAGGGCAAATCCGCCCTTGGCTTGTGGGCAGCGCGGCCGGCTTCCCGGCGGTTACTGACTCCCTGGTCTTCCTGTGTCTCCCCTGCTGGCAGCTGCCCGTACCTCGCGGTGAAGATCACCCCGGCCATCCCCGTGGTGGGCGGCATCCTGTTCTTCTTCGTCATGGGGACCCTGCTCCGCACCAGCTTCAGTGACCCCGGGGTCCTGCCACGAGCCACGCCCGATGAAGCCGCCGACCTGGAACGGCAAATAGGTAACTGGGTAGCCGCCCCCCCTCCCCGACCCCGCAGGGGCCGGGCCATGCTGGGCAGTGACGAGTGACCAGAGCGTCCTGGCAGTCAGCGTCCCCTCGGTGGCAGGTGGCCTGAGCGGGCAGCAGGCGGGAATGACCCTGTGCTCACCCCTGGGGTCTGTGGCTGGAGGGGGTCGCCCCTAGCCCCCCTCATCCCCACGGGGACCTAATCGCGGCATCCTTGAGGTGCCCCCTGGAAAGGTGACCGAAGCCACCCAACCCACGGTCTGGAAGGTTCTTCATCCAGGTGCTTCCCAGACGGGCTTGTGGGAGGTCTGAGGGGCGTGCGTGAGGTCTGAGGGGCGTGTGTGCCTTCCCTTCTCCGTGGGGGCGGGCGCCCGCGTGGAGGATTCACCACACCGCCCCAGGAAGCAAGCTGGCCAACCCAGGGGTGGGCTCATTGGTCCTCGCTGACCCTCAGGGGTTGTTTTCCGGCTGCCGCGGTGAGTGTGTGCCGTGGTACCCGTGCACAGGATGAGGGCGGCAGGGGGACAGTGAGATGCTGTGGGCTGGGCCAGGTGTCAGCAACCACTGGACAGAGGTTTGCTCTCGCTGTCTCCCCAGTTTCCGCCCACAGGCTGTGCAGGGCTGGGCTGCCCCCACCCCTGTGCCCATCCCCGCAGCCCAGCTGGGTCTCCCCGCCCCCCACTCACCGACTCTGCCTCCATCGTTCATCCCTGGAGCCCGGGGCCTTTGGTGGGACCCTGGGGAAGGGGCACTGGGAGGGCAGGAAGAGGCAGGCGCTTGGTCCCCTCACTGAGGCAGGGGTCGCTGGTGGACCGCTGTCCCCCGGTTTCCGACGTGGCCTTCCTCGGGCGGGGGTGGGGATCTATGCCGTGGGGAGCAGGAGGGCCGCCCTGGCCACTGCAGGGAGGGTCTCGGCAAAGCGAGAGAGTGCCCACTGAGGGTGCAGCGTGGCTCACCACCCACTGGGCCTGCCCCCGGGGCTCCTCTGCGTGTGGGCACGGGGATTCCGAGAGAGGAGAGTGGCTGGGAGAAGTGGAGCCGGGGGGCTTCCCCGCGTCGGGGGCACCCCCCGTTTCTCGCACAGTGGCTTGAGATGGAGGCCGTGGCGTGTGGGTGAAGGGGCATCTCGGAGTGATTTCAGCATTGTCGGCTCACAGGTGGTGACTGGCCCAGCTGCGCGCAGGTTCCTGCCCTCTGGGTCCTCCTCCCGCCCCTGCCTGCTCCTCCATGTGCCCCCGCGCTCCTGTGGTCAGGGTTGGGGACAGTCCCAGGACAGCGGAGAGGGCCCAGGGGGGCACTACCCTCACCCCCTCGTCTGCCTCAGGAGTCATCACGTGGGCCCCAGGGGGGCTGCAGCCGGCTGTGCCCTGGGCTCGGGGGTGCAGGAGCCTCGGGGGGCCGGGGGGGTCTCTGCCAGCCACTCACAGGCTCCAAGACAAGGGTGTGCCGAGATACAGATTGAAGCTCTGGGTTCGAGCACGGCAAGGCCGTCCCCAGGCTCCCGCTCCAGACTTGGCGGTGAGTTCGCTTTACAGAACAGGGAAGAGGGTTCCAGAGGTGGGCGGGGGGAAGTGGCAGAGCCAGGGCCCCGGGCTCAGTGTCAGCGCAGGCCACAGTGGGGAGCGGAGAGCCCGCCTCCCAGGGAGACGCCGGGCCGAGAGAAGCGGGGTTGGCAGCCACGACCCACCACATGGGGCTGCAGGACCCTCCACGCACAGTGCTCCGAGAGCCTGGCCCTGCTGGCCCTGCGTGTTTTCCTGCTGTGATCCTGGCTCTGCCCCCAGAGTGGCCAGACTGCGGTCCAGAGGCAGTTTCCTGTGAAAGGGCCGGGGCAAGGCCCGAGGGCTTCTCTGTGTGTGTGTGTGTGTGTGTGTATGTACACATGTGTGTACGTGTGTATGTACTCATGTGTACATGTGTGCACCAGTGTATGTATGTGTGTACGTGTGTGCATGTGTGTGCACATATGTGTATGTGTGTACATGTGTGCATATGTGGGTATATGTATGTACATGTGGACATGTGTGAGTATACATGTGAGTATGTACACGCGTACATGTGTACATGTATTAGTTTGTGTACATGTACATGTGTATGTGTGTGCATGTGTGTGCACGTGTGTGCACGTGTGTGTACATGTGTGTACATGTGTGCATGTGTGTTCCTATTGTAGCTTTCTTTTTCTTTGTTTCAGTGCCAGGCCTCATGCATGCCAGGCAGACTCTGCCCCTGAGCCACATCCCTGGCCACTCTTTCAAGCTTAATAACTTTCAGAGTGGCATTCTCAACATGAAGTTTGGTGTTAATTTAATTTTTTGTGGGGCTGGGTATGAAATGCTCAGGGCTTCTTCCTGACTCCGGAGTGACCCTATGCAGTGGCAGGGATTCAAACAGGGTATTCTGTGTCCAAGCAGGTGCCCTAACCCTCATGCTCTCTCTCTGGCCCCCTCAATATGAATTACTTTTAAGAGCAACTGTGCTGCGTGACTCCAAAGGTGTGACCTTGTGAGAGAACTACATGTGAGGCAGTACGTTCCCCCTCGGACAAAAGGATGGAAACTTTGAGGGGAGGGCTGTGAGTGCAGCCACGGACAGCTGTCTTTTACTAAAAGCCTTTTAGAAACAGATAAAACTGAACCAAAGGGTCCCGGACAGGCACATCCTGGCGCTGCGACGCGGTGGCGTTGGCCAGTGAGTACGTGCGTGCGTCACCCAGCACGCGGCTGCTCCCATCCCCAGCCCGGAGCCAAAGGGAAGGAATTCCACCTGCGCATGCGTGTAGAGCCCGGTTTCCAGAAGGTTCCCCGTCTGAGGAGTAGAAAACAAGCACCTGACTCCAAAGCACACAGGAGTGAGGCTGGGGGAAGGCGTAGTGCCACCGGGGAAACTAACAAACAGCTGGAAAATCCCGAGGGAAGGCGGGTCTCAGAGTGTGGGGCGGGGACACGAGTCACAGACGGAGCCTAGAATCTTCCAGAAAGAGCAGGGTGCAAAGGCCAGAGGCAGGAGTGAAAGCAGGCGCCTCACCATCTGCTTCAGAGATGTGAAGGATTTTAACTTTACGAGAAAACTCAGACGCCTGGATGAATTCTTAGAAAGTGACATTTAGCCCCACCCCCACCCCCAGAAAAAGACTCAAGAAAAGAAAAAAATGGAAGAAACCCTGAAGAGTAAAGAAATTGGCGCTTGTCAGCAAGTGAACCTCAATCCTCATCCTGACACCAGACACAAAAGCGAATCATAGCCCGCAATCGCAGAGCTGAAGCGACAGGACTTCTGAGGAGAGCAGAAAGGAAGAATTTAGTGACCCCAGGCGAGGCGCACAGAACAGTCCTTGGGTGTGACCCCCAAAGCAGGATTTGTGAGAAGAGAACAGGCATCGTTTGGGTCTCATCAGACCGAAAGCTCTGGTGCTCAAGGTACCCCTTGAGGGGAATGGACAGAAACTGGACTTGTGCTGCTGTGCACAGATCACGGCTGCCACGTACAGATGAGGACACGCAAGTCAGCAGACCTGAGGTTATAGAAGGGTGTCGGCCGGGTTAGTTGAAAGACTCGAGGAGGGGACTCAACTGGAGAGACCCTAGAGGGTGAGGTGTGTGCCTTGCATGTGGCCAAGCCTGAGTGGACGCACAGCACCATGTGGTCATCTCAGAACCAGTGGGATCGTCCCTGGGGCCCCCCACCCTGAGCACCAGCTCATGGCCTGGGTAATCCCGGGCACTGCAGGGCCCAGAAGCACCACATTCTCAGACCCCCGCATTGACCCCTGGCCTGGTTGGCTGCACACTGGTGGGAAAGACAGCCACCCCCTCCCCCAGGATTCCCGAGCACTGCTTGGTGTGTGGGGGAGGACCCCTCCTGAAAAAGACACTGCTGGGAATATGAAAAGGCAAGTCACAGACTGAGAAAATGTCTTCCAATAATATATATCATAAATGGGGGCTGGAGTGATAGCACAGCGGGTAGGGCGTTTGCATTGCACGCGGCCCACCTGGGTTCGGTTTTCAGCATCGAATATGGTTCCCTGAGCACTGCCAGGAGTAGTTCCTGAGTGCAGAGCCAGGAGTAACCCCTGTGCATCGCTGGGTGTGACCCAAAAAGCAAAAAATATATATACATATATATGTATATCTCACAAAATCCCATACACATGTATCTATCACATATACAGACTCTCGCTACTCGGTAATCAGAACCCTCTGAAGAAGGAGAGAGCATGCAAGGCAAACGCCCTCCCTGCTGTGCCGTTGCTCCAGCCCCCCTGGCTGGGTTTTCAGCGAGGTCTGAGCCCATTTCTCTGGTGAGCTCCAAGGGAAGAGAAAACAATGAAAAATGAGCTTTGGAAACTTTTTATTATCGGGGTCATTAATCCTAATTATCTGGTGTCTGTCTCCCAGCGAGCCCCAGGGCTCCGGCAGACCCTGGGGGGAGGAGGCGCTGGCTGGGGCCTGGCTCAGTCTCTCGGAACGCTTCCCGACTCTTTTCTAAAGGAGCTTCCCGAACAGCTGAGCTTGCAGCTAGCAGAGACATCCCAGCCTGGGTGCCGGGCGGGCCTCGGGGCTTCCCGGGCTCCTGGCCAGCCGCTCCCCGGCTCCAAAACCCAGCGCTGGTTCATTTGTCCACACCGAGGTCTCCTGCCCGTCGCAACTCCTTCCCGCCCTGACCAGCTCACTCCCCCCCACTTCCTGCCTCAGTGGTTCTAAGCTATTGTGGTGCCACGTCACTGGCCTTTGGGTTTTTCTCTTCTGGGCACCGACCCACCCGTTAACCCGTGTCCATCGCACTAACGCGTCCCCTGTGACTTGGTCTTGTGGAGAAGGCGAGCAGCGTTGGTGGCTATTTCCCTTTGGGGCTGGCTATCCTGCTGAGCTCTCCCTGTGCGTGGCTCACTTGGGACAGCCCCATCCGTGTCCTCGTTCAAGGAAGCAAGCGAGCCTGTGGTCAGAAGGGAAAGTCACTGTGTGGCCACCGGGCCATTGCCGGAGGCCTTCCACTGTCACACCTGACTCAGAACCACTTCGGGGTCCTGTTGCCATGGAAGGAGGGTCGTGGGCGGGAGCTGTCTGCGCTCCTGGACACTCCGGAGTCCCGGACACTCAGTAATCCACATTACTGGACACTCCGGAGTCCTGAGTGTCCAAGTTCAAGTCCATGGCCTTGGACACTCAGGAGCCCCAGATACTCCTGTCCACCTTCCTTTCCTGGACACTCAGTGGTGCATGTCCCTGGACACTCTTGGACGCCACCGACACTGCCCCGTGCCCGAGGTAGCCACTCTCCCCCAGGCGGTCAGCACATCCAGCCCTCCCCGCTGTTCACCGACTCTGGCCTCAGATCCACACCTCGGGAACAGAACGCATCTTTCTGCTGTCACCGGATTCTCCAACTGGGGCCCAGGTGGGCACCGAGGGGAGAACAGCAGGCACAGGCTGACTGTTGGTGCCCCTCTGGGTGCTGGCTGAGAGCTGGGCCTTTCTTGGGAAGGGGTGAGGGGTCCCCGCCATGTCTGAAGCACCTTCTGGAAGAGACAGTGGCTTTTGAGGGAAATGGCATCCCAGGAATTAAAACTAAACAAAGAGTGGATTCCTTGTTTAGGGGAAATACTAGAGGCTTGGCGTGTTGGCAGGGACGGGCAAGCAGTGGGTGGCGGCTCCGGGTGTCAGAATATTCCTCCCCGTGTCTTAAATGGGGAACCCCAGACCAGGGGGAACGGGTCGGGCAGATGGCACGACTGGAGATTCTGGTTCGGGGCGGGGGTGGGGATGGGGAACGCCACAGGATGGAGGCAGGGCGGGGCCGGAGATGCTGTTTTTTTCTGGGGTGTGGCAGGAGCTGGCTGGTGAGGGCCCCCCGACATTCATCCTGGACAGCCTGCGTGATCTCGGGGACTCTGTGTGTTGGCGTGACGTTGGTCTGTGGGACAGACTTTCAGAGCACCGGAGGGGAGGGAGCCTTGCTGAGAGGGGCTGGTCTGGGGCTTGCACGCCGCCACCCTCTGCGCACCCCCCGCCCCCAAGCCCCTCCTCAGACTGTGCCTCCTGCCTGCGGGGTGTGCTCCCCGAAGGGACGTTTATCTCCTGGGACCACACCCCCGACAGCCTTGCAGCTGAACTCCAGGTCCCCACAGTCACCGGGGTGGGGGGGCCTTCGGGACCCCCGTCTTCCCTCCCGGAGCCCGTTGTTCCCTGTGTGTCGCCGAGGTCTGTCCTTTCAGGCGCGGGCAGAGGCTTCCTGGGGATGGGGGCCGGCTGGCGAGCTCAGGACTCAGGGCCTGGGGTCTGCGTGGCACTGGCACGAGGTGCCCGGCGAGACCCTCTGTCCCCCGACCAGCTCTGGGCCTCGGGGCCTGCCGGAGGGAGGAGGGCAATGAGGTCAGGGGGCATGGAGGAGGCTGCAGGGAGGAGGGCGCAGGAATGGGGAGTGTGAGAGGGACCGTGTTCCGGAGACTCAGAGGGTGTGGGGTCTGGAGCACGTGGCGAAGGGTGCTCTAAGGAACAGGGGGTGGGGGTCCCCGTCTGGCAAAAGAGCCTCTGGACACAGCCCCGCCCACTGCAGGGCTCCAGCCTCTAGAACATTCCGGCCCCGAGGGACCCCCGGCTGCCCCAGGACGGCTGCTTTCAGGGCGCTCAGCTGAGGCTCCTCGTCTGTGGCGGGGCCCTGACCCCAGGACCACGGGCCAAGTTGCTTTCAGTGGACACTGGTCTCAGTTTTAAAGTGGGGCCTTGGGGGCTGCCCTGGCAGTGCTTGGGCGCTACTCTGTGCTTGGGGGTGTTCCCGGGATGCTCTCGTGGTACGGGGCTGCCCGCCTCACGTGGAGCATGCCATCAGCCTCCCGGTCCAGCCCTCCGGCCCCTCCTTTGGCATTTTGTTTCTGAAATGGACCCCCAGACCCTTTCTCTGCAGAGTCAGGGCCCCGGTGCACCCCCCACCCCATCCCCAGGGAGAGTACCGGGAATGTTCATTCTCCGGGCCCAGTGCTCCTGCCGACTCCGTGTGCACGGGGAGGAGACGGGCCGTGCCGTGGGCTAAAAGCAGAAGGCTGGCGTGGCTCCAGCCCCATGGCCTTGGACAAGGCCTTTTTCCTTTCCCTTTTTTGAGCAGATTCTGCAGGAGCCAGAATAAGCCTCTGCAGCCTCTGTGGGTGGAGGGTCCCCTTCAGCCAGGACTCCCCCGCCCGCTGCTGCCCTGAGTATCTCTGATTTTTTGTGGCATTTTGTGGAGGGGTCTCCTCCGTGGTATCAGTGATACTGTGTCCACCTCTGAGCCAGGCAGCTCGCCTGCTTCCCAGGTGGCCATTGTCCCCCCGCCCCCCCGCAGCGTTTGATGCTGGGGTGCGGTGGGGAGAGGAGTTTCCATCCTGTTTCCATCCGTGCCCTGGAGAGATTCTGTCTAGCTTCTGAGACCAAGGTCAGTGTTCTCTCTGTTTCTCATAGAAAGTGCTCGGGGCGGGAGGGGGGCGGGGAGAAGACAGTCGCCGAAGAATGTGAGTCATGTCGTTGAGGTGTGCTATGCGTGGGGCACTCAGCAGTCTCTCCTGTGGCACTGTCTGAGGTTTGAGGTGGGCATGGCTCAGTCATGGCACTTGAGGCTTGATATGGGTGCGGCACCCAGGTGGCATTCGCTTGGCACCGTGTAGTCTGAGGATGACAAGGCCGTGGCACTCGTGTGGCACTCGTAGGGCATCACGCGGCCTGAGGTTTGATGTCAGTGTGGCACGGGTGCTTCCCGTGGGTCCTGCAGGGGGCGCTCTTCCCGCCACCAGGGGAAGTGGCAGGGCACAGGTGGGCAGAAGTGAAGACCATTTATTTGAAAGCAGAAGGTTGGCACTTTCGAGTTGGAAACAGAAGCACAAGTGGGCGAGTGCCGCACGCAGTGCCGTGGGAGTCTGGCTCAGAAGCCCTCCTTGCTTTCTGACAGGTGGGAACTTCAAGGCCACCGGCCCTTGAATGACTTAATGGGGCCGGGGGAGGGGGAGCGCCACAGTCCGAATAGAAATCAACAGAACAGAAATAAGTGGAAATTTGTGGTCCTCACAGAGCTAAAAATAGCGCACTTGGAAGCGATTCGGAGCAGCTCATCCAAGAGAGAAGATGCCAGCCACATGCATAATTGCAGATCTCTTTCTTAGCCGTGACATTCAAGGAAGAGAGAAGGAGCAGGTGAAATTAGCCGCAGTCCTCTGTTGCGCCTAGCCCGGCCTGTCGGAGGTGGTATTGTCTCAGCACGCATCCCCTGCCAGGTGTGCCTCTCGGACCCCTCTCACACTGCCCTCCGCGTTGTTGCGTCTCTCTCAGGCTGGGTCACCCCTGGCACACCCCTCTGTCCAGACCAGCACCACCCCACATCCTTGGTGGCTTCCATGGACAGCCAAGAATCAGACCTAAATCGTTCCAGGAACCTTTGAGCTGTTGGTCTCGTTTATCTTGTTGTGTTTGTTTGTTTTTCTTTGGGGGCAAACCCTAAACACGATGATGCTCAGGGCTTGCTCCTGGCTCTGCACTCGGGAATCAGTCCTGGTGGTGCCGGGGTCATCCGTGTCATATGGAGTGCCGAACCCTGGTCAGCCTCGTGAAGGTTAGCTCGGTACTACTCAGCTGCACTAACTCTCTGGCCCCGTGTTTAACTTGTTTTGGATCATGTAAAAGACATACCGGAGAGAATAGACGGTCAGGGCTGACTCTTGGCTCTGTGCTCAGGGATCACTCCTGCTGGGGCTTGGGGACTCATCCACGTGCTGGAGATCGAATTAGGGTCAGCCACATGCAAGGCAAGTGCCCTAACTGCTGTACCATCTCTCTGGCCCCAGGGGAGAATAGTTTCTAATTTTATTTGTTGTTTTGTGTCTTGAAGGGGAACGCCCTGCATACACTCACTGTCTCGTTCGACTAACATTTCTCGAGCACTTTCAGAGTCCGGTGCAGTATCCTTGGCCAGTGAGGCTCCCAGCGGGTGTCCTCTTGCTTTGCTGGTTTTCCCTTTGTCCCCAGATGAAACGGTGAGGCTATCGACAGTGGAATCACCTGCTAGCCCTGAAGCATCCTCAGCCTCCTGACTGGTCACACTGGGCTAGACCACAGGCTCTTGGGTTGGGGTTTCCGGGTATTTCTGAGCGTGTCCATGCAGGCGTGGGTGGATAGACATGGGCATGGGGGGGGGGTGTATTTCTGATTGTGCCGGGAGTTGCAAGGTGCTGGGCTCCTCCTGGGAGGTCCTTTGTCTCTGATCTTTCACACCCCGCTGGAGGCAGAGCTGCGCATCTCTGAACACCTGCCGTGTTTACTCATCTCAAGGGTGATCAGGGGCCAGAGAGATAGCACAGTGGGAAGAGCACTTGCCCTGCACACAGCTGGCCCGGGTTCAATCCCCGGCACCACTATGGTTCTCTGAGCCCCACCACCCCGAGCACAGAGCCAGGAGTAAGCCCTGAGCACTGCTGGATGTGCACTCCCCCCAAGCAATAAAATAAACTTACTCCGTCCCGTGTGGGGGCTGCCATAGAGGTGCAGGAGGGGGCCGGGGCAGTCTCTTCTCCCCTCGGCGAAGTTCTCTCCTCTTCAGGACAACCCCCTGAGAAAGATGAGGCCCCAGTGACCCACGCCCTAAGGCCTCTGTTGCTGGGACGCCTGCCTCACTCTCTTCTAGAAAAATCTAAGATGGGTTTTTTTCTTGGACACAGATGACCAGGGTTAACTCCGGTGTTTCAGGCTGACTCCGCCTACGGGAGTTAGCTGGCTCAGAGTGACCTTCACCCCTGGGCATCTGCTCTCTCGTCTTCAGCCTCAAGCTAAGTTTGGGGGTGGCGGTTTCTAGCCTGGGGCAGCACCAGCCCGTCCACAGGAGAGATGGGGTTCAGGCTAACGCAGAGACGGACTCGAAGCCCTGTGTGGGTTTGTGTTTATCCCGTCCGAGGTCCTCATTCCAGCTCCACGGGATTCTATTTTCCTGGAAGGCATTACTCAGGAAATCCCTTGGCCGTGGCACTTTGAAAACCTCCCCCACCCCGGCCCCCATCAACTTTGGGGCTTGTACCTGTCCTCTCCCCAGGGGAAAGGAGAGCTCTCCTCTCTGGGCCCCAGACGCTCTTCCTTTCCTGGCCGAGCACAGCCAGAGTGGGCGCAGGGAGAGGAGAGAGCGGCTGCCGGGTGAGCAGCTATGGGGGTGGAGGGGCTCTGCAGGTGGGTGCTCCACCCAAATCCTCTCTAGGTGTGGGAGTGGGCGCTGTGGGTTCCAGCCATGCTTGGGATCATTACAGACCCCCGCACCCTTCCTCCCATCTCTCTCTCTCTCTCTCTCTCTCTCTCTCTCTCTCTCTCTCTCTCTCTCTCTCTCTCTCTCTCTCTCACACACACACACACACACACACACACACACACACACACACACACGCACACACACGCACACATGTAGATGTGTTCTCCCAGGAGGCCGTGCGGGCGCTGGCTTCACTAGTCCTTCATTAACGGTTTGTTCTTGTAGACAATGACGGGTCAGAAGCTGGCGGCAACTCCAGAGGTGAGTCCCCAGCTGTGTTGGCTGCTTAGGGCAGCGCCGCCTCCCAGTGCCAAGTGGACGTCTGCACGGTGCCCGCCTGGCTGCCTGACAGCCTCCTCACACCTGTGCCAACACCTGTCGGGGAGCAGGGGGGGTGCAGCAACCGTCCCCGCTCCGTGCTGCCCACCAGCGAGGGTGTTGCCGGCCCTCCCGTGCGTTAGCGTCAGTGTTGGCTTCTCTCTGGAGGCACCCTCAGCCGTTGGTGGCAAAAATGCTTTGTCCTGAGGCGCAGAACCTGACAGAGTAGGTGTTGCCTGTCCTTTGTCTCTGAGGTGGAGTAAAGGCCCTGTTATCCCCAAGGTTCCTTCTTCCCGCGTCCTTCCTGTTTTCCGTTCTACTTCCTGTTCCTTCCTGTCTCCTTCCTGTTTTCTGTTCTAGTTCCTGCTTCCTTCTTCCTGTCTCCTTGCTGCTTTCTGTCCTACTTCCTGTTCCCTCCTGTTTTCTGTTATACTTCCTGTCTCCTTCTTTCCTTCCCGGCTCCCCCTCCCTGCGAAGGCCTCAGACCCTCCACGTCTCTGCCTGGGTTGCTCCCTTCCTGCCCTACAGTCACTAACGGCATCTGTAGTGTCCCCATTCGAGATGTCCTCCCAGAAGAGGGCGGCCACCTTCCAGTTCCTGCATCTTGCAGAAGAACCATCAGGCTGTCCACACCGTGTCAAGGATCGGAAATGAACCTGAGAAACTAAATCAGATGTCAGAAGAAACGTCGTAAGAAACAGGGAAAATCGAAAGTGGCGCCTGTTTCACAGCGCTTCTGGGACAAAAGTCAAACCTTACTCAGAGACTCCCCCGCTGGAGAGTGATTTATAGAAGACTGTGTGCAAGAGCAGCCAGAATTTCAGGAATTATTGTCTCGTTTTCGCATGATTATGAAGGAAGTCGGAGAGGCACCATATGTCGACGTTCTGGGAGTTTCCTTTTTCTCTTACTACCTGGGATTTTGTGGGTTGAGAAGCAAGAGTATCTATATCCTGATGCACAAAACGATTTTGGGTCCTTGGCTTAGCTGCCTCTCAGCAGGAAGGGGTCAGTTTCTGTTATCCAGGCCCCGGGCAATACAGCCTGGGGGGCTGACGCCCGGCTGGGGAGGCCGGCTGAGTTCCAGGGTGGGTGGAGGGGCTCCTCAGGCCTCTTTCCTAGAGAGATATTGGAGGGGACTGACCTCCCACCCCATACACCACTGGGAGAGGGGCCGTTTTAGCTGCTGTCACCCTGACAACCAGCCGACCCACCTCAGATCACCGTATTTTCCAGAAGGGGGAACGTTGCTCTTCAGGTTGCCTGTGCATCTGTGTCGTTGGAGGGAGAGGGAGACATAGAGAAGTTGGAATCTTTTGTATTTTGCATACTGGTCTTTCACCACAGATTTTATGCCAATTTTTTCTTCTTTTGCACAAAAGTAGGGTGAAACCATTATGTGAAACCTTTGGGCTGTGTGTGTGTGTGTGTGTGTGTGTGTGTGTGTGTGTGTGTGTGTGTGTGTGTATGTATTTGTTTTGGGGCCATAGCAAGCAATACTCTGAGTTTATTCCTGACTTTGTGCTCAGGAACCATATGGAATTCTGGGGGATCAAACCTGGGTTGGTGGAGCAAGGCAAATGCCCTACCTGCTGTACTATCTCTCCAGTCCCATTATGTGAAAACTTTAAAAAATATTGTGCTAATGGAAAATAAGTTATCTAGTCTCTGCCCCTGGTAGGTAGGCTTGACTGGTGGTGGGAAATTTTGAGCAAAACATAATGCCCAAAATTAGAGAGAGAGTATTGGGGAAATTGTCGGCCATCGAGGCAGGGTGAGGACTGGGATGTGGGTGATGGAAAATGTGCACTGGTGGAGGGATGTCTGTTCCATCACTGTATGGCTGAATCTCAAACGTGAAAGCTTTGTAACTCTATCTCACAATGATACAATTTTTAAAAAAAGTAATGCGGACTTCATGCTCAATTCAGTCATCTTAGTCAATGGTTGAACAAATAACAGTACTCCTACATAATTAAAAAAATATTGTGCTAGTATTTCTCACGGGCTAGAGCGATAGCACAGTGGTTGGACGTTCGCCTTTCACGCAGCCGACCCGAGTTCGATTCCTCCACCCCTCTCGGAGAGCCCGGCAAGCTACCGAGAGTATTGAACCCGCACGACAGAGCCTGGCAAGGTACCCGTGGCGTATTGGATATGCCAAAAACAGTAACAATAAGTCTCTCAATGAGAGACGTTACTGGTGCCTGCTCAAACAAATCGATGAGCAATGGGATGACAGTGACAGTGACAGTGACAGTATTTCTTATGTAGCTGTGGGGATCATGCACGTTTTGCTTGAGGTGGTCCCTGGGATCACTGTGCTCACACGCGTGCTTGCTGGGTCTTGCCTTCCTGGCCGAGGACCCTGCAGAGCTTTTGGATGTGGGGAACCAGGAGTCCCACGCTTGAGCCTCAGCACTGGGGGTGTCGGACCACAGACCCCTGACTGCTTAGCACGCGTGGATGGTGCTGAGGATGAATGCACAGCCTCAGGCTGGCGGCGTTTATCACCAAGTGATCCCCTGGGCCCTGGATAAAACTCACTCTTGCTTCTTCCTCCTTTGGTCTTTCAATAGCTCTGGCCCCTGAGAGCTCAGAGGGTTGGGTTGGGCCTCTGAGAGCTGCCCCAGGCCTATGCTGGCCAGTCTGAGTGCCCGGGCCAGAGGCTCGAGGCTGGGGGAGTGACTCCCTTGATGTTTCTGTTAGTAAAGGATCAGTTCTCAGTGGATCATCCCCATAAGAGCATCGGGGTCATTCTGCATTGCTGCTCTACGTAGAAAGGTGTGGAACTGAGGCCGTGACTTACTGGCGGGCTGGATTTGGGTTCAGCGAGCCTTTGTGAACCGTTTACCTGCCATGTGCTTTGTGCTCACGGGACTAAGGCTAAAAGACAAGAAATGGGTTCGGGGAGAACATAGGTAGGACCCTCGGCACGGTTCGGCCACATACAAGTGCCGGCCACAGAGCGTGAACTTTGAGTCTGTAGGCCCCCTTCCACTCACCCCTGGAATCCGGCAGTCCATGTGTCAGGAGTCTTGCCCGTCTTCCCTCCGCTCCCCTCCACCCTGAGGTGAGGGTCCAGGAAAGTGAAATCACCGGGGTGTGGCAGAAAGAGCTCAGTAGATGTCATCCCCCTGATGCAAATTTGGGAGATGAAAGACCGCAGTGCTCAGTGGCACGGAAGGCACTTGTCCTAAAGATAAACATTATATAAATTATTCAGCTTATTTACGAGAGAATTCTTATTGAAGGGCGCTCATTTTGTAACTTAGTCACTTTCAATGTGTGATGGTCGGACGGTGAGAGGGAGGATTAAAGATCCCAAGAGCAAGGGTGGGGGCGATAGGGCAGTGGGTAGGGTGATGCTGTGCATGTGGCCAACCCGGGCTCTGTCCCCGGAGTCCCTGTGCAGCACCAAGAGTGACTCTTGGGTGCAGAACCAGGAACAAGCCCTGAGCATCACTGAGTGTGGCTTCCCCCCAAATGCAAAAAATTCCAAGAGAACCAAGCAGGCCCCAAGTGAATCCAATTCTACCTTCTCACAGAGTCCGGAGAGGGAAAAAGATCTAAAAAGGTATTCTCCCCAATCAATCTTTAGACAAGGTTCTAAGGATATCTTCTTTTAAATTATTTTGCTCTTCTGTATTTATCATGAGTTTTCAAAGAAGCAGAGAACTTTATTTGGGAACCACAATGATAGTCCTTTCTACAGGCCCTGTACATCTCTTTCAGATGCTGTTTTCAAATCATATTTTTTGTTCATTGCAAAGTAATTTATGTTGAGTGTCCAAACCCAGACGATCCTATCAAGCAGAGGTGGCCACAGTTGATTTTGTGATGATGCTGTCTCACATAACTTTTCCCAACAAAACATGTATTTTTATGCAAGTGTGAGCTCGCCTAATGTGGTACTATTGTGAAAACAGATTTTTTTTCCCCTGTGTAGACTGTGACACATGAAACCCATCTTTAATAGCAGATGGTAGCTTGTTGCATGATCAGACATCATAATTCATTCGTTGAATTTTTTCTTGTTCACATTTAAGTTGTTTTCTGTTTTTATAAGCAGCGTTGTAATCAGTGTTAGAGAAAATGTCTTCAAATTTTGTTTGCGTTTGGATCAGGGACACATCTGGCCATGCTCAGGGTTTACCACTGGCTCTGCTCTCAGGAATTACTTCTGATGGGGCTTGGGGAACCATATGTGGTCCTAGGAATCAAACTGTGGTGACCGCATGCAAGGTAAATGCTTCTGCTCTGTGCTAGCTCTCTGGCCACCAAAGATATCTGAAGTGCTCTTTCTGGACCAAAGGGAATCATACTCCTTGTTCATGGGTTGGAATAATTGACATTGTTAAAATGACTTTTTGATCCACAAGCAGTACGTAGATGTAATGCAGTTCATTCTAAATTCCCCTGAGATATGGCATAATAAAACTCCCCGACTATGAACTGGAGAGATAGTGTAGTGATTAGGGCATTTGCCTTGCATGTGGCTGACCTAGGCTCAATCTCCAGCATCCATGTAGTCCTCCGAGCGCCACCAGGAATGATTCTTGAGTCCAGAGTCAGGAAGTACTCCTGATCATTGACACTTGTGGCCCCAAAACAAATAAACCAAAAACCCAAACTCCCTGAATAGTCAAGACAGTCCTGAGACAAAAGAAGATGGGTTCTATTCTTTCCCTGACTTTCAATTATACTATGAAACTATAGTAATCAAAACTGCGTGGTGCTGGAGTAAAAGCAGACTCTCATAGCAGTGGAATAGAATAGAGAGTGTAGAGGTAATCCTCAGATACCTGAGTGGCTCATCTGTAACAGAGGAGTTAGATGGACTAAATGACTCAAGGGAAGCTGCTCAACAAATGGTGTTGGAAAATTTGTTTAGCAACATGAAAAAAGAAAAAATATCTGGATTCCTATTCACACGATACACAAAACTGAATTCAAAATAGATTTTAAAACTCAAGATTAGACCCATGCATCCATAAAATACATCAAGAATAACAATAGAAGGACATTCCTTGAGATTGATTTCAGAGATATCTTCACATGTTCAATGACTTTGGGTAAAAAGAAGTAAAAATAAACTAATGGGGCTACGTCAAACCAAAAAGCTCCTGCACTGTGAAAGAAATGATGATGAGAATAAAAAAATATATAGCCTACTGAGTGGGAGAAAATATAAACTGACCACACATCTGACAGAAGACCAATATCCAAGATTTATAAAGCGCTCATAAAACTTAACAACAGAAAAACAATACCATCCAAAACTGGAGAGCGGAGCTATGCAGACGTTTTCTCAAAGAAGACACACAGATGGTCAATAGAGATATGAAAAAGTGTCCTCATCCCTTCCATCAGGCGAACACAAATCAAAACACTGAACTGTCACCTCAGAGAGCGAGGTCGGTTCACAGCAATGAGAACAGCAAAGAGGAACAGCCAGTGGAACAGGATGTGAGGAAAAGAGGGACCCTCGTCCACTGTCCCACTGTCGCTGGGAATGTCGCCTGGGTCAGCCTCTGCAGAAAAGAGTATAGAGACTTCTCAGAATTAGAACGGAGGTCCCGCAGGACCCTACTTCTCAGTGATTCCATATCTTTATATCTGCCCCAAGAGGCCAAAAACAATATTTCCAAAAACATTTGCACTCTTGTGTTCATTGCAGCTATACACAACAGCCAAGATCTGGAAACCACTCGTGGTCAAGGACAGATGAGTGAAGAAACTTGGGATGGAGCAATAGCACAACAGGGCACTTGTCTTGCATGCGACTGACCTGGGATTGATCCCATACAGTCCCCAGAGCACCACCAGGAGTGATTTCTGAGTGCAGCACCAAGAGTAACACAACCCTGAGCATCACTGTGTGTGGCCTTAAAATAATCAAGAAAAGGAATGAAGAGAGAGTGGAAGAAGGAAGGAAGGGAGGGAGGGAGGGAGGGAGGGAGGGAGGAAGGAAGGAAGGAAGGAAGGAAGGAAGGAAGGAAGGAAGGAAGGAAGGAAGGAAGGAAGGAAGGAAGGAAGGAAGGGAAGGAAGAAAGGAAGGGAGGGAGGTCGGGAGGGAGGGAGGGAGGAGGAGGGAGGAAGGAGGAAGGAAGGAAGGAAGGAAGGAGAGAGGGAAGGACAGAGGGAGGAAGGAAGGAAGGAAGGAAGGAAGGAAGGAGAGAGGGAGGGAGGGAGGGAGGGAGGGAGGGAGGGAGGGAGGGAGGAAGGGGGAGAGGGAGGGAAGGGGAGGGCAGAGTCAGGAGTAACCTCTGAGCACTGCTGGGTATGTCCCCCAAACTGATTAGTTTATTACCCCAATTCAGCTTTTCCTTTTTTTAAATCTATGATTCCCTAATGATTTGAAATGCTGTCAGCTTACTAGATACTAAATTTTATAGACATCAAGTATTTGAGAATTGGCAATGTTCTATTTTGTTTCAACCTTTCATTTGTTCTTAGAACCAGTTTCCCGTCAGTATTTTACTTTTGTCAAAACTCTCTCACCTGTCTATTCCTCCAGGTCAGGCTTAGAACCATGTCTTCCAGTGTGTCAAAATTTGTTCAGATTTGGGCTGGAGCAATAGCACAGTGGGTAGGGCATTTGCCTTGCACACAGCCGACCGGGTTCAATTTCCAGCATCCCATATGGTCCCCCAAGCACCGCCAGGAGTAATTCCTGAGTGCATGAGCCAGGAGTAACCCCTGTGCATCGCTGGGTGTGACCCAAAAAGAAAAAAAAACACAAAATTTGTCCATATTTGATGAGCGTTGAATCAATGCACAAAGGACTCTGGGAAGAACAGACGTTTTTAAAAGATAGCATCTTCCATCCAGCGTCTCTCCCTGCTACTCTACCTCCTCCCGCTCTTAAAGTATCCGTATTGCTTTGACCCCTTTCTGATATGAGACCCACCCACCCCCTGTTGGTTAGGGGGATCCCTAGGACACAGACAGGGTGCCTTTTTCTGTCAGTGGGGTCATACCTCCTTAGAGTCTACCTGTCACTGCTAATATGAGACTGTGACATTTGCAGTCTGGTTAGGTGATAAGGTAGAAGGTAGACAGTGACGCATTAGCAGATCCGTGCACCCACATCCCATAGATGGTAGATTCTAGACGACACCAGACACCTGACCAAAGAGCTTTATTCTTTCCTTCTCTGGTGGCAGAGAAGAAAGAGCGGAGAGTGGGGAGCAGGGGGGCTTCACTTCCTTTTGAGTGCCGCGTGCTTGTCTCGGGCATGCCCTAGCTCTGAGCTGGCATCATCCGTGTTCTTTCCCCCATGCTAAAGACGGAAACCTTATGACATTACTGGACAGAGTGAGACAGAAGCTGGGCCTGCTAGGGAGGCCCTGGTTGATGTCCTGAGGCTAATGCCACACGGATGTCGGTGGACCCCACGGGTGGCTCACGGGAGTCAGGAGGAGAGAAAGACGCTCACCTTCTCCCACTCCGCCTCGGCCACCCGGGACCACTGGGAAGACGAGGACTGGTGAAGTCTGCGATGAGCCCCTGCTCGGCCCGGGCCTGAGCCCCCCAGACCCACCAGGTGGCCGTCAGGTCACACCTGAAGTCCGCTTGGTCTGCCGGGCGTGGGATTTCCACCAAAAGCCCCTCCGGACAGTGCCCCCTGCCTGCTGCCCAGGAGGCCGGCTTTCCCCAGCCACTGGGCTTACACCACCACCAGTAATCACTGCTGGTCCAGTTCAGCCCTCTCATGCTGCAAGAGCTTCTGAGCACGCAGAATCTGGGCGCCGTGGGGTGGGAACACACAGAGATTTCTCCCTTTGGCCGTCGGTACATTTCCGTCGATTCTCAATGAAACAGCTCGGCAGTTATGAGCGGTTCTGTGGGTGCACTCAGGGAAGGGGACAAAATTGGACGGTAATAAAACATCACAAGGACAGACCTGCTTTTGTTGCTTTGACATTAGCGGCCGTGTGGGAAACCTAAGCCTGCAGTTGACGGCGTTGTGCTCCCAGCCCCTCCTGGACGAGCTCCGGTCACCGAGCTAAACGGGAAAGGCCAGGGCAGCTCCGAGTTTCTCTGGCTTCTGTGTTTAGTTGCTTTCTTAGTGCATCTGTTCGTGCCTGAGATCCAGCAGAATCTGGGTAGGCGGGGGGGAGAGGAGGTCTTAGAGCTGCGACTATCACCCCCTCTGACAGTTCAGTCTTCCCCTAAATGCCAGGCGCCCAAATCACCAGGGTTTCCATCAGGGGAAACTGAAAGGCAAACCGGAAACCCTCGAGGCTCTTGCTTGTGCCTTGCCTGTGGCCGACCCGGTTCCGTTCCCGTTCCGGCATCCTGTAGGGTCTTCCAGGCCCACCAGGAGTGACGCATGAGTGCAGAATCAGGAGTAAATTCTGAACACAGCTGGGTGGGCCCCCTCTAAAGTAAGGGAAACCAGCTTAGTTTCTCCACGGCATGAATCTCTTACTTCACCAAACATTATTCTGTACTCCAGATCTCCCCCCCATTTTATTATTTAAAAAAAAATTATTTATTTTATTGAATCGCTGTGAAATACACAGTTACAAAGCTGCTCATGTTTCAGTCAGACAGGGTGCCAACACCCATCCCACCACCAGTGTCCCCGGTATCCCTCCAGCCACCCTCACTCACCGGCCAGCCTCTAGGGAAGGCACTTTTCTTCTTTCTCTCTCTCTCTCTCTCTCTCCTTTTGGGCGTTATGGTTTGCAGTGCCCATACGGGGGGTTGCAGTGCAGATACGGGGAGGCCATCGTGTTTGGTCCCTTACCACGTCCAGCACACATCTCCCATCCAGAGCGATCCTTCCAACCATCATTGTCACGGTGGTCCCTTCTCCATCCCAACTGCCTCTCCCCCAGCAGGCTTCCAACTGTGGACCAGTCCTCCTGGCCCTTGTTTCTACTGTCCTTCCGTATTAGTCTCATACTGTTATTTTATATCCCACAAATCCATACTCCAGTTTTATATGACACACAACTTTCAGACTATTTTTAGGGAGTGTTTGGATTTCTACCCATGGAGTTCTTTTTATAGTAAGAGAACATTGATGATGTCACAGTTCAAATCTGTGCCCATAGGTAAAAGAACATCGATGATGTCACAGTTTAAATCCATGCCCATAATAATAGAACATTGATGACGTCACAGCTCAAATCCATGCCTGTCATCATCGCCTGAGTTCTGGGAGAGCCAGACTCAGGGACATCTGGTCACAGGTGAGTCTCAGGGGACTCCAGGCCCGGATGATGCCTGCCAGGCTGTGTTTCCCTCTATGCCCTGGACCCGGGGCTCAGGCCAAGCAAGCCCCTTTGCCTGTCTGGGGTACTGAGGTTCTTGGGAAGACTTTCCTTGAGCCCAAAGTTAGACTGCTGAAATTCAGCCCCCGCAAGCAGGAGTGTTTGGGAGCCCAGCCTGTGGTTTCAGATGCACACAGGCCGTAGTCGACTGGCGGCACGGATTCTTGGATACCTTTAGCATCTTGTTCAGAGGCCCCTGACGGTCTCCCCTGCATGTCCATTCTTTGGGTCTTATAGTTTTGTAGGGGCCACCCCCCTGCGATGTTTAGGGGCTCCTCCCCACAAGCGTCTCAGGGCTCGCTCCTGGTGGTGCTCAGGGGAGCACGTGGTGCTCGGAGATCAAACTCGAGCCTCTTTCATGAGAAGCTGACGGGGCAGGCGGCCGAGCCCTCACCCCAGCCTGGTCTCTGCTTCCTTCGCTTCTCCAGCTGCAGACACAGACACCCACCTGGTTAGCCCTCAGGGTTAGCCCACCTGGAGTGTATTCCCGAAGCAAGTCTTAGCGACTCTGGAAAGACGCTCCGGGAGGGAGGACTGTCACAGCCTCCCGGGGGAGTGCTCCGTCCTGTCCGCTGCCTGCCAGAGAACCTGGAGGAGTTAGGCCAGGTTCTGCGCAGCTTCTGCCCTGCTCGCTCTGGGCGTTTTCACCTCCGCGTGCTTTCCCGGCTGCCCTGCAGTCGCCCCCCGGTGCCCCGCGCTCCCAGCAGCTCTGGCCATTGTCCACCCCGCCAGTGCGTGCATGGACCACGTTTGGAGTAGGACACTGTCTGGGCCTCCTCGGCTCGGCGCTGGCGGCTGGGATCAGACCCTCGTCACGGTAGGGCGCCGCTCCCCGCCTTGTGCCTCGGCTTCTCCCCCTGAGCGCTTGTCCCTTCGCCTCCCGCTGTGGCAAGCCCAAAATATCTCTAGACACTTGAGCATTTTCCTGGAGTGGGGGCTGGGGCGAAGCCACCCTTGGCTGAGAATCACTGTCCCCTGTGAACTTGGGCGGCGGCCAAGTCTAAGATCTATTAATAAACGTGATTTGTTTGCACACTGGAATTCTTAAACGTCCACTCTCTGGGGGGCCGGGTAGTCAGCGCAAAGGCTGGAGCACATGTGTCAGAGACCCCGCATCACCCCGTGGCCCCAAATGCTAAGCCAGCAGCAGGCCCAGATGTGGCCCCCCAAATCTCCCAAAAATGAAAATGAAAGTCCTGGGCTGGGGAGATAGTACAGGGGTTAAGGTGCTGCTTGCCTTGCATGTGGCGACCCTGATTCTGTCCCCAGCACAGCACGTGGTCCCCTGAGCTCCAGCAGGACAATCCATGAGCACAGAGCCAGGAGTAAACCCTGAGCACTGTTTCGGTATGACCCCAACCCCCCCCACACACACACACATTTGCTGAGACTGCAGCGTATGCAATGATTCCTACTACCCACAAGGAATTTATCACTTGATCCTACTATGCGCAGGAATTGATCGCTTGATTCTACTATCCATGGGAATTGATCACTTGATCCTACACCCACAGGAATCAATCACTTGATCCTACCATCCGTAGGAACTGATCACTTGATCCTACTATCCAAAAGGAATCAATCACTTGATCCTACCATCTGTAGGAACTGATCACTTGATCCTACTATCCACAAGGAATCAATTACTTGATCCTACTATCCACAAGGAATCGATCACTTGATCCTACCATCTGTAGGAATTATCACTTGATCCTACTATCCACAAGGAATCAATCACTTGATCCTACTATCCATAAGGAATCGATCACTTGATCCTACTACCCACAAGGAATCAATCACTTGATCCTACTATGCACAGGAATTGATCACTTGATCCTGCTATCCACAAGAGTTGATCACTTGATTACCCAGATGAGCCCCCTCCCTGACTGCTCTGATTGAGTCAGGGGTCTGCAACAGGGAGAGGTAGGAACTGATTTGAGGAATCAGGCTTCATGGCACGGGCAGAATCTGTTCCCATCAGTGGGTGAAGGATTTGTACTGAGGGCACTGAGGGCCCAGCCGCTTCCGTCCTGTGCTGGTGGGACCCCTGCTCTGCGGGCCTCCCCCACGCTGGACTCACTGCTTTCTTGCTCCTGGCTCTGCCGCCACTCTCTGTGTCTGGAGATGCGCCCCCAAATCAGAGGGGACCCCCGTCTGCCCAGCTGACCCTCTACCTGACGTCAGTTTCTTTTCTGGTTGATGAGCTTCTAAGACCAGCCGACAACAAAGCCTTTCACCGGAGGAAGGGGAGGCCCTCGCCCCGGCCACCCCTGGTGCGCATTGCAGAGGTGAAGCCAAGGCCAGAGGGTTGGGACGCGCTGGCACCGCGGCCCTGTTGAGCGAGCCAGAGCCCGCCTCTGTGGGCAGGGCAGGGCGTGTCCGCCGTCCCACCACACTCCCAGACCCCAGCCAACTCCCCAGAGAACGGACAGTCATGGACGCTTTCATCCACGGTCACCGCTCCTCGCCCATCTGCCCCCGAGCACCGGGAGGGGAGCCTCACACCCACGTCAGGATCTGCACACCCCACAGCCAGGGCCCTGAGACAAGGCTGAGCTGCTGGCTCTCCGCTGCGGCTGATCCCGGGAGCAGAGCCTGGCTCCGCTGTCGACCCCCGCCCGCGCAGATGCCCGCTGTGCACATGGGCAGTGCCACCGTCTGCAGCCCACGCACAGGAGGGGCCCCAGCGCCTGCCCTGTAAGCAGGGCTCCCCGTCACGGCAGGAAGGCCGCCCTCGGTTCCCCCCGGGACACTTCTTTTGGTTTCTCCCAGCAGGGGTGCGGGGATCAGTCAGAGGGCTGGCAAGCAGCTCTCGCCCCGGGGACAGCAAACAGCTTACCCCGAGAGCGGCCCTGAGGAGGCGGGAGAGGTGGGAAAGCTCCCTCGGAGAGAGCAGAGAGCGGAGAGAGCGGCCGGGAGCTCTCAGCCCGACAGCCCGACAGCCCGGCCCACTCAGCCCCAGGCCCCAGGTGCGTCCCGGGGGAGGGCCCCTCGCGCAGTGCTCTGCATGGAGCGTGACTGTCCAACAGCTGGACTCTGGGACGCTGATATCTCCCACCCCCTGCCCCGCCACACAGGGGTCTAGAACGGCCCTGAGGAGACCAGCACCCATTCACTCGCCTGAGCACATGCTCGAACCCCCTTCCCTTCTGCCCGGCCATTGGCTCCCCTGTGCCCGCAGAGGGCAGCTGCCCAGCACAGGCCTGGGACCAGAGCACCCTCGTGGCCGGCCGCGCCTTCCGCCTGGACACTGAGCGGCCGCCGGGTCTCTGCTGTGAGAGAAACGCCATGTGGGTTCCGGAGCTGGACGCCTCCCGGCCACAGCCCCCCACCCAGGGACATGCTCATCCTTCTTCCCTGGCTCATTTAATCCCGGGGGCCACTCCCAGGGACACGCAGGCCCAGAGGTGCTGGGAGGCCAGCAGGGCTGCACCTGGCGGGAGCAGGCGATAGTGCAACGCTGGGAATTGAACCCAGGGCCTCTTGCAGGCAAGGCGGCTTGCCAGCCTTTGTACATCTCCCGGTCTCTGCTGGGGACACTTTTAGTTATTTAGTTATTTATTGTTTTATTTTACTTTTATGAAGTTGTTCACAATAGGGCTGGAGCAATAGCCCAAAGGGTAGGGCATTTGCCTTGCGCGCGGCTGACCCGGGTTCGATTCCTCTGCCCCTCTCGGAGAGCCCGGCAAGCTACCGAGAGTATCCCACCCACACGGCAGAGCCTGGCAAGCTACCCGTGGCGTATCCGATAAGCCAAAAACTGTAACAACAAGTCTCACAATGGAGACTTTACTGGTGCCCACTCGAGCAAATCGATGAGCAATGGGATGACAGTGATACAGTGACAGTGTTCACAATAATTAATTGCATTCAATATTCCCACACCAATCCCACCACCATTATTTCAAACTTTCCCAGCCACCTCCCAAGCCAGTCCTGATCGCAGGCCCTAAATAATTTATTTTATATTGCTTGTTATGAATAATTTTTTAATTTTTAAAAAAATTTATTTTATTTTTATAAAGTTACTTTTTAAGAGGATCAGAAGCCACAGAAAGATCTTGGGAGGGAGGGGCACTGGGGCCCTGGGCAGTGGGCCCAGGGCACTGATCCTGCCCACCCGCTGCCCCCTCCTCCTGCACCTCCCCCCTCCCCAGGACAGTTGCACTTGCATCCCGCAGGCATTTCTTGAGCACCTACTATGCATTGCCCTGCAGCTGGAGCACCCAGTGGGGGCTGCAGCCCCCTGGGGTGTTGAGAGGAGACACAGACGATTTGGGGCACACGTGCATCTGCTCCCGGCCACAGTGCTCAGCCCTGGTGCAGCCTGGCATCCAGCAGCGCCACCCAGCCTCTCACCCAGTCACAACAACAGGGAGGGGAGCTGGGGGCGAGGGTGCCCAGAGAAACCCGAGGCAGGTGCGTGCCCTTGGCACACCCTGGAAGGCCTGGGGGGGGGGGAAGAGGGAGCAGAGCCACCGCCTGGAACAGCATCGTCCCCTCAGGGAAGGGCATGGGCAGCTCTGTGCTCTCCCCCGGTGCTGGAGGGACCTGCCAGGTGGAGGGGCCTGTGTGCCTGGCAAGAGAGAGGCCAGGCAGGGAGCGGGGACGTGGGGCCAGCAGGCGCCTTGCTACCCCCCAGAGGGCCCCCCCTGCCCTGGCGAGGTCACGCCCCCACCACCTCCTGCAGGAGTTGGTCCCACCAGCAGGTGCCGTTTGTGTTCTTCCCTGGGCCGCCTGGCCTACGCAGGAGCTCGCCTGGTTCTGACTAGGTGCCGGGGGAGCTGAGTCCTACACGCAGAGACAGGTGCTGCCCGGCCCAGGTTCTGGAATACGGTGAGCGCGCGACGTCACGGGAAACGCCAGCAGCTTCCCTGAGCCCCAGCCTCAGTGCCCTCACATCTGAATCTCCCGCCAAGCCCTGAGCACTGTGCTGGGCCGAGGGGGTGTCTCGGACTCGCCTGGTGCCTGTGCGGGGCAGCTCTCGGGCCCCTCCATGCACCCTCGGGGGCTCCCAAGCAGTGCTCGGCATGGCTGGGTCCTCCCGGTGACTCCTGGCCACGCAGCTGTCCAGGGCCCAGGCCCTGTGGTGTGGGGGCTGGGGGGGTGCAGGGGTGCTGATGGCCAGGCGCACCCCTTCCCCTGTGCCCTCCCTCTGCTCCGGAGCTGGGGCTTCTCCGCGGCTCTGCTGGGGGTACATTGGTCACCTCCCTCCTTAAAATATATTTTTCTTGAAAACTCAGCTTTTAAATCTGCCTGATGAAATTTATTTATTTATTTGTGTTTGGGGTCACACCCGGCGATGCTCAGGGGTTACTCCTGACTCTGAATCACTCCTGGCAGTGTTGGGGGGACCCTCTGGGGTACCGGCATCAAACCCGGGCCGGCCGCGTGCAAGGTGAACGCCCTCCCACTGTTCTATCACTCTGGCCTCCGATGAAATTTATTGATCAGGTTTTTTTGTTGTTGAGTTTTGAGTCACACCCGGTGGTGCTTGGGGCTTCCTCCTGGTTCTGTGCTCGAGGCCCACTCCTGGCGGGGCTCAGGGCACCCTAGGGCATGTCGGGGATCACCCGAGGGTGGGCTGCGTGCAAGGGTGCTGCCGCTCCAGCCCCGAAGCCTCTTGGTTCAGCTCACCAGATCAGAGTCGTCGCTTATTCTCAGCCACGACTGGCCGTGTTTCCTGGACCGTTTGTGAGCACGCCGAGTGACTCCAGATTCCCCAGATGACTCGGGCGAGCGGGGTGCTGAGTCAGGACTCGACAGCGCAGTGCTCGGACCTCACCTTGGATGTGCTCAAAGCGAGTTATTTTTGCCCCCAGAGGCAGCTCCTGCCGTTGTGCTTTGTTCCGTCATCACAGGCCTGCGTGGGCCGCTCCTCTCGGCGCCCTGGGAAGGCGCCTCTGAAGCCAGATCCCTGCCCCACCGGGCACCGCTGGCCAGGGCTGCTGCTGGGCTCACGCCAGGAGGGTTTCCTGTGGGCAGCTCCGTGGTGTCGATGCTCGGGGAAGGTCGTGCTCGGGGCAGGGAGATGCCCCTCTTCAGCAGGTGGAACCTGCCTGTTCCGTGAAGGGTGAAAGCCGCTAACGGCCGTTCCCAAGTACAGGGGTGCTGGGAGAAAGGACTCGGGGCGACGCCAGGCCTTTGCCATCTCATGAGGAAGAGGCGGTGCGGAGGGGTTTCTCGGGTGGGTTCCATGAGTCTGTGGATTCTAGCAGTGAAGAGGTGGGGGCCCCAGGGCAGCGGAGGGGGTGGCCCAGGGTGCAGCCTGAAGGTGTCACCCCCTTTCCAGACCCAGGGGAAGGGCAGGGGCTGCCCCATTGGGGAGCCCTGTGGGACTGGGGGAGGCTCTGAGGGTGGTGGGGTGAGGGTCATACGCACGGGAGGTGTGACCCGCACCCCAACGGCCTGGGCCTCTCCCTCCTGAAGCCAGGTGCCCGGGGCTTGGGCAGGTGAGGCTTCTGGCTCGGGTCCTGGCATGGCCGAGTGTTGCCGACCAGCTTCGCCAGAGAGCTGCAGACGGATGCCGTGATGCCCCGACACAAGGTCCCCAGACCTACCGGGACCTGCCCACACCTCCTGAGTAGGGGTGGGTGACCCGAGCCCATGGCCCAACAGTCGGACAGTCGCTCTCTCTGGCAATGAAGCAAAAGTATGTGATGCCCTTCATCCATCAGTTCCCGGCCACCAGGGCTGTCTCCAGGTGGCGGTTGGGCGGGGGGCGGGGGACGTTAATCCCATCTGTACAGGTCTGAGAGAGGGACCCTCGGGACCCTGGGACCCTTGCCCTGTTCCCTTCTCGCTGAGACCCTCCCAGCAGGGGGGTGTGCATGGGTGTCCCTGTGGCTACTGTGGCCAGCACTGCAGTGACCGATGCAGGAGCACAGCGTCTTTCCTGAAGAGTTTTCAGGCCCCTGGGGTAAACGCCGAGGTGCGGAATTGCTGGACCCTGTGGGAGCCACTTCCTGGTTTCCTGAGAAGCGTCCGGATACTGCAGGGGGTCAGGCCGAGTGGGGCCCCTGGACGTGGTAGAGGGAGGCTGACACTGGGCCCTTGAAATGCTTTGGGCATGGCACCCTGCCGTTATCAATGTTATAAATCGTGGTGCCTTATTTTAGGCTCCGTGCCCGCTGCCTGTGTGTGTGAGAAGCAGTGGGGCACGGCTGCCCCTCAGTGCCCCACTGCTGTTGGAGCAGAGCGGCTGGGCACAAACTCCAGCCCCCAGCCTCACCCTCTGCCTCTGCCTCTGCCTCTGCCTTTCTGCTGCGGGACGCAGAGCCCTGGTCACTCTCTGTCCATCTCAGTCTGCTTCTCGGCTCTGCCAGCTCTCCTGGAGCCTTCCTGGAGGACTGATGATGGGAGGGTCTCAGTGAGAAGGAAACGGGGTGCTCTGCCTTCCCCTCCCCCGCCTCTGCAGCTGGGCTGGAAACCCCCACCCAAGTCGGGACTCTGCTGTGGGCTCAGGGTGGGGAAATGAGCTTTAGAAACAAATACATAGTTATATTTCCCAAAGGAGCTCTAAAAGGTCGTTAAAGACCCAGGGATGAAGCCTCAGAGGGCCTTGCCTGCAGGAACCCGGGCTCGACCCCTGCACTGGCCAGCCCCTCCGGCACCCTGGGCAGCAGCCCCCAAGCACCGAGCAGGGTATGACCCCCGACCTCTGCCTGTGGAGCTCTAGCAGCACAGAACACCGGTCTGCCTAACAAAACAGAACTCCTTTCTCCCTTACACGTCTCTGGCTGCCTGTGTGTACATGCAGACGTACAAATGTCGATTGGGGCACGCACGTATTCTGCAGTCCAGGTTCTCTCCCATTGAGTGTGGGGCCCGGACGCAGCCTTCCCCTCTTACTGCTGCACACATCCCTGTCAGCTCCCCCGCGCCCACCCAGTGCCTGGGATTTTTGAGGCGCACCAGTAGCAAAGTGGGGTGACCCCATTTGGGATGGCCACATCCAGTGGTGCCTGGGGCTATTCCTAGTGTGGCGCTGGGCCAGGGAAGTGGGACAGGTGTGACGGAGGGGGTGGGGGACGGGGCTGGGACTGCCAATCTCCAAATGCAAAGCGTGCCCTCCGGCCCCGTTTAGTTACCTCCCCAGCCCTGGGGGAGTCGGGTACCTATTGATGAGTACACGGCCGTCAAGGGGAGCAAATGAAGCCCAGGCTCTCAGCTGCAGGGATTTGGGGACCAGAGGAGAGGTCAGCCAACGCGGAGGGGCCGCGAGGGGTGGACGCAGGGGGCCGGAGGGGAAGAAGGGGCGGCGCGCGGGGGAGAGGGTCCCAGTGATGGAGCGAGGCCGGGTGTGTGCCCGCACGCCATTGGCCAGGGCTCGGTCACGTGGCCACGCCCGCGGGATGCAGGCAGGCCGGTGGGATGCTGGCGGGAGCACAGATTGTGTGCCTGGGGCCCGGGTGGGCCCCGTACCCGGTGATTATGCTAAGGCCGTGTTCTTTTCTTCTTCCCTCCAGATGTCGCAAATGGCACCAGTTCAGGGGGGTACCGCCCGCCCCCCAGAACCAAAGAAGTCATCATCAACGGCCAGACCGTGAAACTCAAATACTGTTTCACCTGCAAAATTTTCCGGCCCCCTCGTGCCTCTCACTGTAGCCTTTGTGATAACTGCGTAGGTGAGTAGCCGCGGGGACTGGCCCGCCCCGGTGCCGGCAGGGGGGGCCGGAGCTAGTCGCCCCTGAATAAGACCCGGCACTGGAGACGCAGCATGGGTGTCTAATCTGCGCCTGGAAACGGAACAGCTCGGCCCCAGTTAATATTCCTGTGTACTCGCCTCCCGCCACGAAGGCATTCTCCAAACCTGGCATTACCCAAGCTCCTCCTCTCCCTGCCCACCCGGCCGCACCCCACACATTGGACAGTGGCTCTGCAAACACGGGGTCTTTGTTCCCTGCACTGGGGAAAGACCCTGCACACTCCCATCCCCCGAGCACTGAGCCAGCGGGCACACTTCTATGTGCAACCGTGTGGCTGCAGGAGCAGGAAAGGGCCCTGCTGCCCCCACCCCTCCTGGTCCTGCAGAGGGAGGGACGGGAGAGCACAGGGATTCTCCTCCCTAAGACCCAGCATGAAATTTCTGCCACTCACAGGTGTCCCAGGTCCTGGCAGTTCTTTGCCGAGCCTTTCCTGTCCCTTTGCCACCCAGGTGGCACATTTTTCTAGGCTGCTGAAAGATGAGGCTGGCAGAGGGGGTCAAAGTCCCAAGTTGCAGGGCCCATGTAAGAAAGGGATGGGGGCTCTGCCATCCTTGGGGACACGTGGCCCACACCTGTGCCTGCAGCCCCGGAGCCTACCTGGCATAGAAACAACTTGTAACAGCCCCGGAGAAAAAGCCTCAGCATCCTCAGTTGGCTGCGTCTGACGGGCGGGCAGCCCCGGAAGCCGCCCCGTTTCCTTAGTAACACACTTCAGCTGCCCGACTCCTTTGCCAAGTCGGCTGGAATTTGGAGCGGCAATTTGTGGGGGGAAAAAAATGTTTTAATGCACTGCCTGCTGGGAAGAGCCAGCCTGCTTTTAGTTGCGGCTGTTTACTTTATTCTGACGCGGATCACCTGCAGCTGGGTAGGACGGCTGCGCTGTCCCCATCAGGCCTGGTCTTGCTTTAGAAAGCAGGTAAATTACTTTCCGTCATGCCCTCCTTTGGTTCTCAGCCTTCCCGGTGTCGCAAGTTGCCTGCAGGTACAAACCTGGATCTACCTGAACCGCACGGCTGGGTGCAAACACTAGATGTGTGTAGACAAACTTAACTGTCATTTTTTCGTCTCTACCCTGAGTCAGCGACAGTTCCCAACTCACGGGATGGTTGAGAAACTAAATGAGTTCAGCTGCTGCCCAACTGTGGAGAAAATGTCCCATAACCGTTCGCTGTGTTGACCGAGAAACTGAAGTCGGATCGAGTTTGTAGCTTGAGTGTGACAGCTCGTGTCTGCTTGAGGCTTTGGAACTGCCACTCAGGGCCCGAGAGGCGGGAGGGCAGGCAAGGAGCTTGTCCTGGATGCAGTTGGCTCCTTTTGGACCCCTGGTACCGCAGGTCCCCTGAGCACTGCTGGAAGTGACTCCCAAACACCGAGCCACTGGGTGTGGCCCAGTGCCCCCCGAACCCCCACAAGAAAACTGCAACTGGGGGCACACAGACCCAAGAAGTACTAGAATGGTCTGCCCGGATAGGCAAGAAAGCAGGATCCGATCTGGCTCCTGCCAGATGTATGCCCATTTGCAAAGTGTCTTAACTTAACGTTGCAGTTCTGACAGGTAGATCAACTAATGATTGGCCGTTTCCCTTCTGGGTAGCCATAGCCTCTTATCACCAAAGTGGCCTTGTCTGGGCTCCCCTAAACATAGTGGGGGGTGCTGGCTGTGCGCGGGCTCTGACCTGCAGTGACTCCCCGCGCTATTCTGGTTTTTATCTGGACTCGGAATGGCTTCATGGATTTTATTTCTTCTTTTACCAGTTGGTGTCAGTACTAATATTAATAACCCCTGATATTTTCAACTGGCTTTCTCGGAGGACCCTGGGCATGGAGCTGTGAGCCCTCTGCAGGAGGGATGTTCTCTCCCCGGGCCTCTCTGTGGACCCCCGTGGGGTTCCGTAAGGACACAGGGCTCTTGGCTTCATCTCGGCACTTTTCCTGGGACATTGGTCCCCAGGTCATTTGTGCCCATCTCAACACTTTAAAGCCAGAGCAACACAGTGGCTTTGGACCCTTCCAGGGGTCAGTCTATAGGGGTCCTGGGGGTCCCTTCCGGGGTGGTCATCACGGCATCACAGGGTGGGATATTGTGTGGTGGGGCAGAATGCAACTGTCTGTTCTCGGGTCTTCCTGTCATTACACGCTCTTCCTCCTGATGGTGTACTGGCCCAATCGACTCATGGCCAGCGTTTATAGGCGGTGGGAGTTTTCATTTACAATCCCAGTGGGCTTACTGGACAGCCACCAACTTTTTGGTTTACGGAAATGTTAACTCGTGACCTAGCTTTTCCTGTTTTATGTTATTAGTTCATCTCTGTATGGGTTCATGTCTGTGAGGTAGATTTCTCATCATGATCAAACTTAGCTCCGTGTTCCCTAATATCTTCAAAATGTCCTTCAAATTATTAGAAAAGACTTTGTAAGAGGCCGTGTCATTCTCTCATTCATTGGCTCCATAGCGTGTGGATTAGAGGTTCAGTTCCCTAGTCCCCCTCTGCAGGGGACAGTTGATGACACGCTTCTTTCTGATGGAAATCGCCCACTGAGACCACGAGAACCGTTGATTTGTGAAGCCCAGGAGCCCTTTCAACAACCTTTGTGAAAACTGCAAGTCCTGAGGCAGAATGACACTTTGCAGACACGCCCCTACTTGTCTGAGCAGGAAGGGGAGGTAGGCGCGAGACCCCCGTGCTGGCATGGAGGGGCTGTGACTGCAGAGCTGGCCTGGGTCACCCTCACCAGTGGCGTACACGCGAGTTCCGTGGCCTCACCCTGACTTCAAGCATCTTTCCCAAAGTGGGTGATGCCCCCTCAGGTACCACCATCCCAGGGACCGAGAGTAGCCCGCAGTGCAATTAGGGACATTTTCTACTTGTTCGTTTAAGAAACTGTAGATTTGGGGGTGGAGAGCCAAGTAATTTTCTTTTTCTAGAGAAGGGAGCCATTGATCATACAAGTTTGGTGAGCTCAGGTTTGAAGAAAGCTTCACACAGCTTTTCTGGGGAAACTGTCCCACGAGTCACGTCCACATCAGGTGTGCCAGGTCCTTCTAAGGGCCCGGCTGCAGCCCAGAGGGATCAGGAGGCCACTGTCGCCAGCCGGGAGGTGTCCTTCCCCAGAGCCGGCCATTGCATTTGTTTGCAGACCAGAGGATTTCCCTGAGCAGCTCTGCCTCTGCACTAGGGAGTGAGTGCACTGATGAGCCACCCTGGGGGATGACAGGGTTTGGGTCATTTCCTCGGGCCCACAGGACAGCTGCTTCAGGCGGAAGAGGGGGGAGAGGGCTCCCCCAGGTAGGGAGGAGGAGGATGTCAGAATGGGAGCGAAGGTGAAGGGCCCCCATCTCTCCGGAGAATGGAGCTTTCTGGAAACAACCCAGGCAAATAGAGAAGCCGTCCACAGAGAGAAGGGCAGACCCCACACTGCCCTTCCCCTGGCCGTCTGGGGGTCCTGGGTCGACTCTACTCCCCTTCCCTGTTCTCACATTTTGGAATGGGGTGATTCTCAGTCCATCTGCCTCCTTTAGGGTACAGTGAGCTAGACCCCAGAAAGTGCCTGTTATCGTCCTGGTACAGACCCTCCACAGTCCTGCACACACTCGGTACACACGTGTATAGACTCCTGCATATACCCAGCACACACTTGCACACACACCTCCACACCTGTGCACACATACACGTGCACACCTGCACATACCCAGCAAAACCCTGCACATACTCAGCACACACCTGCACAAACAGCTCCACACCTGCACATACCCAGCACACACCTGCACACACAGCTCCACACCTGCACATACCCAGCACACACCTGTGCACACACCTCCACACCTGCACATACCCAGCACACACCTACACATACTCAGAACACACTTACACACACAACTCCACACCTGCACATACCCAGTACACACCTGCACACACAACTCCACACTTGCACATACCCAGTACACACCTCCACACACACCTCTACAGCTTCACATACCCAATACACACGTATACACACACCTCCACACCCGCACATGTCTAGTACACACCTGCACACACACCCGCACACCTGCACATGCCTAGTACACACCTGCACACACACCTCCACACCTGCACACCTCCCAGCACGCTCCTGCTGCGTGGCCCCTGCAGGCTGCCCCTCCCCCCAGAACTCCACGCTCTGTTCCCTGACTGTGGGAAGTGGCGGTGTCCCCAGTAAGACCCTCAGGTGGGCAGGAGGCTCCTCTGCAGCCTTGCTGTACCCCGTCCCTCCCGCAGGTCCATCCCGAGCCTGCTGTACCCACACTGCCCAGCTGTGGGCGCTCTCCCAAGCCTGCCATCCGCCTACCCCACTCTGCTTTGCTGGCCGCACGGGGCTGGTTCCTTCTGTCTGTCTCCTCTGTCCTGCTGTTTCTCCCTGTTTCAGCCCCTCCTCTCGCACATCCTCTTGGCCACACGTACTTGGGTTGTTTGTTCCCGGAAGCCTTGACGTTGTTTGGGAATACTGCAAACAGCTGCAGCTGGCCGGCCTGGGACAGCACCATGTGTGCACATGTGGGGTCTGACCAGGAGCCCCAGGCGGGAAGTCTGTCTTCCGGCAGGCCAGGGGCAGTTGGGGTCACCCGCAGATTCCCTGGAGTCAAGCAGTTCTGGAACCCCCAAACCTGTAACAGAAAGGATGGACTTGAAAGTAAGACTGACACAGATGGCCCAGCCAGCCTCCACCCGCCCTCCAGTGACAGCTCAGACGGGGGCCGAGAGGGACAGTGCCTGGGAGTGGCCGGGTGCGGGGAAGGTGACCAGTGTGGGGAAGGTGACCTCTGAGGGGGAGTCAACAGTAGAGGAGAGGTGGCCAGTACAAGAGAGGTGACCAGTGCAGGGAAGGTGACCAGTGCGGAGGATGTGACCAATGCAAGGGAGGTGACCAGTGTGGGGAAGGTGACCAGTGCGGAGGATGTGACCAATGCAAGGGAGGTGACCAGTGTGGGGAAGGTGACCAGTGTGGGGAAGGTGACCAGTGCGGAGGATGTGACCAATGTGGGGGAGGTGACAGGTGTTGGGGGGAGGTGTCCAGTGCAGGGGAGATGACAGTGCAGGTGACCAGTGTGGAGGAGGTGATAACTCTGGTAAGAAACATGTGGAAGAAGACCAAGAACTTAAACATACACTAAGTAAATCTGCACTTTTCTTTAACATAGAAGTAACTTCTTTACCTACTTGTGGAATATTTTCAAAAATTCATTTTGTTAGGCCATAAAAAAAAGTCCCTAACATCCCCAAAGGAGACATTGCCCAGGTCAGTGATTTGCTGGCACATATTAAGCTAGAAAGCATCAAACGGTATGAATGCACAGAACTAATCGGCCATGACTTTGGGGTACCATACCAGCAGTCATACTGAGGGCACCATATCCCCATGCCCTTTAAGTAATATATATATATATTTTTTTCAAACTTTCATCCTTAACTCTTGGGTAACAGGAAGCTCATAACTGCGATTGTGGTACCATTCCAGATTCTAAGTTCTAACCGCAGAGACCAGTTCTCGCTCTGGAGCCCCTCGGGGCTGAGGACCAGCAGGGGCAGAGGCAGCAGAGGGCTCAGCAGCCAGTCACCTCTGGGGTGGGGCCTCGGGGGCTGCAGGGCCCACAGACCCCCCCACCTTGGGGCTCCAGCGCTGGCCCTCAGCAGTGTCCAGCTGTGGCACTGTCCGTCTGCGAGGCACATCCCGGGGTCAGCATCAGGGCGGCAGCCCCGGCTGCATCTCCCTCCTGCGGGCGGGCAGGTGGAGCACCTCTCAGAGGCCTGCCTCCCACAGACTCGGACCCGGAGCTATCTTGGCTGGAGAACAGGCCATGAAATCATTTGTTGATTTTTTTTAAAAAGTCTAATACACAATTAAACTAAATTAAACTTAGAAACAAATAATCAAACATTGCAACCATCTCAGGAAGATGGACAAAGAGCCAAATCAAGCTAGGGAAACAATGGAAGACAACAATGACTGGCCCAGAAAAGAGGCACGAGGCCAGCGTGGGTCCTTGGAGGTGAAAAGAAGGAAAAAGTGAACTTGGATCGGCCTGGGAGGAAGCAGGGGACACAGTGGGAGGTGCAGACTAAGGCACAAATGCAGGCTTCCTTTGTAGAGGCTTCTTTCGAGGCCGGGAACTCTGTGTCATCTGTATGTTGTATAACTCCGTATTGCTGGACTTGAAAATCTCAGGGAGACAGCAGGAGAAATTAGCCAGAGAAGGGTGGAAGACTCGGACCATCCACAAAACAAGTTTCATTGAAGAAATACCCAAGGATGGACCCGGACCATTTTGCTTCCTGAGCTTGGCGTAGCGACTTAGAGCTTAGAACAGAGCAGATGAGAAAACATGAGTCCAACACCTCACCCTGGCCACAAGTACCTGCAAAAGCGACTCTCTGAATAAATGTCCAAAGGCGACTTGGAAAGATAACAGGTTGACTGTGTGGCAATAAAATAAAAGGTTTGGTCTTTGGGATATGGATTGCGTTCCAGGGTTATGGTTGCTGTTAGTGTTAATAAAACGCTTAATTTATCAAAGGTCAAAGGCCAAAAGTTAGGTAATTATGGTGAAGGATTTTCGGGAAGACTGATAAAACCCGGGACCCATTTTTAAGAGGGCCCATAAATCCAGACCGGGTGGGGCGGGAGGGAGGTTTGTGCCTGCATCTCCTTCTCTGCTCCCACCCCCTTGGTCATGTGACGCAACCTGGCAGGGACTTTGCAGGTGCCGTTGAGGTCACGATCAACTGACCTTAATCTGGGGAGATGTCCTGACAGTTTCCATGGACCAGGCAACCCAAGGCCATTATGGGCCCCAAGAGCGAAGACAACAGTTTGGAGCGGGGCGGGGCTTCCACAGGCTCTGCTGGCTCTGAGCTGGATGGTGTGCACGTGTGTGAGGAGGACATGAGCCGCAGGGCGCGTGGAAGCCCCCTCCACCCCGCCCCCCTTGAGACCAGCACCTCAACCTCGCCTCCATCTCCACTGGGGAGACCCGGGGCTGAGTACCCGATTCTTAAGTCTCAAGGCAGTGAGTGAATTACATATTCCTGTAAGAGCAAAAGCTACTATTTCCTGCACAACAGAACTCTGTATGACTTACAGGAAGAGCAGGATGCCGACTGCCCGGGCTGCTAATGGTACCTGACATTTTTCTCATCTCTCTAACTGGTGCACTAAGATTAAAAAAAGAAGGAGAAAAGAAAAGAAATCGAAATCGATCCAGAAATATAACCCAGGGGAGAAGGTTCAGGGATGAAGGCACATGCCTTGCGTGAGCTGCCCTGATTCCCCGGGCCTTGCTGGGCCTGGCTGGGCCTTGCTGGGCCTTGCTGGGCAGGGCCCCTGGAGCCCTGCTAGGGTGACCTGTGTCCCCAGAGGACCCAAACACGCCTGAATCACCAGCCTCTTGCGTTCGAACTCTGCCCCGATCAGCTGAGAATCACTGGTAGGGGCCGCCAGGCCTCCTGAGCGCTGAGTAGGAGTGCAACAAAGAGTGTGTGTGTGTGTGTGGTGTGTGTGTGTGTGTGTGTGAGAGAGAGAGAGAGAGAGAGACAGAGACAGAGACAGAGACAGAGACAGAGAGACCTTAGATCAGTTTGCCTCAGAGGCTGACCCCTGTCAGACCCGTGCGTTAGAGCAGAACTCTCCCTCAGAGGGAGTCACGAGGAAAGCCAGGGCACTTTCTCCACACAAACCTTGCGCTTGAATCGGATGCAATGTGAGGCCAGGGACGAGGCCCCAGTGACGTCCACGGGGCGGGAGCCAGCCCCTGTCCCCGACAGCTCCCTGGGCAAAGGACCATGCCAGCAGCGCGCGGAGCCTGTCTGGACTATTATGCTGAAGTGCAGACTCTGTAGATGCACAGAAGAGGTCCAGAGAGGGACTCGGGCCCCCACCTACCCGTGTGCCTGCTCCCCGCTCACAGCCCCCACGCCTGCCGGGGTCTGGCGTGGCTGGTCCCTCCCCAAGGCTTGGACTGCAGGTCGAGGGGAGGGTCGGGACTAACGCAGGTCGTTTATGGAGCCAGCAGAGAAGGACATGGGGGAGAACCAGGCTCGGACCCTTTCCAGCTCCCGAGGGGCTGCCCTGCCTCCCTGCCCTCCCTGGGTCTGTGGCCAGCACGGCTGCTGCTGCAGCTTCCGGCCCCCTGGTGCCCCCTACCATCTGCCTCAGGGTCTTGAGCTTTAGCCCTTCTTGTTGGTTCCCGCCACAGGCCCCGGGACTGCGTTTAAAACCGCATCGGACCGTGGAGTAAATGCTCGGAGAGCCAGGCACCTGTGGGGTACTCGCCCCATCCCGTGGGCCGCCCTCTCAGAAGGTTCCCGCACATCCCACCCGCCCGAGTGCAGAGGCCCCGGGAGACGCTTAGCCTAGGCTCTTGCAGTGGCCTTAGTGCAGGGAAGGAGGCTCGACAGAGGTACCACGTGAGACGCCATCGGGGCTGGCTGCTCCCGTGGCGTGAGGGCGATCGTGGACTTCGGAGAGAGCGGGGCTGGGTGACAGGCTGTGAGGAATTCCGCCGTCGGTTCAGACGCCTTGTCAGTCATCAAGAAGCTCTGTTGGGGATGGTCTGAGCCCTTCATTCCTTGCTTTGGGTTTTGAGTCACATCCAGCGGTTCTCAGGGCTGGGCGCGGTGCTGGGGATAGAACCCCGGTGGGGCGCGTGCAAGGCGAGCAGCAGCCCCCCAAGCCCTGTCTTATCAAGGCCCTACGGGAGTGAAAGCACCTGGTATTGTTTTGTTGTTGTTGTTCTTTATCATTTTGGGTCACACCCAGCAATGCTCAGAGGTTACTCCTGGCTCTGCATTCAGGAATTACTCTTGGTGGTGCTCGGGGAACTATATGGGGTGCTGGGAATTGAACCCAGTTCCGCTGCATGCAAGGCTAATGCCCTACCCGCTGTGCTATCGCTCCAGCCCCTGCCTTTTACGTTCTGACACTTCATTTAGCAGGACACTCCGATTCCACCCGAGCCACGGCAGCCTTCCTCTCCTCTCAGAGCTGGGTGGTGTTCCCGTGTGCCTGTTGGCCGCTCTCCCTGTTCACTCGTCTGCTGTTGGGTTCTTGGGTCGCTTCCAGATGTTGGCTGTTGTGAATGAAGCTGTGTTGAGCTTTATTTCCTTTTCAGAAGGTGGGGAATGGTTTTAAGATAAAGGACTGGATTTTTTCATTAAAAAAATTGAAGTGGAAAACTTCATACAGGGGAGAGGAAGAATTGTTTATTTAGACACCTGGGAGGGAAAGCGACTCTTTTGAGGCAGTGAGGAGACCCGGGGAAGGCCCCCTGGTGCTCTTTAGCTCCTGGCCCAGGGTACCACAGTCTTGCCGGTGGCCTGGGTGTCGGCCACCAGCTGAGCATTTGCTGTCTGGAAGGCGTCACCCACCTGCTGATGGACTCGGGCATGGAGCTGAGGTCCCCTTGCCTTCCCTCCTGGTCCCTGAGGGAAAGTCCCCAAACTCCCACCCAGGGCCGCGGTGGAAGCTGCAGGACCTAGGGAGGCAGCGGGAGCACCCATGGGGTTCAGCCCAGAGAAAGGGGCAGAGGTCATTTGACTCCAGCATGCAGGCATAGCTGTTCCTCCGGCAACTCGGCAACTCGTGCTGGCACCTGTGTAGGGGAGAGACGGAGAGGGGTCTGTCTGCAGGGGAGCGGGGAGAGGACTGTGTGCAGGAGAGAGGGAAGAAGGCTATGTGCAGGGTATGGAGGAGAGGGTTATGTACAGGGGAGCAGGGAGAGGGCTGTATGCAGGAGAGAGGGAAGAAGGCTGTGTGCAGGGGAGTGGGGAGAAGGCTGTGTGCAGGAGAGAGGGGAGAAGGCTGTGTGCAGGGGAGAGAGGGAGAGGGCTGTGTGCAGGAGAGAGGGGAGAGGGCTTTGTGCAGGGAAGGGAGGAGAGGGCTGTGTGCAGGGGAGGGAGGAGAGGGCTGTGTGCAGGGGGGAAGGAGAGGGCTGTATGCAGGGGAGGGGGGAGAGGGCTATGTGCAGGGGAGTGAGGAGAGGGCTGTGTGCAGGGGGGAAGGAGAGGGCTGTATGCAGGGGAGGGGGGAGAGGGCTATGTGCAGGGGAGTGAGGAGAGGGCTGTGTGCAGGGGAGAGGGAGAGGGCTGTGTGCAGGGGAGGGAAAAGAGGGCTGTGTGCAGGGGAGCTGGGAGAGGGCTGTGTGCAGGGGAGAGAGGGAGAGGGCTGTATATAGGGGAAGAGGGAGAGTGTGCAGAGGGAAGGGATGGGGGTGCAGGGGAGGAGGAAGTAATGCATGCAGAGAGGAAGGGGGGTGCACTTGGCACAGGATGTCCCGCCAGCGTCCTCTTCTGGGCACACATTCCCCGAGGAAACACTTCTGTGTCACCTGGGCAGAGCCAGCACGTGGGAAGCGGGGTGCGAGGCTTGGTCACGTGACGGGAAGTGGCCTGTGAGGAGGGAACGAGTCTGTCCTGGACCACGATCCCACAGGGGGGCGAGGGCTGCGTGGATCACTCAGGGCCTACGAGGGAGCACTCCCGCCACTGGCCAGTTTGGTGCTCACACGTTCCCAAGACACTGTGTCACTGACACCTAATCAGGAACAGCTTTGGAAGGGTCTATCCCACAGTGATTCAATTTTTAAAAAAATGAGGAAAATAAATAAATTTTTAAAAATGTCAGTGACTGTGAAAAACTTTTAAGAGAAAAAAATAAAAGAAATTCAGCATGATTTGGAGAAAAGTTTAAAATCAAAATAAATGTGCTGTTTCAAAAAGAAAAGTCAAATGAACTAAAAATAAGCATCCCCATCCTGCGGTGTCCCCCTTGACAGCCTCGTCACTCGTGGTGCCGAGAAACAAAGGAGACCTCCCAGAGAAAATTCTAATTTTGGCTGTTGAAAAAAACAAAAACGTCCTGGGCTTGAAGGAAAGGCAATTTTCCACTTTGTACATTTAAAAGCATCCCGTGTCATCCCGCGGAATTGCGTTAAGATGAGGCGCTGCCAGCGGCGGCTCCGTGGGTCGGCCAGGCACTGGGCCCCGAGCCCGTCCCTCTCCTGGCCCTCTGGCAGCCTGCCCGCTCGGGGCACCCCTCTGCCGCACTCCCGCCCGGGAGGCCACTGTCCTCCCCCTCAAGGGGCCCCCTCAGGGACCCAGGTCGTCACACAACCCTCCCGGCCCCTTCATCCGACTCTACCTTCCCTTCTCCTGTAGCCCACAAGGCCTTTACGTCCTCTCTGGTCCAGCTACTCGCCATTCGCCGCCTCTCCAGTTTCAAAGCCTCGTGGCCATCTTCTGTCTCTCCCAGAGAGGAAATCTTTCATGGGGGTGGGGGGGTCTCCTGGGTCCCTTAGGGGTGGGCTCCAAAACCTGCCACTGGGGCTGGGCTGGGCACTCCTGGCTCGAGGGCGCCCCCCGCTGGACCCTGCGGGTAATGGCATGCCGGGTGAGGCATCACAGGAGTTTCCAGAAGGGGGACTTTGGTTGGTCGCCTTGCCCTGTGGCTTTCAGAGTTTGGGGTCCATGAAACAAGAGCCTCCTCCTTCCCCTTCCTCCCGGCCCACCGGCCGCTGAACATGGCCCCCGTCTCAGAATCATGGGTGCCCCCCAGCCCACAAACTGAGCCCTTCGACAGGCATGGGAAGCGCCCCAGAGGCAGGGGGAGTTGCCCGCAGCCCGGGCCCCCTCTGCCCGCTGATGTCCCTCCTCCCGGACACGTCTCCAGCTGGCCGCCCCGTCCGTTGTGTGGCAGCGGCAGCCACGTGCCTCTTTCTGGCGTGGCTGATGCCACCATCTGCAGTTCCAGGAGCTGAAGGGGACCAGCCCCACCCCGCCCCCACCCTCCCAGGAGCCCCCAGGCAGCTCTCAGCGCCCTCCTCCCTCCCTCCCTCCCTCCAGAGCGGGGGGGGGGGGGAAGGGGGGCGCTGGGAAGTGGGGCCGGTTTCTGGGCTAAAGGAGGTTTTTCTCTACGGGTTCGTGCTCTGGGGGTTCAGGGTCCCACCTGTGGCTGCCCCTGTCAGGACTCGGGTGGAGACGGCACCTCCTCCTACGTGGCTTCGGACAGAGCGTGTGTGTGTGTGTGTGTGTGTGTGTGTGTGTGTGTGTGTGTTTGGGCTTGGGGGCCACACCCAGTGGTGCTCAGGGCTTCCTCCCAGCCGTCTACAGCAGAGGGGACCAACCCGGGTCAGCTGCATGCACGGCAAGTGCCCTCAGCCCTGTCCTCTCGCTCCCGCCCCCGGACGGTCTCCGAAACCCCTTGCCCATCATGCACCCAACCACAAACACAACCGCAAACACGCGCTGGTAGCATTTCCCCACAAGCCCACGTTTCTAGTGGGAAGTCCTCCTTCAAAGGGCTCTCCAGAGTCCCTGCTGTGTCTGCACTGCGGCCCCTCTCTGCTCTTCTCTGTAGGGGCCGGCTGAGCCGCCTTCACACCCCAGCCGTGAGCAGTGCTGCGTGCCCATGGGCGCCAGATCCTTTCGGAGGAGCGTTTCTGCCTTTCGGGAGGGGGTAGAAGCTAGAAGTGGGCTCGCCGAATCGAACATGAGCTCCTGCCTTACTTGGGGGGAGAGCTCCGTGTCCTTTTCCACCAAGGCTAGACAGGATGGTGAGCCAGTGGCGAGCCGTCTCCTTTCCCACTGCACCCTGGCAAACACTTGCTTCTAGCTTTATATATACATATATATATATATTTAGGAGCTGAAGGGGACCTCAATATACAAGACCCAGGATGGTCTCCCTTACCTGTGGTCTCTAGAGAAACAAGTCAAGAGCACAGACAATGTCAACCCAAAATACACCGTGGGCATTGCAGGCACTGGGTCCTGTCAGGCCAGGTTTGGAGGGGGCTCGGGAGGACTGGGCTGACCGGAAGTAGCACCAGGGGCCTAGATGTAGCGTCTGAAGCACATGGGTGGTGCTAAGGGCGGAAACAATGTGCCCCAAATCCACCACTGTCCCCGGAGAGGTGGAGAGGTCGAGGAGAAAGCTCAGAGCAGAGGTGACCAGGATCAGTGGTAGAGGGTCTTGGGCCTTTGGAGGTGGGGGGTACACAGTAACTTTGTCCATCAATACCATATAAAAGTTAAAACTTTTACCAGTATTGTAACCCTATTGCCTAAAATATAATAAGAAAGAAACTGTTTCCAAAGAAAAGCTTTTGAGGACGAGAGAGCCGGTACGGCAGGTAAGGCGCTTGCCTCGTGCCTGCCCAAATCAGACTCCAGCCCAGCACCGGATACGGCCCCAGGCTCAGGCTGGGGACACTCTGGGCGCAGCTTAGTGTGGCACCCCCCAAAAATAATAAACAGAAAAAGTTTTCCGCAAACAAGCTCCAAATGGATAGCACGTCCGGCTCGGGGTGGCCCGAGACCTAGGCTTTTACCCCGCTCCTGAGAGGACCCCTCCCAGGATGCCCCCAGACCCAGAACCCACAGATGGCAGCTGCTGCCTCCCATAGCCAAGCTCGGGGTCACAGCACCCCAAAGAGCAAAGCTCCAGCCTGCACCCCTGGGACACCATCCGGGGTGCCGGGTGCTGCAGAGGCCTTGTGTTTGGGCAGGGGTGCCTTGCTGCTGGCGAGCCCCCAAGCCCTGTGGTCTTCCCTGCAGCTCTCTCCGTCCACTCTGAGTGGACACAGCGTCCACACTGGGCTCAGCCTCCCGCCGCCCTGCTCCCCTGCTCTGGCCCTCCCCGTGACTATTCTCTGCTCAGTTGGAGGAGGATGCAACGTCCTCGAGGGTGGCCTCGGCATCTCAGGAGAGCCGGACGGACTCACCCCCGTCTGCTCCCTTCCTCCGGCCAGCCTGGCCACCGTCGGGCGGGGTGGCCAGTCAGTGACTGCAGACGTGGGCAGGTGCTCGTAAAGGAACCCGGCGTGTGTGGGGCAGAGGAAAGGCTTTCTCGGAGTTTATTGTCAAATCGATGGAAGTCAGACTCCCAGGAGAACGACTCCTTGAGGGGCCAGAGCCATAACACGCGGTGGGGGGGGGGGGGTGCTGGCCTTGCACGCAGCCGATCCGGGTTCGATCCCCGGCATTCATTTGGTCCCCTGAGCACAGCCAGGAGTGATCTCTGGGTGCAGAGCTGGGAGTCAGCCCCGAGCACCGCCAGGTGTGACCCCCTGCACAAAGGAAACCAAAAAACTCACTGAGTTTTGTAGGCACATGATCCCTGTGTACATGAGGGGTCCACGGAGAAAGGGGTAAAGCGAGGGCCACATGACACCTGAGCTAGGAGGGCACAGGGCCTGGGGTCCCAAAGGGGTGGAGGGTGACTCCAGGGACTGACTTTCCTAGTCGGCAGGGGCTTCTGCCGTGTGGCTCCCTCCTGCCGCCTGGGAGAGACTCCCCGGTACCCCCGTCACGTGTGAGGGTGGCCAGGCGCCTGGAGCTCTCTCCGAGCACTGAAGCTGGTGGTGTGCTATGTTATCCTGTGTCCTGGGGCGGGGCGGGGCTCGGGGGCCCCGGGGGGGAGAAGAGGCGTCATTAATGGATTTCCTTTTTGTTTTTCTCTCCTCTCGTTTCAGAACGGTTTGATCACCACTGTCCCTGGGTAGGCAACTGTGTGGGGAAAAGAAACTACAGATTTTTTTATATGTTTATTTTATCTCTGTCTTTTCTGACAGTCTTTATATTTGCGTTCGTTATCACCCACGTCATCCTTCGTAAGTATGCTCTGGCACGCTCGGGTTCCGTATGTAACCATTTGCCTGACTTTGGCTTTCGAATTTAATTTTGATTTGATATTCGGATCGCTTCGGGCTTTCTCTTTCTTCTCGTCCCCTCCCGGCCCCTTCCTCGCTTCCTGCCTTCACCCCTTCCTCTCCCACCGAGCTCCCTCCCTGCCCAAAGCAGCCCCAGCTGGACTTGGCTCCCTCCTTTCTACAAAGACCTTTCCCTGAGGGCCATAAAGATGGCGCAATGGGCTGCGCACATGTTTTGCATGCAGGAGACCCAGTGTTCAACCCCCAGCCCTACACGGTCCCCCTAGCACCTAGCATCCACCCCCCACAGGGAAAACCCTGAGCACAGCCAGATGTGAGCCCCCACCCCCCAAAAAGCGAAACATGAAAAAGGACCCCATTGCCCTCCATCTCCCTTCTGCCAGGGCCCCCTGGGAGAATTAGCCTCACGCTGCTCAGGGGCTAAAGCCCCAGGGATACCCGTCAAGGGGCAAAGCCCTCTGGGCCTTTACTGTGATGGAGACTTAACTCCCTCCCAGGGAAGCTCGGGGCCCCAGAGTGGACTTTCGGACAAGTGGGTCTGCATGTCGCAGGTGCCAGGACGAGCCTGAACGAGCCCAGCTTACAGAGGGGGCACTTTGCCCGTGAGAGTGGCACTTCTACCCCCACTCTGCAGGGCTGGGGGATCTCCGAGTATCGGGGGCTTTCTGCAGTCAGAGTGAGGAGCAGAGGGGCAAGGTAGGGGCCTGGGCCCACCCAGTCATGGACAGTGCTTTCAGCAGCGCAGAGACCGGCCTGGGCACATGCCTGAGGTCAGCCCCCCGGAGACCCCCGTAGGGGCAAGGGTGGTGCAGGAATGAAGCCTTCCTTCCTCCCTCACGCAGAAACCTGCACTGCTCCACATTTCACGGCACCCAGAGCCGCCCCCCGCAGGCCCTGTCTGAGAGGGCATGCGTGGGCGGGGCTGCCATGGGGCTGAGGATGGTCCCTGGGCTGGCAGGAGAGGGTTGGCCTTGCCACTCTTCCTGCGAGGAGGCCTCTCTCCCGCCAGGGTCGAACCCGAGCGGCCTCATGCAGAGTGCTCCTGCCCTCTGAGCTCCTCCCGGCCCCTGCAGAGTCACATCTGGGTCCCGGTTAGACAGGGGGCAAACACCAGGCACGGGTCCGACGCGAGTAAGAGCAGAAGCAGCAGAGAGAAGCAGCAGCTGTTACCCAAGGACATTATCTCAGCAGACCTGCGACCCTAAGATGAAAGATTGAGACATAGCTGAGATCACTTTTAGCATCTTCCAAACGTTTCATCTGTGTGTTACCATGTAAATGATGCTCTGAAAATGAATTCCCAACTCGTAGATGAATTCTCAGCTCTAGGAATGAACATGCACTCATGAAACATGCAATCACACATACACACTCATGCACGTATGCTCAGATGCAAACTCACCCACACACACTCACACCGCAAGCCCACATGCACATACACAAACACACATGAATGCACATCCACACTCACGCTTGCCTACACACACACACTCACACACATACACTCACATACACAAACTCCCACACCACATGCCCTCACACACACATGCATGTACACAGACTTACACATGCACACTCTCACATATACACATTCACACGCACTCTTACATGTGCATACGGACACAAACGCACTCATGCACGCACTGTCACCCACGCACACAGCGGAGCCAGCCCCATGCCAGCACAGCTCAGGTGATATCCACCTCACTGTCCTCCCCTCCCAAGTCCCCTTCACTGCAGTTTGCTGCAGTGGTTCAGGAACTATTGCATCCAGCATAGTTCACCTGCCTGCAACTTACTGGGATGTTTTCTTTTCTTTTTTTTTTCTTTTTGGGTCACACCCGGCAATGCACAGGGGTCACTCCTGGCTCTGCACTCAGAAATTACTCCTGGTGATGCTCGGGGGACCATATGGGATGCTGGGAATCGAACGCGGGTCAGCCGCGTGCAAGGCAAACGCCCTACCCGCTGTGCTATTGCTCCAGCCCCACTGGGACATTTCCAACACAAACAGTGACCTTGTCAGGGGGAGAAAGCGCAGGGCTCAGGTCTGATCCCAGAACCAGCTTCCCGCAGACCACATCATGAGGTACCACACGGCCCCCGCCGGGCCCTCCGGCTCCCAGAGCTCCTGAGAACAGAACAGCGGCAAGAAAGGACTTCCCCTCCCCTTGCCTGCACCCCAGAATGACCCACCTAGCACCCCCACTTCCCTCGGCACTAGATGCTTCCAGGGAGGGAAGGAGCTTTTCCTAGATTCCATGGGCAGAGTCTGGGAATAGTTTGGGGGCCCGGGAACTGTCCCCGATTGCCCACCAGGTAACTGAGGGGCCCCCTGGCTGGGAGAGGACCCTGGGGAGACGATGAGGAAGAGTGTGGGAGGCCAGGCGCCAGGGTTGGTTGCGCAGGGCTCGCCCCTCCCCTCCCCTCCCGCGGGACTGTGTGTGCCCAGCGCTGGCTCTGTCAGGCCGAGTGGCCGGGGCCCCCTTTCCTCGCCAGTCCTCCAGGCAGCTGGCACCCTGCTGCCTCCGGGTGGACATTGGTCACAGAGGGGTGTGGGTGGAGCCGCCCACCTGCCCTAACACCGAGAGGCCCAGGCCGGGCTCTGTCACCCGCATTGGGGTCCCCTGGGAAAAGACCCCCAGTATTCCCTAGACCCGACCCCAGGCTCGGTGATGGGTCGCCCACTTTACCTCACAGCGGCCCCACAACCAGATTCTGTCTGACTTCTTGAAGCACAGTGGGACCTCACGACAGGGGCCCCCAAGAGGGGGAATAGGAACATGGCCACTAAACTAGAAACATCTCCTGCTCGGGGCATGTCCACCCAGCACGGGGAGAACGGCCAAACGCCTGCACCCCCACAGGCGCTGGCCCCTGCAGTGGGCGGGCAGCCCCTTCGCCGTGGCCTGGCTGCCGGACCCTCCACCACGGTCCAGAGCTAACTGGCTCCGGGAAAACGGTCTCTTGAGAAGAAGGGGAGCAACTCGCCTCGGGGTCTCCATTTTCCCGGGAAACGGGGGAGACCAAAGAGCAATCCGAACTGAGATTTAGGGGAAGTGGCCACCGGCCCACCTGCTTCTTGTGGGAGTCACCCCCCAGCAGGTGTGGGTCCGGCTCTGACGCTGCCGTTCTCTTGTTGAATAACTTTGACGGCGGCATCTGGCCTCTGGCCCCTGGCCCTGGCACAGGGGCACCGCAGCACACGCCAAGTCCCGTGTCCCCGGGGCCGCTGCGGGGCGGGAGGGGAGGGAGCCCTCAGCCAGGCGGGCTGCGGGGCTGCGGTGAAGCCTTCTGTCCTTCTGTCCCCTGCAGGCTCGCAGCAGACGGGGTTCCTGACGGCGCTGAAGGACAGTCCCGCCAGATATCCTTTCGCGTCCCAGCCATGGGTCTCGGGCGGCCTGGCTCCCCTCCAGAGGACGAGCCGGGCGCAGGCAAACAGGAGAGCAGTGCGCCCCGAGGGACTCTGCCCCCAGCCTGGGCCTGCGCAGATGTGGGCGCCCTCAGGTTGGTGTAGGGCCCCTCGGTTCCTTTTGATAGACAGGGGCTCCCTAGGGCAGCTGTGGCGCCCGTGGTGAGCCAGGTGGGCACCCTCTGGCCTCGGTGTGGACCCCCCTGGGCTGTGTGACCCTTCCGGGACCTATCTCCAGAGGCCGAGCCTTCTTTCTGTTGTGGCCTCAGAGCACTCATTGGTCCCCGATGCGTCACTCGCTGGCTCTCCCCAGTGAACGGGGGGCCGGTAGGGCTATTTCGATCATCTTCTTCTTTTGTTTTTGTTTTGGGGCCCACACGGCCGTGCTCAGGGCTCCCTTCTGGCGGTGCTCGGGGAGGCCACTGGGGTGCTGGGAATCGGTCAGCTGCGTGCAAGTCCAGCCCCCTGCCTGCCGTGCTCTCATTCTGGCCCGACCTTGGTCTTCTCGGGATGGGCTGGGGGGCAGGTTGACACATGAAGCCCTTAGTTGAAATTAAAGCCTTTTCCCAGCCTGGGGACGCACAGACAGCCCCCCCACCCCCCACTCCTGCAGATGGCAGGAGGCCTCGGGGAAGGGCGCCAGAGGGGAGCCACGAGCAGTGCCGTGACCTGGGGCGCCCGGCAGGGTCAGCAGCCTCACATGGAGGCCGGGCCCGCTCTCCAGGAGCCGTGGCTGGTCTCCCTGCTGCCCTCTGCCCACTTCCTGGACGGGCTCTGCCTGCACCTGCTCTCCTAGAACCAACACGGGCCCAACCCCCGGCTTCCGTCCCAGGAGCAGAGGTTTTGGAATTTTTTTTGGGGGGGGGGTCTTTCAGTTTTGGAGCTCACTCAGCAGTGTTCCTCTGTGCTCTCTGCTTTGCGGCCACCCTGGAGAAGCAAAGGGCGGGGGAGGGTGTCCACAACTTGGATCACAAGGAAAAGGCAAAAGGTGGGGCGGGAGGGTGGCTGTCGGGGAGTCACGTCCAGCCCCCCGGGAGTTCTGGGCCGCCCGGAGCCTGGCCCGCTGTGCTCCTTGACTCGGGCACCGTCCTGGAGGCTGTCGTGTGCTTCTTCTCCGTGTGGTCCATCGTGGGACTGTCGGGCTTCCACACCTACCTGATCAGCTCCAACCAGACCACCAACGAGGATGTGAGTTCCCGAGTCGGGGCAGGCGGAGGGAGGGGGAGGGGACAGGTGTCAATCACCATGTGGGGACCGGCCCAGCCCGCTCCTTCCCCCCCAGGGAACCATGCCTGTCACAGGGGCCGCTGGTGCACCCCAAGAGGGCACTGTCCAGGGAAGGGCCACCGGGCACTCCTGCGAGGCCCCGCCAGCCTCCCCCGATTTTCACTGCGTCGGCAGAGCACAGGGAGGGTGGACACCCAAGTCTCACTGCGTGGACAGGGCAGTGGGAGGCGAGGGGCGGGCGTGAAGCAGGCCACAGGGAGGGGGGTTCCCTGAACCTGGTCCTGGTTCCGAGCAGGCCTGGCCATAGGCTCTAGCAGGTCATGGTGCTCCATGTCTCAGCCGGGTCCGCTGCCCTCGGAGCCCCAGAATGCAGGGCTGGACAGGACGCCTGACAGAAGCCCAGGGTCCCTCTGGTGGCATCTCAGGGCTGCCTCAGTCTGTTGGGACCTGGGGGGCCACGAGGGGCTATGGGCGTTCACTCGGGCCGCTCCCTTTAGCACCATGAAGGGGAGACTGAGCCTGTCGGACCCCAGTGTGGCGGTGTGATGGGTTAGGACCTGCGAGATGACTAGACAGACGCCTGGTTGTCGAGGGGCCAGGGGGAGAGAGCGGGGCCGGGCTTGCCCGGCGTGCACTGACCCTGCTTTGGAACCCTTGGTCCCCGCACGGCAGGGTCGGGTCCTGAGCATGGCTGGGCGTGGCCCCCAGACCAGAAAGAGTTATTGCCCCTGAGGACGGCCCTCTTGGCCCTTCTCACCTGCTGCTTGAGGGGTGTGTGTGTGTGTGTGTGTGTGTGTGTGTGTGTGTGTGTGTGTGTGCACCTGTGTGTGCACCTGTGTGTGCACCTGTGTATGTGTGCGTGTGTGTGTGTGCGTGTGTGTGTGTGTGTGTGTGTGCACGTGTGTGTGTGTTGGGGGAGGGTGGGGGTTCATTCCAGGCGGGGTAGAGGAATCCCGGCCCGCGGCGGTGAGGGGAGGAAGTCTGTGCCCCTCCGGGCCTCTCACTGCCGCCTCTCCCGGTGCAGATCAAAGGCTCCTGGTCGAATAAAAGAGGGAAAGAAAACTACAACCCCTACAGCTACGGGAACATCTTCACCAACTGCTGCGTGGCCCTGTGTGGGCCCATCTCTCCCAGGTGAGGGCCGCGCTGGACTCAGGGGAGATCTGGGGGGCCGGGGGGCCTCTGCAGGCACGAGGCGTGGCGATGGGAGAGCCTGGGAAGGGGCCGTGTGGGAAGGGGCCCATGTGCCAGCTCCCTGCACGCCTCGGGGATTTGCTGCCCAGGTCACGGAGCCGGAGAGACTCCTCAGGCCAGGCTGCAGGCTCGTCAGTCAGTGCTCGGCCCTGCCAGGGCACCCAGAGCCTGCCCCTGGGTGGCCAACAGGCCTGCCGGCAGGAACAGTGTCCAAGACATTGTGGCTAGGAGGGGGTTGTGTGTACCCATGTGTGTCTGTCCGCAGACTCCTCCATCGTCACGCGATGTAAGGAAACTGCACCCCGCAGGGCCCCGCGCCGACCCCACGCCCGTCCCCCCAGCACTTAGCGGCCATTGCTGGGCATGGCTGTCTCGAGCTCAGGGGGGCAGAGCTGGTCTCTCCCTGTCAGCCTCCAGGACACAGCGTGAGGGAGCCAGCGGGCCCCAGTCTGTACACCCGGGCACTCAGCCCGAGTCACTGCCGGGTGATGCTGGGTCTGGGCCACGGGGGGCGGCCGGCGAGGGCCTTCCTGAAGGGGACCTCGGATCCCTCTGGTTGGCCTCCCTGCAGGGGGCTGGCAGGAGGGGCAGCCAAGGGCTCTGGAGGGAGGCCACTGTTCCCTGCACAGCCCCCAGAGGTGGGCAGGGTGGCATGGCGGGGTGGGGGGGCGCGAGGGGATCAGCCAGTTCTAAGAGTCCACGAACAGACCTTAAGGGGCAGCTTGCCCGAGGGAGCCGCTGGCGGCACACCCTGCGAGAAACCTGGGAGGGCCTTCTGGAGGAGGGGGTCGATGCCGAGGAAGGGAGGGGAAGGCGTGGGGGAAGGCCCAGTGCTGAAGGGAGACCCCGACCCCGGAGAGGAGGAAGGGAAGGAGTGGGTGTGGGGAGGGCAGGGGACAGCCTGGCCGCCTGGCGGGGGTTCCCAGGCCCCCAGCAAGCCCTGTGCCCCCGGCTCCGTATGTGTCTGCACGAGAGACTGCGGGGGGCACAGAGGGTCTTCCCTGGGCTCCAGCTGCCTGATCTCGCCCTGCCCGGCCTCAGTCCCCCGCCAGTGCTGCCCCTGAAAACACAAGAGCCCCAGGACATTTGCTTCCCCTCTAGTCGAGTGTGGCTTCCGCCAGCTCCACGGCTCCTGGGGGTCCCCCCTCTGCACCCTGATCCCGTTGTCTCCCCTGGGGGGAGTGTGGGGGCAGCCGAGGGGGCAGGGCCGTTTCTCGGAAGCTGATGAGGACCTGGTAGGCCCCAGCCCCAGCTGGACGTCCAGGTTCTCTCAGTGATGGAGAAAGCCCCGTCCTGCCCTTGGGGGGGGACAGCAGGATGTGTGGGGGTGTGGGGGCACGGCTCTACCAGGGCTGCCAGAGCGAGCAGTGGGCACTGTCCTCAGAGCCTGCGGGCTGCTGTGCAGACACCTGGACAAGGTCCCTGTGACACCATGTGACACGGGAGGGGGCACACCTGGGAGCAGACCCCTGAGTTCAGGAAGGAAGCAGGCCAGGTGGGAGCCCTATGCAAATGAGGGTCTATGAAAGCGACCAATCAGAACATGCATGCAAATAATGGCCCTCTCTGTCCGGCCCCGCCCCTCATTCAGGGCCCAGGGGGCGGGGCCAGGTGCAGGGGACCCTGGGCAGGCCTGGGCACTGGGAACATGCTGGTGGCCTTGGCTCTGGGCAGAGCCGAGAAGTTGATGGGGGGCCAGCGGCCAGTGGCCGGAGGGGACAGAGGTGCGGGGACAGGAGCTCTGGTCTTTTGAAGGGGGGGCGTGGAGGGCGTGGGCCCTGACTGCAGGTGCAGGGGGGCGGGGGGACGGGCCTGTGTTCTGTGCTCACTCTCGCCACCCTCCCCTGCAGCCTCATCGACAGAAGAGGGTACATCCAGCCCGACACGCCGCAGCCGGCCGCGCCGTCCAACGGGATGCTGGCCTACGGGGCCACACAGTCGCAGAGTGACATGGTAGGGCTCCCCCCGCCCCGCCCGAGCCTCTCTGCCCAGACACTGCCGGGCTCCACCCCGGCCGTGGCACCTCTGCTCCAGGAGGGGTAGGAAGCTGCACACAGAAGCTTCCAGAAGCCCCTGGTGGTACCTGGCAAGGAAGAGCCACTTGCTAGGCGGAGGCCGCAGGAAGAGCCCCGGCTTCCCTGCTGGGGGCCAGTGCACAGGGAGTGTGTATGTGTGTGTGTGTGTGTGTGCATGTGTATGTGTGTGCGTGTGTGCATGTGTGTGTGCATGTGTGTATGTGTGTGCATGTGTGCACGAGTGTGTGCGCACACATGCGTGAATGTGTGTATGTGTGTATGTGTGCATATGTGTGTGAAAGTGTGCTTATGTGTGCTTGTGTGCGTGTGTGTTTGTGCGTGTGAATGTGTGTGAATTTGTGTGTTTGTGCATGTGTGTGTGATGATGTGTGTGTTTGTGCATGTGTGAATGTGTGTGCATGTGTGTGCATGTGTGTATGAGTGTGTGTGTGCATGTGTGTGCATGAGTGTGTGTGCGCATAAGTGTGAGTGTGTGCATGTATGGGTGTGAGCATGTGTGTATGTGTGCATATGTGTGTGAAAGTTTGTGCTTATGTGTGTTTGTGTGCTTGTGTGTGTTTGTGCATGTGAGTGTGTGCATGTGTGTCTTTGTGCATGTGTGTGAGTGTGTGTGAGTATGTGTGTGTTTGTGCATGTGTGAGCATGTGTGCATGTTTATGCATGTGTGAGCGTATGTGTGAGTGTATGTGTGTGAGTATATGTGTGTGTGAGTGTGAGTGCATGTGAGTGTGTGTGAGTGTGTGTGTGTGTGCGTGTGTTGAGGCCTGGCCTGGCACTACCATGTGAGTGTCTGTTGCTGCTGTCACCAACAACCTGGAGGGCAGGGAGCCCCGCCGTGTCCTGTGTCAGAGAGGCCTGGGTCTGTGCAGCCCCGCTCTGGGCAGCAGAAAGCACTTCGCAGCCATCGCCCCTCCCCCCCTTCCCTTTCTCCCCCCCTCCCTATCCCCCTTTCCTCCATCCTCCTCCTCCTGCACCCCCCACCCTGGCCAACACCCCGAAACACCGCTCCCTGAGACTGGGCCCTCAGCCCCACTGCCGCCTGTCCAGGACAAACCCACCTGGCTGTGACCCTTGACCCTTGACCGCCTTCTCCTGCCGCTGGTGCCCTGCTGGTTTCACGGCCACGTTGACAAACATCCCTTGGTTTCCTTTTCTCGGGGTGTCTGTGGAGCTGCCCTGGGGTGACAGTGGGAAGAGCTTGTTCTCTCTGTTTCCTGAAAGAACCGGTGAAGACTTTGGGGTGCGTCTTCTAAAGACCGGGAGACCCCCAGAGATGCCATCCGGGCTGGACCCTCTGCGTGCAGGGGCCGCTTCCCTCAGTGCTGACCCAGCGCTTGTCTTCAGTGTCGGGGGGTTGTTTGCTGACTTGGTTTGGGGAGCACACCCCGTGCTGCTCAGGGCTTACTCCCGGCTCTGTGCTCGGGGGTCACTCCTAACAGTGCTCGGGCCCATAATTGGGATTGAGCCGGGGTCAGCTGCTCACATGGCCGGCCCGAGAGGGCCCGCTCCTCTCCCGGGCCCTCCACTGTGCGGACAGGCGAGAGGAGGCGCCCTGCCTGAGCACGCCAAGAGGTGCCAGCGAGGGAGAGAGACTCTGCTCTCACCTGGAGGGTGAGAAGCGGCTCACCCGCGTCTGGGGGAAGGCGAGAAGCCCCGCCTGCGTCAGGTGAGGGGAGGTGGGATCGGCCTCGTGCTTTCCTGACGTGCTGTGGAACGCCTGGGCAGCCCCAGCCGGGGGCACTGGGCTGACAGTGTGGTCAGGAGCAGCGGGCCCCAAGCTGCTCCCGATGGCCCAGCTGTGGGGATAGTGGGCGACAGTACAGCCTGTTTCTCGGGACGTTCCCTCCCTCCCTTCACTGGCCCAGCCAAGACCACCCCAGAATCACGCCAGAGCCACATGGTTCGAGGGACCCCCCGAGCCCCCCAAAGCTTCCAGGCCCTGGTGCTGCAGGAGGCTTGGGGCCCTGCTGCCCACATGTCTCGAAGTGCCCAGCACTGGGGCCCACGCCCGCATCCTCCCCTGCACGTCTCTCACTGGGGCTGTGTTCGAGCCCGTGTTCTTGCACCTGACGCCCCACTCAGCAGTGAGGAGGCGGGCGCATGGGCCTTTCTTACCGAGTTCACCGGCATCGCAGGTGCCTTCTGGAAAATTCCAAAATGAAGCCACGTTGATTCCGCAGCAGAGGGCTCTTGGCAGTTGCAGGGTCGTGGTTAATATCGACGCCGTGCCTATAAGGATTATTTCACTTCAGCCCTCCAGACACCTACCCCCGGCTGCTGAGTCACGGAGCACGAGATAGTTTAGGGCTGACCCGTGCAAAGGCCCGCGGCAGAGGTTCAAGGCCCCTGTGGACAGGCTCCTCTGTGGTCAGGGGACCCTGAAGGACCTGCCTCTTCACTCTGGGGGCAGAGGTCACCCCCCGCCCCCCGGGCTCCAGGTTCGCAGGCAGGGTACAATCCAGCCGGGGCCTCCTGCGGCCATGAGCACAGAATCCAGGCAGCCCCGCTCCTGCGGTCAGCTGAGAAGCCGGAGGCCAGGGGGCATTCCCTGATGCCTGGGGACCAGTGACGGCTGTGGACAAAAGTCTGGGGCGCTTTATCCCAAGTACACCGGCTATCGCCTCAGTTTCCCCGTCCCCAGGTCTGCTCCAAAGGTTGGGTTAAGATAGAGAGATTTTTGCCAGTTTGTGTTTGCCTTGGTACAAAGAAAATTTCTTCCATCTCAGGAAAAGCTCTTAGGCCGAGTCGCACTGGGCGCGGCCAGAGCCATGGTCCAGCAGGTGGACACTGGCCTACAGGCTCAGTCTCCAGAGCCACTAAGGATCCCCTGAGCTCTGCCAGGACTCGGCCCAGGACAGAAGCCTGCGTGTGGGGGGAGGGAGCCCGGTCCTCAGAGCTCACAGCGGAGCCCCCGATGTGTTCTGGACGGGGGTGCTCCCCAGGAGGGGACAGAGATGCTCAGTGCTGGGGCAAGGGCTGACCCCTGACCTCAGGGCCCGCCCACTGCAGATCCTGCCAGGCTCTCCCTGTCGTCGGAAGCCCCTGCTGTCGGCGGGCCAGTGTCCCTGTCCTGGTGATGTCCCCTCAGGCTCCCTGCTCGGGATGGACACCTAGCAGTGGACGCGGAGTCAGTGGAATGGAGGAGCCAGGAGGACAGGCCATGCCGAGTACCTGGTCCCCTGGCCCTGCCACGCTCGGACAGCACCCCAGCAATGCGAGGGGCCTTTGTCCCCGTGCTTCTGCCCCTCCACCCACTCTCCCCGCCAGCAAAGCCCACCCCAGGGCAACCTCTGCCAGCAGCCCCTGGACACCTCGGGGCCTGAGGGAGGCTGGACGGGCTCCAGCGGCCAACGAAGGACTTTGCTCACAGTGAGAAGTGCTTCAGGCCTGCATGGCAGCTGTGAGCGGTGCTGGGATGCTCTGTCATCAGCACTTTCTTCGCTGGCCTAGACCCGTCCCTGGGGTGGCTGAGGAAGGGACGGAGACCCCCTACTGTCCCCTCTGTGTGTTGGGCTGGCCCGAGCACTCAGCCTCCCGTAGCGCTCTCTCTCTCTCTCTCCATCCCCGCAAAGCCCAGTCTGCTAGAGGCCCCCCACTGAGAAGCCTGAGGCCAGGGGAGGTTCCCTGACGCCTGGGGACCAGTGACAGCTGAGAGTTTGTCCTTAGCAGCTTGACTCCACATCAGGTGCTCTCCTGAACCCCCATCCAGAGCGGGGAAGGTCTTGCTGAGCTCAGGGCATGAACGGTGTCCGAGGCAGGGCCCAGTGTCCTCCCTCCATGCTGTGACCTACGACGGTTCAATGGAACAGACACCTCCACACACCTCTGCTCCGTTCCTGCGGGCCCCGGGACAGAGCTCACCCACGACACTCAGCCTGCGTTCTCTCACCACCAGCCCCAAGGGAGCACTTTAGCGGAAATGCCGGAGCTTTGACCCAAAGGAAGCCCGAGGGCGCCCCGTGAGGGGAAATGGCACGAAGGTCACCCTCACCTTGTGCCCAGTTCTCTGGTCTCCGGCCCTCCACGTGCTCTCGCCTGCAGCATGCTGCGATGTTTGGGCTGCTGGGCTGCCCCTTTCCTCCCGTCCCAGCTCCCTGTCTCGCTCCTGCCTCTCAGCGCCCTGGAGCTTCTGACATTGCCCCTCAGACAGGCCCCAAGGCCCACTAGGGTTTCCCTGATGACCCACGCCCCACCCCCCGTTCACAGGTTCCGCTTCGTCAGTGTTGTCTCCTAACACTGGAGGGCACCTCCAGAGAATTCGACAACTTCTCTTTTGCCTTTGATCCTTGAGTGCTTGGGACGTGCCACAGTGACGGTGCTCAGGGCTCACTCCTGGCTCTGTGCTAAGGTCCCTTTAGGTGGGCTCAGGGGACCATCTGGTGTGCCAGGGACCTAACCTGGCTCAGCGCCTGCAAGGCGAGTCCAGCTTAACTGCTTATTATCTCTTCGGCCTTCTTTTACTCTTTCTAGTTCTAGAATCTTCGCCTGATTCATTTCACATCTCTACTGAGGGTGCCTGGTCCACTTTCCTCTTGAGGCTATTTCTTCTCTCTACATCTTTGAGCATCATTCTTAGGTGCTTAACCTCTTTATCTGCAAAGTATACCTGAGCTGCCTTAGTTTTGCGGTCCTTAATCCTGTTTCGTGACACTGGATCACAACTTTCTGTGGCTTTTGTAGATCTGCTTATAAGTTATTGGATTCGGGACATTTGGAATAATACATTCCGGAGCCGTGTAGGGTGCTTTGTAGATGACAGACCCTGTGGGGGGGCTCTATTTCCTTGTGAAGGGCGTTTGTTCTTAGGTCAGTAGCCACCTACCTACTGGTTCCTGCCCGTGAGCTTGTGTAGACTTAGACTGCTTCATTAGGAAAGAACTGTGTTTCTCGGACATTAGGGAGAAGCTCAACCTGCAAACTTTGTCTCCCTGAGGAACCCAGCAGGGGTTGCTTTGGTGTAATGAAGCCTGGTCTCGCTTGAAAGCATGATTCTTACTCAGAAGGCATCGTCGTCCTTACATGCCAGCGGGTGCCTGGGAGGCCACTGGGGTCACTGTCCCCGGCCACCTTCCTCCTCCCCTGCAGTCCCTCCTGACGCTGTGGGGTGGCCGTCCTGTTGGCCGGGGGAGAGGGGAAAGCCCACACACAGCCTGGGTGAGGCGGGCCAAGCACAGACGCAGCGCAGTGTAAACGGTGGTTGGCGTTTTTAGAAGAAAATAATTGACTCTGTTTGTTTAGCCTAATTTTTAAATCCCTCTTAATCCTGTATCAGGGCAAGGCTACAAGTAGTGACTTTCCAATTTTTAAATGAGTATTACACCCTCTCCACGCCTAACTTGAAAACTCAAATGGAATTAAACAACCCAGACGCACGTGAATGGTGACGTTACATAAAAGAGTTCTGAGGGGGCCGCCCTGACCCTCATTTCGGGGGAGCGGTCGACAGCTGTAGTATTTTTATCCCTGGAAACACACGCTCAATAAAGCCCAGAAATAAACCGGGTTCGAACTACTAAGTTCGACAGAATTGGAGCAAAAGAAAGAAATGCTTCTGTGTATCCTGATTTCACATACGGACCACCTAGAAAGTGTTCAGCCTTGCATGTGTACACTGGCTTTATTTCCGCTGATAAAGACATCTTGGGCCAAACGAAATGCATATATATATTGTTTTTAACATGGGAAGTTACATTTGAAAATCTGCAGAGAGAAAAGTTTTTTTTTTTTTTTTTGGTTTTTGGGTCACACCCGGCGATGCACAGGGGTTACTCCTGGCTCTTCACTCAGGAATTACCCCTGGCGGTGCTCAGGGGACCATATGGGATGCTGGGATTAGAACCGGGGTCGGCCGCGTGCAAGGCAAACGCCCTACCCGCTGTGCTATCGCTCCAGCCCCTGCAGAGAGAAAAGTAAAGGACGTCCACGGTGGTGGTGTTTTGGTGTTTTGTTTTGGTGAGGATGCAGGCGTTTTTGTTTGGGGGCCCCACCTGGCGCTGTGGGCCCCCCGGGGGTTGCTCCTGGCCGTGATCAGATGGGACCCTCCCAGCCCCACCCCTGCGGTGCTCAGGAGACAGGCAGAGTGCCAGGAGGGGAGACTTCACCCCTGGCCTCTCTCAGCTGCTTGCTGGGAGCTCCCGAGGGAGTAGGAAGTGCCGAGTCTGATCTCAGGCTTCTCTCCAGGGCAGTGCCCGGGACCCGCCTGGGCAGGAAATCAGCCGTGGGGGTGATGATGCCACAGGACAGGCTCTCGACGCCCCCGGAAGGGCTGCCGCTCGGAATCTGCTCTGCCCGACTAGTCTAGCGTTTCCCTCTCTGCACGCTCAGCGTTCAGGTCAAGACGGCAATTCCCCGGGGTCATGGGGGGCGGTGGGTGTATCCCTCCCCCAGAGCCCGGGGTTTTTATTATTATTATTATTATTATTATTATTATTATTTTATTTTATCACCATGTGGAAAGTTACAAAGTTCTCAGGTTTATGTCTCAGTTATACCGTATTCAAACACCATCCCTTCACCAGTGCCCATATTCCACCACCAAAATCCCCAGTATACCCCCCGCCCCCGCCCCCCCCCTGTATAACTGTATAACTGATGAATTTCACTTCATTTTCTCTTTACCTTGATTACGTTCCATATTTCAACACAAAACTCACTATTGTTGTGGGAGTTATACCCCCAAACAAGATAGCCCTACTAAGGAAGCGGCTCGGATGTGTCCCAGTCCCAAATCCAGGAGCCGTGTTAGTTGCTGCTCAGTGTCGCCAGGGCTCCATCTGGAGAAGGTGTGCTGGCTGCACCTCCTCCGTCCGGCTCCCCAGTGTTGCTGGCCCCAATTCGGGTCCGGAGCATTTTCAGCCCGGGGGTTTTCCCCTTTGCCGGTCTGGAAGTTATTCTGGTGGCCTCTGGGAGACCCTCTGGGAACGGGAGGGCAGAGGAGAAGCTACAGATTTGGGTGAAGAGCCGAGAAAGCAAGAGGGGCAGCGGGAGGGCTCAAGGTCAAAGGGGAGGGGGAAGAGGAGGAGAAACCGGAGAGGAAAGAAACAGGAGGGAGATGGACTGAAGGGAAGGGCTTGGTGAGGTCAGAGGGCAAGTATCCAGTAGGACGAGGCGCACTGGGTAAGGGTCGAGGCGGGGACATAGCACCACAGGTCACACAGTCGCCCGAGCACCACTAGGAGTGAGCCCTGAGCACAGAGCCAGGAGTGAGCCCTGAGCACCGCCAGGTGTAGCCCCAACGTGATTTTTTTAAAAACTAGAAGCCAAATCCATTTAGGAGAAATCCTGAAGTTCTTTAGGGGGGTTTTCTTTTGCTTGGTTTTGGACCCACCCGGCAGTGCTCGTGGGTTGTTCCTGGTGGTGCTGGGGGGGGGGCTTTGCGTGATGCTGGGTCAGACCCAGGCCTTCCACTCCCACAGGCCACACTCAGCCCTCGGCCCTGTCCCCAGACACCCCCAGGAAAGCAGCGAGGCACAGACTCGCGAGTCAGAGAGGATGGAGCGGGCCGCGGCGTGACACGGACCTCCCCGCCTGGACAGGGCAGACACTGTCCATGCTTCTGGGGCAGTAAACATCAGTACTGGGGGGTCCTGGCACTTTCACAAACCAGTGAAGCAAACCCTCGGGGTCTCTCTTGCCCTGTGGATTTTTCTCTCAGGAGCAAAATATACTTAACATCCCTGTGGCCGTTTTGGCCCTTCTAAAGTGGGGGCGGGGCCTTCCTGCACCTTGTTAGGCAAGCACCACCCTCTGTCAGCCCCAGGACCTTTTCACCTTCCCAAACGGCAGCTCCTTGCTTCCAGTGCTCACACCCCAGTCTCCTGCAGCTATCCCTCTCCTTGCCAAGGTCGGACTCCGCCAGGCCCCTTGCATGAGTAGGGCTGTCTTTGATGTTTACCCGTTTGTGCCTGGCCTGTTTCACTCAAGCCCCAGGCTCACCCAGACTGGAGCCTAAAGTCAGGATTCCTCTGTTGGACGTTGGATCTCCCACTGGTACTGCTCCCAATCCGTCTGGGCCGTGCTGCCCTGCTGATGCACGTCGGGGTTATCCTTGCTGTGAGAGCTTCAGAGACATCGCCTCAGAGGCAAGGGACAGTCCCCGAGGGGCGCTGTCCCCCATGGTTCGTGACCATTGTCCCTCTGTTACGAGCAGCTGGGCCTGGCTCAGGTCTGTTCCCCCTTCCAGGAGCTCACATTTGTAGTTGAGTTCCTGCCACCTTCTGTGCCACCCACTGCATTGCCTCCGTGACTCACCCAGTCCCCAGGAGACCCCCAGGTCCCCATGCCTGCAGTGAACTTCTCCTTGGGGCTCCGCTTCCCCTGCACTGTCTCCCAGCCTGTCACCACCCCCACTCTCCCACGGGTGGGAAGAGTAGGGGGTGGGAATGAAGGCTGCCGATGACTCTCTGTCTGGTGATGGGTTGTCTATGGGACCCCGTCACCGGGACAGTGACTTAGACAGGTGGGCCATGCCGCTGTCTCCCTTCACAGGGTCCCCCATGATCCCAGAGCAGAATGTCCAAAGAGAAATTTGTCTGAGTGGGGGGCCAGAGTGTGCTCAGATTCTTCCCCTGTAGGGGAATTGTGAGAACACGGGACCCCCCTCCCCAAACCCCCCACGTAGGAATGCTCTCCTCTCGGCGCCCAGGGACAGCCACGCCTCTCACGTCTCGCCCACACGTCGGCTGTTAGGAATGATGCCGGGAGGTGGCCACCGGCCTTTGTTTGATGCTTACGGGTTTCCGTCAGTCTGACGGTGCTGGGGACACGCGTGCTCTGGCCCAGCCATGTCCCGGCACTGAAAGCCACTTAGGATAGTGTTTCAGAAACGCCCGCGCTGGGGGCGGCTGTAGCTCAGGGCAGGACAATGCCTTGCCTCGTGTGTTCTGTTTTGTGGCCACGCCCCGCAGTACTCAGGGGCGATTTGTGGCTCCAAGCCCAGAGTGACCTGTGGCCGTGCTCCAGGGACCAGATGTGGGGATTCCATCCGGGTCATCGCTGTAGCCCCTTCCCTCCTGCACTGTGTCTCCAGGCTGTGTGTGTGTGTGTGTGTGTGTGTGTGTGTGTGTGTGTGTGTGTGCGTGCGCGCATGCACACGCCTGTGTACCTTCTCAGCACCCAAGAAACAGTGTCCTGGTCTGCTGTGGACAGTCAAAGGCTGGCTCTGCCCAAAGGGTCACTTTCCAACCAGGTCCCGTCTGGCACAAAGGCCAGGCGTGCAGGCCTACGACTTGCTTGTGGCTGATAATTTGAGCAGCCTCCAGGTCACTTGCCTGTGGAGGGGAGGGGGCGTGTCCATATGGTCTGTGCTGCCTCCACGCTGCCTGCCCCTGCTGCTGCGGTATTCTCTGGGGAGACTGACGGGGTGTCCTGATGGGGTGATCTAACAGAGGACACTGATCTAGAGGGGTGATCTGACATGGGTGATCTAATGGGGGTGATCTAATAGGGGTGATCTGACACGGGTGATCTAATGGGGGTGATCTAACAGGGATGATCTTATAGGAGTGATCTAATGGGGGTGATCTAATAGGGGTGATCTAATGGGGTGATCTGACATGGGTGATCTAATGGGAGTGATCTAACAGGGGTGAGGTAATGGAAGTGATCTAACAGAGAAGACCTATCAGGGGTGATCTAATGGGATTATCTAACGAGATGACCTAACAGAGGTGATCTAACAGGGGTGATCTAATGGGGGTGATCTAACGAGATGATCTAACAGGGGTGATCTAACGAGATGATCTAACAGGGGTGATCTAACGGGGTGATCTCTCGGGGTCGAGGTGCGGGGCTGTCTGAGGGGTGCTCTTACTGGGGCTCTCACAGGACTGCTCTGACGGGTTCCCTAACGCTTTCTCTCTCTCTCTCCCCGCTCCCTTCCTCCCGCCACGCCCCCTCCGGGCCTTCCCTTTGCCCTGCTCCAGTGTGACCAAGACCAGTGCATTCAGAGCACCAAATTCATGTTGCAGGCGGCGGCCACCCCCCTGCTGCAGAGCGAGCCCAGCCTGTCCAGCGACGAGCTGCACCTGTCGTCGGGGAAGCCGGGCCTGGGCACGCCCTGCGCCAGCCTGACGCTGGGCCCGCCCACGCCGCCCCCCTCCATGCCCAGCCTCAGCAGCGAGGCCGTGCTGGCGGACTTGCTGCCGCTGCAGCAGGAGCCGCTGAGCCACCAGTTCCTGACGCCGGACGAGGCGCCATCGCCGTCGCGGCTGCTGGGGGGCAGCCCCCTGGCACACAGCCACACGCTGCACGGGCTGGGCCAGGCCGGCCAGGACTCCCTGCACGAGGACTCGGTGCGCGGGCTGGTGAAGCTCAGCTCTGTGTGACGGCGGCGACAGGCGGCCCCGCGCCACCTCGGGGACATCCCGGACCACCCGCCGAGGGCCGAAGCGGCAGGACCAGAGGCCGCGGGCTGGCCTGCCGGAGTCTCCCCACCCTGAGTGCTTGGGCCGTGCGGGTTTCTGGGCTGTTGGAAGAGGAAGGGTGGGCTGGGGCTGCTGGCCCGGGGACAGTGGACACGGACCTGCTGGCCCGGACCCCAACTGCACCAGTCTTAACTGGCCACCTGCCGATGCCCAGAACAGACCTGCCGTCCTGCCCTGCTGAAGCCGCCATGGCAGTGCCTAGCCCGGGCGGGGGTCTGGGCCGCTCCCACCCCAGGCCTTTGTGCGGCCCCCCGGGCAGCTCTGGCTTCTCTGTCTCTGGGTGTCTTCCTGTGTTTCTGGCTTGGATTTCGTGACTTTTCCAGCACTGATTCCTGGCGGGAGGGCAGTGCCCTACCTGGCCCTGGCGTCCAGCGCACTGACCCTGGGCTGCGAGCTCTGTCCCGCCGGTTAGGTCTCTGAGGGGCTGTGCGGAGCCTCCCCGGCATCCTCCTCCTGGGGACAGACAATAAAACCATGTCCTTGGCTCTTTGGTGTCTGCACAGGGTCCTCCTTAGCAGGCTGGGGGACCCGTCGCTGTTTCGATGGGGGCGGGGGGGTTGTCCTGATCCAGGAAGCCAGGAATGATTCCCAAACAGCCACAAAAAAAAAAAAAAAGAAAGAAAGAAAAAGGAAACATTTGCACTGGGGGCTTGTTTATGGGATGACTGCTCAGAGGAGGGAGTGATGTCTCCACAGTTGCGGGTTATTTTTTTAAACCTCTTTCATCCCCACGAGGCAGAACCACATTTTCCAGGGTCACATATGGATTGTTGGTTCTTGAGGGAGAGGGCAGCAGGTGGAAGGGTACAATGGCTCCAGGAGCCGACCGCCGTGGGGGCTTCTGGGTGGCCTCATCCAGAGGGCCTGATGCACCTGAAAAGGCATCAGAACAGGCTGAAACTCTAGGCAGGGTTCATGCCCCTGGTTTTGTCCCGGTTGCCAGGGACCAGTCCCGAGTGAAGGGGGTTGAAAATGGGTCACGGCGGAGGATTCAGAAGTACACAGACGAGAGGAGGTGTGGGCTCAGGGCACTAGCGGCCTCGGGCCCGGATGCTTTAATCAACCTCACTTGAAACAGCCGTCACTCGGGGGCAAGGGGAGCATCCTGCACGTGGCTGCGTCTAGGGGACCCAAACTGTAGGAGGGTCTCTGCAAGGAGCAAAGGGGGGTTGATCCGAACAGGCGCTGCCTCTGGGAGAAAGAGCAGAGACAAAGCGGTCGCAGGGCCTCAGGAGCGCTCTCCCTCGGCCGGGCGTCCTGGGTCTCAGGGCCTTGCTACTCGCCCAATCCGCCTTTCTCCCCAACTTGACTGTCTCACCCTTCGTTCCCAGCACTGGGGACCAGGTTGGAGTTAAGAAATCACACACCAGGGGCCGGAGCGATAGCACAGCGGGGAGGGTGTTTGCCTGGCACACGGCCAGGTTCATCCCCCAGTATCCCATATGGTCTCCGAGCACTGCCAGGTGTGATTCCTGAGTGCAGAGCCAGGAGGAGCCCTCGAGTATGGTGGGGTGTGTCCCCAAATTTTTTTAAAAGGAATAGACAAGAAAAAAGAAAGAAATCACCCACTGCAGCTTCCCTTGTTGGTCCTGGGAAGGACGCTGGCTTTAAGCCGCGTGGGCAGCCGCTGCACGCCTCGGTCTGACCTTGCTTCATCCCTGTAATGCCAACAGCCACGGCTCAGGTTCAAAACCAGGCTCCCTCAGCCGTGCAGTCCGTGGTGATGCCGTGGGCCCAAGCTATTGGGGACAGGGCTGTCTCCGAGCATGTGTTGCCTTTTTATGTGAAAGGGAAGGAGGAGAAGCAGAGCTTCAGGTCTTGCTTGGGATAAAGCCACTTCTCCGTAGGCCCCAGAGACACATGCTGAGGAGCCCCGGGCCCACTCTGCTCCAGGCCTTTGACTGTGGCCTTGGCCAGAGTGTCCTCACCAGCAGGGAGGGGGAGGGCTCCATCCCTCACGGCTGTGTTTGGTTTTCCTTGGTACCCACTGGACATTCACCACCAAGGGGCTGCCGTGACCCTCCTGCTCAGGGGCGAATCTCCTTCAGCCCAGAACCACGGTGCCCCCCCTGGGCTCCCTCCACGCCCCCAGCTGCTCTGGCTCACAGCTCCTGGCTGCTGCTCCAGGAGCCCCAGAGTGAGCTGGCTCCAGGGGGACGGAAGGACAGGTCCGTTCTCTGCTGCTCCCCGCCATCGCCTGCCCATACAGCCCCGGCTTCCTCTGGAGTCCAAGGACCCCCAGTCGAGCCCTGTGGTCACAGTTGCTGAAGGCCCTTGCCCAGACCTACCTCCTACCTCATTAGCAAATTAAAAGCAACTTGCAAAAGCAAGGGTCATTATTCATTTGTCCTAACCGGAGGTTGGATCGATAGTCCAGCAGGGAAGGAGTTGGCCTGGCACACAGCTGACCCCGGGTTTGATCCCCAGCACCCGAGATGGTCCCCCAAGTACTGTCAGGAGTGACCCCTGAGCTCAGGTCAGGAGTAATCCCTGAGCACCGCTGGGTGTGACCCCAAACCAAACACTAAGAGAGGAACAGACGTACGCCTTAACCAGGGCTTTGGTTATCCAGCTAGGTCTCATCCCACACTGTCACTCTCCCCGAGAGACTGGGAATTTGGGGCAAAACAAATACAAGCTCTCCAGCATCCGAGTGGGAGATTAACTTGACAGTGAGCTTTGCAAAAGCCCAAACCAGAGACAGAAGCACAGCCCTGCTTGCTGTCTGCAGCTGGGGAGGAACCAAGGGACAAGAGGGAAACTGTCCACTTGGCGGGGGCTGGGCCCCAGGAGAGGAACCTGCCAGGCAAGGCGTCTGCATGTCCCACTGACAGAGAACACAGCGTGTGTGTGTGTGTGTGTGTGTGTGTGTGTGTGTGTTGTGTGGCTCCATCTAGACGCATCTGCGCAGACCTTAAGTCTTTCTAAATTCTGTCAGTGTGCTACAGAGTGATTGCATGCTAGCTACAGAAAACAAGATAAATATTTAACCATGCCATTAAAGCTTGGGCCGTTATCAAGCCAGCACACAGACACGCTCATTTTGTTGGTTAAAAATTCATCTGCCTCCATTCTCGCTGGGCCGTGGCCGGGGGGCTTTGGGGCATCCTGTCAGCCCCAGTGTTTGCAGACAGGCCGGCCTTTCCCTCACCCACACGAACAGTTTGGCCCATTTCGTTCACGGAAAATAACAGGAACAACAATCAGATCTGCTTTTCGGGGAGCACCTCACGTCTGTCCGGAAGCCAAGCCCACGTCAAGTCTCTGAGGCTGACGGGTCTGAGAGTGGAGAGAAGCTACGTACGTGCGCGGGCCCCAGGGAGGGTCTGTGTGAGGGTCCTCATGCCCCCGCCCTGGAGGGCAGCGTTTGGCATGTTGGGCTGTTGACCAGGTGTCCTCATTAAAGAATAAAATACCTCTCGCTTATTCCCTGGAAACGTGTGTGCGCGTCTCTCTCTGCTTATAAGACTAGGAAATAATAAATAAGCTAAACTATTGTCTCCGTTCATGTACGTGTCAGAGATGCTGCCGTTTTGTAAACCGTCAGTGCTCCGACGACTTGCCAGCCATGCACAGCCCCTGATAAAGCCGCTGGAAATCAGTGGTATTCTGGAGATTAGCTTGCTTCTGGAACGACGGAATTTGCAGCTGCTACAAGTTTAGAGATTTCCCTCCCCCCTCCCCCGCAACCTCAGAAACCCCAGAAGTTGTATACAGAACGGATTCGAAAGCTGATAAGCATCTTGCATGCTTGCAAAGACTTCTCCTCCCCAAATGTGGGTGTTTTAAAAGACCCTTGGTGTGGCTCAGGAAGCCCTGAATAAATACCTCTCCTAATCGACCTTGATATGATCATGCATCATTCATGGGAGAGACTGGAAGGCGTATCCAAGGAGACATCTTTTCTCGGTTCCATGTGAACGAAGATGGTTTTAGCCTTCCATTAACAATAAAATGGAAGCCCTGCTCACCGCTTGCCTGGGGCCTTCTGCGCTGATATTTTACTGACCGTCAAGCATCTCAGACTGAAGGGAGCCATGGGATGCATTTGGGGCTCTCAGTGGACTTCTGGCCTTCCCTGGAACTGCAGCGGACGCGACAGAACACTCAGCATCGTGAGCCTTCAGCACTCCGCTGCTCCCTCAAGCTCCCGTTGTGTTTGCAGAATGGATCTTAAACTCAAACATCCTTCCTGCCTTCATTAAAAGCTTCCAGCGCAGTTGGGCCAGAAAGAGAATAGTGGGTAGGGTTCCTGCCTGGCACGGGGCTAACCTGGATGGATTTAATCCCCTGCGGCCCAGATGGTTCCCTGTGCCCCTCCAAGAGTGATCTCGCCACCTTGGACTGTTGTGAGTGACCGTCTTGGTTTTTTTTTCCCCCTCAACCTCATGAATCTGCCGCAGCTGTTTAGATAGAGGAGGTCTGGGCAGCTCTGCAAAACGGATGAGTTTTCTAGCAGAAAGGAGGTGGAGAAAGGACATTTCCAGAAAAAGAGTGTTTCAGACACGGGAACTTTAGGGGATGGAAGGACGGGCCACCTCATCACTGCCTGGTGTGGAACAGAAAATGTCAGAGTGACTGGAGGAGGCTGTCGGGAGAGAGAGTCCGGGAGAGAGGCCTCCTGCCTTGGCATGAGGAACTCCATCTCAAGCTTGTGTTTGTTTTTTTGTTTTTGTTTTTGCCTCCCAAGCAGTGGTCTGGGGGCCCCACCAGAGAGTCTCTCCCCCTGGACCCCTGTATCACTCACAGGCTGGAGGATGTGGTACTGCTCCAGCCCAGCAAGCTGCGGCCTCTGGGGCTGCTTCAGCCCGTGCTCGGGGCACCAGGCAGTGCCAGGAATCAAAGCCGGGTGTGGCACATACCAGCCATGTCCCTAACTTTAACACTGTCTTCCCCGGCTCCCTGCACTGCGTCCCCTCTCAGCTCTCTGAAGCCTGGCCACCCATGGGACCTGTTGGCACATCAAGGCTTCTCACCTTGTGCTGCCTGGAGACAGAGCAAGTCTCTGTGACCCTGTCCCATGTCACATTCCCGCCCGCCTGGCCCCTGCTTCCCAAGCTTCCTCCTCTCCCCCACACTCCCCCCCCAGCACCCCGCACACTCCCCCCATCCTCCAGACTCCTTCCACTCCACACACACCCGCAAGACTTTGGCCCAAAGGCCTGAAGTTGGACCATTACTTGGTCCCTCTGGAAGTTTCTTAAGTTGACAGATCATGTGTTAAACCGGGCTGAGATCTCCCCAGAGGAATCACACGAAGACAAGTTGCTATGCAATAAGCAAAGGGTCTTTATTGGCTGGCTTGAGCTAGGGCCCTCATCAGGGTCACCAACGCTGTGGCAGCCTTCTCGGAACAAGCGGCCCCAACTCTCAAAAGTGAGGGGCTTTTATACCGTAACATTACATAACAGGAACTTTCCATGGACCACCCTTTTGGCCACAGTCTGAGGGGCTTCTCACTACTTGTACTTAGCTGATGGGTTATAAGTAGGAGTTACATAAGGGTTGCATAAGAGTTACAGAAGGGTTCTATGGGGGAGGGGGCTTCCCTACCTGCAACTGGTTGGTAACCCTTAGTTGAACTCACCATGGCTATCTCACTTTGGGGAAATCATGACTCAGTTCCAGGAATTCTGGAACCAAAACCTAGGCCTAGCTTCTTCTAGGTTCTTTATGAGCCTGTCATGGCTCTGCCTTTGCTTCTCTGTCTCTCACACGCATGTTCCCTCAACTCCCCCATAAGCTGCACAGATCCTTAGAGTACAGTACCCTAACTCTGCCCCAGACCCCCCAAAGCCGTCTGGCTGATTCCCTGGGTTGGACCCACCATCATCACCTGCTCCTTGTGTGTATGTTCCTTACTGTGATCTGCCTTGATTCCCTCTCCCAGGGGACGGGGGCTTCCATAACAGCGGGAAGGCCGTGCTGGAGGCGACACAGAATTGGGACAAGGATTCAGGAAACAGGGAACCACTTCCTTTGGGCCTAGTCCCCGGGGCTCGACACTGAGGACATGAAATCACTGAGCTGCAAATCTCCCTGCAGAGCTGGGACTGGCCTTGGAACACAGTGTCCTGGGAGCTCACAGGCTGGGGGCTCCACAATGCACCCCCATCCGGCGCCCTCGAACTTTTCTGGACTACTCAGGGATCCTGTCCTGGGGTCAAACAGTTCCTGACTCTGTTATCTTTGAGAATTCCCACAGGAAGGAAAGGTATCGATTTTTAAAAAAAATTTTGATCAATAGTAAGCTAACTTGGATTATTTGGGGATGGTGTACTTTTAAAATTATTTCTAAATAAAATACTATTTTGGGCTTGTTTGCTTTTGTTAAGCCTGTGTTCTCTCTGGAACCCCCCTCTCTCTCTATTTCTTTCCTTGAAAAAATAGTAAGCTTTTATCGGTTCTATTAATATACTTTTGTTGGGGACATTGAATAAGATGCATTCTTCATATGCATCTGCATATGCCTCTGCTCTATACCATATTCTATTGTATATCAGCACTCACTACTTTCTATAGAGTAATATAGACTATATGTACTGTTTTGCCTTGGGGTTACACTCAGTGGTGCTCATGGTTACTCCTGGCTCTGCACTCAGGGGTCACTGCTAAGGGGCTTAGAGGACCCTGTGGGCCACCAGGGGTGAAGCCTGGTTGCCGTGTGCAGGCCAGTGCCCATTGCGCTACCTCTCCCAGCCCACACTGTAGATTCTCTGCCCACAGATTATGGTCTATATGTGATCTTGAAACTTGGAATACAATTTCTCACGGAAATAAAAATGACCAATGGTACTTAGCTCCTCAGCCACAGAATGGTTGATTCCTAACCTGAAGTACCACTAACGACCATTCTTGTCTCCAAACACCCCCAATTGTTCCCCAAGCCCAAAGTTCACTGAGTTTTAAACCTTCTTCGAGGAACCCCGGAGAACCATCTGGCCATTTGCTGCCTTTCCCACCTGCTACCCAATGGATTAAATCCACCGCCCAAAATGCACGGAATTTATCCAGCGTCCTTAAGCTCTCAACAAACAAGCAAACAAACAAAAAAACTGAAGGAAATTCTTTAATTTTCTTTTTCCACATGTTCCAAATAGTTCCATTCTCCGCTGCAACCCATCTGAAGTATCACTTGAAGACAGGCTGTCCTTGTTCCCTTTATTTGGGGTGGGCGTGCTCAGGAGTGACCCCAGGCAGCACTCGGAGGGCCACATGTGGTGTGGGCCAAAAGTGACCACTCACAAGTTCAGCACCTTACCTGGCCCCCAGGGCTCTCTCGCCCACCCCAACCTTTACCTTTTGCATTAGAGCCCTGGGGGACTCCGGGCGCGAGGGTTCCCGGCCCAGATTCTAGATCCCTAACTCAGCTCGGGGCGGGGGCAGCGTGACCCGGCCCTCGCCCCGGCCTTGGATGGGAGCTGGCTGCCACAGATGGTTCTCATCACCCTTCCCCAAGATTCTGGACCACGTCAGCTTTGAGCTCAGTCCCCGCCCTGGGTTGGCCACCGGGGAGAGGATACCCCGGAAAGCAGAACTGCTTCTCAGTCACCTGTGGCAGAGTCCAGGGCTGGACTGCGTCTGCCTCTGCCGACAGCAGCTGAGCCACCCTGGTAGGCCGCTACGGTACCTGCCCTAGGAAATGCCCTTTCCCAGACGGCACGTCCTTCTCGCCCAGAAGGGAGCAGAGCATGACCCTCGCCATAACCGTGCCACCAGACCCTGTGCCAGGCAGTTTCACTCGGGGCGTCCCAGAGGGGGCGGGTGAGACCCCTCCCCGCCCCAATGGACCCAGCCTGGGTAGCCAAAAACCTCCAGAACCCAGCCGCCACCATGCTCACGGCCACGCTCCACACGCTTGGGCAGAGCATCACCCACAAGTGAATCTGTTCCTGGACCACGCAGCCACGCGATACTTCAAACCACACACCCTGCCCATACTCCAAGAGTACCGCACCACATTTGATAGGGTTCAAAGTAGGAGGCAACCAATCTTAGAGGGAAATACACATTTTTTTTACAGATATATATATAGATATATGTGTGTGTGTATACAAGCACACAAATCTCAACCTTTAACAACATGTTAGTGATTTCTTATAAAAGAGTTTAATGGCCCCTGGGTGAAATACAACAACCTTCACACTCTTTCCCCTAAGGATACTTTTTTATAGCATTTTCAGGAGTTTTTCATAACAAACAATACAAAATATATTATTTTGGTTCTGCTTTGGGGCTGGGATTGAGGTTCGGGATGGAAACATCCAAAATATGGTGGTGGGAAGGTGTAATGGTTGTGGGATTGGTGTTTGAATATTAAATGTAATGAACTATTGCGAACTACTTCATAAAAAGAAGGAAAAAAGGAGGTGGAGAGGGAGGAGGAGGAGAAGAAGAAAAAAAGAAGGAGGAGGAGTAGAAGAAGAAAAAGAAGAAGATAAAGAAGGAGGAGGAGGAGGAAGAAGAAGAAGAAGAAGAAGAAGAAGAAGAAGAAGAAGAAGAAGAAGAAGAAGAAGAAGAAGAAGAAGAAGGAGGAGGAGGAGGAGGAGGAGGAGGAGGAGGAGGAGGAGGAGGAGGAGAGAAGGAAAGGAGGAGGAGGAGAAGGAAAGGAGGAGGAGGAGGAGGTGGAGGAGGAGGAAGAGAAGCAGCGGCAGCCTTTTCTGGGATGATGAGGACAGAGGGGTGGACAGGCCCCTGCTGCCCTCCAGGAAAGCCCCCGGGGACCCTGAGTCACAGCATGTGGCTGGGTCATGGCAAGGCTCCTCAGTGCTCACCTCCCCGAAATCCTTCCTCTCCGGTGGCCTTGGCGCCCTCTGGGAGTAAAGGACTTGCGTGAGGCGGGAAGAGACGGATGGACGTGTGAATTCCCCATTCTTGGTTCCTGAAGCCCAGGATAGGTGACTGGGGTGACAGGAAGAGTGACCCACGCTCAGCTGTCCCGTGGCTGGGCGCCAGAGGAGAGACCGTGGGGTGTCAGGGGAAGGGTCGGGGTTGGAGGGACAGCTGGGGTCGGCGCGCACCCTGCAGGTAGCGGCCCTGCTGGGGTCCCTGAGACCCCGTGGTTGTCCCTGGGGCACGGGCGGGCGTGGCCCAGACACTGCGGGCTACGCCCCTGCACTGGCCAGCTGCGGGACTGGCCGAGCAGCTTCCAAGGGGCCCGCGGCTCTCCTGAGCATTGCTTGGAAGACCCCCACCACCAACAGGAGAAAGTAGGGGCGGGGAGCTGCGGGCGAGGGCAAGGAACGGACGCCCACACAGTCCTGGCGCAGGAGCACGGCGGCTACAGGGCTCGGCGCGCAGGCAGCATCGGGGCAGGGGTGAGACGCCCCGTGGGCACCTGGGCAGCGCCTCTGGGGAAGGCCCTGGGCAGAGCGAGTGCCCACCCCGCAGGGGCCCCAGCCACCCCCTCCCCCCCCCCCCCCCCGCGCAGAGCCAGGGGGAGGAGCTGATGGTTTGCTCCTCCCCCCTCCGCAGGGGTCCTGCGTCCGCAGGGCTGCAGGCCAACTGCCAGTCGCAGCTGGTTCTCACTGCCGGCAGGACACGGCGGGCACGAGGCCGGGCACAGGTGCAGGCAGGGTACAGGGCCCGGCCGGAGCCGCTCTAAGCACCCTGGGGCCACCAGCACCCCAGAGCAGCCGGACTGGTTGGCTAGGAGAGGGGCATGGGTGGGGGCGTCTCTTCTCTCCCCCCTTCTCCATCTCTCCCTCTCTCTCCCCCTCTCCCTCTCTCCCTCCCTTCCTCTCTCCCTCTCTCTTTCCCCTCTCTCTCCATCACTTTCTCTCCCTCTTTCCCTCTTCCTCTCTCTCCCCCTCTCCCTCCCCTCTTTCTCCATCACTTTCTCTCCCTCTTCCTCTCTCTCCCCCTCTCCCTCTCTCCCTCCTTTCCTCTCTCTCTCCCTTCCTCTCTCCCTCTCTCCTTCCCCTCTCTCTCCATCACTCCCTCTCCCTCTTTCCCTCTTCCTCTCTCTCGCCCTCTCCCTCCTATCCTCTCCCTCTCCCTCTTTCCATCTCTCCCTCTCTCTCACCCCTCTTTCCCTCTCCCTATCCCCACCTCCCTCTCCCTCTTTCCCTCTTCCTCTCTCTCTCCCTCTCTCTCCTATCCTCTCCCTCTCCCTCTCTCCCTCTCGCCCTCCCTCTCTCACCCCTCTTTCCCTCTCCCTATCCCTCTCCCTCTCCCCCCACCCCTCATCCCCTCCCATTCTCTGTCAACTTCCATTTTGTAGCCCGTGGTGACCAGCTGGGTTCCATTCAGTTCTCAGACTTTTCTGGAAGCACTGTTGAGAGCACCAGGAGCCCCTAGGAGACGGGGACCCCCTGACTGGTGGACTTGGTTGGGTGTCATGACAGGGTCCTGCAGAGGGCGCAGCTCACCCCCGAGTGAGGCTCCCGCCAGGCTCCCCCCAACTCGAAAGCCCAGGTGCCCGCCCCCTCCCCCGTGCACGTGGGTCAGCTGTGGAGGGTCAGTGGCTAGCTTGGGTGGTGCCTTTAATGACCTCCGAGAAACAAAGGCAGAAGACTCACAGGTGTTGCTCAGGAAGGGGGAAACTGGTGAGTAGAGGATGCTCACCCCCACATCTCCCTGAAGCCCCCCAAGCCCCTCCCTGTTACTCAGCCCCCCCAGCCCCTCCGCACACCCAGGAACCTGGCTCGAGCGCCCTCTGGTGGCAGGAAGTGATTCACCCGCAGGACAGCGAAGCCCTTGGTGGGTGCAGTCCAGGGGGTCCTTCCTGGTGGAGTGGACGCACTAGATGGTTGGACTCAAGTCTCCTCCACTGCTGGCCCAGGGAGAAGGCCGGGACACGTGCCTCGTGTGTCACTGACCCCAGTCCCATCCTTATGGCAACGTCCGGGCCCCCGGGCAGGGCTGGTGCAGCCCAGGGGCCCCCCAGCAGCCCAGGGGTGGTCCTAAGACCCCGGACGCCACAAGGCCACCACGTCCTCGGCCAGCCCAGCTGGCCAGCACCTCGAGTGGCCCAGCGTCACTTGGCTCGGGAGCCCACCCCGCAGAAAGGGTGTCTGGTTGCTTTGCCGGCAGCAGAAGCCGCGATCCTCCGCGTGACGGAAATCGATTCCTCAGTGGGAGCACAGAGAACGTAGTAGACACAGGCCTTGAGGCTCCGTGTCCTGGGCGTGGACTCAGTCTGTGACGAGCACTGCACGGGGCTCTGGGGCGCCCCTCGAGCGCTGATCCCAATGCCGAGCACCACTGGGAGTGTCCCAAAAGCAAAACAAAGAAAAGCATCGGTCTCAGCTCCCCACTCCACCCACCCTCCCCCCACCGCCACAGACAGACGCAGGAGTGAGCGAGCGCAGTGCTCCTCGAGCCGTCGGTGGTGAAGGGCGTCTTTACGGTATTCTGTTCGTTTGTTTGGGTTGTGATGCGCAGGGTTGACTCCTGGCTCTGTGCTCAGACATTATTCCTGGAGGTGCCCCAGGACCAGACGGAATGCCGAGGGTTCAACCCCGGTCAGCCTGTGCGAGGCAAGCACCTTGCCCGCTGTGCTGTCCCCCCGGCACCAAAACATTTTTACTTTTGAAAAAAAGAGCCGGAGTGGTAGCACCGCGGGCAAAACAGTTGCCCTGCACATGCCCGGGGACCCGGGTTCGATCCTCAGCATCTGATATGATCCCCCGATCACTGCCAGGAGTAATTCCTGAGCACAGAGTTAGGAGTAACCCCTGAGCATCACTGGGGGTGGCCCCCAGACAAACACACCCAGACGGCTGGGCCGGGAGGGGTCACAGGGCTGGGACAGGCTCAGGCAGGGCCGGGAGGGTCTCAGGGCCAGGACAAGCTCGGGCAGGGCCGGGAGGGTCACAGGGCCAGGACAGGCTCATGCCTCTCGCACCCGAGGCCCCGTTTCATCCCGGACCCCACAGCCCTAGCAGCACGGGCTCGCGCTGGGGGTCCCCGGCACTGCCACCCTGAACCCTGGACCTGAAAGCGTGCTGGGGGGCGCCCGGTACTGGGGCAGTTTGCCGTCGACACGAGCCAAAGGCTGTTGATTTGAAAATGGGCTCAAAGCAGAGCAGCCGGCTGCATTTCTGGGAAGTGCTGCTGTGAGGTCAGCGACGGCGGCCGGGCCTCCCTGAAGAGTCCCCCTGTCCCCTACAGGGGCACGGCGGGGGCCCGGGAGTGACATCGAGCACGCCCGTCTGTTTCTTGGGGCAGGGGGCGGAGGCAGGAGCATGTTGGTGGTCTCCAGCTGGGAAAATAGGCTCTGGATTTCCTGGGCTGGGCTCTGGGGGGCGCACTCATGAGAGCCCGCCTTCCACTCCTCCTTGCCCGCCCCGTGCCTCTCACACGCAGCTTGCGGGCTTGGGAGAGTGGGAAGGATGGAGGTGCCGAGGGAGGGGGGAGGAAGGCTGCTTGTGGGGGCTCCCTCAGGAAGCGGCCAGGAAATGCAGCCTTCCTGCCCCTCTGCCGCGCCTTTTTTCTAGAAGCTTCCTCCTTTCCAAGAGCACTGTTTTCTCCAAGGGTCAGAGACTCGTCCGTGCGTGCCAGCCTGCTGGCTCCCTGAGCTGCCAGGGCAGAAACCCCCCCCAACCCTCGGACCCAGAGCAGGGGTCGGGCCAAGTCTTCAGGGACCTTCACACCGTCTGCTCCAGTTCCCCATTCTCCGGGATGACGTCAAACTAGGGCCACGGGGTTGTCTCCCAAAGTATTGTGAGAGGAAACTTCTTCAGAAGGCAGATGAGCGATAGGACAGTGGGCTGGGTGCTGGCCTTCACACGGCCAACCCGGGTTTGAACCCCAGCACCCTCTTTTTATTGGGTTCACAACCAAAACATCTAGCATACCTCAGAGTACATAAGATCAAAATGCATAAGACCAAAACACCTGAAAGTACACATTATTTTGTAGCCTAATAACGCACAAAGTTCCTGATGAAGCCAACCAGACCGCTTTGTAAATCTTCCCACCCATTCCACATCAAAGCCTACGCGAGCCTACACAACAGCCCAGTAAGACATCTGCTCAACGTTCACCTAATCATAGCACCGTTAATCTGCAACAGAGAGTGGCTGCGGTGGGCCATGCTGACCCCTGCTCAGTCCACTCAGAGTTCCTAGCCGTTGGCAGCTCGGACATGGCCTGTTTGCCAGGCAGCGTCCCCGAACGTCCTTGTGGCTGGTCAGGCTCCAACAGCTTCCATTTCTTCTTTCCTCTTGGATCCCGAGCAGTCCCTGATGAGAAACTCCCTCTTTTGTGTCCTCCATGTGTTATGAGTCCAGGCCCTGCATCTCTCTGGACACCCTCAAGGGCTCACGAGGACATGAGTGCCTCATGGGGAGTCCCCTTCCGGCCCAGGGCACGGGACGCGCCGGGTTGGTCAGGAAGCAGTGATGTTCCTCAAACACGCAACACACTCCAAAGGGGCCCCGGGCTCCCGCCGCTGGCCCCAGATTCACCCTGCCTCAAGGAACGTGGGCCCGGGAGCCAGTGGACTCCAGCTGGGCAGACGGACAGTCCAGAAGCCAGCGGAGAATGCCCTCAGCCGCCTCACAGGAATGGACCCTCATAAGAACAGGAAGTCTTCCTGGGTTCCGCCCGTCCCAAGGTTGTTCTCTTCCCCCTTGCTTCCCAAGTTACTAGCCTTCCAGTGTGGAAGTCCAAGGAGCCCCTTTGTCCCGGCTAAACCCCCAGGGTGAGGCAGGAGGGTAAGCAGAAATTTAGTGCCCCCTGATTCAAGAGCCGAGCCCCTGTGATGTGGAGAGTGTCAGACGCTTTTTCTCAGTTCTGGGAGCTGGAAGCAAAGACGAAGGTGGGCCCAGGGCTGGTTTCTGGTGAGGTGTCTCTCCCAGGCTGGCGACGGCTGCCATCTTGCTGTGTCTACACAGGGCCCCTTCTCTGGGTGTGGCAAGAGCGGTCTCGGGTGGAGCTGCCTTTTCTTCCAAGGATACCAACCTTGGGTCTTAGGGTCCCGAGGCTCTGACCCCCTTTAGCTTCATCCTCCTCCCTACTGTCCTCGGGCGTGGTTAAAACATGGACTAACGTGGGGAGAGCAGTTCAATCCACAGCAAACGTTGCTGTCATTTTGTGGGATTGTGTGAGCGCAGGCACCAGTAATGTCTCCATTGTGAGACTTGTTGTTACTGTTTTTGGCATATCGAATACGTGACGGGGAGCTTGCCAGGCTCTGCTGTGTGGGCAAGATACTCTTGGTAGCTTGCCGGGCTCTCTGAGAGGAGCGGAAGAATCGAACCCGGGCCAGCCGAGTGCAAGGCAAACACTCTACCGCTGTGCTATCACTGCAGCCCAAGTCTAGGGGCTCTGGGTATCCACAGGTATTTGCAGGTGCGGCTGGGAAGTTAAGGTGCTGGGGTGGCCCAAGCTCATCAATGCCGAGAACATGACTGTCCAATCACCAGCACATCCTCCCAGGCTTCTCTGCTCTACTTCCAGGGAAACGGGAGTTTGCAAACAGGAAACTCTGCACTGGTGTAGGATAACACTGGGTTTGTCCTTTCAGCCTTGCCGCAGGGAACTTAGTTTACCTTAAAGGAGTGTCCTGTCTGTATGGACACAGGAAGACAGTTAATATTATGCTTTGTAACTTGGGAGTTGATTGACTCCGATAATATTTACTCCCGGGCATCTGCTTTCTTGAGTCAGTTGCCCTTAGTTCCTAGCACCCCAAAAGCAGGGTCCCGACAAGGGACGGAATGGACCCAGGGCAAGCTGTGAGCTACCCTGACATTGAAATGGGCCAGGCCAAAGTGCCACAATACTCAACTATAAGTTGATAGCATGGTCATAGACAAATGCTGTCATGATCCAAAAGTAATGATGAGACTAGGACCCTGCTGGGGTTAGGAAGACTAACCTGGCCTGAGGACTGTGGTCTAGAGAATATAGTGAGCTGTCCTCAGGAAGAACCAAACTTTAAGTCTGATATAACTCTTACTGTGCTCATACAGAATGACATTGCTAGAAATATTAGAAGTAAATTTACTATAGCTATTTAAGTGGATTACTAGCTGAGGAAGGAAGACAGTGACACACCCTGGATGGGATCCCACCCTTAATCAGATCTCCTAGTCATCTGGACTAATCTCCTTAGATGAGATTTTGTTAATCTCCTGGAGGAGTGGTCTTACCCCTCTTTGTTGATTTGTTAATGTTCAACCCACCTTTGTGTGACCACCCTATGTGATTGCTGTATATAAACTAAGACTGTAAGAGAAGTGGAGAGAAGACACAGAAGCAGAGCACAAGGCGAAAGAGAATCAGGGAGTCATCAGAGCCAGAAGCAGGGGGAAGAAAGAGCACAAAGCAAGTGAGAGTCAGAGTCAGAAGTAAGAGACAGAGTCAGAAGTGAGAGTGAGTGGGGCTCCAGAGAGAGAAGCAGAAGGGCCTGCAGAGAGAGAAATTAGAAGAAGAGGGATCGGAAGAGACCAGAGGAGAGACTACAGAGACAGACAGAGATAGACAGACAGACAGAAGAGAGCACAGTGGCACACACAGAAGCAGAGCACAAGGTGGAGCCATCCTGATCCAGTCCATACACAGCGGCTCGAGAGCACTGAACACAAGCAGCGAGAGAGAGAGAGAGACAGAGACAGAGACAGAGAGAGCCGCCCAAGAGCCCGCAAACAACACACACACATCACCCCTTTCCTCGCGCACACACGTTTGTATTCCTTACACACCAGGGGCTGCAGAGGTAGCACAACGAGTAGGCCGCTTGCAGTTGACCCGGTTCAATCTCCGGCACGACTTCAGATCCCCCGAGCCCTGCAGGAAGAATCCCCCAGCAGAGTCACGAGTTAACCCTGAGTCAGGGGTGGATGGCCCGAAAAACAAAGGAGAAAATCTCTTTATGCTCTTACACGTGACTGTGGTCACATCCCACGTGTGAGTCACTGGGCGGTCACAAGCCAGGGATGAGGAAATCTGGCAGCCCGGCTCTGTTTTCTGGGGCTCAGTTTCCCAGCGCCCTCCTTTCTGGAAGCAGCTAGACCCTCTCTGAAGAATCCTGGGCTCTAGCTGCAAGGGGTGGGGCCCCAGGGGCCTTGTTCCAGCCTGGACAGGAGTCCCGCCCAGCACGGGCAGGCCGGCCCTCCCCGAAAGGGGAGTGTGCTGTGTCCTGAAGCTTCGTGGACCCTCTCCGTTGCCCGAGCTGGACAGACCCCCCCAGCCCTCTCCCACAGTGGATCCCAGAGGAACGGTGGGCACTGTGTGTTGTTTAATGACTATGACCCCACTCGGATGGAGTGGCAAGAAGGCGGGTAAGAATAAAACAGTGATGGGGGCCCCAAGGATAATCCAGGGTATAAGGCCCACCTGGCCGACCTGTATGGCTCAGCACCTGCCAGCACCACCAGGGGTCGCTCCTGAGGACTAACCCCTGAGCACCGCTGGGGTGACTTGACACCCCCACCAGCCCCCAGCAAAAAACACCAGGATGGTGCCCTTCAGGGGAAGGTCTCAGTCAGTCAGAGAAAGCTGTGGGCAAGGTAGCAAGGATTTCGATTCCTCTCTCCTTTTCTTTGTAATTTTTTGGTTGAAATAACTGTATTTTAAAATGTTATGCAGGTTTCGGGAGTTCAGGCTATCATTTGTCATGAGGGTCACCAGTGGATTAGTTTTCGTTCATCACCGGGAAATTCACCTTTTCCCAATCCCCACCCCACCCCACTTCTCCATCCCTTCAGGTCCCCCGCTTTTTGTCTTCAGGATGAGAGAGCTAGTTTCTCTTTCATTCTGACAGTCTGCGACCCCTCGCCTGTGAGTGAGATGGTACAAGCGCTTGTCTTTCTCTCTCCGACATACCATCCATCCGTGGGACCGTCACTAGCGACATTCCAACATTGCCCAGAGCAAGCCATGTTCCCCGGCACTTTCCAGCCACCCCCCACCTGTAGCCACTTCGACTGACTCCGTATTGGGGCGCTTGGAAAGAAAGTGCCAGTGAATACGGCGGACAGGGACTGCTTCCCATAAAGAGAGGCTTTATCTCTTCGGACCAGTGCCCCGACCTGGGGGTCACTGTCTCCTAGCCTCGTCCACCCCGTTCTCCAGGGCGCCACCCAGTTGCGCCTGGGAACCAGCTTTTGAAAGGGCATCCGTCACGTCCTGCCCAGCCAAGCGTCTCCAGGCCTTTGCGACCTGCTCTCCTTCCCACTCACCCGCCGGGGCCGTCCTGCAGTGAAGACCCTGGACCCGAAGACAGTGCTCGGCCCCGTGTCAGCTGGAGGGGTGGCTCACGTGGACTCAGTTGTGTTTGCCCAGCAGTGCTCAGGAGGAGTGCCCAGGGTGTGATGGAGACTCTGAGGGGGAGGGGGGCGCGGCCCCTAACAGGAGGAGGGGAAGCCTTTAGGGCAAAGGATTTCACTACAAAACTGTGCAGCGTAGGCAGACCCTGGGTCCCCCAGGCCTCGGCTCTATACCCAGCGCCCTAGCAGGGCCCGAGTAGGCACGACGGGGTCCATAAACGAGCTGATTTATTGCTGCTCGGCACTTCCAGGAGCAACTTTCGGTGTGAAGTCGGTGGGCTGCAGCCCCTCGGAAACTGTCTTGCCTGCCCGTAAGTGCTTTCGGCTTGGTTGTCGTCCGTGTCTCATTTTTGGAAAGAAGGGAGAACAGAGATGATTCCCTCTCAGCGTCCAGCTCCTTTGTGAGTCCAGGGCCCCACTCCATTGACCCCTCTGAACTGAGCTCTGACCCGGATTCAACAGTAGTGGCTGCAGCCGTCAGCCAGAGGGACTTGGTGAGGACTCGTCCACGGACCCCCCCTTCCAGGGAGCACGAGGGGAAAGGTGTAGAGTAGAAACAGGGGCGGGAGTTTCTCTTTATACATACGTGTATATATATGCATATATATATTATTTTCATGAAGTAGTTCACAATAGTTCATCACAGATGGTATTCAAGCACCAATCCCACCACCGAGCACCTGCCCACCACAATAAGAGGGAAGTGTGTCAGAAAAACATTAAAAACATAAAAAAGCATTAAAAACATTGCAGAACTCAGTACAATAGGTAAGATCAACCTGGTTGTCCAATGACAGATAAATAGATCATGAAGAAGTGATATATAAACATATATATACATATATATATTCAAGTTTGTTGTGTTTCATTCTGGAGCCATTTAAGTCCATATATACGAGAATACAAGTAAGTGTGCTAAAGCCAAACAAATGTGTGCTACTCTTGGTAGGTAAGTGGGCTGCTAGAGTATAAGAGGTCGTGCACTCCAGGAGATGCTGCAGAGCTGTCTTCTGCGAGCTTTAGTTTACAGTCTCCGGATCTTGACCTTTGATTACATGGTGCCAGGGGCAGTTTGTGGGTGTGACTGCCAAGCTACTGGAAAACTGGGGAGCTGGGGGCAGGGGGCCCAGTACGGATCTCAGCGACCTTGGAGATCCCAGTCACAGGCCCCGCAGACCTGGGTTCTTCTGCCGGTTCCCTGTTGGGTGAGGCTTGTCCACGCGTGGGGAGAGTGGCCTTGAGCATGGCAGAGGTTGGGGGAATTTCTCTTGATCTCAAAGGCAGTTGTGTCTTGCAGGGCAGGCCTCCTCAGTGGGCATCTCCCCGGCTGCTCCCCAGCTCCCACCCAGCTCTGAGGGTGGCCTCCCCCTTGCACGGTCATTCTCCCAATTTCCCAAGGCTCCCTGGTGGGAAACATCCAGAAAAACCCACATCTGTCACTGACAGCCTGGTCTCTCGGTCACCAGTATGAGAGCTGCATCCTGAGGGCACCCCCTCTATGCCTTGTCAAAATGACAGGTTCTGTGTCAGTCACCCACCGGGGCTGGAGGTCCTGGTTTCGGGGGGCGGACACTCTCCTTCACTCTCAGGCCTCTGTGAAACCCCAGCACTGTTTCTCTAGAGGAGACGGAAGCTGGGACAGAGACGGTCTGTTTCTCTGCGTCCCGAGCCCACAATCGGGAGACCGGCCCGCAGGGACGGGGAGGGGTAGCACGTGCCCAACCCAGCCTCGATTTCCGGCACCACCTGGTCCCCCAGCATCACCAGGTACAATGTGGGGGTCCCCCAGCAGCGCAGGGTCCAAACAGCACCGCATCCTTGGTGCTTGCTCTGAACCACCAGCCCAGCTGGCTGAGAACTGCCAGTGGAGTGTCGCCCGGGAAGTCCCCGAAAAGATGGGCGAGTCCAAGCTGGATGGTTTGGTATCACCCACCCCAGACGTGGGGAGCTCAGGGCTTCACTGAACAGGCGACACCGGGACTGAGCACTAAACAAAAATGGACTTAATGGACATGTGTCCCCAGGCCTTTCGCAACCCAATTTCTGGTGCCACGCTTCTTTGATAACACGGGGCTGTGATTTCGAGTTTGCAAACCGACTCTGGCTCCCTTCCCTCTCGTGCCCCTTCCCTGCCCCTCACTCCTGAGGTCCGGCTCTCCCGGTCCTCTCCCTTCCCGCACCCTCGCCCCCTTCTCCTTTCAGCAGCTGTGAGGAGGAGGGGGGGGAGGTCACGTCTCATGGGCGCCTCCTGCGGTGACTGGTGCTGCCATATTGTGATGTTTCGGGGGTTACTCCTGTCTCTGGGCTCAGAAATCACTCCTGGCAGTGCTCCGGGATGCCAGGGATCGAGCCCAGGTCCAGCACGTGCAAGACAAGCGCCCGACCCACTGGACAATTCTTCAGCCCTGGAAGAAGGGGATTCTTGCAGCTGCAAGTCTCTTCTCTGAAAAGTTCAGGTATGACAGGTGCCCTTTGCACCGTGGGGTCAGGAAGGAGATGAGAACATTTCCTCTTGAACCCTGGGGCTGGCCCCAGGGTGACAGAGAATGTCACGGTTAGCCTTTGAAAGCTGTGCTCCCCAGCTCTGTGGAGAGGAGCCACTCGGGAGGGCCGGGCTGCTCCATCCCACAGAGCCTCGGACATGGCCCCCTGCCTCAGCTCCACAGCCTGTTCCCGCAACCAGCCCACACGTGCCTGTGGGCCCCGGACTCAGCACACGGACAGGGCAGGAGGCAGCCCTGCGCACTTTCCTGGAGAGGCCCTGGGAAGGGGTGGGATGGAGCAGGAGGCTGCAGGGGTGACGGGCGGCCCCCCTGAGAAGGCAGCACTGGCACAGGTGGGAGGCCGGTACGTAGGAGGGGGCAGGTGTTTTCTTCTCTCCCGGAAGGGAGCAACATGACGCTCGCCGTAACCGTGCCACCGGACCCCACACCAGGCTGTTCCACTCAGGGCGCCCCAGAGGGGGCAGGTGAGAGCCCTCCCCGCCCCACGGGACCCAGTCCCGGCAGCCGAAAACTGCCACCATGCTCACGGCCGCTCTCCACACACTGGGGCCGAGCCTCACCCACGAGTGAAGCTTTTCTTGGACTCTTCATAGGACACATCCTACCCATGCTCTAAGAGCACCGCACCCCATGTGACGGGATTCAAAGTAGGAGGCAACCGACCCTAGAGGGAAATATTATATTATATTATTTCAGTTCTGCTTTGGGGCAGGGTTGAAAGCACCTGAAACATAGTGGTGGGAAGGTATAACATGGTGGTGGGATTGGTTGGTGTTTAAATATTAAACAATATCAAATACTATGAACTACTGTATAAAACAAAAAAAATTTTTTTAAAGAATCACTCCTGGTTGGATGTGATATGGGATGCCAGGGATGGAACCTGGGTTGGCCACAAGCAAGGCAAGGACTGTCCCCGCTGTACTATCACTATCAACTCTGGCCCCAGTTCCATCTTTTCTTACAGCTGAGTAGTATTCCATTGTGTCTATACACCACAGATTATTTATCCACTCATTATTTCTTGGACTCTCTGATTATTTCCAGATTTTAGCTATGGAGAATAATTCTGTAAAGAACATAAGAGTGCAAATACTTTTCTAAATAGAATTTTTGGACCCTTTGGCATAGATGCTAAGAAGCAGAATTGCTGGATCATATAGAAGCTCATTTCTTAGGTTTTTGAGAAGTGTCCATATTATTTTCCCAAAAGGATGGACCAATCATCATTCCCACCAGCAATGGGCCAGGGACCCTTTTCTTCCAAATCCACAATGCTGGTTGTTTTTTCTCCTTTAAAGTTACACATCATGACCGAGTGGGATTTATCCCCAGGATGCTGGGTGTATTAATATCCACTGGTAAATCAATGTAGTACACTGTATCAGCACAGGGGCAAATAAAAACCACATGATTCTATCAATAAATGCAATGGAAGAAGTTGACAAGATCCACTATATATTTATAATTTTTTTAAAAAACCCTCAATAAAAACCTCTCAATAGCAGAAGCTTTCCTGAATAGAGTTAGAGCCATTTACCATGAAGTCACAGTTAATATCATACTCAATGGTGAAAAACTGAAAGCTTTCCAATATCAGGAATAAGACAAAGTTTCTCAGTCTTACCACTAGTATTCAATAAAGTACATGGCCACTAGGCAGGAACAAGATATTAAAAAGCTCCTAGAAGCAATAAACTGTACAGCTGTGAGTTCAAACTGTGGGCACGTGATGTGTGCTCCGTGATGTGTGCCTTCGTGATGTGCACCTTCGGTGGCAAAGAACCTGTCTCCCCAGGTGACAGACAAACAAAGGAACAGGGAACGGGAATGAAGGAATGAGGCCACAGGCTGGATGGTAATCAGTGACCCTTTATTTCATCCCTACTTTTCTCTCCTGCCCCCACACCTCGCTGTCTTCACTGGGGCCCCTTGGACGGGGACGGGTTCGGTTTCCCTCCATGCTCTGAGCAGAGCCCCAGCAGCTGAAGACCTCTGGAACCCAGCCACAGCCATGCTCACGGCCCTTCTCCACACGCTCAGACAAGCGTCACACATGAAGGAACCAGCAGAGGGACCCAGGTGTGCGGAACCTAGGGCTGAGATCTCCAAGCCTGCTTGGATCGGGACTGGGCCTCCTCCACCCAGATCCCCTTTTTCTAGTAGCTAGGCAGTCACATCCACAAACTGCCCCCAGAGCCGTGTAATCCCATCAATTACCAAGATCCAGAGACTATAAAAAATGACCTCTTATTGTCTAGTTCGCCCTCTCTGAGAACTTGGCAAGCTACCGAGAGTATCCTGCCTGCATGGCAGAGCCTGGCAAGCTCTCCTTGGCGTATTTGACATGCCAAAAACAGTAACAATGATGGTTCTCATTCCCCTTACCCTGAAAGAGCTTTCAATGCAGCACCTTTGGGAAGGGCGAGTAAAGAGAGGCTGCTAAAATCTCAGGGCTAGGACTAATGGAGACGTTACTGGAGCCTGCTTGAGCAAATTGATGAACAATGGGATGACAGTGATACTTCTCTCTTACCACATAGTTATATAGAAATCATGGAGGGGTTGAACATCATCATAACAACAAACAGATGCAAAGCCCCTCCTTCATGAGAAGTTCTTCTAGAAGATGAATGAAAGGACACAATCTTATCTGGGGGTTCAGCACTCTAGATTACTGGGAGATCCGCCCAAGGGCAGGATTTATCTAAGGGCGTATTGCTTTCTCCTTCTCTTGGCTTGTAACCCACTTATTTCTAGTCATTTTGTGTGAACACAGTAAGAGATATATTAAGTTTAGGTTGACTCTTTTGGGGACATCTCCCTATAGATCCCAGACCACAGTCCTCAGGTCAGGTTAGTCTTTCCTAACCCCAGAAGGGTCCATCAGTTACTTCTTTTGGGGTCATAACAGAGTTTGTCCCATGACCAAGCTCTTAACTTATTATACTTATGGCGCTTAGCTTGTTCCTTTCCAATGCCAGGGTAGCTTACAGCTTGCCCTGAGGCCATCCAGTCCCTTTGTCGGAACCCTCCTTTTGGGGGTGTTAGGAAGTAAGGGCAACTGAGACTTAAGTAAATATGATGGATGCGAAGGAGTAAGTATTATTTTGGAATCAATTAACTCCCATGCTACAAAAGCATAGCTTCAACTGTCTTCCTGTATCTATACAAAAAGAACTTTGCTAAAACAAGCAAAGGATATAGAGGAAAGAGGAAAACAATAAAGGATTACTAGTGCTTGATGGAATTGGGTGTGCCTTGGGAGCACTGTGGTGGGAGTAACTCAATAAGCCTAATCTCCCTGCAGGAGGAGCAAGGACAACCCAAAGTTTTCCAACATACAGCAACATGGCTGGCTACAAAATCAACATGCAGAAATCCATGGCATTTCTACACAATGAAATAAAAAAGAGAAATTGAGGGGCTGGAGTGATAGCACAGCGGGTAGGGCATTTGCCTTGCACGCGGCCGACCCGGGTTCAAATCCCAGCATCCCATATGGTCCCCTGAGCACCGCCAGGGGTGATTCCTGAGTGCATGAGCCAGGAGTGACCCCTGTGCATTGCTGGGTGTGACCCCCAAAAAAAAGAGAGAGAAATTGATTTTAAAAACCCCTTTCATAATTCTGCCCCCAACATTCAGGTACAGGGGAATCAGGTGAACAAAAGAAGTGAAAGATTTATATAAAGAAAACTACAAATCACTACTGAAATAAACGAAAAAAATATGCAAGGAAACAGAAACCCAGTCCCCGCTCACGGGCTGATGCTCTATCCGAAGTTGAGGAAGGTGAAAGTGTTGTTCCTTGATTAAGGACTCACTATGGCTCCCCTACTTCTTTACTGTGGAAGTCCCACTTCCGGTGACACTTGTCCTGGAGCTGGTGGAGCAACTAGTGGTTCTCTGGCCAAAAGGAAAGAGTTTGCAGTGGGCTGGGGATCCCTGGGAGGACGCCAGGTGCGTCCTGGTGCACTGACTCGGAACCGGAAGCTGGGGTGGACCTCGGGTGGGATCTGAGTGGGGCAGTGGGTGAGGAGCCCCCAGAACCTCAGAGAAAATCACAAAACTAAAAAGAAGGAAAACCCAATTTCCTTCTTCTAGCTACCCTTTGTGAAGGGCAGAACAATGTCTTGCATCCCACTTTGGAATCACTTGCATCCGAACTTGGGGCAGGGTGGTGAGGTCCCTTTCTTTCCTGTCCAGGGGCTCTCTCCTCTGAGGAAGTCCATGTTTGACCCTTTCTCCCTGACTTTTTAATAACATTTCTTTACTTCACACACACTGTAGCACTGTTGCACTGTCGTCCCGTTGTTCATCGATTTGCTCGAGTGGGCACCAGTAACTTGTTGTTACTGTTTTTGGCATATCAAATACACCACAGGGAGCTTGCCAGGCTCTGCCGTGCGGGTGGGATACTCTCGGTAGCTTGCCGGGCTCTCCGAGAGGGACAGAGGAATCGAACATGGGTTGGCCACGTGCAAGGCAAATGCCTTACCCGCTGTGCTATCGCTCCAACCATGTTTAATAACACTTCTTTCCTTCACACACAAAAAAAGAAAAATATATATATTATTCCTCATAGTCTAACAAATCTAACCGGGTCCCTACCCAGGATTCCTTTTGAGGTGGGGGTTGGCGTGCTCCGCCACAGAGAGGAGGCAGCCTATGAGATATGACCAGTCAAGGCCACCGCCATCTTTCATCTGAGATCTGAACCAACAGGCTGTCCCCCTCCCACCCCTCTGAGGACTTTGGTTGCAAATTCACTTTTTTCTTCCTGCTCTCTTGGTTCTGTTGCATACTGGCAGTCCTTCTGGCCGTCTGTTTTTGGTTTTTTCCACACAATTCTAGTCAACAATCCTTTTAGACCTTATTGGTGAGGAATATGGTGAGGGCAGATGGACAGCAGCTCAGAGAAGGCCCCGATCGGGGTTCTCCTGACAGAAACACTTGCTTCAATGTTCTTTGGGGGTTTAATATGTAATTCATATTTATATTTATATGTGCTATGCATTTTAGTATACTTTTTATTTTTGCTTTCATATCTGCTGTTAGATTAGTGCAAAAACTTTGTCCGAATGTATAGCCTCAAGGTCTTGGGAGGATAATCACTGAAAAAATAAAAAGATTCCTCAATAAATCCCACACCTGAGAAAGATCTGGAAGAAAACCACCTGGAAGCCTTCCTCCAACCAGACCACATGAATTGTGCCATCTCTCACAACCACCTTTATGCCCTGTTTAGAAACTTCTAGAACAAGCAGTAATGTACCCACCTCACCCTTAGCTCCTTGGCTTCTGCTGTTTGCTTGTACCTTAAAATATCTTTTTTTAAGTAGACAGGGCATACATGATTTTTTAAAAGGTTTTCCTCCAACATTGAAAGTTTTCTTCATCATCTGAAACCACATCCTCCTAAGAGAGTTGAGTTGCAAATCAGTTTTTTTAAGCCCTTGGAGAACAAAAAAATGCCCCAGTGAAGGAATCACCTCAGGTGTCAAATGACTGTGTCTGTCACTGACCTTCCTCAGACTCCAGCTTCAGCTCCCTGACAGAATCCACCACAGAGGCTGAGGGCCTGACGCTCTACTCAGGCGCCATAAACTCCAGCCTCCCTGAGGCTCAGAGAGCCAGACAGGCTTTTCCTGTTTGGTGTGGATGAGCGTTTCACAGGAGGCTCTGAACACCTGCCCCTGGAACCTTCTCCGCTCTTAGAGGAGAAGAGCAACCCCAGGAGGGGAAGGCGGGCAGCATTGTCGTCTCTCTGTCTCCTCTGTGGCCTCCTTCGGCAGGACCCAGTCCAGCTGCTCTTGGCTTTGAATCTGGACTGTTCCAAGCCCAGTGAGCACTGGAGTGACTGGGCTGAACTCGCCATTTCCAACAGAGTCCTCTAAAGAGATCTTCTGTGGAGGACGCAAGAGGAAACAGGCCCAACATCCATCTTTCCAGGAAGAGAAAGATCACTACTTAAATAAACGAGAAGATGACCCAGAACCAGTCGAAAATGTACTCCAAGCTCTGCTGGCCCCCGGACAGGACGGCATCTACTGTCTGACCAAGGCCCACAGTCCTTAGAACACCCAGGGACACTGGGAGGAAGCACTGGGGGTGGGGGTGTTTTCTAGAAGCTCCCTGTCACCTGCGGGACAAGGCAACACAGAGAAGCTCAGTACGGAGCCAGGAATCAAGACTCCAATCTGGTCTCCTGGGGGAGAAAACTTGATTCCTCGCCGCTGTGGAGAGAAGCTAAGACTGCAGATTTAGCCGCCACAGCGCCAGGGCGGCGTGGGGAGGCATAGTGGGGGACAGGAGGGAGGAATTCCGAGGGCAGTTGAGACGTTACACATTCACCTGAGAGACAGCTCGGAGCAGCTCACCCCCTCACAGCTGTGGAGTCTCTGGGCTGTCGCTGCCCTCCTCGTTGGAGCACCGGCTTCAGGATTTCTTCTGCTTCACCTGTGCGCCTCAGCGAGGTCACCCCCCGGGCTGGGAGGCAAACTGGCTTGGGGCCCCATCCCATGAGCCCCTGAGACCTCGGATTCCATTTGAGTTGACTCTTCGGTTGGGGGGCCACGCCCAGCTCTTCTCAGGGCTTGCTCCTGGCTCTGTGCTCAGGGGTTACTCCAGGTGGAGCTCAGGGGACCGACCAAGTGCAGTGCTGAGGACCAAACCGTAGTTGGCCGCGTCAAGGCCAGCCCCTGACTGGCTGTGTTCTCTCTCAGGCCCTCGTACTCTTTCCGAACTCTCAGGGGGATTTGTGGGCTGCAGGCCCTGGGTTAGCCTTGCTCCATCCAGTTCCACAGAGTCAGTTCAGCCGCCCTGACTGGCCTTGGCTTGGAGCACTTTTCTGGTCTTTTTCCAGATGCCCCATGCCTGGGCCTGGCGCTGACTCCGGCTGACAGTTGGCATCACCGCCCGGGAGCTCGCCCTGAAGTTCCTCTGGACTAAAGGGCGGCTGTCCCCGCTGTCACCTGCAGAGGGGGTCAGCAGAGAGCTTTACTCCCCGCTGGGAGAATCAGCCTTGCCCTGTCTGTCTGTTCCTTCCTCGCCTCCGCCTGATCCTGTTTGGGGAACAGGAGTGGAATGAGGGGCCAGGACCCCTTCAGCCGCAGGCCTGCAGGAGCAGGACCTGGGTTGTTTTTTGGGTTTTTTGATTTTTTTAGTTTTTTAATGAAACACTGTGAGGTACAGAGACAGACTTACAAACTTTCGTAATTACGTTTCAGTCATATAATGATCGAGGGCCCATCCCTCCGCCAGTGCCCATTGTCCACCACCAGTGATCCCAGTATCTCTCCCACCACCACCCCACTCACCCAACGCCCCCGCCCCCGTCTCTGTGGCAGGCACATTCCCTTTCACTCTCTCTCTCCCTTGGGGTGTTACGGTTTGCAGCACAGGTACTAAGTGACCGTCATGTTTGGTCCATAGTCTGCTTTCAGCACGCATCTCCCGTCCTGAGCGAGCCTCCAAGCATCACTTACTTAGTGGCTTCTTCTCTACCGGACCTGGGTTCTTGCACTGAATCAGAGAGGTTTATCCTGCCGGACCCTCCTTCACCAGGTCTCACTGCTCGGCTCCCAGAGGGGGGCTCTCAGTGCTCCTGTGGGGTCAGAGGGGTCAGCACCCTTCCACCAGTCTCCTCTGCAACAAGACTGGCCCTGGCCCTGGAGGGATCTGGAGTGTCTCCGGAGTCTTGGCCTTCAGGGGCCGTCAGAGGCACAGCGAGAGTCACACGTCTATCTTGAGGGGACCCCTCCAAGCCTCTTCAATGAGTCAAACACAGTCTGTACCCAGAGAAAATCGACTCAGCGACCAGGAAGCGAAGGCTGGGCAGTGAGGGGAAATGTCCCCCCGCGACACCCGTGATGATCAGGCTGGTGGCGAGGAGGTGACAGAGATGGAAAACCCAACCGTCCACAGACGCCCCGCCCCGTTTCCCCTGCGGGTGGGGTGAAAGCGTTTCTTTGGTTTGGGATTTAGTTCCCCGCGGGCTCTGGCTCTCCTCCAGCCTCTCCGCCAAGGACGAAGGTGGCACTAATCGGACTCAGTTTGAGTTTGTAAAACCATTTAAAACTGTGCATAAGGCGGCTGGAGCGATGGTACATGGCACAGGAGGTAGGACAGGTCTTTGCCCTGCGTGTGACTGACACGGCTTCGATCCCCAGCACCCCCTAGGGTCCCCCGAGCCCATCAGGAGCAATCCCTGGATGCACAGCCAGGAGTCAGCCCTGAGCACTGCTCAGTGGGTGCCCCCCTCCCCCCAGACACACTTTATCACTGTATCACTGTGTCACTGTCATCCTGTTGCTCATCCATTTGCTCGAGTGGGCACCAGTAACGTCTCCATTGTGAGACTTGTTGTTACTGTTTTTGGCATACCGATACTGCACGGGTAGCTTGCCAGGCTCTGCCGTGCGGGCGAGATACTCTTGGTAGCTTGCCAGGCTCTCCGAGAGGGGCGGAGGAATTGAACCCGGGTCGGCTGCGTGCAAGGCAAACGCCCTACTCGCTGTGCTATCACTCCAGCCCACACTCACACACACCCACACACACACACACACACACACACACACACACACAGAGAGCAGAAATAAATAAACAAATGAAACTCTTCACTACACTGTATTTACATCAATAGATGTATGTGTTTATTTCTGAGCTTTCGATTCTCCTCCCAGCGAGACTCTGCGTCTGTGTCAGTCAAGTGTCAAAGTTCCCATTCTCACTCTGAGATAATGTCGGGGGACATGCTGTCCCACCCCCCACCCTTCCCACTGAGGTCAGTTATTCCAGGTCTGGTATTATGCGTACAACCCTGGCTGTGTTTCAGGGCTCTGCTTCCGTAGGTCGTACCAGGATCAAAGAAATCAATCTGCACCTCTAAGAAGAATTTCTAACCTAGATCCAAGCTGAGAAACCTCTGCAGTTAGGACGGAGGCCTTCCTGGAGGGGGTGGTCTCTCCAGTGGGGCGCGGGTGCTGGTGGCCTCTTGCAGTACACTCAGGGGGGCTTCTAGATCAGTGTCCTGCGCATGTTGACAAGTAGGGGCCGCGGAGAGAGGGGAAAACAGAGTGAAGCTCAGCAAGGCTGAGGCACAGTCACGCTCCCAGCCAGGGCGCTGGGTCAGCCAAAGTCACAGCCAGCGAGGCTGGTCAGCAGGACCTGGACACTCTCCTTAGAGCCTCTGCGGCCTGGAATGTTCCTCAAAACTGCCAAAGAGCCTGTGAAGACTCCTGGGGCACCTGAGTGTGCTCTGCCCGCGGCGGGGGGCACTGGCCCCGGACACGCAGCCCTCTGGCTGCTCCTCACTGTGGAGCAGAGAAATGGGTCCGGGGTTCCACGGGGCTCAGTCCAGGGCCGAACCCCCAGGTGGGCAAAGTCAGCCGCATCGCCAACTCCAGGGCTCCCTTCACTTTTTTTTTCTTTTTGGGTCACACCCGGCGATGCACAGGGGTTACTCCTGGCTCATGCACTCAGGAATTACCCCTGGCGGTGCTCAGGGGACCATATGGAATGCTGGGAATCGAACCCGGGTCAGCCGCGTGCAAGGCAAACGCCCTACCCACTGTGCTATCGCTCCAGCCCTGGCTCCCTTCACCTTCCTCCTTCCTTCCTTCCTCAGTCGGGTGTGAACAGTGCTCGACTGAACGCCAAGTCGCCGCGTCCACAGAACCCACGTGCTGGCGCCCCCTGGCGCTGTGCCGCGCCTCAGCCCAGGCTCTTCCTATGCGCGTGTGCACGGCTTTCTGGGGGAAGCATCACATCTCAGCGGCCTCCCAGCCCCGTCCTCTCCAGGCTCTCTGCAAAAGCGGGGTGCTGGGGCGCCCTTTCTGGCAGCCAGTGTCCAGCACGGCAGAGTTCACTGGGCACCCCCAGGGGCTCCAGGTGGCCACTGAGTCCTGGGAGCCAGCATCCCACATGCTTCACTTCTAGCCACGAGCGTTTCCCACAGAGGGCGTGGGGCGTCGGCGAGAACTGCCTCGTGGCGGGGGGCGTTCCTGAAAGTTCTGAGCGCCCACTCGCGGGAGACTCAGGACCCACTTCACAACGACCGACAGATCTCCACAACGTTCGGGCGATGCCCAGGGCAGGCGGGGTGGCCCCCACCTGTGCCAGATGCCAGGGGCACCTCGCCAGCTGCTTGGATGGCCTGGCAGCTGTGTCCTCTGGGGGGTGCAGGGCGGTCTGGGGGCCCAGGCTCAGACCGGGCGGTGCCTGTCTGCACATGTGCCCCAAGAAATGCCCTGAGAATGAGACGGGGGTCAGGGAGAGAGCACAGCAGGCGGGCGCTCGCCTCTCACAGGGCGGACCCGGGCTCCCCATTTGGTACCCCGAGTCCCACCAGAAGTGATCCCTAAGCACAGAGCCAGGAGTCAGCCCTGAGCACCAGCCGGCGTGGCTCCCAAACGAACACGAAATGAAGGTGAGAGAGGCAGGAGCACAGGGGGCGAGGCTCCTGCTTGGCCTGCGCGGGGCCAGCCAGGCTCAACCCCGGCACCTCGCATGGTCCCCCCGGCCCCGCAGGAGCCACCCCGGAACAGAGAGGGGGCCTCCTCTCCTGCCCCCAGATAGAGCTTGGGGGAGCACCTGCTCTAACTGCTGGACATTAGGGTCCGGCTGGCCTTCCTCCTCCAAACAACGACGAACACTTCGCCCTTCCCAGAGTCACCGAGAGTCTCACTCAGAATGCAGATTCCAGGGCTCAGGCATTCTCCTGGCAGGCACGTGAGCCCAGGAACCTGCCGCTAACAGCCACCCCAGTGATTCTAATGCAAATCACACACACACACACAGTCTCACACTCTCTCACAGTCACACACACACACTCACACTCACACTCACATACACTCACACACACTCACACACACAAAAAACACACACACTCACACCCATTCATAAACATACTCACACACACACATACACACACTCACACTCACATCCACATACACTCTCACACACACTCACACAAAACACACACACACTCACACAAAACACACACACACTCACACAAAACACACACACACTCACACCCATTCATAAACATACTCACACACACATACACACACACTCACACTCACATCCACATACACTCTCACACACACTCACACAAAACACACACATACTCACACCCATTCATAAACATACTCACACATACACACACTCACACTCACATCCACATCCACTCTCACACACACTCACACACACTCACACAAAACACACACACTCACACCCATTCATAAACATACTCAGACACACACACATACACACACACACACACACACCGAAGGACACAGCTATGGAGAGTCCAACTGCCAGTGCTGCTGGGATGATGTGATAGGAACATTCGTCTTCATTTCGGCCCCATCTTCAACTCGCTGCCTCCAAGTTAGAAGCAATAGAATTCTAGTGAAGTATGCCACCGCCCCCGGTAAATACTGGATCATTCACAGATGAACCAAGCACAAGTACCCTGAGAGAAGAAGGCTTCCCCAGGGAAAGAAAGACAGCCCCTGACCTCTGCAGCCAAACTAGGACACTTCCTAAAGTCACCCAAGCAGCTGGCTGGAGTGATAGCACAGCGGCCAACCCGGGTTCGATTCCTCCGTCCCTCTTGGAGAGCCCGACAAGCTACCAAGAGTATCCCGCCCGCATGGCAGAACCTGTCAAGCTACCCATGATGTATTTGATATGCCAAAAACAGTAACAACAAGTCTCACAATGGAGACGTTACTGGTGCCCACTTGAGCAAATCGATGAACAGCAGGATGACAGTGCTACAGTGCAGAGCTATCCAAGCACCCCACTTCTGGCTGACCGCTTCCTTCCAGCCTCCAGACTAAAGAAAAGAGGGGGCCCATCTGGCTCTTCAGTTCTGCCTGCCCAATGGCCTTCCTGCTGCAGGACAGGGGGAGACCCCAGAAAACAGAGGAGACCCCTCCCTCCCGTTTCCCTCAGCCCCACCCTGTCGGCTTTGCTGACAAGTTCCAAGTCTGCTCCTTCCTTCCCAGCCTCCGTGGGTCAGCGTTGCCCTCCCCCAAGTCCCTGTTATTGCAAAACGAGGAGAGAAAACACTTTCGCTGAAGCAGAGCCCTGGAGCAAGAGAAGAGACATCCCTGCCAGGCTGAGAGCTGTGGGGGAAATTTAAGGACAGGGCCACAGAGGCGGGGCGGTGGGGGGGGGGCTGGAGGCGAGGGGGTGCTGGGAAGCAGGTCCTGCCGGATTGGGAGGGGGCCCAGCTGATTAGGAAAGGCGGGGACTCACCCTGGCCGTGAGGAGAGACTTGGCAGCGGTCAAGTTCAGGCAGAAATGTGGTCTGGAGGGAGTGATCGGCTGATCGGCTGATCCCTTTCCAAAGAGGGAAGCAGGGGCCAAGCGCACTGAAAGGAGGAGGGAGGGGCTCTGACTAACACCCAGGAGACGGGCTGACCCTGGGTTGAACCCCAGCACCAGCAGCCCTGGTGACCCGGGTTCCCCCGGACCCCACAGCTCCCAGCCACCCTTCCTTCCACCTCAGACTCTAGCCACGGAAAAGACCGTTCCCGAAGAACGCCCAGACCTTCTGAGGACAACTGGGAGACCCCCCCAAAAAATATTCAATGTGCAAGTAAATCAATAAAAGCCAGTGATTCCCCCTGTGTTGGTTAAATGACCCATTCCCAGTACCGCTCCAGTTCCCTGCCCCAACAGTTTAGATGATGGGGCAAATTTGGGGCTCCCTGATTTAGGGATCCAGGGCTTCCTGGCTGAATGAACCAGCGGCCTATACGCCTTCTAAGGAATTTTTGTGTATTTAAACCTCATACTAGCCTAAGTGATAGCACAGCGGCCCACCCGAGTTCGATTCCTCTGCCCCTCTCGGAGAGAGCTACCGAGAGTATGGAGCCCGGCAAGCTACCGAGAGTATGGAGCCCGTGCAGCAGAGCCTGGCAAGCTACCCGTGCGTATTGGATATGCCAAAAACAGTAACAATTAGTCTCTCAATGAGAGATGTTACTGGTGCCCGCTCGAACAAATCTATGAGCAACGGGATGACAGAGACAGTGACAGTGACTAGCCTAAAACTAACAGTAGGATCTAAGGCTAATATCATGTGTGAATCTACTGCTCATAGCACTGGACTCTAGGCTCCATATCCTGGGTCGAGTCCTTCACCCCACGGCCAGGGCCATTTAAGGTCTCTCTGGAGCTTTTCACTGACTCTTGGGATCCCCAGCTCTGGGCAGCCATACTGAAATGCTCCCACATCCCACTTTAAATAGGATTTCATCCTGCTACTTTCAAACGTTCTGGTAGCAGTCCTCTCTTGGCGACCAGCAAGACACGGAGTGGAAAGTGAATTTCCACAAAGTGGAAAAAAAAATCCTCAAAGAATTTTCTCTTGTGATGAGAGTGTTGCAAGGGCTCCATGTCGGGATGAGAGGGGTGGAGGCCGTCCTCTCTTTCTCCGACATTCTACTCAGCCCTGATGCATTTGAGTGCCGACACTTGTCTGCAAACTCTCCATCTATACTCCTCTGGGCGGTGCTCCCTCTGTGACACCCCGGCTCTCTCTGCTGGGATGCCCCGTGCTCCATCCAGACCTGCCAGCACAGCCTTGTCAGCTCCAGTGACCGCCAGCCCAGAGGGCGGTTTCTCTCCCACCATGTGGTCCAAACAGACGCCTTCTTACTCCAAATGCTGCGCTCCCCCGTGACAGCTGCCAAGGCACTAGAAGGCTTCTGATTGGTGTATAAATGTGATATAGACTAGGTATAGGGGTGGAGTGATAGATAGCACTGTGGGTAGGGCACTTGCCTTGCACATGGTCAACCTGGGTTCAATTCCCAGCATCCCATATGGTCCCCTTAGCACCGCCAGGAGTAACTCCTGAGTGCAGAGCCAGGAGTAACTCCTGTGCATCGCTGGGTGTGAGCCCCCCCCCAAAAAAAACTAAATTAATAAATAAATAAACTAGAGTAGGTATAAATTCAGTACAGATTAGGGCGCAGATTAGGTCTGGAAGAAGTACGGTTGGAGTCTAAGTTCGGCGTAGGTTAGGGCATAAACTAGGTGGAGGAGGGTGTTGACTAGGGTAGAGCAGATTTATGAGAGAGGCAAATCAGGGGTACGGAGGGAGGGAGTCCTTGAGAGTTGCTGGGTTTCCAGGCAGAGCTGGGCTGGGGACAGGAAAGCCCAGCACTCGGGAGTTGGCAGAAGGACAAGGGCCCTCTTCCAAGGACACTCAGAGGCTGGCTCAGACAGTCAGAGGGGGATCAGGTGCGCGCACCTTTCAAAATCAAAGAAGTCGGAATCAGGTTGTGGGTCCATGGTAAAACTCATACTTTATGTGCACAATTGACACCAGGCACTGCAAAATCAAAGTTCCAAGTTTCAAGGAAGATCTGTTTCTTATCCTCAACTTTTGTTCTTCTTTGTTCCATTTCGATTATATTTTTTAATAAGGCCTGACTCCACCAGAACAAAGACTGAGTGTCCAGGCTCTCCCAGCACCTCCAGAGTGCCCCATGGTTGAATTTGCTCCCACAGAGTGGACGGGGTAGCAGGGACTCAGAAATAGGCACGGTCAAAATCCAAAGCACCTAACTCCGGGAATGCTGTTACTTTTAATAGTAAAAGACTGTGCGTCTCCTAAACCCGGGCCTCTGTAGGAAACGAGAGAAGCAAACCAGCACATGTGCACGAGAGCTGGCTGTGACAGTAACGCCTTCACTGAAGCAGAACGCTGGATGCCAGCAGGGAGCAGCGCCAGGTGCTAATGCTTAAATGAAAAAAGCGAAGGACTGAGGAGAGTGCAGAGTCTGAAGGCAATTCTTACATGTGTACTTACATGCTCGTCATGCATGGAAATCTCTGATGCATAAGAAAACAAAAGCAAGAGGTGTTTGGGGGCTAGGGTCAGGCGTGGAAGGTCACTTGCTCTTTATTCCATAATTTTTATTGATTTGTTTTTTGGGTCACACCGGGTGATGTGCAGATGTTACTCCTGGCTCTGCACTCAGGAATTAGTCCTGGCAGTGCAGAGGGGACCATATGGGATGCTGGGGATTGAACCTGGCTTGGCCACGTGCAAGGCAAATGCCCTACTCACTGTACTGTTGCTCTGACCCCTCAAAATTCATTTTAAATTATAGCCATCTGGGGCCGGAGTGATAGCACAGCGGGTAGGACGTTTGCCTTGCATGTGGCCGACCTGGGTTCAATCCCCAGCATCCCATATGGTCCCCCAAGCAATGCCAGGAGTAATTCCTGAGTGCAGAGCCAGGAGTAACCCCTGTGCATCGCCAGGTGTGATCCAAAAAGCAAAAAAATAACTAAATAAATTATAGCCATCTCCGTGAGTATGTTTTGGCTTGCATCTCTCTAATGACTAATGTTTTGGATGTATTGTCACATGTTCACTGGCCATTCATATAACTTAAAAGCAATGTCCCTGCATGTCCTTTGCCCATTTCTGTGCGTGCTGGTGTTGAGTCACAGTCTTCTTTCTACATTCTGGGCACTGGGTCTGTTTAGAAAATATTAGAAAATATTTTCCCATTCTGTGAGTCATATTGTTGATAGTATTCTTTGATGTACAATTTTATATATTCTTCATATGAAATCTTTTGGGAGGCTAATTTCTCCTTTTCTAAAAAATTGTTGTTGCTTACATCTTTGGTGTCATACCTTAGTTTCCATTTTCAAATCAAGCAGAGTTAGGTTTTCTTTTAGATTTATCGTCTTAGCTCTTACTTTTGCAGTTTGGCTCTTACATAACTGTTTTTGATCCATTTCAAGTTGATTTTTGTTCAGTGTGAAGAAAGATTCAATGTCATTCTTTGGCAGTCAGTTTTCACAGTTCAGTGAGCTAGTTGGTCCTCTTTTCCCGGTGAGGGTTCTGCCCTGCCACGCTTGTTGACAATTAACTTATAAATGGAAGGTCTAATTAGGAGCGGCTGGTTCCATTACATTGGCCAGTACATTTTTTCTCTTGCTAGATCACACTGTCGTGATCATTGTAGCTTATAATGTTTTTGAAATTGGGAAGTGTTGGTTTTCCAACTTTCTCCTATTTTTTTAAAGGATTGTTTTAACTATTCAGGATTCCTGTTTCTGATAATTATTTTTTAAGGCAGCTTGAATTTTGATAACAAATATGTAGGCCAAATTATTGCCTTTTTGACAATCATGGACACAGATTATTTTGCCCTTAGGTCTTCTTTCATTTCTTTTTTTTTTCTTTTTGGGTCACACCCGGTAATGCACAGGGGTTACTCCTAGCTCTGCACTCAGGAATCACCCCTGGCAGTGCTCAGGGGACCATATGGGATGCTGGGAATCGAACCTGGGTCAGCCGCGTGCAAGGAAAACACCCTACCCGCTGTGCTATTGCTCCAGCCCCTTCTTTCATTTCTTTAAATGATGCTTTATACTTTCCAGTTAACAAATTTTGCATTTCATTGTTAAATTTATTCCCCCACCAATTTTTGATGCTATTGTAGATGGGATTGTTTCTTTAAAAATAAAATAAAATACTTTATTTAAACACTGTAGTTTATGACGTTCATAATGCAGTTGTTACAGGCTTTAAGTGTCCCAACCCCAATCCCACCACCAAAGTGACCCTCTTTCCACCACTTTCCAAACCACCATTTTCCAAACCACCCCCCAAGCCTGTCCCCTTACCAGACACAATAATTTATTTATATTGCTTGTTACAACTAGATGGCTACTAGAAGTATCAGAAATACTTCAGTAAAAGAAAAGTTGTGAAAATTGTTATATCTCACCATGAGTTTATTAAGTCCTTGTCTGAGGGTTTTCTAAGCTGTCTGTTGCTAGTAGAGCCGCCTGTGTATTTGTTTGACAAGTTTAGTTGGCGTTTATGTCACTCTCCCATCTAATTTCCTGTGGTCCTGCTGGAGTTTCAGTCTTGTGGAATTTGGAGGTGTTGCATGGCCCAGAAGCTTGGTGAGTTGGCATGGCTGCAGCTGTGAGAGGTGGGCATGATTGCCGGGCTTTCCAGAAGTACGACGGGGGTGGGGGTCAGTGCTGAGGGGAGGCCTCTCACCCCCACTCTGAGGAGACACCAGCCTGGGCACCAGGATACCTAAATTCTTTTGCAGTTTGGTGTCTGCAGAGATTATCAGTGAAGCGGTGGAGCTGAGCTCTTGGTGGCTGAAGGGGGGGGGGGGACTCGAGGGTGGATGCCAGGGCCCTTTACCAAGGGCGTCCCGGAGCTTTCAGCCAGGAGACAGGGTATCCGTGAATTTTAGCTGCTTGTCATGCATCTCCTCGGGGATTTCATCAGGAATCAATAGAGCAGGGCCAGTGGGTGAGTCAACATGGTTGCCGCTCGCGATTGTGTTCTACTTTTTTACATTTTTCATTGCTACCCCATAGAACAGTAGTTGACTTCTATGTGTTGATCTTCTACCTTTTAACAACACTGAACTTGCTTCTTATCTACAGTCTTTCGTGTGGGTATTCTTTGGGGTTTTCCACGTACATGGACTGGAATGATAGCACAGCGGGTAGGATGTTTGTCTTGTATGTGGATGACCCGGGTTCGATTCTTCAGTCCCTCTCGGAGAGCCCGGCAAGCTCCCCGTGGCGTATTCGATATGCCAAAAACAGGAACAACAAGTCTCACAATGGAGACGTTACTGGTGCCCGCTCGAGCAAATCGATGAACAACGGGACAACTGTGCTGTGCTTCCACATATAAGATCATGTCAATCATGTCATCTATAACATTTTTTTAAGAAAAAATGTTTTTAATATTTTTTTTTTGCCTAGTTGCCGTAACTAGAAACTAGAGTACAATGTTAAGGAAAAGTGGTGAAAGTATCGTATTTGTTTTCTATTCATCTTAGGGGGGAAGTATTCAGCCTTTCACTCTTAAGTATAGTGTTAGTTGTGGGTTTTTCATTGAAGTCTCCTTCTATTCCAAGTTTGTTGAGGGTTATTTTTTCCTATTATGAATGGATACGGGATTTTGCTAACTGTTTTCTGTCTCCTAGGTGATCATGTATTTTTGTCTTACTTTAGTAATATAATATATTATGCTTATTGCCAAGGATGTAGTCTGTTTTATATGTTGTTGAGCTTGCCTTCCAGTCTCTATTTTGAGAGCATTTGTATCTATATTTTGTAGAAGCGTCTATAGTTTACTTGTGTTTGATTTTGTAAGCTGGACCCATTAGATAAATTCACCTCTTTTATTGTTGAAAGAACTTGTGAAGGGTTGTTATGATTTTGTAACTTTTTGGTAGAATTTACCAATAAATCATGAATCCAATATTTTCTTTGTAGGGCATTGTGGGAGAGAAGGTGTTACTAATTCAACCTTTTAACTTGATGTAGATCTATTCAAATAATATGCTTCTTACGTTAGCTTTAATAATTTTGCTTTTTCCTAGGAACTTGTCCATTTTTTTTCCTTCAGGACTTATTTTTTTTGTCATTTCATTTTTATAGTGTTTTTGTAATATTTTATTTCTAAAAAGTCAAAGTAAATGATATTTTATTACAGATTGTGTGAATTTGAGCTTCTCTATTTTTTCTTTGTGAGTCTGAAAATTTATCAATTTTGTTGATTATTTTTCTAATGAGCCAACTGTTAGTTTCACCAATTTTCCCTAGTGTTTTTCCTTTGATTCCTATTTGAAATGTTTCTTTCCTTCTTCTTACTTTAGGGGTTAATTTGTTTTACTTTACTTTCTTTATACAGACAATTTGGTTCTTGATCTTTCTTCCTTTTTTAACATAGGCATTTACAATTATAAATTACGTTCCAAGCACTATCTTAGTTGTAGCACATAAATTTTGATGCGTGGAATTTTAATTCATCTCAAATTATTTTGAGTTTCTTTTGTAATTTGTTCTTTAACTTACTGAATGTTTTGGTGTAAGTTGTTTAACTTTCACATACTCATAAATTTTCCAGATTTTCTACTATTACTGATTTTAAATTTTATTTTACTGTGATCGGAAAACAGATCTTGTGAGATTTTAATTTTTAATTCATTGATCTATCTATAAATAATAATTTATTAATCCATTGTTTTATAGCCTAGTATATAGTCTGACCTGGAGAATGGTCAGCTACACCTGAGAAAATATGCACTCGACTATTGCTAACTAGAGTGTCTATAAGCATTTGTTAGGTCTAATTGGTTAACAATATGCAAATATATTTCTTTTATTTTTCCCCTCTCTGCTTGTATTATCCATTATCAAAAGAGAGGTATCTAAGTCTCTAACAATATTACTAAATTGTCTCATTCTCCCTCCAATTCTTTGCAATTTTGCTTCAATTTTTTTCAAGACTCCTTTTAGGTTTATATGTGTCTTAAATTATTAGGTCTTTTGGTAAGCTGACCTTATCTTTATTAAGCTGAACTTATCTTAATTTATTAATCTTTGTTTCTCTCATCTAACAATTTTTGCCTTCAAATCTATTTGTCAGCTATAGGCATAATCACTTTCATTATTGATTAAATGGTATGTAATTTTTCAGAAAGAAAGTGTGTCTCTCGCACCGACCCGGGTTCTATTCCCAGCATCCCATATAGTCCTCTGAGCACCGCCAGGCGTGATTCCTGAGTGCAGAGCCAGGAGTAACCCCTGTGTATTGCCAGGTGTGACCCAAAAAAGAAAAAAAAAGGAAAGTGTGTCTCGTGTCTCTTATAGACAGCATATACATTTTAAATCCACTCAGCCAATAACTGTCTTTTGATTGGAGTCAATAAAATAACTGCAGATAATGGAGGAGTGGCGATATTAGAGGAGCCACTTAGAGGACTTACTCACCAATTATAAAGAGCAAGAAATGGCACCGTCCACCATCTGCAAGCTGGACATGGAGGAAAGCTGTTTCTGTGGCTCCACCTGTGTCCAAAGCCTGTGACTCACAGGGGCTGAGGGTCTGGTTCCTGGTCTGAGCACAGAGAAGTGATATCCCAGCTCCACAGTTGGGCAGAGCACAAACCCTCATCTTCTCTGACTTTGCATTCTATTCAGTACCACAACGGTATTCTCCCACACCGAGGGGAGAAGTCTGCTTTAATACATCAATCCGAACGACCCATTTATTCAGACTACTTATCTGGAAACACTCAAAGGTACCTCCAGAAATGACACTTGCCAAATTTGGGGGCAGCTGAGTCCCATCAAATTGACAAATACAGAAACTCCTTCAAGTTTTCTTTAGTTCTTTGGACTATGATAAGAATTAACTTTTCCTTTGCTCACTACATTCTGGGTCTGTGCTTTCTCAGGATCCTTCCTTCAGCTGACTGGATTTTGCTTTTTTTTTTCTTTTTGGGTCACACCTGGCGATGCACAGGGGTTACTCCTGACTCTGCACTCAGGAATTACTCCTGGCGGTGCTCAGGGGACCATATGGGATGCTGGGGATCGAACCCGGGTCGGCCGCATGCAAGGCAAACGCCTTACCCGCTGTGCTATTGCTCCAGCCCCCTGGATTTTGCTTTTGTCTTTTGTTGCTTTTTCTTATTGACGAACCCGATGGTTTATATATTGTAACGTGTGTGTGTGTAAAACCCAACATTTTAAATAATAACCAACTCTGGAAATCAGATTCCACAGCCATCTCCCCAGGTTTATTTTTTTTTCTGCTTATTGCTTTTGTTGCTGCTTGTTGAATGACTTTCCTGCGTACCCCGTAAATTCTTTACTCTCCATGACACACGGAGTCTCTGCCTGATGTCGAGGGGACGGTTCTCCTGAAGTTCTGTGAACAGGTCGTTTAGCCCCACTGTCAGTTCCTGCTTCCTGCACATCTCAGAATGAGCAGAGGTGAGAAATTGGTTTCCCAGCTCTTTTCCTGCTGTCCACGGCACCCCCAGTGTTTGGCCTTCTAGAGAAGCAGAAATCTATCAAAACGTTTCAAGCTCCGACATGCAGCTAAAAATCCACACTTCCTTTGACCGTTTGCTTACCTCTTGATCACTCTCATTGACGCCTGCAGCTCTTTTGCTAAGCAATTGCCAGTTTTTTTTCCCAACCAATGCCTTAGAAGACTGTTTCGACACACTGAAGTCTGCATCATTTCCAACAAGCCCCGGGAGAGGCCGATCAGCTCAGAGGGTGACAGGCTCTTAGGAGGAGCATTGCAATAACTGATACATTCTGCTTCCTGTCCCCGCTAAGGTAGCTCAGAGTCCGCTGCTGTTCCAAGGCGCTGAGCAGCCGCAGCTGGGCGGGAAGGAGGCGGCCAACGCTCCACAGACTGCCGCGGTCTGGCCAGACGGAGCCAGCTTCCAATCAATGCTCCTAATGTTAAAAGCTTTGGGTCAATTCCCAGGGTTCTGAAAAGTTAATTTGACTCTGTGTGTGTGTGTGTGTGTGTGTGTGTGTGTGTGTGTGTGGTGTGTTTGAAAACTGAACTTTCTTCTTTTTCTATATATAAAGTTGGTCACAATATTTTATTACACTTAATATTTGAACACTAATCCCACCACCATTATGCCTTCCGCCACCATATTTCAGATGTTTCCCTCCAGAACCCCAAACCCTGCCCCCAAAGCAGAACCGAAATAATTTAGTTTGTATTGCTTGTTATGAATAATCCACTAGAAATAACCCAAAAAGTGTTTCTTAGAGGAAAGTGTGTGAAGGTTGTTGTATTTCACCCAGGAGCCATTCAGCCCTCAATAAGAGTAATGTGTTATTAAAGGTTGAGCCTTGTGTGCTTATATATATCACTGTATCACTGTATCAATGTATCACAGTCATACCATTGTTCCTCGATTTACTTGAGAGGGCATCAGTAACGTCTCCATCCATCCCAGCCCTGAGATTTTAGCAGCCTCTCCTTACTCATCTTTCCCAACAATTGGAGGCTCTTTCAGGGTCAGGGGAATGAGACCTGTTGCTGTTACTGTTTTTGGCATATTGAAATACGCCATGGGGAGCTTGCTAGTCTCTGCCATACAGGTTGGATACTCACAGCAGCTTTCCAGGCTCGGAGAGACATATAATATGTATGTCCCTCTATGATGTTGTGTCACACAGTCGATTTGCAGCTGCGTAGTCCAGGAATATGTTCGCTCATACATGAGTCTCAGCCCGAACGTGTGGAAAGTGGCCTGGAGCGTGGCAGCAGTTGGACAGTGGAGGTCGGCTGCCAGCTGCTGGGACTGGGTCCCTTGGGGCGGGGAGGGCTCTCACCTGCCCCCCTCTGGGGCGCCCCCAGTGGAAATAGGTTGGCGCAGAGTCCGGTGTCATGGCTATAAAATGAGGCCCCCATAACCCATAACCATGCTTATAAATATCACTTGTATCACTTGTCGTCCCATTGATCTTTGATTTGCTCGAGCGGGCGCCAATAACGTCTCCATTTGTCCCTGTCTTGAGCTAGTGCAGCCCAATGATATCTGCTCGCTCCAGGAACAGGAAGAGCCTCAAATCGTTCATTCAGGGAGTTGATGAAGAAATCTGACCATCTAGTTGGTGGGCGGCCACGAGATCTTCTGACGTCCCATGGAATCCAGTCGGTAACAGCTCTAGTCCAGAGGTCATCTCTTAATTGCATTAAGTGACTGGCCCATCTGATTTTTGATGCCTTGGCAAACGAGACAGCGTCCCTGATTCTTGACCGTCGACGGAGGTCAGAACTCCGGATTCCTTCTCCTTATAAATATATCTGTATAAATATATTTCCCCCTTAGATGGGTTGCCTACTCCTTTAAACCCCATCAAATGCGGTGTGCTGCTCTTGGTGTATTAGTGGTGTAAAGTATGAGATGCAGTCACGCGGTCCAGGAATACATTCACCCGTGGGTGAGGCTCATCCGAACGTGTGGAGAGCAGCCGTGAGCGTGGCGGCGGTTGAGTTCTGGAGTTTTTCAGCTGCCAGGGCTGGGTCCCTTGGGGTGGGGAGGGGTCTCACCTGCCTCCCTCCGGGTTGCCCCGGATGAGACAGCCTGGTGCGGGGTCTGGAGGCATCTCTATGGCGTATCGTTCTGTGCTTGCTTCCGAGAGATTTATTGTTGAGTCTGAAAACTGAACTTCCAGAGGCCCTTAGTCCACTGTTCCAAAAATACCTCTTTACTCGACCTATTTTACCCACTCATGAATATCTTTATCCCCCTGATCCTTCCCTTTGTTGTTTCATTGTCCAGAGTCCCCACATTTGTTTGGGTGCCAGGGACTGCACTGGCATGAAAGGCCCCGAGGGTCTCAGCTCACAGCCTCCCGCCTGCCCAGCACGTGTGTTTGAAAACTGAACTTTCTTCTTCTTTCTTATATAAAGTTGGTCACAATATTCAATTACACTTAATATTCGAACACCAATCCCACCCCACGACACCTTCCCACCACCATAGCTCAGACGTGAGGTCCTTCGGTCCTTAGCCACATCCCAGCTCCTGTACTTTTTTCTTTTTGACTGAATTGGAGGGGTGGGCCTGTTGCCACCCTGGGCAGGGCGCTTGCCTTGCGAGCGGCTGCCCCAGGGTTGATCCCCAGTACTCCAGATGGTCCCCCAAGTCTGGGGGTGGACGGCCCAGAGTGAGCCCTAAGCCCAGAGCCAGAAGTCAAGTCCTAAACACTACTAGGTGTGGCCCACAAGCCACGCTGGGGAATGAGTGAATTGGGAGTCTCGCCATGAAAATCAAATGATGCATTCGATAGAAGCCAGCTCCTCCACAGCCTGCCGTATGGCAAGTGCGGGAGGCAGGAAGCATTCCTTCTCCGTGACCACAGTGATTCCTGGTGAGCCGGGACGGGACCAGCATCCTCTGCCCACGCCCACCATCTGGCTCACTGCCACAAGCAACCCCCTACTTCCTAAGCACTCTGGTATCAGGGAAGGTTGCCGTGCTAGAAAGCGCAAACCTCAGTGTTTGTACTTCGCCTCAGAAGTGTTTTTGTCTTCTCTTTCTCGGTTTTCTGATTTGGGGTTTTGGGGAAGTTGGGTTTTGGTTAGTTGGTTGGTTGGTTTTGGGCCACAGCCAGTGGTGCTCAGGGCTCACTCCCGGTTCTGTGCTCAGGGGTCTCTCCTGCAGGGCTGGAGGGACCCCAGGGATGCTGGGCTCTGAACCCAGCAAGGCAAGCGCCCTCCCCGAGCACGACCGCTCCGGCCCCTCTCATTTCTTTCTTCTCCAAATGAACTCCTCTGAGAGCACAGAAACCTCCCCTATAAATAAAGTGGTTCTTCACTCCCTCTATGGCTGGTTGATCCAAGCAAAGGCCTGATCCTCCGCGGTGCCCGTTTGACTTGAACCAGGACAGTCAGGAAGGGGTGATGCGTTTCCACTCTCCTGCTTCCCCAGAAAGACTTCCTGATAACGGGGCTTAGATGCGGAGTCCTGCTAATGGGCGCCCATGTGTGCCCCCCAGACAAGGTGCTCATCCTAGGCGGGGAAATGGCGACACTCGTCTCAGCTTGAACTGCCCCAAATACACCAGTGTCTCAAGTAGTACCTGGACCCACACACTCCCTTTGGTCCTTTTCCAACTATGCATTTAAGAGCATAGAAAGAAAATCCAACTGACAGAAGAATTGTCAATCCTGTACTTAAATGCAAATAACATAAATACCTAGCTACTCTTCCCTAAAAGAGTCTAGAATTTTAGTTCACCTGTGCGACAAAGAAGGCAAAGAAAAAGGACAGGAATAGCATTCAAACCAGAGCTGGTCCTATTGGAACTAATCAATGATATCCTACAGAAGAATATCGGGAATCCATAGTACTGGACACCACTTTACAAGAATTATTCATTCTTTGGATAAAATCTTTCTGTAAAAGCCTGAAATGTGAGGCATTTCTCACCTTAAACTGGGAGTTTTCTAATTGAGCACGCATGTAGTTAGGAGCAAACTGTTTCTCTTAAAAGCAACAAGAGAGAGGCCGGAGAGATTGTACAGTGGATAGGGCGTTTGCCTTGCACAAGGCCAACCCGGGTTCGATCCCCGGCAGCCCATATGGTCCCCTGAGCACCCCCAGGAGTAATTCCTGAGTGCAGAGCCAGGAGTAACCCCTGAGCATCGCTGGGGTGGCCCCAAATAATAATAATAATAATAAAAAGGAACAAGAAGCAGGAGAGATAGGACAGGGGGATAATGGTGCTTGTCTTGTGTGCAGCCAACCCAGGCTTCAATGCCTGGCACTCAGCACTGTCGGGGGTCACCCTGAGCTGCCACATCTGGTCCACTGAGCACTGCCAGGGGTCACTCCTGAGTATAGAGCCAGGAATAGCCCTCGAGCACCACTGGGTGTGGCCCCAGAAAAGAAGGAAAGGAATATTCAGGTGTAAATATACGAAAGTGGCCATCTGGACAGGCCTTCCCGGCTCGGTAGGCACAGGGCAGCGGGCTGGGGTCATCCTCACAACTTAGGCATCCAGGGAGCACTTTTCTGTCCAATGGCGTCACATGTTATGGGGAAGTAACTCTTCCTGCCAAACAGGAAACAACAGTGGGCCTTTCTCCAAGAGCCCGGAAAGGCTGAGAGAATAGGGGGCCGGAAGTGCCGAGAGGAAGGAGATCTTTCCAAGAGGCTCTGTAACTAGGGACAGACATTTCCTTTTTTGTTTTTTTTTTTCTCTTTTGCCTTTTTGGGTCACACCCAGGGATGCTCGGGGGTTACTCCTGACTCTGCACTCAGGAATCACTCCTGGCGTTGCTCAGGGGACCCTATGGGATGCCGGGGATCAAACCCCGGGCTGGCCGCGAGCAGGGCAAACACCCTCCCCACTGGACTATCGCTCCAGCCCCAAGACAGGCACTTCTGCAGAGCTTTTTGATAAAGCAAAGATTTGTGGTAACTCAATGAATAAACACTCATTTAATGAACTCTGAGAAAGCCTGTTTTCCAAAACGCAGAATAAACCCAGACTGGCAAGCAAGAGGTGTCCTGGCACAGAGCCAAAGAAGGTCAGGGGAAGGAAATTGGACAATGCGTGCACATGGGGCCTGGAGAGAGCGCAGCGGCAGGGGTCTTGCCTTGCACACAGTGAGTCCTGGTTCTGTTCCCCAGGTCCAACCAAGTGTGTTCCCTGAGCACCACTGGGTGAGCCTCGCACCAATAAAATAAAAGTGTATGCAAACACTTTTACTGAACAAAAACAGACCAGTTTTAGTGCTATCTGACCCAATTATATTTGATAATGATAAGTGACTTTTTTTTTAAGGACTAGGCAAATTGAGACCTTGTCAGCACAAAGTAGAATTCAGTTACCTGTGCCCCAACCTTGAAAGAGGTGGGGTTGTCTATTCCATCATTATTCGGATCTCTTGCACTAAATACAAGAGTAATCATGCAACGAAACTGAATAATTAAATAAGGCCAACTTCAGTACCACCTTAAATTAAGCTTCTCTTCAAGTGACAAACTTATTTGATACTATAATTAAATAAAACTGCATCAGGAATTTGCTTCCAAGGATCCCTTGCTAACAGTTTGCTTATATGTAAGGGTGGGTCATCTTGAACTTGAAAACAGAGTTTTTTAATTAATAATACCATACAATGCACACTTAGGGGGGAATGAAATCCTTTTCTTTTTTTCTTTTTTCTTTTTGCTTTGTTTTGTTTTTTTGGGGGGTCCACACCCTGCAGTGCTTAGGGTTTACTCCTGCCTCTCCCTCAGGCCCTCTGCTGAGGTCTTTATATCACCTCCCATACTCTGTTTCTGTCACTTCTAGCTGTAGTTTTCCCATTTCCACTCTCACACTTCCCTGGGTTTTGTGGACTACCTGTGCCACTGTTTCTTTGAGCTCATTAGACATCCTCAATGTGGTGTCACCAAAGTGATTCCCTGAGAATGACAGAGCTGGTTTGTAGAGAAGCACCGTCGTGTTATTATTTTCACGCCTTGAGCTCGGTGGGCATTAACACATTTTCCCCATTGTGTTTGCTCCTAAACAGGGTGAATCTCTGTAATTCATCATCCTGGAGGCCTTTGAGGGATTAGGCTGTGCCCGTCTTCAATGCCCCTGCCATGGCCGTCTTCACCCAGTTACAGGAGGTCTTCGTGTGAGCGGTGTGACCTGTGACGAGCAGAGCACAGCTCTGTGGTCCAGGAGATGTGGAGGGGGTCTGCTGAGATGTTAAAGGTCAAGCGTGGAGGCTGATAGAATGGAGGGATCTGCTTCCAGTTCAGAAAAGGTCCTGGGTGGACCAGCCTGGAGGTCAACCTTACCTGGAAGAAGATTAGAATTTTTGATCCAGTCTGAACTCTTCAACATCTAGGATCCTACAGCAGTTTTTCTCTCTACACTGTTAAGCCCCACTGGTTTTATGATAACAAAATAGCATCGTCTATCATTTTAGTGTTATTAGTCTGAATGGTATTGCTTGTGGCTTTCTGCTTTTATAGCACTGTAGCACTGTCGTCCCATTGTTCATCGATTTGCTCAAGCGAGCACCAGTAACATCTCCATTGTTACTGTTTTTGGCATATCGAATACGCCATGGGTAGCTTGCCAGGCTCTGCCATGAGGGCGGGATACTCTCAGTAGCTTGCTGGGCTCTACGAGAGGGACGGAGGAATTGAACCCAGGTCGGCCGCGTGCAAGGCAAATGCTCTACCTGCTGTGCTATTGCTCCAGATCTCTGTTTTTGACTTGACTTTTAATATTAGAAAGAACAGTATGTGGACTCACCTATACCTAGTTTTAGTTTGTTCTTAAGTCACATAATAAAATAGAATTTAGTTCAACATGGGATAGCTAGACCAAATTAATCCTTGAAAACAAGGGTTTATTCTCATTCACCTGGGAAAGTAAACTGCTCTAGTCTCTTGTAAAACAGCATGGAAATCTCTCAAAAAGTTAAAAATAAAACTACCATGTGGCCCAGAAACTCCACTCCCAGATACCAAGAACACTAAAACACTAATTCAAAAACAGGTTCACCTATGCTCACTGAAGCACTATTTTTTCCTCTTTTTTAATTTTTTTTCTTTTTGGGTCACACCCAGAGATGCACAGGGGTTACTCCTGGCTCTGCTCTCAGGAATTACTCCTGGCGGTGCTCCGGGATTATATGGGATACTGGGAATCGAACCCGAGTCAGCCACGTGCAAGAAAAACGCCCTACCCTCTGTGCTATTGCTCCAACCCCATGAAGCACTGCTTTTAATAACCAAGACTTGGAAATGATCAGTGCCCAGCTACAGATGAGTGGACAAAGAAGACGGAAACTATATACACCAGGGAATAAGTTCAGCTATAAGGAAAGATGAAAACTGACTTTTGCTCCAGCAGGAATGAAACCGAAACGGATCTAATGAAGTTAAATAAGTCAGAAGGGGAAAATTAATACCGAATTGTCTCACTCATGCTGAATATGAAAAAATAAAGCAAGGGGCTAGACAATGTTTGATGAAAACAAACCCTGAGACTCTGACCACAGAATTGAGGTTACCAGCAGGGCTGGGGGCCGACAATGAGGGAGGGGTTGGCACTTTGACAGTATGGAAGCTCTGCCCACATTCCTCCCCAAATGTATGTTATTCTTACACGCTTATAAACCAACATCACTTCAGAAATTTTTTTCAACTTTAGAAAACAATTTGCATGTTCACCCCAATGTAGTATAAGTAAAATGTGCCTTACTTAGTACCACTTTGTATTCTCTTATTTTATTTTTTTGCTACACCTTCAATGCTCAGGGCTTACTCCTGGCTCTGCACTCAGGAACCATTCCTGGTAGGGCTCAGAGGACCCTATGAGGTGCCAGAGATTTGAACCCGTGTCGACCCCATGTAGGGCAAGCAGCTTCCCCACTGTATAGCTCTCCAGTTCCAGGACAAGACTCTTGTCTTCTAACCAAGGTAAAACCCAGAGAATTAAAAATCATGTGACCCAAGTTGAGAATTTGCTGACTTTCTCATTTCTGTTTTCACAGAGCCCTTTCTTCTGAGAGTTTAAGGAACATTATGGAAAAATCTTAAACCAATTAAGCTGTCTCGTAACTTTATCACCATCTTAAGAGTAGGGAGGGGTTACTAAAATCACATTTACAGCAGGCTGGCTTTCCGTGGTATTTTTCCTCTCGGCATTGCAAAATGCTTTTAGACACATTATGGCATTTATCTCATATCCTGAGGAAGTAGGTAGTGGAAAGTCTCTTTGTCACAACTTCATGAATAAGAATTTAAAGCGCAGAGTGGACAAATAAAACTCGCAGGAGAATTCATGTCAAGACTTCACGTTTAAACACTCAGTTATGTGGCATGATGTATACATTTAAACCACAGAGCTAACAACGCTGAAAGCCTAAGACCCAAACTACAACAGCCAAGCTCGAAACTGTGCCAGTCACGCTGCAGGGAAGTTGACACTGCTGGCAGGATGGGCACTGGAAAATTGCACGCCTGAAACTCAAGCATGATATCATGGTAAATCATGGTGCCTAAATTTTTAAAAAATAACTTTTTAAAAGTGTGCATATTAAGAAAACAGGCTGGAGTGTGGAGGGGACCCAGGACACTGGTGTGAGAAGTTGGCACAGGAGGTGAGGTTGGTGCTGGAATATAGTACTCCTGAAACAACGATGAAAAACAACTGAAAATGTATTGTTTCATTTATTATTATTTTAACCACTGAGCACAGACCCCGGAGTCAGCCCCAAGCACCACCAGACCCTCACCAGGAAGCAGAAAGGCTGCCAGTATACTGCAACCCAGAAAAAGCTACTTTGGTTATTCACATTTTCAGACATAGTGTCCAAAATGGGGTTGACGGCCCCCAATTCCACCCTCGAAGTATCATCCAAAATATTCCGGGAACCCATTTCTCCTAGCAGTGGGTGTTAGAGGAATTTTTTATTTGTTTGTTTTTGGGCCACACCCGGTGATGCTCAGGGATCACGCCTCACAGTGCTCTGGGGACCATATAGGGTGCAGGGGATCGAATCCAGATTGGCCATGAGCAAGGCAAGTGCCCTGCCCACCATACTATTGCTCTGGTCCTGGCAGTGGGTGCTTTTGATAATAGACATTTAATAGACACATAGCTCCCCTCCCTGGCCACTGTGATGTTGAGAAGCTGGGGAAGATGCTCTCTCTATATATTCCCTCTCTCTCTTCTCTCTTTCCCTCCCTCCCTCTCCATCTCCCTCCCTCTCCATCTCCCTCCCTCTCCATCTCCCTCCCTCCCTCCCTCCCTCCCCCTCTCCCTCCCTCCCTCTCTCTCTCTCTCTCTCTCTCTCTCTCTCTCTCTCTCTCTCTCTCTCTCTCTCTCTCTCCCCTGTATCTTTCCTGGAGCTCTCTCTCTCTTGGCACCTGCTGCCTTCATGGAAGAAAAGAAAATTCCACTGAGAGAGAAATGTGCCCTTGCCCTCTGTGACCTGGATCCCCACGGCAGGGGCAGAGTCTGCTGTGACCTCACTTGGGCGGGGTTGTCTTCTTTCCTTAAAGATGAGTGGACTTAAAGGACCCTTTCTCCTCTATTAGACTTAACTCGCTCAAATCGGTTATAAACATGATTACAGTCCCCTGGGATTGAAGCTCAAATATGAAATTTAAAAAGCAGTAGGCAGGGGTGGGTGTGGGGGGTTGTGTCTATAAGAAATACCGTCACTTCAGAATGACTTTGATTCTTCCACTGCTGGGAAGAGACAGAGAGAAATGCTTCCTACCCTAAAGGGGCTCTGCTGTCGTTTCTAGGTCGTGGTGACCAGAGAGAAACGGAAAATCTCCCAGAAGATGCTATTCCGGTAATTGAATCCATCGACCTCGACTTTGATCCAGCTCCCGGGATGTGCTTGGGGGGAGAGCAGACGGCGCGGGTCCTGGGCTGAGGGGGGAGACAGCGCCGGTGGCCCAATTGCTGATCTCTTTCCTCTGAAACTAGGCTCGGTTTCGAGGGTGACCTTTGAGGTGAGATGTGGGTGAGCTTGGCTGTCTGGAGGCACAGCTGGTTAGCAACAGCCCTGTTCCCCTTGCCCTGGCTGCAGGGGCTCAGTGAGGACGTCTCGAAGCTTCGCATAAATCCCATCTATCACGATGGCACGAATCTAGATGTGGGGACCCGCTCGCTGTCCCAATACTCTCCAAGTTCTCTGAGTTTCTGCCCGGGTTTATCCTTTCCCAAAGTTCCCAGTTTCTAGTCCCTCCTCGGACATGTATGTATCACACCTCAGAATTAGGCATCCCTTGGGTATCCTGGAGTGTCGAACACAGTCACTCCAGGTAACCAGGGAATATTCTGGAAATCGGGCTTGATCCCTAGGGGGCAACAGTGTCCCGGATAAGGGGAAGGTCTGACTGCAACCAGCAGGGGGCGTGGTGGGGGGGGGGCGGGGAGCGTCTCGGCAGGACCCAAGTGGGACAGTGCAAAGGAGGTGCCTGTCTCCAATCTTGGGCAGAGCAAGATCCTCGGGTGGCCCCGAGAGCTTCTTTCCCGAAACGTTAGCTCCCAAGTGTGCGCCCCGTGCCCATCCCCTCACACCTCACAGAGTGAACTCCAGACTGGCCACCTCACACAGCCTACCCCTGCAGCGCCAGACAGACAGCCCCCCCTCAGCACCAGAGCGCTTCCCAAGCACGATACCAGGAATAAAAACACTCCTCCGGGGCTGGAGCAATAGCACAGCGGGTAGGGCGTTTGCCTTGCACGCGGCTGACCCGGGTTCGGTTCCCAGCATCCCGTATGGTACCCCGAGCACCGCCAGGAGTAATTCCTGAGTGCATGAGCCAGGAGTAACCCCTGTGCATTTCTGGGTGTGACCCAAAAAGCAAAAAATAAAATAAAATAAAATAAAAATAAATAAAAACACTCCGCCAAGGAGTCGTTGGAGGTGTATGCAGGTTTGCCTCCCGCTCCCTCCCATCCCCACCCTGGACATTTAGAAAGACTTTTTTTTTTCTGCTTTTTGGGCCACACCGGGCAATGCATGGGAGTTACTTCAGGCGGTGCTTGGGGGACCATCCTGAGCACCGATATGGGATGCTGGGGATCGAACCCAGGTCAGCCGCATGCAAGGCAAACACCCTACCCGCTGTGCTATCACTCCAGCCCCTAGACAGACTTTCTGGGGTTAGGATAAGCTAGAAAGATTGCAGTTCGGAGGGTGCGGGTCCTCCTCCCACGAGAAGCTGACCCGGTTGTGTTCTATTGGCTCAGACTGGGCCAAAGCAAAACCTTCAAAACACTGCACTGATCAGGACCCAGAACCCCAGGTCCCAGCCGTTCAGTACCAGCAGTGGAGGTGCAGAGCAGAACCACTTCAACCCCTAATGTCCTCGGCCTATGTTGTCATACTAAAATGCACACCCTCCTCCCAAGACTTTTCCCGCCATTTTCTGTACACAGAAAATGTGTTCATTATAGATTCCTCGTTTGCACACACTCACCGTTCTCCCTCCTGAAAATGCACGAGTTTCTTAAAAACTACTAAGATCACTATAAGCTATGAGGTCACTCTGCCTCTGCGGGCGTAAAACCAGACCTCCAGCCCCCTGCCCTTGAAGCTGTCGTCAGCCCGTGCTGGTGGTCAGCCTTCTCAGCTGGTGTGGTTTCATGGCCCCTAAAGACCATCTGTCCTCATGGAGAGGGTCAGGGAGAAGATTAGGCTGAGTGAAATGAGTCAGGAAGGGAGGGACGGACGTAGAAGGACTGCACTCACTTGTGGAATGTAAGCTAACATAATATGAGACTGACACGCAAGGACAGTAGACACAAGGGCCAGGAAGATTGCTCCACCGTTGGAAGCCTGTCTCGTGAACAGGGGGGGTGGGGAAGGCAGCTGGGATAGAGAAGGGATCACCCAGAAAATGAAGGTTGGAGGGATCGGTCCGGATGGGAGATGTGTGCCGAACGTAGATGAGGGACCAAACGTGATGACCTCTCAGTACCTGTATTGCAAACCATAATGCCCCAAAGTAGAGAGAGAGTCTGGGGCAGACTGCCATGGAGGCAGGGAGGGTCAAAAGGGGGGATACTGGGGACATTGGTGGCAGGGAATGTGCACTGGGGAGGGCTCCTTTCCCAAAGCAATGTGGGCACTGCTAGGGTGACATGATAGGTGGGACGTGGCCGTGCTGGGGGAGAGTCCCGGGATGCAGACAGGGTGACAGGAGGACGCAGGGGGCAGGGCCACTCATTTTGCCACCAGGTGTCAGAAAATGTCTATGCAACCTGCATAGCTCTGCAGTGACTCCAGACGGAGGGGCCCCTGCTCCATTTGTCATCCTGGCAATCTGGCCTCAGAACAGGGAGGGCAAGGGGGTGCGGGGCTGTCGCAGGGACAGGACACTGGTGCCCCAGGGCAGGGGCTGGCAACTGCAGCCTCCGTGCCAGGGGATGCCTGAGAAAAGCCAAGGCTGGAGGCACCACCTGACACGCCTGGGGCAGGTTGGACTCTGGAGGCCAGGAGTGTTCGGGGAATTGTACAGAGGGCAAAGCAATAGAAAAGACCTTTCCGGAAGCCCCGACACTGGCGCTAGGGAGGAGGGACAGGGAGGAGGGGCAGGGAGGCAGCAGAGTCCTTGGCGGCAGGAGGAGAAACAGCAGCTGGAGCCATAGCACCATGAGCAGGGGGGCCCCGCTCACCACACAGGTTCGATCCCCAGTACCCTGACAGCACCTCAAGCACCACCGGGAGTGATCCCTGAGTGCAGAGCCAGGAGCAACCCCTGAGCACTGCCAGGTGTGGCCCGAAAAGAAACAAACAGAAGCAGGAGAGGAGAGAAATGACCAGGGCAGAGGAGAGATCATTGCTGTGTGGCGGGAAGAAGGGGCGGGAGTCCAGGGTGGTTCCAGGAGTGAAGGGGGCCTAGGGGCACCAGCCAGGTCGCCGCCCGGCGGGTGGGGACAGCAGGCGGCAGGGCTGACACCTCTGCCGTAGGGCCCCGGATACCCAGGACACCTTTGCCTGCCGATAAACTCGGCTAGGCCCAGACTCACTCCACAGGGCCGGCCGCTCACCCAGTGTGGCCGCACCGGGCAGCGACTGAGGCATGGGAGCTTTGTGTGGGGCCCAGGGATGTGGCCATGTTGAGTGTCCCTGCTGCTGAGACGCTGGCCTGGGTCCCAGGCCTGGCTGAGCCCAGCCTGCGGGCAGCGGGAAGCAGTGGGAGCCAGGCTGGAGAGGCGGGTCCCCCCAAGACAGAGGAGAGTGGGAAAGGAGATTCCGACCCTCTTCTCCCAAAGGCCCCTGACAAAGAATACTGACGGAATCCCATCCGACGGGGCTGCAGGGTGCTGCTAGGGGCAGGGTGGGGCCTGGTGCAGCCCCGAGAGGACAGAGGGAATGGGGGGGGGGAGTCTAGGGCACTGTACAGAGCTGGAGAAACTGCAAGGAAAACAAATGAGTCGGAGTTGAGCTGCGCCCTGACGAGACGGCCCTAGCAACAGCCACGATAAAGCTCCTTCTCCAGGCCGGGTGCATATTTTCCACCCCAGCACTACGTGGCTCCTTGAGCACTCTTGTGGGGTGTTTTCCCGCCCCCCACCTTGGAGGGAGACAGATCCCACCACCAGCCTCCATCACTTGGAGACGTTTGTGACACGTGCTAGGGGCAGGGAGGGGCCTGGTGCAGCCCCGAGAGGACAGAGGGAATGGGGGGGGGGGGGAGTCTAGGGCACTGTACAGAGCTGGAGAAACTGCAAGGAAAATGAATGAGTCGGAGTTGAGCTGCGCCCTGACGAGACGGCCCTAGCAACAGCCACGATAAAGCTCCTTCTCCCGGCCGGGTGCATATTTTCCACCCCAGCACTACGTGGCTCCTTGAGCACTCTTGTGGGGTTTCCCCGGCCCCCACCTTGGAGGGAGACATCCCACCACCAGCCTCCATCACTTGGAGACGTTTGTGACACGTGCGAGGTCGGCCGTGGTGGCTGGGAGCTGCCGGCTCTTGTGTCCCTGTGGTATAGCACTTTCATGGATTCTAATTATGTGGGGGGTGGGGGGTGGGGGGTGGGGGGCTTGTTCTTCTTTCAGGCAACTTGAATCAGGGTCCGTGACACACCGCCCGTGAGTCCCAGAGCGTTCGGAAAGGTGCAACTGTCACTTGGAAAAATCAGTCGAGCTCCTTGTTGCGTGCGTGCGGTAGAAGTCAGAAGCCGTCTCTGAGTCATCACCTTCCTACAACTCTACCACGGTGCCCTGCGAGGCAGCGAGGGGGTTGGAGCATGAAAAGGGCTCCAAGAAAAGATTCTGGCGTGAAGGATGTGGGAGAAGCTGAGCTAGAAGCGAATTCTGGTGCACAGCAGCGGACTGGCCTGGATTCTGCAGGCTGCTCTGAGACTCAGTGTCTCCATCTGCAAAATGGGCTGTGCCGTGCCTGACCCACAACCTCCAGACAGGGGCCTTGGAGTCTAGGAAAACAAGGCACAAAAAGACGATGTTGCAAAGCCTGCGATGCCTCGCCTCAGGACCCCAGGAAGGGGAACGGCGGGTCCCACAGGGCCAGCTGACCGGCCGAGGGTCCGTGAGGCTTTCAGAGCTGTCCCTGCCGCACCAGTGCCGGATGGCCGCCAAGCCAGAGCTGGGGCTTGGGTCTTGAGAGAACAGCTCAGCAGAGCAAGGAGCCAGGACGGCTTTCTGACTGGGATTCAAGAGAAAGAAAATTCCGGGGGGCTGGGGTGGGGGTAGGGGCCGCGCCTCGCACCAGCTCAGAGCTGCTTTGTGGGGGGAAGGGAACGTGCGTTCCTGGGCAAGCCCCAAGCAGCATGGCTGAGCCCGGCCCGGCCGCTGAGCAGGGCGCGTTGCACGGTCCACACCTGCACACGCTCGTCTTCTCGATCCCGTACCCATGTGATTTCCTGAAAACTACTCGAATCAGCACAAGCTGCTGCATCACCGCCTCCGCTGGCCGTGAAGCCGGCCCGCCGCCCTCTCGCTAAGCCGGCCCCCAGCTGCGGTGGTTTCTCTGTCCCGTTCGGCGTCCTGTGCTTAAAAAAAAGGTGACAGTTTTTTTGTTTTTGTTTTTTTATAATCAGGAGAAAAATGAGATGTGGGTGACAGTTACTTAACTTTTCTGCAAACTGCCGGAATATTTATTTTAGATGTATTATATCTGAATAGTATTTATTGTACAGCATATATGTGATATGTGTGTTCCATATCATATAATAAGGTGACAGTTTTTTAAGAGAGCAGCAGAGAGGAAGGAGTAGAGAGGCAAGCTGCTAGCCACCCAGTCTCCCAGAAGCAAGTGGAAGAACAAGCAAAGACACACCGCCCCAGCCTGGAGTGAGCACTGAGAAGGGAGCGTGAGTTTCTCCCTTGGTGTCTGAACTGGACAGGAAGTCCTTCCCCAGGGAATGGTTACTGAGACTGGGGTTGTGCTGTGACCCTGGGGTGTCCAGCCACATGCGGAGGGAGGAAAGGAGCTTCCGCTGAGGTCTGAGCCCTGCTCCTGGGGTAGCTTTCCAAAGGCCGACAGGTCACCGTGGAAAGGGCCAAACCCCCCAGTGACCAGTCACCAGAGAAGAGGATCAGTGGCCAGAGAAAAGGGTCTGAATGGGGGTCCCAGGGCAGGGCAGGGCAGGGCAGGAGCCACAGAGCAGAGTGACACCAGGTGAGTGTCCCTCCCTGTGGAACCCCACCTTAGCCTGGAGTCACCCTCTCTGCACACCTGAAGTCAGCAGCCCAGCCCACGGGGCCACTGAGCACCCGCCCTTCCCCCCGGGCTCGGAGACCGTCTTCTCCCGATTCCCCTACACACCACGGGGAGGGAGCGACAAATTTTATGCTGAAAACATGCAGGTTGGGAAACTAGGCCAAATGCTCCTCTAACTTGCTGCCAAAACCAGACTCCTCCTTGGGGTGCTTCCTGCAAGTTGCACAAAGGTTCCTGGGTGCTCCAGTCACCCCTGGGCTGGTGCCTGTGGAGTGGCCGGCCTCACCTGGCAGGAGCTTCACAGCCGAGGAAGACAAGAAAGCGGGCGTGGGTATTCGGCCACCGCGCTAACGGGTACTTCCTGCAATCTAGACAGTGACGTATCCAGGTTTCCTTTGAAACCACCAAGGTGCCTCGGGTGCAAACTGCCGCTTCTCTGTACGTGTGTCTTTGGGGCCTATTTTAAGCCAGTGGAAGCCAGATCGCTTTAGGTATGATAATCAGATGGCAAATAGTCAGCGGCGGGACACCAGGGTCTGCGTCCCCTCCCAGCCCACACTGCCCTGCCATAGTCTGCTACGGCCCCCTGACTCCCGGGCTAGAGTGGGCAATCAACCCGAGAAGCACGAGCCTCACATTTAATCCAGGCCAGGAAGCCCCCCTCCTGTTCTGGAGGGGAGAGAAACCAAGGGAGAAATAGAAACAACAGGCACAGAAACCAAGAAATAGACCAATCAGAAACTGGCCCTCCGCCCAGCCACATCTAAAAGCCTTTGCTAAAAACGGGGGGAGGAAATAAACCTTAACCACACAGAAGCTAAAAAAAAAATGACGCTGGTTTCTGTTTGTGGCTTTTGTAAATCAGCAGTGTGGTTACGTCACATTTCCACCTCAGACGGGGCGCAGGGTTTCCCCTCGACGGCAGGACCACAGCCCGCGTGCGCCAGCCTGCCCGCTGTCCTCGCTCCCTCGGAGGAATGAATCATGTGTTGACACTGGTGCGGCCGTCACGTGGCAGACACGAAAGTCTCCTCTCAGAGCACAGCCTCATGGAGCAGGAATGCGGCGGGAGCACAGGGGTCCCGACGCCGACTTATGAAGGCCAGATGTGACTAAGTCTTTCTCTACTGTCTGGGATGAAATAACCATGTGGCCCAAAGCGCAGCCACTGCCTGCCACGTACGACTGTAAAATGTGTTGGCAATACCTAAGACCTGTTGCAAAATGTAATTATGAATACCAGAGCGTTGAGAGGTTGCAGGGGGAAAATCCAGCCCAAAATAGTAACCAAGGCTGAGTGCAATCTGGCATATAGATTCTCTGACAAGGCCACCGGGAGGAGGACCGAGAGCTAATACACCTTCGAGAGTCCAGAAGGGATTGCTGTTAGTTCGGTGATGGATAGGACCCTCGAAATCAGCCAGCTCATCTGCCCTGCCTCTCCTCTCCTTCCAAGAAATCGATCTGAAATATAATTCAGAGTAAGTGTGGCTGCACTATTATTCCCAGCCCACCACACTGCAAAAATAAATCCAGGCACACGGTTATCAGGGTGCAGAGTTTGAGGACTGGGGTTGAATTTTTTTTTTAATCATGTGAATGGAGCTCAGTAATTTTCCAGAAACAACCTAGATTGGGCAACAGCCACCATCAGGAGCCAAAACCTTCACATCTGCTAATGTTCCATCCTGACTCTTGCAAAAAGATGGTCCAACTTACTCACGAGGGAGCCTCGGGAACACATTGAATAATAACAGGCAAAAATCTATCTGGGCAGATTCTTTTTACCAAAACATTTATAAAGGGTCTCTGAGCCCAATAGCTTAGTTGCTTAGTTAGGTGGGAGTTATATAAGCATATTCCTCCCCCCAATTATTCTTTCAAAATAAAAACATGTCATAGCTTTATAAATAATTCATTGCCACAATGAAGACTATATAGTCATATATGTACATATACATTGCATACATACTTTCTGGAAATAAAGAATTATTTTGTTAATTCAGCATCTCTGAACTGTATCTGGTGGTTTGTCTAAGAGATAGTAAAATGCCTTGATTTGATTGTCTCTTGAGTTCCCATATCAGAACCCATAAGGGCACCTTTCAGCCATTCTGGTAGGTGACAGGGAACCCAGTTCTCTGGACCCTCGAGCCCCTGGTCTTGAAACCTGCATGGGGCCTGCAGCAGAGTGAGGACTGTGCCCCAGCTGCCCCCATGCCCCTGACCTCTCTCCTCTCTCCCTAGCCCCTTTCCTGGGCAAGGCAGTGGAACAAAAAATGCTGTCCCTTCAGCTGGACTTCAGAGGCATTAACTGGGGTGTGCGTAACACATTCTACCTTGGCAGTAGGAAGCAGGGGAAATTAGGTCCCAGAGACTGGATCAAAAGCTGATTGCCTCTGCCAGCCCTCCACACACACACACCCAGACACACACACACACCCAGACACACACACACACCAGGCTACAGGTTCATTCCTGGTTATTTGACACCACTGAAACTTACCTCCTCCGTGTTTGTGTAGCTCACTGATTTATGTCTCTTACAACCCAGAGGTTCCTAACTAGGGCAGATTCCAGCCAGAACCCCGTTGTTCCTTGGGACTGTGACACACGCGGAGCAGAATTGACGTGTACCTTGCAGCTCTCACGGGCACCGGAGCGGAGTCTCCAGGCAGAAGCAACTTGGGTGTGAATTCTGTCCCGATTAACTCCAAGGATGAGCACTGAGTCCTTTAGCCTCTGTGCATCTGAGTTTCCTCAACTGGAAATTGAGAGACAGACACTAATGCCAAAGAAAACGTAATCAGCAGAGTTTGAACTTCAGGGTTGATCTGAGAGTAAGGTCCCCGGTTAGTTAGCATTCAGTCTCAATATGTACCTGGAGTCCTATAGAAAAGGCTTCCCCATATAAACTATAGCACTGTAGCACTGTCGTCCCGTTGTTCACCGATTTGCTCAAGCAGGCACCATTGTCTCCATTGTGAGACTTGTCGTTACTGTTTTTGGCATATCGAATATGCCAGGGGTAGCTTGCTAGGCTCTGCCATGCAGGCAGGATACTCTCAGTAGCTTGCCGGGCTCTCCAAGAGGGACGGAGGAATCGAACCCAGGTCAGCCACGTGCAAGGCCCTACCCACTATGCTATTGCTCCAGTCCATATATATTATATGTAGGATGAATGTAGATGTTATGGGATGACAGTGATATAGTGATACAGTGAAATATAAATATATATATTTTATATATGTATTATATTTATAACTGTTATTACTCTTTTTTATTTTTTAATATTAGTTTATTTGTTTATATTTATTTTTCTTTTGGGGTCACATCCAGCAATGCTCAGGGGTTACTCCTGGCTTTGCACTCAGAAATTACTCCTGGAAGTTCTCGGGGGAAACATATGGGATGCCGGGGATTGAACCTGCGTCTGCCATGTGCAAAGTAAACCTCCTATCTGCTGTACTATCACTCCAGCCCATTACTCTTCTTTCTTTGCTCCCCAGTAAACGTACAGGTCTTTTAAATCGTAAAGGACATTCCATAAGTAAAGGGCATATTTATAGAATCTTCCTTTAAAAATTGAAGCTGCTGGGCTGGGAAGAAAGCTCTGGTGGTAGAGCACACCCCCCGCTCACGTGAGTGAGGCCCCACCTCCACGGCCCCAGAGAGGCACCAGGTATGGACCTGGCGACCCTCCCCAACACCCAGAGCCCAAGCATTGCCAGGCAGGACTCCTGTCAAAAATGACAATCAGCCAGTGAGAGTCCCACTCAGCTCAAAGTGCTCTGCTCCCTGACCACTGAACTTCCCAGCCCCACCCTGGTGACAACACGGGAGGTACAAGACAGGTAGAAAATAGGTTTCTCTGTGCTCTTTCGAGAAAGGCCAGGTCGTGGTGGGTGGGGAAGCTGTGGGCTCGGGGACCACCAGAGGTGTCTGTCCTCAAGGCCTGGTCCTCATGAGTCAAAGCAATTGACAGGGCCATGCTCCATGTGGCCATCAGAAGCTGGGCAGCAGCATCCATCATGGGGCTGGACCAGGCCTCATGCGAGTCCACCAGCCTCACCCCCCTCCCGCATGCCTGGCCCGAGAATCACCAGTCCGTGTCTCTGGGTGAGCACGAACCTGATATGACCCCTCTCACTAGCAGTTTCCCTGAGAGGTCAACCCTGGGGAGAGGCGAGACCTCAGGCTTCCCCGGGCTGTGTCCCCCTACCCAGGTGCTGTCCCAGGAACTGGAACCTGCTCTCAGCAGCTCCCAGAGGCCGTGCGGACGGCCCAGACGCAGCCGGCCCTCACTCCACCCTGGGCCCCTGTGCTCCTGATCTCGCCTCATCTTACTACACAAGTGAAAGGTGTTTCCTCCTGGAAAATGAAAAGTAAAGAGGTGCTGGGCTGCGGATGGTGACAGGACAGAGCGGACCTCGTTCCGGGCCAGCACAGATCCTCAAAACGCTTCCTCTTTCCAGCCCAAGACACACATTTGCAAAGAAAATGAACCTAATCGGAAATGCCTCTTGACTGGAACTTTTTCATTTTATTTTTTCACATTAAACTTTTTTTCCTTAATGTTAAGGCACCGTATTTTACATAGTTATTCAGAGCGGAGTTTCGGGCGTGCACTATTTCAGCGCCAGTGTCCCCAAGTTCCCTCCCACTCCTTGGCTGGTAGTTTTTTGAAAACCAAACTTTCCTGGGGAGGACAGCTCATCATGGTCATCATAGTCGTTATCATTGCCACAGAGAAAAACAGAGGAGGAACAGAAACCCCCACATAGCTTCGGAGTGGGTCTGGGGGGTTCTCACTTTTTCAGTGGGTTCACACCTTCTCGGACATTGAACAGCCACACGATGCAGTGATTGTCCTCGTGAGCGATTCCCACGGGCTCACCGGCCCTGGGGGGGCCTCCAGGCGCTCTGGTCCTCTGTCCCCCGGCTGGGCATGGCAGCAGCCACGCTCACACCGAAGCCACCTTAGACCCACGAAAGCAAACTTGTCCGTCTCTCCAGGTCTGTGTGGAGTCCTGAGTCCGTGGGAACCTGGAGGGTTTCTCTGGCCATCCAGGCACTGTGAGGTCCAGACAGCTCAGGGCCACCTTCTGGACTTCTGGACGGGGCACTGGGTCAGCAGGAATGGGCCAACAGGCAGAGGGGGTGCTGGGGAGCAGGACATGAGGGGGGACGGGGTGTGGCAGAGCTCTAGGCCAGAGCTTCTGAGACTGTTTGCCCAACGCTGACACCTGGCAGAGACAAACAAGTCAGATGAAGACAGAAGGAAGTGAGAGACAGAGACAGAGAGATAGTGCAGAGGCATTTGCCCGGCACACAGCTGGGTTCAGGGCTGTATATGGTCCCTCGAGCACCGCCAGGAGTGATCCCTGAGTACAGAGCCAGGAGGAAGCCCTGAGCACCTCTGGATGTGCACCCCCCAACACACACACCCAATAAAAAGAAAGCAAAAAAAAAAAAGCAGGTTTCCCCTTTCTGGGGTGGCATTTCTAAGGCTCGGGAGAAGAGGCAGACCAGGAGAAGGGCAGAGGAGCAGTCAGTGCCCAGGCCAGGGAGAGCATGGCAGGAGCTGTAAACGCCAGGCCCAGGTAGATGCCACATTGCAGCCCTCTGCCTAATGCGAGGAGACGTCCCCCAGGCACCGCCCTTGACGGAGCTGGCAGGTGGCAGGGAATAACTCGCATGTGGAGGAGAGCGATTGGCCGTAAGAGAGGTCTGAAAGGGAGCGGGAGAGAGCGGGGTGCGTGCAAGGTAGCTAGCTAGAGAAGCAGCAGAACGTGACTGATCAAGTCTGGTGGCAAGAAAGAGCCTCTTGGCTGCGGGGGACCTGGGGTTGCCAGCAGGAAGGGCTGTCCCAGGGCAGGGCACTACCCCAGGCACTGGAGGGCCTGGAACTCAGTGGAACAGGCCACCAATCTAATCCTCCAAAAGCCAGGAGTAACCCCTATGTATTGCCATGTGTGACACCCCCCCCCCAAAAAAAAAGGTATCACTATATCACTGTATCACTGTCATCCCATTGCTCATTGATTTGCTCGAGTGGGCACCAGTAACGTCTCCATTGTGAGACCTGTTTGTTACTGTTTTGGGCATGTTGAATACGCCACAGGTAGCTTGCCAGGCTCTGCCATGTGGGTGGACACTCTCAGTAGCTTGCTGAGAGGGACAGAAAAATCAAAACTGGGTCGACTGCATGCACGATTATTTTCGAACAAGGGGGTTGCCTGCATTTTCCATTTGCAATAGGTCTGCCAATAGCTTGGCTCCTCGGGGCTAAATATTTTCTCCTTATCTCTCCAGAGTCTTTTTCCCTTGGCCATTGGGACTTGGACTCTATCCAAGGCCCCGAGATGGTTGATATGCCCCGTTCCAGCAGGGCACGGGCACACGGAAGTTCCCTAGGCTACATTCAGCTGGGGGGAGGGGAGGGGGATGGTGATCGGTGTGGCTGATGAACCAAGGACAATCTTTGACTCAAGAGCAGGAAAACACAGGACAGGAGACCCACTGTTTCCAGTCTGGGTGGCAAGTCAGGAGACTGGAGGCCTTTTTATAACGTGGGCTGCGCGTTTGTGGCTGGAATCAAACAGGAATCTCCTTCATCCCGGGTCTGCCTTTAGTTCAGAAACGTCAGCTGAAAAATTCCATTGGTTCAAGCCCAAGCTAACTAGGTAAACAGATGTGCTAAGCGTTGAGAAAGAGCTTGGGGAAAGACTGTATTTATTATTTTATTCGGCTACCAATTTCACAGGCTTTCTGTGAAATTACAACACAACATTGACCGCGGGAAGTGAGAGGGAGGAGGAGGATGCTTGCAAAGGTTTACAAGGAAATGTGTGGATTTTCCTCTGAGGACTTTCCCAAAGTTGGAGGTATACACAGCAATCTGACATTAAGGAATTCCCTATACTATTACTAGAATTACTCGGTAAACTTCATTGCCAGATAAGGCTCTGTTCCACACGATAACGACTTCTTCCACTGAGAAAAATCAATGACCTAGAACAACGGCGATGTGGATCACCATTCTGAATTTCTTTCGGTGTCTGGTATGGACTGGCAGCAGTAAATTTCCACAGTATTAAAATTATAGAAAGAAGAGAACCATGGGAAGTGCTTCCAAAGGTTTACAAGGCGACACCTTTTGAAGCTAGTTTTGTGATGTGGTTCAAAGAAAGGGCTTTGAAGTCAGATATTAAAGGTCCAAACTTTGAACATCTTATACAAGTGGTTTGACCAACCTAAGCATCAGTTTCTCCAGAAACAACCTCCACCTTCTGTTTGCACATTGCAATCAGTAACGTGCATTTTTTAAAGCTGGATTTTTGCATTTGGGTTATTATTATTTTTTGTTTGGAAGTGAAGGTGGGGGGAAGTGGCAGCCAAGGTTCTGGGATCATTCCTGGTGATGCTCATGGGAGCATGTGATTCTGGGGATGGAACCCAGTTCTCTGCACGGAGAGCATGTGCTCAGCCCTTTAGCAGCAGTCTGGCCCTGACAACCATAATTCTTTTTTTTTTTGCTTGTTTTTGGGGGGACTGGAGCGATAGCACAGTGGGTAGGGCATTTGCCTTGCACGCAGCCAACACGGGTTCGATTCTTCCATCCCTCTAGGAGAGCCCAGCAAGCTACTGAGAGTATCCACCCGCATGGCAGAGCCTGGCAAGCTACCCATGGCGTATTCGATATGCCAAAAACAGTAACAAGTCTCACAATGGAGGCGGTACTGGTGCTGCTTGAGTAAATCAATGAGCAACAGAGATGACAGTGATACAGTGATACAATGATACTTTTTTTTTGGGGGGTGTCACACAGGGCAATACACAGGGGTTACTCCTGGGGCAATACACAGGGGTTACTTTTGCACTCAAGAATTACTTCCAGTGGTGCTTGGGGGACCATATGGAATGCTGGGAATCAAACCTGGGTCTGCCTCGTGCAAGACAAACGCCCTACCCACTGTACTATCACTCCAGCCCCTCCCCCCGACAAAGAGAGAAGGAGGAGGAGGAGGGGGAGGAGGAGGAGGGAGGAGGAGGGAGGAGGAGGAGGAGGAGGAGGAGGAAGAGGAGAAAGAGGAGGAGGAAGAGGAGGAAGAGGAGGAGGAGGAGGAGGAAGAGGAGGAGGAAGAGGAGAAGAAGAAGAAGAAGAAGAAGAAGAAGAAGAAGAAGAAGAAGAAGAAGAAGAAGAAGAAGAAGAAGAAGAAGAAGAAGAAGAAGAAGAAGAAGAAGAAGGAGGAGGTGGAGGAGGAGGAAGAGGAGAAGGAGGAGGAGGAAGAGGAGGAAGAGGAGGAGGAAGGAGAAGGAGAAGGAGAAGTGGGAGCCATTAGGACACAATTCATTCTAACTCTGGAGAAGAGCAAAGTGAGCTAGAGCTGGCTGAGGGAATCGGGAATTACTCTACGACTTAAATAAAGATGAGCATTAAATAAAGATGAGCATCAGAACATAGTAGTAAGCACCACATACAGACCTCTGCTGTGCACTGGGCGTGTGTCTGGTGATTTAAGGACCAGATCTTAAGTCTTCTCTGGTCTCTAACCCATTTTAGAAACCTTCCAAATGAAGGTGCCCTTCCCAAAGTCCCACGGTTGGGCAGTGTAAAGGAAAATTTGAAGTCAGGTTCAACCAATGCAAAAACCATCTGCTTCAAACAGCTTGGCAGTGCCATCAGGATCCCTGCAGGAACCAGTGTGTGTGTGTGTGTGTGTGTGTGTGTGTGTGTGTGTGTGTGTGTGTGTGGTGGGAGGTGATACTCCAGACAATATCCTAGAGGGTGAACATTTTCTGACTGGCCAGTAGGGGGCTGCTGTGAGGAAAGTAGGAAGTGAGGGCGCAGGGGGTCCTCAGTGAGGGGGCAGGGGCTCAGCTTCCATGCTGGAGAGCTTCCGTGTCCCATCAGTAGTTGTTGCAACAGGAGAGCCCTGACAGAGAGTGAGCAGGAGTCCCAGTCCTTCGCCGTCTACTGGTCACGCGTCTGGGTGGGAGACTATCGCTCTGCCCTGCTGAGATGCTGCCTGAGAGACCCGGAGGCGGAGAACATGGAGATATCACTGAAATGGAAGCTTGGGGACAATTCTTGCAACCCTCAATCTTGGAGCAAGGCAAGGGGTTGGTCGAAGATTGTTCTGGTTCTGTTTCGGCCAGAGTCTTGTGACTACAAGTCCTGTCCCTTCCGCACGACAGTTTCCTTATACCTGGAAGGAAGATGCTGCCCCAGCCTGTCCTGGCTGCGTTTCTGGAAGATACTCCAGAGCATGTCCCAGGAATTTTGTTACTCCACAGCTGGGAGCCCACCCTGGCCCTGAGTTTGCTTTGGAATTCGTGAACGAGATCACAAATTGTCACGAAGTCTGCTGAGATGGTGCTTGAAAAGACAAACGCTTTCGTTGGATCGGGGTGGGCTGGATTTTTTTCCTGCATGAGGGTAAAGGAGTCCATGCAGACCGACCCTGGTTCCGAGCTTACCTCTTCCTCTTAGGCCCCCTGGGATGAGTCCCGGAACTCTCTAGAACAGAATTCACTCTCCCACCAGTAAAACGGGGAGAGTCAGAACAGGCTGAGCAGTTGTGCCAATGACATTCGACCAGATATATAAGCTGCTTGATAAAGCGCTAGTCAAAAATGCCCATTGTTGGAGATGAAACAGATTTTGCTTTCCTATATTCATTTTCCAAATGGCTGGAAGGAAAATTCACCTTCGTTTAGAGAGGAATAAAGGGTGGTAAACCATTCCCTCTCCTGGGGGAAAAGATCCTGACACATCCCCTTTGTGCATGTTTTTGTTCTGGGCCATTCCACAGCCCCCACCCGCTCCCCACTCCGGGCTGCTGTCCTCTGCTGCCCCGTGAGTCAGCCTTCTCCTCGCTGCCCCGGTTACTTCATTGCAAAACGAGGCAACAACAATATTTCCCACCCTCCACAGGATGCTGGGGCCATTAGCAAATGAGTAATTTTAGAGCACACTCACAGCAGAAAGCTCCATGTTACACCGACAGGCACTCCCTGAGGAAGGTTCTTTTATGAGCATCGGCCCACGGACTCTGGTGGCTTGGAAACACCCCATCTGGGTGTGCGCCTGTCCCCGGAATGGGAACTCCTTCCCAGACAGAGGCCTGCCTTCCTGCACGCGTGAGCTGCCAGATAATATTCTTTTTTTGTTTTCTTTGTTTGGGGCCACACCCAGCAGTGCTCAGGGCTTACTCCTGGCTCTGTACTCAGGGATCACTGCTGGCAGTGCTCAGGGGACCAGGGCTCCTGCCAGGATCTAACCAGGATCAGTGGGAACAGACATGAGCCATCCCCTCCCTACTATTTCTACTCTCTCTGGCCCCCAGGCCCTATTCGGTCCTCTGTGGCAGCAGGGCATTGAGGCCATGTGCTGCCCACTGATCTGAGTGTGATCCCCTGTACCCCCTATGGTCCTCAAGCACCTTCAACGGTGATCCTGGAGTACAGAACCAGGAGTAAGTCCTGAGCACCATGTGTGTCCCCCAGACCAAACACAAACAATTCCCCTAGGGAGTCCGTCTTCCGTGGATTGGCGTGGTTTTGCTAACGCTGGTTAGCCTGGCGTGGGCAGAGTTTTGGGACGGCCACCTCAAGGCAGTGAGCACCTTCTGCCCCGGAAGGCAGAGCAGTTCATGCTGGCGGGAATGTCTCCTCAGTGGCAACCCTGCTGCAGGGACGCCCTCGGGACTCCGGGTCCTCAGTGGCAACTCCCAGCCAAGCAGGGTCCTCCCATCTGTGTGTCTGTATAGACCGACTGAGAGGAAAGCTGAAGAGATGCTGTAGGGGTAACACCCACGCTCTCTAGCAGGCTGGAAGCCCTGGCAACAGTCATCTTCCGAAGATCAAGAAGGTGGTCCAACGTGACCTTCTCGTGTGGCTCAGTCCAGACATCTGGTCTACCACTAAAAAAGCCACAGAGGGGTGCCCGGGGGGTTCTGCTGCCAGCTCCCAGCAGTAACCCCCCCCCTTGGGGGCACTTCTAGACAAACTTGCAGTCTCCTCTCTGTTAGGAAATCTGCTTGTCGCCTCTCCACATCTCTGCTGAAGCCGGCGCTGCCCAGAGCAGGGAGCACGTGCCGCTGGATTTCAGAGCCGGGCTCGCTTCCTAATAGCAAGCTCTCTGGATAGGGCGTGCTGTGATGACAAAGTCACCCCTGGTCTCCACTCAACCCCAGATATGCTAGGGGACAAACGTTTTTTCATAATGAAAGCAGTGCTGAGAAATCCTAAGCAGGAGGGACCCGGGAGGCTGTGCCCGACAGAGGCTTGCTACTTCCTTTGTTTTTCTTTTCCTTGAAACTTCCTGGTTCTTCCTGTCCCTTTAAGGCAGATGACGTCAGCCTTTCTGGCTGGAGCAAGAAGTAAGGCACAAGGACATCAGAACACATGGGGGTGTGTGTGTGTGTGTGTGTGTGTGTGTGTGTGTGTGTGTGTGTGTGTGTGTGTAGCATGTGGAGCGACCGTCTTAGGAGGTAGATGATGCAGTATAGAGTTACTATACTCTGTAAGTGGAATGTGTGGAATGCCATACATTAAAAACATAGGTCTGGAGAGATAACACCCGAGTTAAGGCACTTGCCTTGAACATAACCCAGCTGGGTTTCATCCCCGGCACCACCCCCTGAGCACCGCCAGTAGTGATCTCTGAGCACAGAGCGAAGAGAAAATCCAGAGCACTGCGGGGTGTGGCCCTCTCTCACCTAAAAAAACAAAACAAAACATATTATAGTCACTAGGAGAACTACTTAAAAATTACAAGAAGACAGGGCTAAAGAAATGGAAGGAGAGGTTAGTACAGCAGGTAAGGCACTAGTCTTGTACATGGCCAACCGGGGTTCGACCCCAGCACCACATTGCTCTCCTATGCCCTGCCGGGAGTGATCCCTGAGCACAGAGTTAGAAGCAAACCCTGAGCACCATTAGAATGAGTCCACCCCTTGCCTCAAGAAAGGAAAGAAAAAAAAAGAAACAGTAATTGATTTCACATGGAATATTAGGAGTATTTACTGCAAAATAAGGCAGTGGGGAGGAAAAGGAGGGGGAAAATGCAATTGCTGAAAAACAAACAGGAAGATACTAGACAAGTGAGTCTAATTATACGCTGCCTTGGACAGGAGGGAGCAGAGAAGCAGAGGGGAGAGGCGGGAGATGCTGGAGCCGCCAGGCCCGTGCCTAGCAGGGGTGAAGCCCGAGACTGCTCCCCGATACACTGGATGTGCTGCTGGTAAGAGGAAAGTTTCCTGTGTAAACTCGAAGGCATCTTAGGTGCATTAGTTTTTGACAAAATAGACTTATATTAGAGTTCAAGGCACAAAGTATTGTTAAGGAGAAAAGAATGTTTGTAATCACCAGAGGATGGAATCTTTGGTGGACACAGATGGAACTACACAGATAGCTTCCTCCTGCGTGCAGCAAAAGGTTGAAAGAAAGAAAGCAAGGCAGAAGCAGACGGATCCCCTCCTGCCAGGGACCAAGAGAACCAGGGAGCTCACCGGTCAGGCATGAAGGCTGTGGGCTGGGATGGCACTGTGACCTCACAGACACCTGTGAAGTGCCACGCCCGCAGGACCGGAGCTCCTGAGCCTGGCTTCCAGCCTTCAACATACATCAAGAGTGGCCACAGGCAGAGACATAACACCTCTCTTTATGTGTCAGAAGACTGACATTGTAAAGTAAGTTTTTTTATGAATGAGTCCAATTAAAGATCAGCCACAATGAGACCTAGGAAAGCCCCGAAGATTTAGGAACTTAAAAAATTTCTAAGTAACTGCCAGGTCAAAGAAAGAATTTTAATATAAACTAGAAAAATTCCAAACTGAATAATAATGTAAACGTGACATATTACATTGTGGGTGCTTATGAGTTTCAAAAGAAAGCATGGGGCACGCATGGGGGCTTGAGTATCCGGTGGCTGAGAGCCGCCTGCCCAGACTGGACGATGGCGACGGATGGATGAAGGACCGGGGAACCGAGAAACAGGGCCCCGGGCTGGTCCATCATCAGTTAATTTCTCTCTCCTGCCGAATGTAGTCCGATCTCTCTCCTTATAGCACAACCATAGTCGTAGTTTTGGTCGAAGTCCCAGTCATCATAGTTCCATCATCCTGGTCTCCTCAGAGACCTCAAAGTCCTCTCCCCCTCCTTATATTTCTGGTCTCCTCTTTCCCTTACAGCAGACTTATATAGAAACTATAAAGGGTGAGGGTACACATAGGTGGGGTTGAACATTGTCATGACAACAAGCAGAGGTAAAGCCCCTCCTTCAGGGGAAGTTCTAGGAGATTAATTTAAGGACAAAATCTCAGCTGAGGGCTCAGCACTCCAGATTACTAGGGGACCCTCTCAAGGGCGGGATTCCATCCAGGGTGTATTGGATTTAACATTTAAACATTCCTAGTGAATTTACTTATTATAATATTTCTGGTTATTTCGTATGAACACAGTAAGAAGTAAGAGTAAGCTTAAAGGTTGGCTCCTCCTGGGGAAATCTCACTATATCTCCCAGACCACAGTCCTCAGGCCAGGTTAGTCTTTCCTAACCCCAACAGGATCCTTATTCAGTTACTTCTTTTTGAGTCATGACAGAGTTTGTTCAAGGACTGTGCTCTTAACTTATTATACTTAGGGCACTTAGCTTGTCCCCTTTTGATGTCAGGGTATCTTGCAGCTTGCCCTGGGTCCATCCAGTCCCTTCACTGGGACCCTGCTTTTGGAGTGCTAGGAACTAAGGGCAGCTGAGGTTTAAGTCAAGTAAATATGGATGGATGCCGAGGAGTAAATATTATTTGGAGTCAATTAACTTCGATGTTACAAAAGCATCAACTGCCTTCCTGTGTCTATACATAAAGAACATTACTAAACCATGCAAGTGACATAAAGGAAGGAGAAAAGCAATATAAGATTATTAGTGTTTGAAGGAATTGGATGTGACTCAGGGCACTGTTGTGGGAGTACCTCAATAAACGTAAGCTCCCTGCGGGAGGAGCAAGAACAACCCAATGTTATCCAATAGGCCCTCTTATCTAAATTAATGATTAGAGAAAAATGTAAAACTTCAAAATCTTATGTTAGAAAGACATACTGTTCAAGTATCAAGTATTTAAGAAACCAGAAAACGTAAGATAAGTCAAAAAGGAAAACAAAAATAAGAACGAGTAGTCAATAAAGTTGAAATAGAAGCCAGAGTGATTGTACAGTGGGTACGGTGTTTGCTTTGCATGTGGCTGACCCAGATTTGATCCCCAGCATCCCATATGGTCCCCCTAGCAGCACAGAAAATAATTCCTGCGTGAAGAACCAGGAGTAACTCCTGAGAGTTGCTGAGTGTGCCCCCCACCAAAAAAAAATTTTTTAAGACAAAAAATTAAATATAAGAAAGGAAAAGAAAAACACATGGCAAAGGGGCAGGTGCTGGGGTCTCAGCAGCTAGCCTGAGACTTTGACCAAATCTCCTGGCCCTGAAGCAAGAGTCAGCCCTGTTTACAAACACCCAGGGGCTCGCTCCAGCACTCCCCACTCTAGGCACTCTGGTTGGGGGGTGAGGGGCGTGACTGTGACCACCCACCCATACTGATAACGCTCGGGCCCTAAGCAGGATATAAGGATCATTAGCTGATATCTGTAGGAGCCCGAGGGGATGAACGTGCCCTAGGTGCCTTGAGTGAGAATCCCACCCTGAAAATGTGTACAAATACCTCTGTGTAAGGGCCAATAAACGGAGACTGCTTGACCACCAGACCCTCCGCTGTGGTGTTCTTTCTCGGTTTCTTCTCGGTGGTAGGAATCCTGTGGTGAGCAGAGGGACCAGGGCAGAGGCTTCTCCCCTACCCACTCCCTCCCCTTTAGGAAGTAAGTCCAGCGATTTAGGGTAGGGGGGGAGTCATACTCCAGTTTGCCAGGGCCAACGAGCCAGGACCCTGACAGGCAGGGAGATAGAACAGGGGTTGGGGTACATGTGCCGCCAACCTAGGTCCAATCCTGGTTCTGCAAGCCCTCCTAAGCAGTGGCCTTAAAGCATCACCGTGTGGCCCTGCTTGTCCCCAGTACCACAGGACCCAATCCACACCGCACCTCTGACTGGTTATCACGTATCACTGGGAGAGGCCCCAGTGAACCCGGACCACCCGCCAGAGTCCCACCTGGAAAACTGTAAGGAAGCATATTGATGATTTCCCGTGTCTCTAAGTTCTCTTTGAGTTTTATACTCCTTAAAGGTACTTAAGAAAAGATAACAAGACCTTTGATACTTAAGCATCTTTTATACTCCTTTGACTGATTGATCCACGAATCACTCTCTGGCAGAGCTGCGTCTTGGGTTTTGTGATCCTCACTCGAGGGTTCTGATGCTCCAAGTGCAATCCGAGGATGGTTCCTTCCTTCTGAATCAGAATTCTACAAACCTCCCCAGAATGGGCCTCCCCAGATTTCTTGGTAGGTGCATGTCAGACCAGCCCCACTAGAGACCAGACTGACAGAGAATCATCATCCCATAGTAAAAGCTTCCATAACTCTTGCTAGCTTGTCCAATTTGATTCTACAGTTTTACAACAAGGTGTGTGACATATGGACATGATTTGCCTTCCCAGACCAGCACATTCCCTATAAACTGCCCTCACTCTGCTCAGGTTTGTCGATAAGGTGTGCCTCAGAGGACCAAGCCACAAAAGAATTCATTGTTCTTGGAATACTATGCATCTGTTAGAAAAGATGAAGTCATGAAATTTGCATATACGTGGATCAACATGGAGAGTATCATGCTAAGTGAAATGAGTCAGAAAGAGAGGGACAGACATAGGACTGCATTCATTTGTGGAATATAAAGTAACAGAATGGAAAACTTACACCCAACGACAGTAGAGATAAGGACCAGGAGGATTGCCCCACAGCTTGGAAGCCAGCCTCATTTGCTCGGGGAAAAGGCAGCTCAGATAGAGAAGGGAACACCAAGTAAAGGGTGCTTGGAGGGCCCACTCAGGATGGGAGGTGTGTGCTGAAAGTGGACTATAGACCGAACATGATGGCCACTTAATACCTGCATTGAAAACCACAACACCCTAAAGGAGAGGAGATAGAATAAAAGGCAATGTTCCTGCCACAAGGCAGGGTGGGGGCATGAGAGGGCAGGGGGAGATGTGGGGAGAGGAATACTGAGAACATTGGTGGTGGAGAATGGGCACTGGTGAAGGGATGGGTACTCGATCATTGTATGACTGAAATGTGAGCACAAAAGTTTGTAAGTCTGTAACTGGATCTCATGGTGATTCACTAAAAAATCAAAAGATAATAAAAATAAAATGTTTAAAATTAATTTTTTTTTAAAAAGAAAGAATTCATTGTTCATCTGGAGCCTAACAGTCTACAGCGAACCTGTCTCCCCACTGTTCTCATCTAAACACCCTTGTTAGAGTGGGAGGGGCTGTATGGGAGGGAAGGCACTTGCCTCGCGCGTGGCTGCAGCGGTCATCACAATTCTGGTTTGAATCCTGGACATCACATATGGTCCCTGGCACCATCGGGATTCGCTCCTATGGACAGAGTCAGAAGGAGGAGGAGGAGGAGGACTGCCCATGTGACCTCAAATCCAACAAAAAATAAATAATGAAATCTGTGACTACAGATAAGAAGGTAATTTTGAGGAAATGAGTTTATCATCTTTCAATAAATTTTGTTCCTTCTCTCCACCTGTCACTTTGTCTCGTGACTGGGTGACCCTAGAGTAGCTGTGGGCCAGAAGCATGAAGGTCACACTTCCTAGGGTGGTTCATAAGGAGTTAATGTCTTAACAAGCTGAAACACTGGTTGGGACAGAGTAAGTACTGGAGCCACTCTGGTGGTGAGTATTTTAACTTAGAGTAAGTCGTACTTTTCATATATTAGGGTTCGGGCAGAGTAACAGAAAACCCAAAATAATTGTCTTGAATCCACAAAACTTGTGATTCTGCTGATTTACGGGGAGACTCTGGGCCTCGTGTCATGGAAGCAGAGTTGCTCTGCTAGGCAGACCCAGGCTCCTCCTGACTCTCAACAGGATGGAGGAAGGCAGGGAGAAATGCCATGCCCTCTCTCTTCAACAATAAAAATCCGCGCCCCCAACCCCCAATGTTGCTTTCCCATTGGCCAGGCCTTAGTCACATGACCATGAGCTGCAAGGGAGGCTGGGAGTTGTAGTCATTATCTGGCGTCCCCTGCGCCTTCCCTTAAGGAACAGGAAAAACAGGTATGGGGGCTGTGGGGGCGGGGGGTGTCAGTAGCCTGGAACACTTTGTTTTCTCAAACCTGGCTGTTGAAATCAAAGCCTTTCGTCTAGCTCAGTCTGCTCAAGGCCAGTGTCAAGGAAGGTGACTGGCAGGAGGAGAGGGACCTGAGCAGTGCCAGCAGGAAGGGGCCGGAGGGAAGGACAGGGCCGGGTCTTGGGCTCTGTAAGGTCGGTTCTGTTCCACTTTCCAGAGGATGACACAGTCGGTCGCCCCTGCTGCGGTGGGCTGTAGTCCCCGAGCTTGGCTGTGGGCACCTAGCACGGCTGCAGCTGTGCCATCTGGCCGGGGGAGGGGGGGGGTGAGTGGAGTGTGAAGTTGAGGGACCCTCAGCCTTCCTTCTGGCCCCTTCCCTCCCCGGTGGAGGCTGAATCCTGCAGGTTTGGCTGCTTCAAAGGGGGAGGTGGCGCTTCCCACCCTGGTGTGTCCCACTCCCAGCAGGGGCCAGGGCTTCCAGGGCCATTGGCGGGTGAAGGGGATGATACATGGTGCCAGGGAGCAGCCCCAGTGCAAGGCAAGTGCCCTGCCCCTCTACTCGCTTTCTTCTTTCTTTTAAATGTTGGGCCACACTCACTCACGCAGTGAGTCTAAATTCCGGGGTTACTCCTGGCTGTGCACTCAGGAATTACCCTGACGGCGCTCAGGGGAACCCTATGGGATACTGGGGGTCAACCTGGGGTGGCTGTGTGCAAGGCAAGCACCCAAGATGCTATACTATTGCTCGGGCCCCCTGTGCTATTTCTCTGCCCCCTCCTGACCCTTTTGGTCATTGTTGGTGGCTCAGTAACGTAAGCAACGGAGGTAGGTCCTAGGAATCTACCATACATCTGTCTCACCCACCTCAGCCACCAGTGCTCACGGAAGTGCCTGACCAGTTCCCATCAGTCCCCACCTCAGTACAGGCCACCAGGGTCTGTCGCCTCTCCCTCACAGAAAAGAACCTCAGAAGGAGGCGAAATAGTCACTCAAGGTAGTTTTTACTGAATTAACTTGTTTGGAAAAATGTGAGAGGAACGGAGAGGAAATGTGTTCCAGAGAAGACACAGGCTTCTTCAGGGTGGAGACAAACCGGCAAAGAAACGCTGAGACAGCAAGCAGGAGAGTGTGGGAGAGTGTTCAAGGGAGGACTCTGGCTTGAAGCGCAAGCCTCGAACGGTTTTTGGAGAGAGCTTTTATATAATTCTCCCAAAAGGTTTTTGCACACATAAAAATTACTCCTTGCGCTGAAGGTCTTCCGTAGTCTCCTCCCCTGCGTGGCTGATGGTCACCTCAGGACCTCATAGATTGTCCTGTAGCCTCTCCTCCCTGAGGGGTTCACCCTTCTCTGGGTGGCGCCTTGGGTTTCTGCATCCATGGTGCCTCAGTTTCTCTTCTTCAAAGAGCTCAGGATCTGCGAGTGGATTTATATTTCATCTTCATGCCCCTGAGCTACTTCAGAGGTGGGGGTTCTCTTCTAAAATTGCGTTATTCCCCCAAAGAACATGACCAGGGTCCCCTCCCTGTCATCCCTACAATCGTCATCATTGTTGGATCTTTTCGACAGATCCTGGCATGAGAACAAATTTTCCTAGTGCCGTGGTGACAGTCGCGCTCTGGGTTGTGATTCTGGGAGGTTTGGATTGTGTTTTGAAGTCGCATTTGTTTTGTTTCGATGTGGCCAGCGTTGAATTTTTCAATGAGCGTCTCTGGGACCCCTGCAGCTCTAGCTTATGCGGCTGAATTACTTCGACATCATCTATAATAAGTCTTCACCTTTCCGAACTGCATCAGCAGGACGGGTTCGTGCAGTGAGTCTAAAGTACTGATGCTAATCTTCAGTCCTCCCGCCAAATGCCTTCCCAAGAAATGTTTATAGTCTGGATACATCGCGTGGAAATTACTTTCCCTAACAGCGTAGCAAAGGATGAATTTAGTGGCTGTCAGCAGCTGTCAACCAGTGCCTCTGGGACAGCAAACAGTCCCCTGTCTGATTGACAACCCCCTGAGATAACCAGAGACTAAATATTGCAGGCAGATCGGTAGAAGGAGCCTGCCCATGCACTTTGGGGAAATAATCAAACTTGAGGAATCACCCAGCCCCACTGCCCAAAGGCGTGAAGACCGCATCCCTTCTCACACAGATCCTGAGCTCTTTGGAGAGGAGAAATTGAGGCACCACCCCAAAGGATGAGATTAGGAGGCCATCAACAAAGCAAGACTTTCCTGTGACAATGCCCAGATTCTTTAAAAATATACATATTTTTTAGGATTTGATTTGTTGGTTTCTTTGTTGGTTTTGGTTTTGTGGTGGGGTTTGGGTTATTTTTTGGGGTTTTTTTTTCCCCCTTTGGTTTTTGGTATGGGGGGTCACACCCATCAGTGCTCAGGACTTACTCCTGGCTCTGCACTCAGGGATGACGCCTGGTGGGGTTCGGGGAACCATGTCAATGATTGAACTCCAGTCGGTTGCATGCAAGGCAAATGCCCTACCTGCTGTACTGTTGCTCCAACCCCAGATTCACTTCTGTGGGTACAGAGAACTCCAGGGGAAATAAGAATTTTGGAGCACCCAATGTCTTTTTGCTTGCTTGCTTGCCTTTTCCACTCCAGAGAAGCCATACATCTTTCTAAATAAATTTCGGTCATTTAATAAAAACCATTTTGCTTCACTGTATTGCCTCCTCCTGAAATTCTTTCCTGGGCAAAAGAACCTGCATGGCTGTGCCAAGTCAGCTGAACCAAGGTTGGGGCCTTCCTGGAAAGGCCAAGGGAAGGACTGTCCTTTACTGCAAATAAAGATTTCTCACTCCAGTCTCCTCTTCCTCCTCCTCCTCCTCCTCCTCCCTCCTTCTCCCTCCTTCCCCCTCCCCGCGCCCACCCCAAGCACCCTGTCTGCTGTACTATCTCTTCCATACCTTGTATTCTCCTTTATTTGATTAGGAAACTTCTCTGGGGAATGATTAACTAAGGTCTAAATACTGAGAGCAGGCCATGGCAATGTAAAGATTTGTAGTAACAGGGGCTGGAGTGATAGCACAGCGGGGAGGGCATTTGCCTTGCACGAGGCCGACCTGGGTTCGGATCCCAGCATCCCACATGGTCCCCTGAGCATTGCCAGGAGTAGTTCCTGAGTGCAAAGCCAGGAGTAACCCCTGTGCATCACCAGGTGTGACCCAAGAAAAAAAAAAGCAAAAAAAAAATAGATTTGTAGTAACAGAGTTTCTTTTCTTCTTTTCGTTTTCTTTTTTTAACTTTTTGGGCCATACCCAGCAGTGCTCAGGAATTACTCCTGGCAGGGCCGAAGGACCTTATGCGGTGCCAGGAGTTGAACCCAGGTGGGACACATGCAAGGCAAGCACCCTCCCCACTATACTGTTGCTCTGGCAACAGTATTTCTGACTCAGGTGAATTTCACAAAAATGAAAAATATAAAACTAATCTCATTTCATCTGACAAAATTTTGTTCTTACTATTCATTCATTTGGGAAGCCATACCAGCAGTGCTCAGGGGTTACTCCTGGTTCTGTGCTCCAGGGTCAGTCCTGTGGTGCTCAGGGGATCCTGTGGTGCTGGGAACTGAGCGTGGGTCAACCATGCACAAAGCAAGCACCTTATCGGCTATACTATTGCTCCAGCCCTGTTTTTACTCCTGAGCCAACAGGGTTTGAATGACTTCCCTTAGGAAAATAGTATCTGGCATGCATGTGTACATCACTGTATCACTGTCACTGTCATCCCATTGCTCATCGATTTGCTCAAGCGGGTGCCAGTAGCGTCTTCACTCATCCTAGCCCTGAGATTTTAGCAGCCTCTCTGTACTCGTCCTTCCCAACAGTGCCACATTGGAGGCTCTTTCGTGGGGTCAGGGGAATCAGACCCATCAATGTTACTGTTATTGGCATATCCAGTATGCCACAGGGAGCTTGCCTGGCTCTGCTATGCGGGCAGGATGCTCTCAGTAGCTTACTGGGTTCTCCAAGAGGGAGAACTGGACAGTAAGAGGTTGTGCAGCTGCAAATGTGGCCATGCACTTCCATGCATAATCTCTGAATCTTGGCCATTGATGGGATTACATGGGCGGGGTGTGTGGGGGGGAAGTTTGTGGGTGTGACTGCCAAGCTACTGAAAAATAGGGGGTCTGGGTGGAGGAGGCCCAGTCCCAATCCGAGCAGGCTTGGAGATCTCAGCCCTGGGTCCTGCACACCTGGGTTCCTCTGCTGGTTCCTTCATGGGTGAGGCTCATCCGAGCATGGGGAGAGTGGCCTTGAGCATGGTTGTGGCTGGGTTCTGAGGTCTTGGGCTGCCGGGGCTCTGCTCAGGGCAGGGAGGGAAACTTAACCCGCCCCCCTCCGAGGGGCCCCAGTGAAGACAGCCAGGCGTGGGGGCAGGAGACTCTGCCATTTCTATATGAGCATTCTATTTTATTCTCACAAAACTCTGGTGTTCACCAGGCAGAGTACATTTATTCCCTTTGATTTGCTATGGAAGCAGAGGCACAGAGAAGCTCAGCGACTCATCCAAAAACACACAGAAACCTGGTGTCAGAATCAGAACTTCCTTCCAGATCTGAAGATATCAAATACCAGAATGTCTTTTTACCCCTCCTTTTCTATCTCTTCCCTTCCCTTAATTTCCTCTTTGACCATTTTCTTTTTGCTTGAAGAAATGTAAGAAACATGTCTAAGAAGACTATAGAAGGAATGAGTAACTCAAGACCTTAAAGTTTTCCAATAAGACTCTGGAGGTTCTCGAAGTTTCTCATTAGAGCCAAACACCCCCTTGGTTTACTCTAGAACCATGACTGTGCTAGGATATCTGGTCAAGTGTAGCTGTGGCCAAATATATCAATACTGGGGAATGGGATGGTAAAAGGGCAAAAGGAATATAGCACTTAGGAGGTCAAGTAATGCAATGAGTACTGTGGTGGAAAGGAAACTGTGTGATTATAAAGAGAACCAGATACACAGGACTAAACAAAGCGGGGGCCTACATCCTTTCCACCAGTCAGACTAAACACAAGGAACAAAATTCTAATGGCGTCTTCCCCAAATGACAAACAAGATTTTTCTGATTGGGCAGCAAACAATTTGTCTTAACAACCATCACAAATGGAGATATACAGTCTGAAAAAGTTACGGTACTACCATGCCTTCTATTTGTCAGTCATCCCAGAATTTAGCAATTGAACTTTGAAAATAAACTTTAGCATATTATAAACTCAGCAGGTTCCTTGAGTCACTTTGATGGACTGACTCTATTAACTTTCTGTTTCAAAACTAAAGTCACAGAAGAAAACCTACTATACTAGGATACATGACACAGAGAAGATGCCTATAATTTAAGAGACTTCAATTTCATGGGCTTGGGAAGATGCTTTTAGCTTTGCATTATCTCCCATTCATGCCCCTAATGAACTTGGAAATTATAATGTATTTTGAATGGAATTGATAAATAAACAGTGAAATTGCTGTTGATAATAGGTTCTGCTAAACCAAGTAAACTCAGGACTTAAATATGTTTCAATCCAATGTGTAGCCTACCCTAAGCATGATCATATGTTTATAGGGCCTATTTACAATTCTTTTTTGGAGATGGGGCCACACCTGGTGATACTCAAGGGTTACTCTTGGTTCTGCCTCAAAAATCACTTTTGGTGGTGCTCAGGGGATGTGTACATAGATATGTATATATACATGTCTATGTATCTATAGATATTGCATTTATGTGGCATGTATGTGGATATATATATTGACTAACATGCACATTAAAAACAAAAGTTATAAGATTTTTTAAATATTGCATTTATTCATAAGCAGAATATTTTCTTTCTCAGACTTCCCTACCAAAATAAAAGTAATAGCTTAAAAAAAATTAAATGGTAACAAGCTAAAAATTGTAAATAAGTCACTTAGCAGAGACAAGAAACTGAACCTTCCAATATAATCTGGGACCTAGTTTAGATCCCTAATCAAACTGAAGGTGAGCAAGTTGAACCTAGTGGAACGGCTCAGGGATGGCCCGGGACACAGAGGGAGCTTCCTGTGTCCTTATTTTTTCACACTTGTGCCTGAAACACTGGTGCCTGACATTCTGGGGACCAAGAAAGTTTCATGACTTTTCATTGACTTGAAAACAGTTCAGCCAAGAGAAGGAAGAAATGAAACCCATAGAAGAGGCCTTGCCCTTAGCAGGCCCCGAACCTGAGGCACGGAACTGCCAGACTGGGCAGCACCAGGGGTGACCACCCACACCAGCACCCCTGGGGATGGCCCTGATCATAGTGACCGTCATCACCACCTTCTTCATCTTCCTCTTCCTCATCTTCATCATCATGTCAGGCCAGTGGTGCTGAGGTGCCTTTGGTGGTGCTGCTGGCCCTGTGCTGGGGGGTGGGTCGCCCTCTAGAGTTGGTGGCGCCCCTGCGACTCTCACTTCCTGGTTGGCCGTGGAGCTCGCACACCTCCTGGTTTGGTCCTTGTCAGGGCTGGCAACCCAAGGTGGTGCTCACCGCCCCCCCCTTCTCCCGTCGCCATCATGCCAGGGATGACAGATGGCCAAGCTGCCAGCGTCGTGCTCGGGACACGGGGCAATGGCAGGAATTAAACTTGTGACCGTAGCCCGCAAGGCAGGTGCACCAAGCAACAGCGGTTTAAAAGGTTTTAATTTTGATTGATTTCATAGAAGAGTCAGGGAAGGGAGGGGCACGATGGCCAATCCTGGCCAGCTGGACCGGTCTGGCGGTTCCGGGGGCCAGAGAGTTTGCTCCCTGTTGGTAGGTGGGCCAGGCGTTGCCAGGCATTAAACCGCAGCCTTGCAGGCGGTCCAGCTGTGCTCTGCCACGCCCGGCCCCTGTCCTAGGGAAATGTGAACCACGCTTAGCAACAGACCTCACACCAGCCCCGTCCGGGACAATGAAGAACTGGGACTAAAACCCCCTGGTGGGGGCTAATGAGCCGAGAGCAGAAGAGTTCGTTCTACTGACACAGTAAAAAAACACAGTACATGTCCGGGGAGCAGAGAGAGCCTTTCACAGAGAAACGCCAGCTCATCAGCTGGTGTGGAATGACACAACTGGAGAAACTGATCGTGGCTGGGTAGCCATAGAGGGATGCACCCCGCGGGCCGCCCTGACTGGCTGCTGGAACCGCTGGTGGAAACTCAGCAGGGACTGAGGTCTTGACCTGCCCTCCTCCTCGCTGCCTTTGGACTCTGTACTGGGTTCCAGAGTGAGAAAGGCTCGACTTCAGGGGGAGTAGCGGGGATGCGAACATCCCACTGAAGGAACCAGGGTCCACCCCGCCTCTCCAATGACGTGGGAGAGATGGGAGAGAGCTGGAGTCGTCGGCAGATCCCTGGCTATCCCCCCGCCAAGCCATCACCTGAGTCTAACTGGGGGACACCAGACAAACTCACAACCCACATGGATGGGCCTTCTAGAAAGTTACCCGCCTGCAATCTTGGACAGTGCCGTGGTCCTCACAGTCAGGGGTAAACTGAGTCAAGGCCCTGGATGACTTTAAAGGAGAGGCACTCCAGGGGCTCCCTCTGGGTGCCCTGCAGACTCTCCACACAGACCTCTCCCGGCAGGATGTCGCTGGCATCACTGGGTGCTGAGGAGGGCCGGTGGTCACCAATCCTGTGATTTCCTGGTATCCTTGGCACTCTGGTGAGTTAGGAGGTGCCCTGGATCCCAGCAATTCCCCACAAAAGTGTTCAGGAAGCACAGGGCATTCCAGCAGGAAAACGTCCTTTGTGCTACTTTTAGAGTCTTCCTCTGCACGTGATAAATGTCCCACATATAAAAGCAAGGGGCGGGGGTGGGTCTGCAGACAAGGGGACGTTCCTGTGGCCAAGCTGCACGCTGGAACCCTGGGTCACAGGTGTGCGGATTCTTTTTTAAAAGCCTGGAAATAAGGAAGAGAGAAGCAGCTCGGGAAACTCCCCAGAAGGTGTTTTTCCTCCTGCCAGAGAAGCGTCTGGGCCTGGAGACCCTCTGTCCTGAGGTGGGAATTCAGTCTGTTATTCCTGCGTGGTGCAGGGTGACTGGGAATCTTTTTTCTTTCTTTCTTTCTTTCTTTTTTTTTTTTTGCTTTTTGGGTCACACCCAGCGATGCTCAGGGGTTACTCCTGGCTTTGCACTTAGTAATTACTCCTGGCGGTGCTTGGGGGACCATATGGGATGCCGGGGATCGAACCCGGGTCGGCTGCATGCAAGGCAAATGCCCTACCCGCTGTGCTATCGCTCCAGCCCCTCTTTTTTCTTTCTTAGTTTGTGGGCCACACCCAGAGATAGGCGTTATCCCCAACTTTTCACTCCTGAGAGTTTCCTGCCCACATGGGACAGCCTTGCAAGCTTCCCATGGTGTATTCATATGCTAAATCCAGTAACAAGCTGGATCTCACTCCCCTGACCCTGAAAGAGCCTCCAGTGCGACCTTGACATTATTGGGAGGGCCAAGTCCAGAGAGACTTCTAAGGTCTCAGGGAAAGGACGAGTGGAGAGGTTACTGAGCCCGCTCGAGAAATCGATGATTAACGGGGATTTTGTGATTCGTGATTTCACTCAGGAATGACTCCTGGCAGTATAGGATGCCGGGGATCGAAACCCAGGTCAGCCGTGTGCAAGGCCAACGCTCTGCCTGCTATCCTGCTGCTCCAGCCCAGTGTAACTGGGCATTTGCAGGGATACTTTCCTATTGTCCCCCCTGAGAGTAAGGGCCAGTGTGAGGGGAAGAGAGGTGGGACTTCCTCTGGTGCCACACAGTGACAACTACCCCTGGGCCATCGAACCACACCTGTGTCAGTCTCTGAACAGAGCTCCATGCCACTAACACACACTCGTTTTGCTTTTGTTTGGGGGACACACTTGGCAGTGCTCAGGGCCTCCTCTTGGACCTGCTCTCAGGGATCACTCCTGGTGCTGCTCTGGGATCCTGTGGGGTGCTGGGGGTCAAACCCAGGTCAGGCGCTTGAGAGCAAGCACCTTACGGGCCGTGCTGTTTGCAGACACCCACGGGCCTGGGCTGCTCGGGAGGGCCCGTCTCGGGGTATTATCTGCTGTGAGAAGCAGGTAGGGGTTGGGGCTGTCACCACACATCAGCCAGCATCAGAGGGGACCCCCGCCTTTGGAGGACAGGGACCCCTTCAAAGTCTGGGTCAGCTGCGGGCTCTGAGGATGGACCTCAGTGATCACCAATGGAGTCACCACAGTGCTCAGTCTTCAACACGTGACAAGCCGCCTTACAGGGGAAGTTGCTGAGGGGGGACGGCAGAGTGCGGGGGGCGCCAAACCGGCCTGCTAGGACATTTTCGGGGCAGCACCCTGGAACTCACGAGAGGGGACAATGTGCTTGACGGCTGCTGAAAGGGGACTCGCACAGCACTTGGGGAGAGAGTCAAGGAGATGCTGCCCAATCCAGACCCTTGCGCCCCTTCGGTGGGCTTAGGGGGTACCAGCTCCAAAAACGGGATGTGAAGTCCAAGTGCCTGACTTCAGTGTCCCAGCTGAGACACAGGGGCCCGGCCTTGTTCCCACCCTATTGTCTCCATGAGCCGAGACTTCCCCCAGGGCAGTCCCCGGAGGTGATACTGATTTTTGTCCAGAACAGAGTCCCCGAGAACGTTCCACTTCCTTGTTACCACCCAGGTACTTTCTTTGACTCTTGGAGTCCACGAAACCTTCCTAACCTCCTGTTGCTCTTTTGTTAATGCCAAATCAGTTGGTGTCAGTTACCTGCAAGTGCAGAAGTTAGTTTTTGAGTGAAATTAATTGATGGCCTTACAATCTGCTGCAGATAAGCCTGAGAGAGGACGAGGTGACTGACCCAGGGCCATCTGAGGGCCAGTCCCTGTGCGTTCTTGGGAGTTTGACTGAATCTCTGCTAGAGCATCTACGAGTCTCCCCTAAAATATGTGAACTTGCGACACAGCTAGACATGAGTGAGGAGGGGAAGCTGCGGGTGGGGGAGTTTCCTGTCTCTTCAGAGTGAGTGGGGTTGGGTTGAAAATTACCTTTTGAATCACACCCGTTGGCCCTTTACGCCAGCTCAGTCACCGTGTAGGGACTTCTGACTCCAGGAGGCCCTGTTAATAGTTGAGGACCCCCATGGTGATAAGGAAACCGCCTCTGCCCACATCTCAAACAGGCCAGCACCGGGAAACAGGGGCGTGACATAACCCTGGAGGGCATTAGGATGGCCTTGAGGTGGTCCTAGTCTTGCTCTGTAACCTTGGTAACCTGGAGTGTCCTCTAAAATGGGCTCATGTCCTCGAGATGGCCTAGGACCTGCTTTGCTAAAAAAGAAAAAAACACATCCTTTGGAACTTCTTCTTCTGCACTCTGTCCCATCAGATATTCTCTAGACTGGAGCACTGGCCTTCGTTTGGGGCCCAGTCTTTGGAGCCTGAGCTCAGTTGGGCCCATGGATGAAATAAACACGGCTCTCATGCTTCAGGTGTGCTGCTTGCCTTTTTACTGGCCTTGGGTGGACATTTCTACAACAATCAGAGCAAACCAGCTTGTTACTCTGCATGAGAGCTCAAAAGGTGCCTCAAATAGGGATGAGCTTAAAAGAAAAAAGAAAGAAAAGAAAAGCAGCATCAAACCCATCAGATGGCTTCCCACAATGTCATTCGAACAGGAGGCGCATCGTCCAATCAGGAGGAAAAACAATCTAACACGCACATAATTTTGAGGACATGGTCTCAAAACTAAGCAAAATCTATTTTCTTTGAAAAAAATGTAAAAAAGGTTTCTGGCTGGGGGGTGCCTAGCACAAGAGATTCAGAGCAGATAGATGCTAGCGTGTGTGAGACCCCACATTCCGTCCTGATACACCCCCACACTAAGCACCGGGTTTAGTCCTGGTGGCCCCTAGCATCACATGAAGAATCATACTGCTGGACAGAGAATATTCCACCCCTATAAAATATTTAAGTGGTGTTTGGGGGATGTGACTGCAGTGGTGGGCACACGTGTGAGGACCTGGGCTAGACCCCCCGTACTGCATGGCCCCTGAGAACCACCACAAGAACATCATTAATTAGATGCTTAATTTTCAAACTTTAAAAAAAAAAAACACGGTAGGGCTGGGGAGATGTACAGAGATTAAGCCAGGTGCCTTGCCTGTGGTCTATTCTGGTTAGATCCCTGGTACCACAGGGCCCCCAGGTATCATTGGGTGCAGCCATGGAGGCCCCCAAGCACTGCTGGGGGGACCCTCGTGTTCCCCAGCACTGCAGCGCCCTCGTAGCATCACCTTCTCAGGCCTGAGCCTTGAACCATCAGCCCAGTTACCTGAGAATCGCCGGGCCTGACCCCTGAGCACCGCTTGGAGCCCCCAAAGACAGCAACAGGCTTTACGAGATGAATGGAACATCCTGAGCCCTAAGTGGCGAGATGGGAAGGGAATGGCGGGGTCGGGCTGAAGCAGGCAGACACTCGGGGGCCCTGAGCTGGAAGCACCCTCGAGGCCTTCACACACCTCCCGGTGCTCAGTGAACAGGCCTGTGACTGCAATGGTGCAAACCACACGGAAGAATCTGGAAGGGAAGTTGGGGTGAACCTTGGTGCTCTGTCTCAGGAGCCATGTGAATTTCTTCCCTTTCTTAGTCCTTTTGTGGTGTGTGGGGTTTGGTGACAATGAACAGTTGTCGTGTCGAAGGTGGGGCTCATTCAGGCAGCCAGGAAGCTCACGGCTGCGTCTGGTTTAGAGGGCAGGTGGGCCAGCCGGGGAGAAAGCGGGCTGTGGCTGGCGGCGTGTCCCCACTCCAGAAGGGCCATCTTCTCTCCTGAGACCTGCAGCTGGGTCTCTGCCGCACCACCTGTGCTGGGGGAAGGCAGGAGAGACTCCACTCCTCAAAGCAACACCATCCTAAGACCATGACTGAAGGCCCCCTTGTGCTATGTGTGTGGGGGGGCAGGGTACATTGTAATTGTTGCTGAAACCTGCATGGCTTTGTAACAACACAATCTGATCATTAATTTTGGTGGAGCCAAGAAGTGTGCGCTGAGGTTTCAGCGTCAGAAATTTTGCACACACCTGGCCCTGGTAAGCAAAGACACTTTCTGGGTGAACGCTACGAAGCCCGGGCTAAGGGGGTGGTTCTGATTTCTCAGATCCAAGAGATCTTTCCCCCAGCCCCAGCACCAAGACCTCTTGCATGTAAATGGCCTTCAAAACCTGTCTACAGTAACCCCGTAGACATACCTGCTTCTTTCTGGGAACTCCGTCTACCTTCTCCCTTTGGGGGAACTTGTTGGTTGTCACCGTCAAAGAGGTGGGCAGTCTACTTTGCTCAGCTGACCTTGGTGTTGGTCTCCTCAATGACACCTCCACTGCCGTTTCCAGACGGGGGGTTTGACCTGATGTCTAGGAACTGCATCCAGGTCAGTGAAGGGTTTTCCAACGCAGTGGCCATTGGTTGGAGCCTGGGCATGCACTCGGGTCCTGGAAAAACTCTTGTGGAAATTGACCACAATAAAGCCAATGTGGGCCAGAGAGGCAGTACGGTGGGCAGAGCAATTACCTTGCACATGGCCAACCCAGGTTCAATCCCCAGCATCCCATCCGGTCCCCAAACATCTCCAGGAGGGATTCCTGAGTGCAGAGCCAGGAGACACCCCTGAGTATCATCACTGGGTGTAGCAAAAATTTAATAAATAAAATAAAGCCAAGCAGAGGAGCACCTTCAACCTCTTTGGGGCAGGGGTCGGTCGCAGAGAATGAGGCAAACACACAAGGACTGTCCGACAAGGACTGGGTCCCTCCGAGAGTGAGTCACAGGCTGGCCTTTATATAACACAGTACCGCCCCTGCCCTGGCTCCCACCACGTGGGCCCCTGTTCCAGTTGGCAGAGACCTTTAGGGTAGCAAGTAGGCACAGCAACACGCAGCGTGCATGTCGAGGCTGGGATGTTTCACACGGCTAATCAGCTGGCACCCCTAAAGTACAGAGAGAAGGCGTGACAACTTCCTCTTCTAGCTCTGCCTGTGTTTCCTCCCCGCCGGAGAGACCCTAGACCTTCACTCTGTCCTTTCCTGGGCACACGTCTGCTGCCTGTCATTTATTCTGTTCTTACCTGGGAGTGTCCGTATCTACTCTAATGACCCCCGCTGTGTTGCCCAGGGGACTCTCCTGGCCTTGGGGCTTGAGTTAGGGGATGTTTTTCACACCCCCCTCCCTCCCCCAGTAAGAAAGAGCACCCCACTGACAACACACACAAGGATGCCCGGAAGCAATAGGGGAGTGACACAGACTCAGAGAAAGAAAAACACGGGGTTCAGTGAATCTCAGGAGCAAAGGGAGGTGGAGGCTGGGGGCCACCTGAACCCATCACTTTTGTGCCATCTGTGGCTCCAGCCAGTCCTCTCAGGGCCCCCCCCCACCCCCGTCCTCTCCATGTCCCACCTCCTCTGTGTGGGGGTGGGTAACTGCACCAAGTCCTCCTGGCGCCCAGACCAAGTTTCACCCGCGACCCTCCCTGGGCCCACATCTTGTCCACCACCAAGTCCCAGCTGGGGTTCCCATCCCCTCTTCCCTGGACTGTGGCTTAAGCCCCAGTTGTACCTGTCCCCTCATTCTTCCCCTCTGTCTCTGACCATCTTCGACGCGCTCCCAGAGGTGAGCGATGCTGCCCCTGAGTCAGACCCCTTCGCCCGCCCGCTTTCTTGAGGGGCCTGGGGGATCCTCTGTGGAGACAGGCAGCGCCTGCTCAGAGTGGCCAGAGGGGACACTGGGCAACACACGGTGGCACCCTTTTACAGAGAGAGACGCTAAGGGCCCTCGCGTTGGCACCAGCACAGGGCGCCAATAACGAGTTGGAAGCTACAGGATTTCTTTGTTTGGTCTGGAGTCATGCCTGGTGGTGCTCAGGGGTCACTTCAGACATGCTCGGGGGGACGGCTGTGGCGATGGGATAGATCAGGGGCCACGGCCCAAGCCATATGCTAGGCAAGTGCGAGACATCCTTTGTTCTATTCTCTGGTGGCTTAAATAAAGCGACTCCTCCCACACAAGGAGGCAACACAAAGTTTAGACTGATTTTATTTTTCTCTGTGTTCCGATGTTCACTCAAGGCTGGAGAGAGAGAGTACTGCGGGGAGGGCACTTGCCTTGCAAATGGCCCACCGGGGTTTGATCCCCAGCACTTCATATGGTCCATCAGGAGTGAACCCTGAGCATAGAGCCAGGAATAAGCTCTGAACACCACCAGATATGACCCAAGCATTTAAGAGAGAAAGAAAGAAAGAAAGAAAGAAAGAAAGAAAGAAAGAAAGAAAGAAAGAAAGAAAGAAAGAAAGAAAGAAAGAAAGAAAGAAAGAAAGAAAGAAAGAAAGAAAGAAAGAAAGAGAAAGAAAAGAAAGAAAGAAAGAAAGAAAGAAAGAAAGAAAGAAAGAAAGAAAGAAAGAAAGAAAGAAAGAAAGAAAGAAAGAAAGAAAGAAAGAAAGAAAGAAGAAAGAAAAGAGAGAAAGAAGGAAAGAAAGAAAGAAAGAAAGAAAGAAAGAAAGAAAGAAAGAAAGAAAGAAAGAAAGAAAGAAAGAAAGAAAGAAAGAAAGAAAGAAAGAAAGAGAAAGAGAGAGAGAAAGAAAGGAAGAAAGGAAGGAAGGAAGGAAGGAAGGAAGGAAGGAAGGAAGGAAGGAAGGAAGGAAGGAAGGAAGGAAGGAAGGAAGGAAGGAAGGAAGAAGAAAGAAGAGAAAGAAAGAAGAGAAAGAAAAAGATTTTTACTCAATTGTCAATCCCAATTACCAAAGTCAGTCTTAACATTCCCTTGGCCTGTCTTTGTTTGTGCTCCTTTGCATATGCATTAACCTCTGTGAAGCTTTCCTGGGTCTGCCCTTGCCCCGGCAGCCAGCCGAGCATGGGGATACCCAGGTGTGGAGGGGAAGGGCAGAGGACCGTAGCAGAGCCCAGACATACATCAGCTTTTCCTGGCCAGAGGCTTGGAATTCCAGTGAAATTCTGAAGTGCCTTCCACCAAGACACAGAGCCGAGCACTGGGTCATCTGCGGGCTGAAAGTCGCTGCTGGAACTTTTGACGGGAACAAGCATCAGAGGATGTGGGTCTCTTTTGTCAGACCTGAAGAAGGACAAACAGGCAGCACAGTGTTGCCTACAGTTGTAATTATCCATCATTTCAGACAAGAAAGCTAAAAGCGCCCCCTCCCCCACCTCGGCTTTGCTCTGCTCTGTATGGTAAACCCATCAGGTAGGGGTTTTTCTGCCCTTGCTTGCATTCCTTCATCTCCTCTCACACCACGAGTCACTGACTCACTTCTCTTCAACAGATGTCGCAGTTACTCAAACGCTCCAAAATGTTTGTAAATCAGGAAGAGAAGCACACTTGTGCAACGCTATTCCTTGAGTTTACTTTTAGCTCTGCCCCTTTCAAGGGAAACGATGAAGTAAATGCCAACAAGTCTCTCTCAAAACACCCATCAGAGCTCATTTTCTAAAAGTCAAAAAGAAATCAGCCCCCCCCCCCAAATATTCCCACTTCCTCCAGCCATCTCACAACCAAGTCAAAAATGGCGGCCACGCAGCCACGTTGAACTGAGTCGGAAGTGGATGGTTCAAATCAATTACCAACCACTTATTTTCTCTTTGGAACGGAAACTCAGATTGCCCTGGCAACAGAACACTTGGGTGGCCCCAAAACAAACCCCAAAAAGATATCTGGGGATAGAATCTCTGCATTTCTGCTGGAGCCTCAATTAGGGGACCAGCCCAAAATGACATCTAGTATCAACATATGACATCCTTCATATTTTCTGATCACTGTATCATTGTATCACTGTCATCCTGTTGCTTATCGATTTGCTCGAGCGGACACCAGTAACGTCTCCATTGTGACACTTGTTACTGTTTTTGGCATATCGAATATGCCACAGGTAGAGAGCCCGGCAAGCTACCGAGAGTATCGCGCCCACATGGCAGAGCCTGGCAAGCTACCCGTGGCATATTGGATATGCCAAAAAAAAAGCAGTAAAAATAAGTCAATGAGAGACATTACTGGTGCCTGCTCGAGCAAATCAATGAGCAATGGGATGACAGTGACAGTGACAGCTTGCCAGGCTCTGCTGTGCAGGCAAGATACTCTCGGTAGCTTGCCGAGCTCTCCGAGAGGGTCAAAGGAATTGAACCCAGGTCGGCTGTGTGCAAGGCAAACGCCCTATCTGCTGTGCTATGAATTAATAAAACAAAATTAATTTGGCCGAACCGTAGAGTGAAAGTACAGAGAGTAGGGCACTTTCCTGGCATACTGCTGACTCGGGTTCAATCCCTAGCACCTATAGGGCCCCCTGAGCCCTGCCAGGAACAATCTCTGAGCACAGATCCAGGAGTAAGCCCTGAGCAATTCCGGGTGTGGCCCCAGAACAATAACCAAAAAAAGCTCTTGGAGAGATAGCACAGCAGATAAGACACTTGTCTTGCACCCCAACCTGGGTTTAATCCACGGTATCTGGTATGGTCCCCTGGGTCCCACCAGGAGTGTTCACTGAGGCCACACCCCTGAGCAAAGTCGGCTGTGATCCCAAAATAAAACCAAACAAAAAACGCATTATTGGAGTAATTAGCACCTAAGCACTGTAACAGCAAAGTAAGATGATGGACCATGATTACAGAAGGCAGAGCAGGGTCTACCTCGGAAGTTAGAGATAGGGGCCCAGCCAGGACTCTGGGCGCTGGGACTCCCCAGCGTACCTGCTCTTGCTTAAAGATAAAAAATCAGGGGGCTGGAGCAATAGCACAGCGGGTAGGGTGTTTGCCTTGCACGCAGCCGACCCGGGTTTGATTCCCAGCATCCCATATGGTTCCATGAGCACTGCCAGGAGTAATTCCTGAGTGCAGAGCCAGGAGTAGCCCCTATGCATCGCCGGGTGTGACCCAAAAAGCAAAAAAAAAAAAATAAAATAAAATAAAAGATAAAAAATAAAAAACGATCCTAAAGATTTTATTCTTGGGAGTCGCCAGTGGATAGTGATACATCAACCAATAGGTACCTTGTCAAATACTCATCTCCCAAATGTTATTAGCTCTCTTTTGCTTCGTGATAAGTCACCCTACTACTTAGCAGCCTAAAGCAGTCGACACTTATGAGGCGGCATGAGCCCAGTGGGTGCTTCTGGTTGAGGGTCTCTTGCAATCACAGTAAAGCTGCCAGCCAGAGCAGCAGCACCTCAGGGCTCTTGCACAGACGGAGGATTCACACGCAGACTCTCACTAGTGTGTCTGGCTTCAGAAGACCCTGCTGCCAGTGGGGACGTGTCTGTGGCTGGCCACGTGGAACCCTCTGAGGGCTGCGTGGATGATCCTCTGAGAGCACCGTACATGGAAACCACAGTCTTTTATGTCATCCTGGGGGACATCCATCCAGTTAAACGCAGTTCAATAGGCTCAGCCCTTTGTGGAATATAAAATAACACAATAGGAGACTAATACCCAAGGACAGTAGACACAAGGGCCAGGAAGATTGCTCCATGGTTGGAAGCCCGCCTCATGAGCTGGGGGAGAAGGCAGCTGGGATAGAGAAGGGATCACTAAGACAATGATGGCTGGAGGGAGGGATCGTTCGGGATGGGAGACGTGTGCTGAAAGTAGACAAAGGACCCAACTCAGTGTCTGTATTGCAAACCATAATGCCCCAAAGGAGAGAGAGAGAGAGAGAAAGAGGGAAATTGTCTGCCATAGAGGCAGGGAGAGGAGTGGGACGGGCTGGGGGCATTGGTGGTGGGGAATGTGCACTGGTAGAGGGGTGGGTATTCAATCACTCTATGACTGAAACTCAAACACGAAAGCTTTGTGACTGTATCTCACGGTGATTCAATAAAAAGATGGGGGGAGGGACAGGTTCAGCCCAACCCAAGAGGGCTGTGGCAGAGAGGAGTGAATTTTCCAAGAGAATGAATGAAACTAGGAGCAGGAAGAAGGGGTTAGCCTGCCAGGCCCAGAGGGTAATGGACAGCCCATGAATATGTGAGTGACCAATGAGTGAAAGGGACAGGAACAGAGAAAGAGAAGTGAAAATGGGAGGAAATTCTGAGCCGGGTGACGCACAGAGCTGGGGCGTCTCCTCCCCTGGCCTCTGTGTGCAGTCAGCGAGACCACGTGGGCCCATGCCCTCTTCCCCAAAGCTCACAGCCAGACTGTGTCTGCAGACTCTGCATGCCCCAGACGAGCCCAGAAGCCTCTAAATGTAAGTGCCTGAGCCCCGGAAGGCCAATGTCCAACAAGGCCTTTCCCAACCTCCCAGTGGAGTCAGAGCATCGACTGCGGCTGAGTGTGCTGAGTGTGGAGCGTGTGGAATGTGAATTGGGCTCTGTCACAGAGGTTGGGTGTGGTTCATTGCTCCCGTAGATAAGCAGATCTCACACTCCAGGTGGTCAGGATCACTTGGTCTCACCACCAGTAGCATGGGCTAGAGCATCCAGGAGCGTAGCCCTGGGGTAGGGGGAGCACTTCGTAGAGCAGAGAGAGGACACGGCTTCCTTAATGAACAGCCATTAAGGGTGTCTGAAAGTGAATCCCACCCCCAGGCGCATAAGCAAGCCCACAACAGCCTCCCGTTAACAAAGCTGTCAACTGTGTCAGAACACAACGTCCTGTGTTCTCCTTTTCTTCTCAAGAATCCTCTGCGGTTAGATTGGCGCTGTGACTCCTCCTGGCCAATCTGGCCTGCAGAGAAGTGATATGTCACTTCCGGATTGAGGTTGTGATGCAGTGGGTGGCATCCCAGACATCTTCCCTCCCATCAGTTGGGTGGAGTAGGCTCGAATGATCTCAAACAGACAAGATGGTAGGGCAGAGAGAGAGGGTACAGTGGGTACGTGTCCAACCCGGGTACAATCCTTGGCACCACATAGGATTCCTCCAAACTACCAGTATTGATCCCCGAGCACTGTACCAGGAGTCAGCCATGATGAAGATGAAGTCAGTTTTGCCCCCCGGATGGTTTATGTGAGGTGGGGGCAGAGAGATGGTCACTTTCTCCTGTCACTTTGGGACAGGCGGGGAAAGCTAGGACTGATAAAGTCTGCTCTGAGCCCTGCCAGCCCCCCTAGCCACACCTGACGTCCTCGGGGTCTTCTGGACACACGGGACTATCTCATCCATCCCTGCCATGGACTCAGGCTGGGGCGAGGATCTGCTCTTTGCGGGAAGGGATAGTCAGTCCGCGGCCTTACCCATGGTTTTCCCGCTCTTGTCTCGCCTCGCAGAGAGGAATTTCAGGAGTAGACGAGCAGTGAAGTAAAAATAGAGTTTATATGGAGGTTTTTTCAAATCTGGAAGTTTATAATTTTCAGAAGGGGGAGGAGGGAGGGAAAGTCAGAGAGCCACACACTCACGTGAGAAGCAGCTTCCCCAGAGACGGGGAGCGCCCCACACCTCCCCGCATTGGCCAGGAAAGCACGAAGGTACAGTCTCGAGAGGGGAGATGCGGGCAACACATGTGCTCAGGCATGTGGGCACAGCAGCACATGGGCTCGGGCAGCAAATGCGCGCCCTTTCTTTGCTCAAGGTGGCTTTGAGAGGGTTCTCCCAAGCTGCCTACCTGGGCCTTTCTCACTAGGTCCGAGTCCATTGCTAGGGAGGTGGCCAACTGGGTGGTTGGGAGTGGCCGTGGTCCTCTTTGAAATTCCTCTCCTGGCCTCTTGTTCGTCCCGGAGCTTCTCTCAGAGTGGGGTCGTGTCTCCTCAGAGTGGGGTCTGTCTCCTCTGCTCGGTGCTAGTGCCAGGAAGACCTTATCAGCCCTGGGCCTTGATTCTTGCAGCTTCAGGACTATTGCGTTTATTACTTCTCAGAAATTCCATTGCCCTGGGGGCCCTTCCCTGTCTACTTGCTGAGTCAATACCACAATTAAAAGGAGCCTGGGCCCCCAAGTTACACTGGGCGCAGACACGCTTGGGAGAGCTGCCCTAATACTAATACTTACTTGTATTAGGCTCTGGGGACTGAATCGGTTTTTCTTGTGGTAAATGTCTAAAATATTAGCATCCAATTGCAATGGAACCTAGATTCTGAGAACAAAACTGGGAGGTAAAATTTTTAGGAGAAAAAAACAAAGGGTGACCTCAGAGTAAGTAAGAATTGCTTAAACAAGGAACAAAATTAGATACTACGAGCAGAAAAAAAAATGGATCCATAAGTTCACTATAAATAAGAAATTCTATTACCTATGGATAATAATAGCCTGGGAGGCAAGCTGCCCTTGGAAAATCATTTGTCACCTATCCCATATAACTGACAAAGAAGTGGATAAAAAGACTTCCTGTGAATCCACAAGTTAAAGACAACACCCAGCAGAGAAACGGACCAGGAGAACAGGAAATGCACAGACAAGAGCTCTGAATAACCCAGAAGAAAGCAACAAAAACTCTTATACAATTCTTCCAGCAGGGAGAAAAGAGACTTCCTGGCAAAGCGGAGAATGCGCATATTTTGTTACCCAATATCTCCCAGCCAGAGTCTGAGTCTATACCGCAAATCCTCCAACAACAGGATTCCATTCAAGCCGCCTTTTGTTAGAATGTTAAGAGGAAAAGCGAACTTGATTCCCAGCTGGAGCCTGGCGGGTACAGGCTGCACATTCTCCCCAAGTCTGCGTGGCACCCGCCCACACCCCAGAGATGCGCCCATGAGCCGCACTGGCAGGCCTCCATCCCGAGGAGGAGTCGGGGGAGGGGGGTGCTCTCTATGGGAGGGTGGCGGGTACCCACCCGGCGCTCTGAGCTGTGGGGATAGGCCCCAGCCATCCCCCACCGGAGCTGGAATAAACGCACTGAGAAACGAAATCAGCGAACACCAAGAACCGTTGATGATTAGGAGCACTGGAGCACTCCACTTAGGAACTTGTGATATTTTTGTGCCCAGAAATACACCTCGCGGGAGCTGGGTTCCTGCTTCTGTTTGCTCACAGTCCAAAACATTTTCTTTGGCCTGGTTTCACTTGAAGTCTCACTTTCCAAGAACAATTGACAGTTACGTCGGGACAGACAGAACATGGGCGAGAAAGCACAGAGGAGCCCTGTCCAGCTCACAAATCCACTGACAGCAAAGTCATTTGGAAGTACGTGGGACACTCACTGGAATAGCATATCACTGTGCAGATGAGCAAAATGGCCACGAATCCATCTCAAAAACATAACATTTCACACGTGTCCTGCCCCCTGTACCTCAAAAACAACCAGCACTTGAAAATTAAGTAAATCTCACTACAGGGGGGTAGGGAGTGGGTGGGAGGAAAACTGGGGACTCTGGTGAAGGGAAATGTACACTGGTGGAGGGATGGGTGTTGGAACGCTGTATGACCGAAACCTGATCATGAACAGCTTTGTAAGGGTCTGTCTCACAGTGACTCAATTAAAAATTTTTTTTAAAAAATTTTTAAAAATAAAAATGAAAATCTCATTTTAAGACATAAGAGAGGCCAGAGCACTAGAACAAGGATTTAGCTGCTTGCTTCGTGCACAGCTGACCTCGGTTCAATCCCCGACTCTGCCCCTAAGCTCAGGAGGGATCCCTGAGCCCTGAGCTGAGTTTAAGTTCTAAACACCGTGAGATGTGGCCCCGAAACAAAACAAAACAAATGAACAAAAAATAGGTGCCGATCAATGCAATAGCACAAGCCTTGAAACCTTCACTAAGTAAAACAAGTAAAAGCAAGACGACTGCCTGCTGGGGGCTGGAGCAATAGCGCAGCGAGGAGGGCGTTTGTCTTGCACGCGGCCGACCTAGGTTTGATCCCCAGCATCCCATATGGTCCCCTGAGCACTGCCAGGAGTAATTCCTGAGTGCAGAGTCAGAAGTAACCACTAGGCACCGCCGGGTGTGACCCAAAAAGCAAAAACTAAAAATAAAAAAGACTGCCTGATGCCGGCCGTGAAATGTCTTGAATAGGCAGTTATTAGAAGCAGGAAGGAGGGTTTCTGGGCTGGAGCAGAGAGGGGTGTCCCGCCCGTCCGGGGCTGAGCCTTCCTCGGGGTGATGAAACAGACTTGTGTTCCGAGGGCACGGACGGCTGCCCCGGCCCGTGGGTGAGTCCGTGGCACTGTGTCAGAAAGCCCAGCCACAGCCACTATGCAAGGGCCCGGCTGTGGGTACCTCGCCGCTCTAAAGAAATGGGAGGATTTCTAGGAAGGGTGTGTGCAGAGCGGGGAGGTGAAGGAATCGTGCAGGCGGAGGGAGGGAGCACAAGTGGCAGAGCACAGGCCTGGACCCTGAGTCTATGCCTGGCACGGCATGGTCGCTGGAGCACTGCCAGGCCCGAGTCCCTTGGCTCGGCTCCAGGCCCTGGCACTCCCCTGTGTGATCCCTATTTAAGAAGAAACAAGAAATCTGGAAGGGCGCATGCCAAAATCCCAATGGCTCTTCCTTGTCCTCATTTATTTATTCGAATAGCTTACAGTGTGTGTAAGTTTGTGTGTAACAGTGAAGCAATGTTTCAGCTGACCCTGGCTCTGACCCCCACATCCCATATGGTCCCCTGGGCCCCACCAGGAGTGACCCCTAAGCACAGAGCCAGGAGGCAGCCCTGAGCACCACTGGGTGTGGCCCCAAACAAGGAAACTGCATGATCCTTTTAGCACCATCACACCCTGTTCAGGTGGTCTGGGGCTTTGTGTTGATCCTGTAGGTTTGGGGAGCGGCTGAGCCGGGGTCCACACGCGCAAGCCCCTTCCCCTGCCTTTCTGCGGGTTAGAAGTCCCTTCTGGGCACCTTGCGTTTTCTCTCTGTGGTCTAAGGACCATGGTGGGCCCTTACAGATGAAACCATCGTCTTTCAGTTAGAAAAGGCTCTCCTGACAGTGGCCCTACCACTTCCCGTGGCATTGAAGAATTCTGCATCTCAGGGCTCAGGTCACTAGGTAGGGCATTTGCCATGCATGCAGCTGACCCGGGTTTGATCCCTGGCATCCCATATGGTCCCCTGAGCACCACCAGGAATAATTCCTGACTGCAGAGCCGGGAGTAACCCCTGAGTATTGCCAGGCATGATCCAAAAGCCAAAAAAAAAAAGTCTTTAAAAATATATAATGAGGGGGGCTGGAGTGATAGCACAGCGGGTAGGGCGTTTGCCTTGCACGCGGCCGACCCGGGTTCAAATCCCAGCATCCCATATGGTCCCCTGAGCACCGCCAGGGGTGATTCCTGAGTGCATGAGCCAGGAGTGACCCCTGTGCATTGCTGGGTGTGACCCAAAAAGCAAAATATATATATATATATAATGGGGCCAGGGGGCCAGACACTGTCTCTCTCATTTGAACTGAGCTAAAGACATTGTTTGTTCTACTCTTTGGTATTTGGGCCACTCCTGGCAGGGCTCAGGGGACCATGTGGGGTGTAGGGATCCAGTCCAGATCGGTCGAGTGCAAGGCAGGGGCCTCCCCGTTGTACAATCTCTCCGGCCCCTGTTGGCTTATTTTCATTTGTATAATTTCTGGGTTTGAGGGGCCACACCCAGCTGTGTTCACGGCTTACTCGTGGCTCTGTGCTTAGGAATCACTCCCGAGGTTCAGGGGATCAAACCCCAGATCAGACACATGCAGGGCGAGTGCCTTGACTCCAGGACTATCTCTCAGGCGCCAAGGATTCCAGGCCTCTGGAAGAAGGCAGTAAGGAGGGTTTGAAGAACGCCTCCAACCAAGGGGTGCTTGAGAAGACATCGGACAGGACAGACGGAAGACTGGCCCCCTCGGCCCGAGGACAGTTAGTTCTCTTTCATTCTTCCTGGAGAACCAGGAACTGCTGATGCAGAACCAGGAACTCTTGTAAGCGTCTTACCTCAGCTTCCTCTTTCTTCCTGTCATACCCCTTGACTCCAATTCCTACCGGGAACACTTCTTTTAGGATTTCTACCAGAACTGTAAATCCCAGATGGGTTTCAGGTGGGCACCGTTGTAACATCCCCCGGAGGTTCAGGCCGACAGAATCGCGCTGTGAGTAGGTTTTCTGGCATCCAAGGCCAGCAGGGGAGGAGGCCCCCAAGTGCAGGGGTGAGGGGGTGGGCAGGTGCATCTTAGCCTCTGGACTCATTGTCCTCTGCACCTTCAAACCAAGCCTACACCCTCTGAGGAAAAGCATTTGCTTTCCTCAAATAGGTCAACAGCTTTCATCTAATTATTACTGATTCTTGCCTTCCTAGAGCCACTTTATCTCTTTAAGACATCTTTAGATATTTAATATTTCTAGCTGTTTTAGCTCTTATCAATGTTGCCTTGGTGTCTAAGTGTCCAGTGACTGGGCTGGAGCGACAGTACAGCAGGGAGGGCGCTTGCCTTGCACAAGGCCAACCTGGATTCAATCCCCGGTATCCCATATAGCCCCAGGAGCCCCGCTGGGAGCGACCCCTGAGTGCAGAGCCAGGAATAAGTTTCATGCTCCACTGGGTGTGACCCCCCAAACAAGAACTCAGTGACTGTATTCGTGCTCTGGGTCCTGGGCTCACCCCCTAAAAGTCTTCCTCAAAAAAAAAAAAAAGCCTTCTTATATGCTTCCTACACATAACAGCTTCCAGAACATTCTCTGAGACTAATTTTTAATCCCTCCCTGTGGCCTCCCAGAGTTATAATCAATCTACCCCTTCTTTATGTTTCCAACTCCACGGTGGCAATATCTGAGCTCGGCTAGCTGACATTAACCAAATAGTCCCGGGGGAGCATTTAAAGAGACAAAGTCTGCGACAGCAGAGAACTGCCTCTGGTGGGGCGCAGGCTCCCCTGAGGAGTCCAAAGCCTGTCTGCAAGGAGGGGCGGAGGCCAGACTTTTTATAGGAACGTCATGGCCTACACACCATTGCAGAGCAGGGCACAGGCTCCTGGCGCCTCCGCAGGCTGCCCCGGGCCTCTTTGGCTCACTCTCTGCTGGGCCGCGTTGTATCAAACGGTTCCTCCTAAGGCAAAGAAGGCTTGATTTGCCTCCATGTCCAAATGACTCCACTCAGGTCAACTCCTCCCCTGACTCCAAGGGAATACAGGCCGTGCTGTGTCCCTGCTCAGGGCCTTGTGTCCCGTCAATGGCCGGCCCCTTCCCCCCGCCAAGGAATGGACGTTTCATCTGACTTTTAACGTACAGCTCAAATGCCACCTTCTTTTAGCAGTTACCCAGTTATGCCAGTGCTGAGTGCCCACTAGCTATTGTCAGGGCAGGGATCGTGGATATATGGACGGTCCAGTTGCCCAGGACCTCTGGAGGGCAATGCCCTAGAGCCCAGACCTCATGAGGAATGTCTTGTATTTTCCTTCCCAACAAGAGAATGAAAGGATTGGCAGAAGGCTGGTGGGCCTGGAGTCCTTGTCCATGGAGGCCCCGGATCCGACCCTGTCACTTGGCGGTCCCCTAAGAGCCTCGGAGTAATTGTTGCCCTGGTGACCACCAGCACTGCCGGGCAAGAAGCTCACATTGCTGACCTGAGCTTGGAACTCTCGGGCCTGCTCGGCCAGGCTGAGCGTTCCCAGGGGTGACCACTGGGCCCCTGAGCATTGCGTGGGCCCTCCCCGCACCAAAAGAATTCCCGTTAGACTAGAGCATCTAGGCTAACGTTTGTATGACGCAGCTACTAAGCAGAAATCAGTGTTTGTGCATTTACACTTCACATTATCATTGGTAATTTTTTTGAATCATTGGTAAATTTAAGATAATTTCATCCACCTTCCTTTCCTTTCCCTATCTGTTGTTATTATCACTGAGGTCACATAGTTCATAGTAGTGTTAATGTTTATGCTTTTGGCGTACAAAGTTTCTGCACCTTCACAAACATCAAAGAATCCAAGACTGTCCACCACTGTCCTTAGGCTTCAGCCTGTCCCTTCCCTCCCGATGTCCCCAGCACATTGGAACCTTTGTTCTGTGGTCAGAGTCCAGGAAACCGTCTCCACCGGCCATTGTCTCTTCCCGGTCTTTGCTTTAGATCCCACATAGGAGTGAGGTCATCCAGCGTTTGTCCGTCTCTCTGATCTCACTTTACACGCTCTAGTTTCACCCAAGTGGTAGCAAAAGACCAGGTTCCACCTTTCCTTAGAACCAAGCAGCATCTCAATGAGTACATAGGTCACAATTTCTATAAAGAAAATTCTGTGCACATGGTTATTGTTCCCGTGCCCTGGTTATGGTACTCAGAGTGACAAGGAACATAAGAGTGTGTGTATCTTTCTGAATTAATGCTTGTATGTGCTTGGGACTGATGCCAAGGAGGGAAATTACTGGATCATATGGTAGTTCTGTTTTTAATTTGTTCTGAAGTCCTCCTGCTGTTTTCCACAAAGGCGGAACCAGACAGTGATCCATCGGAGAATGAAGGGTTTCCTGCCATCGCATCTCACCAACACTGCCAGCCACCCTCACGCTCTGACCTCTTTTTAAAATGTTTCCTTTAATCTTGACTTAATTTGAATCAAGTGCTTTATTAATTCTTCCTTCTTTCTATAAACTAGTTAATTATCACAGGCACAAATCTTTATGTAGTTACGTAACTGATTAAAAGTCATGAATATGTTTATACAGTCTAGAGTATTATTTTTACACTTTAAGCACTATTAATTCTGTTACCCTTACTGACTTTTGTATTACTCTGGCTGTGCATTTTCATTCTATAAATATTTGAATTTTTATGAGACATTTTCCAATATTGTTTCAAAAATTAATATTTATTTTTTGTTAATTTTTGTATTCTTTCTGCCTTTCCATTTTTAAATCTGATGTCATTTCTATTTAAACTTAAAGACCCTCTTCTTTCTCTTTTTTCCTTTCTTTCTTTCTTTTCTTTTTTTTTTTTTTTTTTTTTTGCTTTTTGGGTCACACCCAGCAATGCACAGGGGTCACTCCTGGCTCATGCACTCAGGAATCACCCCTGGCGGTGCTCAGGGGACCATATGGGATGCTGGGATTTGAACCCGGGTCGGCCGCGTGCAAGGCAAACACCCTAGCCACTGTGCTATCACTCCAGCCCCCTTTCTTTCTTTTCTTTCCTTTTTTCCTTCTTTCTTGTTCTTGGATCAAATTCACTCATGCTCAAGGTTACTCCTGACTCTACACTCAGGGATTATTTTTGGGGTACATATGGGATGCTGGGGATCGAATCTGGGTCGGCCATATGCAAGGCAAACGCCCTACCCACTGTACTACCTCTCCAGCTCCTACCTCTCGTTTCCTTCCTTTTTCTTTCCTTTTTTTTCCCTTTTGTTTGTTTCTGGGCCACACATTGCTGTGCTCAGGGCTTACTCCTGGATTTCAGGGATCAGGCCCCTAGCGGGCACCCACATGTGGTGCCAGAGACTGAACGTGTGTCAACTGTATGTCAGACCGACACCCTACCTTCTGTACCATCTCTTAGCTCTTCTTTAGTATCTCACTAACTCAAGGCTGCCAGAAGCTTCATGTTTGAACTTAAGCTTTTCTTTTTTTATTTTTCCCCCCTTCAAATTCAGATATTTATTTTTTATTCCAACTCACTACACTGGTATTTTTTCTTAAGTCTTTCTTATATGTATTAGTGTTTTGATTTTAAGCAGTATTACTGTTAGTAGTATGATTATGTTGCCATCATTTGTAATTATTTAGTATTAATAGTAGTAGCATTAACAGATATAAAATGATTCTATATACTATATGGCATTAAAAGTAATGGATTGTTACTGCTAGTGTATTCCTGTCGTAATGATACTGATAATAATATTAGTAGTAACACTTCAGGTGTACAGTTACTACACACACCACTGCCAGAGTCCGAGTCCCTCCACTTAACATTCCTCACCCCCTCCCTGCACCCTACCATTCCAAACTTAATTTTTTCTGAATAAATCTTAATTCTGGAACAACTTTGCTGTTGACTGTAGAATTCTGTTTGGATTTTATTTTTTTGCTTTTTGGGTCACACCTGGCTCTGCACAGGGGTTACTCCTGGCTCTGCACTCAGGAATTATCCCTGGTGGTGCTCAGGGGACCATATGGGATGCTGGGAATCGAACCCGGGTCAGTCGCGTGCAAAGCAAACGCCCTACCCGCTGTGCTATCGCTCCAGCCCCTCTGGTTGGATTTTTTTTAACCGCTTTAAAAATGTGTTCCTCTGTTCCTTTACGTTGTGACCTCAGCTCTCGGCCATTTCTTGTGTATTTAGTCTGTTTCTGCTAAAACTCTTCATTATCTCCAAGGTTAAACTCGTGGTCTGTTGTTGTTTCCTGTAAACACTGTGAATGAATCACCACAATGAAATTAATGAACTCACTCATCACCTCGGGTAGTTTGTGCGCATGTGTGTGTTGAAAATATTTGGGAGCTACTCTCCTTTTATTTTTAGGTTCAAATATCTTATTTTTTCACAGTTACAAAGTTGTTCGTGATCAGGTTTCAGTCATATAATGTTCCAACACCCATGCCTTTGCCAGTGTACATTTCCCACCACCAATGTCCCCAGTGTCCCTCCTGCCCACCTCCCTGCCTCTACAGCTCTATGGCAGGCACCTCTCTCTCTCTGTCCCTCTGTCCCTCTGTTCCCCCCTCCTCTCTCTCTCTCCATTCCTGCAAAGCTCAAGCCGACAATACCTCCTTACTGACTACAGTCACCATACTGTACATTGTGCCCCCAAAGTCACTCCCCTTAATGCTGAGAGTTTGACCACTCCCTCCCTCCCCCAGCCCTGCAGCCCCTGTTCCACCCCTGGGACCTGTGCACTTGCTGTCAGATTCCACATGGAAGTGAGGAGGACGCTGTTTCTGATTTTCCCTGACTCACTGTTTCCACTTAGCCTGACATCCTCTGAATGCTCCCCCATGCTTGCAGATCCAAGGACTTCCTTCTTCTTTTAGGGCTAACTACTACAGTGGCGTCCACTGGCCCCTCTGTCTTGATCCATCTGTCTGTCAACCTTTTGCTTCCCTATCTTGGTCATTTTAAACAGGGCTGCAAGGAACACAGCAACGTGGCAATCTCTGGGAAAACAATTTCATTCCTTCAGTTCTGTCCCCAGGACTGGCAGTGCTAGTTCATATGACCTGGTGTCTTATTTGTTCAATAATCCTGTTCTATCAACAGTTCTATTCTATCAGTAGTCCTATTTGTTCAATAATCCTATCAGTAGTTCTCTGGTTAATTTTTTGAGGAACTTTATACTTTCCACAAAAGTTTTACCAATTTACATTGCCATCAGGTGTTCAGTTTTCTTTCTGACACCCTCACCAATAATTGTTCTCGATCTAACAGGTACTATCCCAGAAGGTACTAAGTGCTAATTCACTGTGGCTTTGGTGATGGGTATCAAATACCCATTCATATATATGATCAGACATCGTATGGTCCTTCAGATCCTTTGCCCTTTCTTCAGTGAGGTTATTGTCTGGTGTTCTCTATCTACAAAATCTTATATATTAATTCCTCATATATTTTGAATATTAATTAATCAGAAATAGGGTTTGCAAATATTTCGCCCTTTCTGTACGTTGCCTTTTCATTTTGTTGGCTGTTTTCTTTGCTGTGCAGTCTTTTAGCTTGATGTAGTCACACTTATTTTTGTACTTATTTTCTGTGATTTGGTGTCATATCTAGGCCACAGAATTAGTTCAGGGATAGAGTGTATGACTTGCCTACGTCTAGGATCTAGGGTTTCAATCCCCGTCACCATAATACATGATAAATAATCATTTTTAAAAATTGAAAGTCATTGGGCCAGAGAAATAATACAGAGATTCAGGGCCTTTGCCTTGAACATAATCAACCCTGGTTCAATTCCTGGTACTACATGTGGTCCTCTGAGAACTAGCAGGAGTGACCCGTGGACACAGAACCAGGAGTAAACCTCAAACCCCACACGTTGTAGCCCTAAAACAAAAAAAGGAGAAAGTCATTGCCAAAACCAGTATCAAAAAAGTTTTTGTCTTGGGGGCTGGAACAATAGCACAGCAGGTAGGGCGTTTGCCCTTGCATGCAGACAACCGAGGTTCAATTCCCAGCATCCCATAGGGTCCCCCAAGCACTGCCAGGGGTAATTCCTGAGTGCAGAGCCAAGAGTATCCCCTGTGCATCATCGGGTGTGACCCAAAATGCAAAAAACAAACTAACAAACAAACAAGTTTTTGTCTCAATGTTTTCTTCTAGAAAGTTTATAGTTTCTGATCTTCTATTTAATTATGGCAGGGGCAGGGAGTTGTTTGTGTTTGGGGTCATACCTACCATTGGTCAGGGTAGCTCCAATGCATTCCTGGCTCTATGCTCAGGAATCACTCCTACCAGGAATCACTCCCAGATATGGTACCAAAGTACAGGAAACAAAACAAAAACAAAAATAAGTGTGACTCCATCAAACTAAAAGACTCTGTACAGCAAAGAAAACGGTCAACAAAATGAAATATGGGACCCTATGGATGCAGAGGATCAAACCTGGGCCAGATGTGTGTCAGGCAGGTGCCCTGCCACCGTGCTCTCCTCCAATCTCTCCATCTAAGTCTTTAAGCCTTCACGTAAATATATGCATGTGCTGTAAGATAATGACCTAATTCTATTCTTTTGAAATTCTTACTTATTTTTGAACCAAAGTTCCTACATTTGGATGTTGCCGGAAGCCACGCGCATCAGGTAGCAGGGTGTGGGAACAGCGCCCGCTGACCCAAGAACTTGGGTTCTGGTGTATGTGAGCTGGGCCCCTCTCAGTGTAGATATCTGATTTCTACCAAAGTCAATGGTTACAAAATCAGTTCATTTAATCTACTGAATTTATCAGGCTTGCTTCATTCGGGGGACCAAGAACTCCTAACCACCACCCCACCCCCATAAGACGCATTTTCAAAAGGACCTGCTATGTTCGTTTCTACTTCTCAGATTCCAGCGGGAGATGTTTGAAATATCTGAGGCCGACTCCCTCGTCCGGGGTGCAGTGGGGTCTGAGGCGTGGCCACGGGGGTTGACAGACTCTCCTCACATCGTCTGCCTCTCCCAGTGTTCTGGTTCTCCTAGCTCTGACCCCCAGGTTCTCTGAGGGCAGGCATGGTCTCCTCCTCAGGGCTCCACAGGGAATCCTGCACCCCAAGAAGAAGAGGCATCGTCGTCATCGTGCAAGCAGAGTGACGGCCAGTGGATCCGGCCAGAGGCCTGAGGGTAGTGGCAGGGCCAGTGGCTTCTTCTCCTGGTGACAGTTTTCATTCTAGGAACCAGGAGATTGCACAGAGGTTCAGACACCTGCCAGGCGTGTGGGTTGGACCCTCAGAACCACAGGGACAGCCATGGAGGCCCTGGAGCTGGGCCTGAGCCAAGTCACATCCTCGGGGGCTTGCAGTGACTACCGGCTGGATTGGCAGAGTGGGTGGAGCCAGTCCCCGAGTCACCTAAGCATGACCCCGGGCCCCCCTTCTAAAAACAATTGCAGGAGAACACGGCTTCTCTTCCATGGCTTCGGGCTTACCTGTCACTGCTCTTTGCATCCTGAAGGCTCTCAGTAGACACCTTGTGAATAAAACAAGCGCCAGCTAACTGGGCCCAAACTTGCCCCCAGAAGAGCCCAGTTGTTTCAGAGGCCTAGTGTGTCCCCACATGGCCTTGGGTACAGCCTCTGGCCCGTGATGGGCAACTTGAGGTGGCTCTCTGCTCTGCGAATATGGACACCCCAGGTGGCCGCTAGAGCCGGCTGCCCCGGGGAGCCACGTGTGTCTCCCATCTTTTAAAAATCCAGTTAGGAATCTTTTTCTACGAGGAAAACGGGTTCCTCATTTGAAATGGGCATTTGTCTTGCAAGCAGCCGGCTCTGGGTTCAATCCCAGCATCACAGTCCCCCCGAGCACTGCCAGGCGTGCAGAGGCAGGAGCAATCCCTGACTGAGCATGGCCAGGTGTGGCCAAAAAGAAAATAATAATTGTGAGCTTTTATGCCTTTATTCACTTAAAAAGAAATTTGCGTTTTGACGCTTTCTGACTTTACTGAAAGGCTTGGGCTGGAGCGAAAGCGTAGCGGGAAGGGCATTTGCCTTGCACGCAGCCAACCTGGGTTTGATTCCCCGTCCCTCTCCGAGAGCCCAGCAAGCTACCGAGAGTATCCCGCCCGCATGGCAGAGCCTGGAAAGCTACCCGTGGCGTATTCGATATGCCAAGAACAGTAACAACACATCTCACAATGGAGACGTTACTGGTGCCCACTTGAACAAATCAATGAACAAGGGAATGACAGTGCGACAGTGCTACAGTGCTACTGAAAGGCTTATGAGGAAGCGGGGGAAAAAAAATCTGCCAGGCTGAGGAGCCCGCCGAGGGCTCAGCCAAGGTGCTTTGCATGTGAGAGGCAAGGGTTCCATTCCCACCACTGCCTGGCTTCCTGCGTACCTCCAGGAGGGACCTACCTCGTGCCACTCTGGGACACACAAGATTGCCAAGTGTCACCCCCTCAACAACAAGGTAAAAAGGAAACAGAAACATCGCAGAGGGGCCTAGCCGAAGCCCGGAATGAGACAAAGAAAGAGAACACTGAGGAAGGCGAGGAGGAGAAGAACGCTATGCCCCGGGGAGAAACTCAGGTGCGCCCTGAAAATTCTAAATTAGCCATAATCACCTGGGGACGGCAAATTAGAAAACTGGTTACACGTCTGTGAGCCACAATAACAAGCGAGTGTGAGTCCAGGTCCGTAACTGCTGGTAACAATTAAACTCAGTGGCAGTAGCAGCTGCTCCCATCCACGGCAGAAACACGGGGAAACAAAATCTAGCTACGTTCCCATTTTGATGAAGTTTTGTGAAACAATTGGGGACTAATATATAGAAAAAAATGTATATCATTGTTCCTTCTATATACGTCTGTTTCTTCAATTATACTCAATACAGAGGGACACATTTCCCTAAACTTCCCGTTAATATTATGCTTCTGGCTCCTTCTAAGCCAAATCTCAGTGGAAAAACATTCCCGGGTATCACTGGCACCGATAAGCACTGGTCATAGATGCGTAACATAGAGGTTTCCACCTTAAAATATCCCTCTTTCCGTGCCACTGGACCCCAGCCGTGCTGTTTTATCTGGGGCACCCCAGAGGAGGGCGGGTAAGGCCCCTCCCTGCCCCGAGGGACCCAGCCTGACAGCCGAAAACCTCCAGAACTCAACTGGCACCAGGCTCACGGCCACTCCCCACACTCGGGCTGAGGCTCACCCACGAGTGAACCTATTCCTGGACCGCACGGTCTCAGACCTCACACACCCAGACTCCAAGAGCAGCACCCCACATCTGAGGGGGTTTAAAGTAGGAGGCACCCGATCTTAGAAGGAAATATATATTTTTATTTATTTATTTTTTTGCTTTTTGGGTCACACCTGGCAATGCACAGGGGTCACTCCTGGCTCTGCACTCAGGAATCACTCCTGGCGGTGCTCAGGGGACCATATGGGATGCTGGGAATCGAACCCGGGTCGGCCGAGTGCAAGGCAAACGCCCTACCTGCTGAGCTATTGCTCCAACCCCAGAAGGAAATATATTTTTACAGATACAGACATAGATATAAGCACACAAGGCTCAATCTAACACATGTTAGTAATCTCTTATAGAAGGGCTTAATGGCTCCTGAGAGAAATTCAACAATCTTCACACACTTTCCCCTAAGAGAACATTTTTGGAGCATTTTCAGTGGTTTACTCATAGCAAATAACACAAAATAAATTATTTCGGTTCTGCCTTAGGGCAGGGGTTGGGGTGTGAGCTGGAAACATCCAGAAAGTGGTGATGGGAAGGTGTAATGGGGGTGGGAGTGGTATTTGAATGTCAAATGCAATCAAATGTTGTGAACTACTTTAAAGAAATAAAACACAATTTTAAAATGAATAAATTTGGGGGGAGTTTTTTGGGTCACACCCGGCGATGCACAGGGGCTACTCCTGGCTCTGCACTCAGGAATCACTCCTGGCGGTGCTTGGGGGATCATATGGGATGCTGGGAATCAAACCCGGGTCGGCCGTGTGCAAGGCAAACGCCCTATCCCCTTTGCTATTGCTCCAGCCTCTAAAATGAATAAATTTTTTTTTAAATGTTAAATATCTCTCTTAGAAACTGAACTTGGGAGATGTTTACTTTAGAGACAGGAATGCATTTGCCCGTAGCTTACAAAACCACCCATTTGTGAAATCTGTTTTTCTCCACTGTCATCAAAGCCAGCATCTTGCAAATAGACCTTCGGGCAGTCTCGGTGCCCGGGAGAGAACCAGGACCTGGGCGAACTCACACACAGTGTGGCAGCAGGGAGGAGAGTCCAGCCACGGACAGCTGTGCTGTCACCCACCAAGGGCACACAGGTGGCCCTTCCTGATCCAAGGCCTGGCTCGACAGGACTGCCAGGGACGGAGGGACACAGGCTGTAATTTGCAGGGTAAACGGCGGTGACAAGAACAAATGACCTGCACGTGAACCTGGCTTTGAAGTGGAAGTTTCTCTCTGTGGCTGCAGCCACGGCACGCGGACAAGCCAAATGTCCTTCATGGCCCAAGTGCTGCCCCCCGGCCCCATCACTCTCTGCCCCTTTCTCTGACTGAACACGTTTCTCCGGACTCACCCCCAACCTGTCCACGACAGATCAGGAAACGGGAGAAAACCCTAGGGGACGGTTTTAGAGGGCATCAGAGACCCTGGAGGCTGGAGGCGTCCCCAGACTGCTCAGCCCTTCCCTCTGACTTCCGTGCCGCCCTCCTCCTGAGACCGGGGGCCACCCCCGTCGGACAGGCGGGCACGGTGCCCACTGTAGCCTGGCCCAGCCTCGGCTCAGTCCTGCCGTGCCTCCCTCCCTGACTTCCCGGATCCTGGCCAAGTCCTGAGCCCAAGGTGCACGGAGCCACTGAATCGTGGCAGCCGGAGGGGGGAGAGGAATGTGTTGGTGAAAACGATGAAACCAACCCATTAGCGAGCCCACCCAAACAAAGGGGAACCGAAGTCGGCTTTCACCTGTGGCATTGGCTGGCCTAACAGCCAGGGAGCCTTCTAGAATCACCGCTCCCGCTCCCTGGCCCTGCCCCCTGCTGCATTCTCCTTCTTACACATCCTGGCGCTCCTGCACTGCGTGTGTCTGTGCCGTGGGGGCCGCTTGCCCCCTGCCCCCACCTCTGCAGACTGGAGGGCCAAAGGGAATGATGGTTTCCTCTGCCACACCCATGCCAGCGCTGGCCGGCCGTGAAAGCTGAATGTGCTGGTTGTGGGTAGAGGGCGACTGTGGCACTCATTCCCGTGGCTCATTTCCAAGACCCCTCCCACCCCCCCCCCACTTCCCTTTCATGCACTCATCAAAGGCTGGCAGGAGACGTGGCCTGGGTGGGCCCCCCTGGGGCCGGTTCTCTGCCCTGCATTGTCCAGCAAGGGTTGTGGGTGACGGTGTCTCTTCTCTTCCACCCGCACTTACAGTCAGTTTCCTAATTTCACGTTGACTTCACAGTAGCTGACCCTGCACTTGGCAGGACTGAATTACTGCAGCTTAAACAGCATCTGACTGGGGCCCAGGAAGAAACAAGGAGAATGTATGGCGATTACAGCACTGTTCACAATAGCCAAAATCTGGAAACACCCTGAGTGCCCAAGAACACACGACTGGTTAAAGACACTCTGGTACATCCACACAATGGAATACTATGCAGCTATTAAGAGAGACAAAGTCATGAAATTTGCTTATAAGTGGATGGACATGGAGAGTATCATGCTAAGTGAAATGAGTCAGAAAGAGAGGGACAGACATAGAAGGACTGCACTCATCTGTGGTATATAAAATAACACAATATGAGACTGACACCCAAGGACAGTAGACACAAGGGCCAGGAATATTGCTCCATAGCTGGAAACCTGTCTCATGAGCTGGAGGAGAAGGCAGCTGGGATAGAGAAGGGATCACGAAGTCAATGATGGTTGGAGGAATCAGTCAGGATGGGAGATGTGTGCTGAAAGTAGATAAAGGACCAAACATGATAACCTCACGATATCTGTATTGCAAACCATCATGCACAAAAGTAGAGAGAGAGTATGGGGTAAATTGTCTGCCATGGAGGCAGGGGGAGGGTGGGAAAGGGGGGGTATACTGGGGACATTGATGGTGGAGATTGTGCACTGGTGGAGAGATGGGTATTTGATCATTTTATGACTGAAACTCAAACATGAAAGCTTGTAACTGTATCTCATGGTGACTCAATAAAAAAATTAATTTATTTTAAAAAGAAAAGAAATAAGGAGACTGGCAGCTCCCATGTCCTGAGTGCGTCCCCAGTCCCGTGCACAGCACCCCCTCGCCCCGTGGACACCCTCAGTGCACCAGGAGGCAGGTCCTGTTACTACCCCCAGTTTCCCAGCAGGCAAGGGAGGACAAGAGAAACCGTGGACCGAAGGTCACGTGGTCGGTAAATCACTGCATCCGGGTCCAACAGCAGAGATGTCTGTGCTTCAGGGAGGAAGGGAGGAAACAGCCGGGCAGGTTGGGGGTGCGGCGGGGGGGGGGGGGTGCAGCCAAATCTGCATTTTGCAGGACCGCCAGCTGTAAGGAAGAAACTTTCAGCTTTTAAAAATGGGATTTTTCCAACTGCCGTTTCCGTGTGAAAGAATGCATTCGGGGCTCAGCGCTTCTGAGTCATACGATGGAGATGAACAGGTCACCGTGGAGACTGAGCACCTAACCGCGGCTCCTGCACGGACCCAGAGACCGTTCCCTCTCCGGCTCCAGGCCCCAGAATCCCCACAGAAAGTCTGTTTTGTTTGTACTTGTGGGGAGGGGCCACAACTGGTGATGCTCAGTGCTTCCTCCTAGCTCAGTGCTCAGGGGTCACTCCTGGCAGCACTGGGAGACCCAGGTATCAAGCAGGGACCAGCTGTGTGCCAGGCAAGGGCCTTCCTACTGCAGGTACGGACCAGCTGCACGCAAGGCAAGCGCCTTTGAATCCTTGTACTATCTCTCCGGTTCAAAGTTTCTGGCCCAAAGCTTATTCGTTTGGGGAGCTGGGGCCCCACCCAGCTGTGCTCAGGGCTCGCCCCCGGTAGGCTCAGTGCGGGCAGTCAGGCCCAGGGAGGTTGTTCGAAAGGCGAACACCCGAGTCCCTGTACTTTCCCTCCAGCCCCAGGACACAAGGTCTAAACGGATCCGCGCTGCCTCCCTCTTTGTCCTCGTGGGTCTGACGTGCAAATCACGGTTCTCAACTCATCAGTGGTGATGTCACCAACGGAGGCAGCAGAACCCGCAGGAACAGAGGAAACGGCTGTGAAGGCCGGGCTCACGGCGGCCCGAGTGAGACGGCCCAGGTGAGGCGCATCCTGTGAGGACACCTGGGCCAGGAAGGGGACAGTGTGTGAACGAGTCACCCCTGGGGAGCAGAGAGCACAGGCTCGGCCCAGCGGTGTCTCAGGTGAAGCCCATCCCTGGCTGAGGAGCCTGTTCCCAGCTGCTGGCCTTGGGGGTGGAAGGGGCAGGCTCCGACTCCCCGGGTGGACAGGCGGCCCAGCGCATGGCCCAAGGGCCTTGTCCTGAGTCACCAGTCACTGTCTTGACCTGTCAAACTGCTTGAGGAATGGGGCTCCCATCTCCGCTCTAACTTCCTGCACGCTGGGGTGAGTCACTCAACGACTCCGGTTTCCTTCCTGCCCCGGAAAATGGGGCTGTCAGCACTTCCTCAGCCCATGTCCTTGGGCCTGTCATGCAGGACAAAGTCCGTCCAAGAATGCAAAAGTCCCCCAGAAGCGGGCACTTGGCTGGCCGGGACCAGCATAGTCCAGGGCTCACTTGCGGCCTCTGAACAATGTATGAGGTGCCGCAGTGCAGCCAACAGTGCGGCATCGAGTGGTTTTATTCTCAGACATGTCACCATGTCAAGATCGACAAGACTATGTAAAATATTCTCTTAGAGCCAGGCCACTTCTGAGGAATATTTTCTTTTCTTTTTTTAAAAAAATTAATAGTTTATTTTTAATTAGTGAGTCACCGTGAGGGTACAGTTACAGATTTATACATTTTTGTGCTCATGTTTCCCCCATACAAAGTTCGAGAACCCATCCCTTCACCAGTGCCCACTCTCCACCACCAGTAAACCCAGCATCCCTCCCCCCCTCCCCAGTCCCGTCTCCCCCCGCCCCACACTGCCAATATGGCAGGGTATTCCCTTTTGTTCTCTCTCTCTGATTAGGTGTTGTGGTTTGCAATAAAGGTGTTGAGAGGCCATTGTGTTCAGTCTGAGGAATATTTTCAAAAACCCAATATCATTGAAGAAGGAAGCGGGCCGACAAACCAGGTGCTGTGTTTTGCATCCCGTGGGATAACGAGAGCTGGAGCAGAAAGCAGACTTCATTTGTTGACCGGTTACAACAGCCCTGACGCATTCCTGATTCTATCACAAAGAATTAGCAGGAGTGACAGAACATCCTAACCCGCCCCAGGCCGCCTTCACCAGGGCAACTCGGAAGGGGGCGGGTTGTGCTTCCCTCCCCACCCCCGCAGAGCCCCAGCAGCCGGAAACCTCCAGCACCCAACCACTGCCATGCTCACAGACGCTCTCCACAGGCTTAGGCGAGCCTCACCCTCAGGGGAATCTGCAGAAAAGCCCAGGTATGCAGGACCCATGACTGAAATCTCCGAGCTGCTCAGAGCAGGGCTGGGCCTCCTCCCTCCATCTCCCAAATTTGCCAGTGGCTTGGCAGCCACAGCCACAAACTGCCCCATGGCACCATATAATCTCATCAGTGGCCATGACCCAGAGACTCAGAAATAAAACTCCCGGAAGAGAGCTCTATAGGCCTCACCCATGGGTGAATCTGCCCTATAATCTAGATTTTAGAATTCCTGGAACACCTCTCATACTCTACACACTGACATACCAAAAGTAGCACACAACATTTGATGGGTTTAACAAACATGTCCATAATCTCTTATATCTCTTATACAAGGGCTTAAGGGCTCCAGGATGAAATACAACAATCTTCACACACTTTCGACTAAGGAAACTTTATTGGGCCATTTTCAGTGGATTATTCATAATAAGCAATGCAAGATTAATGGTTTCGTTTCTGCTTGGGGGGCACATTTTGGGATTTGGGGTGGAAGCATTTGAAATATGGTGGTGGGAAGGTGCAATGGTGGTGGGACTGGTGTTTGAATATTAAATGTAATGAAATATTGGGCTGAAGCAATAGCACAGCGGTAGGACATTCGCCTTTCACTCGGCCAACCCAGGTTCGATTCCTCCGCCCCTCTCGGAGAGCCCGGCAAGCTACCAAGAGTATCGCGCCCGCACGGCAGAGCCTGGAAAGCTACCCGTGGCATATTGAATATTCCAAAAACAGTAACAATAAGTCTCTCAATGAGAGACGTTACTGGTGCCCCCTCGAACAAATCGATGAGCAACGGGATGACAGTGACAGTGACAGAATGAATTATTATGAACAACTTTATAAAAATAAAATTAAAAAACAAAAGAATTAGCAGGAGCTTCCCTTGTGCCTGGTATGACTCGGGGAGCGGGAATGAGACCTGGGCGCAGAGCCCCCTCCTTACCTGCTGGTCTGATGGCAGAGGCAAGCCAGTGGTCGCCCTAATGAATGCAAGTAGTGCCGTTTGCAAAGGTGAGTGGAGGAGCACTGGGGATTTCCATCAGCAGGGGAAACTTCCTGAGGATTTCCACTGTGACACTGCGGGGAGCTCAGCTGGAGGAACACCCAGGAAACGGGAGGCGCTGCTGGAGATGGCCTGGCTAACGGTCAATGGCCAGAGGGAGATTTCAGGCCTTGGCGATGGCCCTGCAGGGAAGTGAGACCAAAATGTAAGTCCCTTATTGAGGACCACTGAGAAACTAAAGAGGGCGTCGACAGAGCCCCCAAACAAACGTGGGGTCCAGCTAAGCACAGCACAGCCCAGCCGGCCTGGTCCTCTCTGAGGAAACAGAGCACAGGGCATTAGGAGACAGGGAAGCCTGCAGGGCAGCACCCCGACTGCATGTCCATTGTGACCGACTGTGGAAAAGCTAGAAAGCTGTGTTAGGGCTCTTTATGGGAGCGATTTCATTTCACTTTATTTCAACCACGGTAGGCTGGGCCAGAGCTAGAACAGGGGCTCAGGCACTAACCCTGCTCAAGGCAAACGAGTTCAGCCTGGCATTGCATAGAGTTTCCCGAGGCTGGCCCTGGGCACTGGGGAGTGGCCGGGAGAAAGGCAGAAAGGTGCAAGGGCTACAGTATTTACTTGCCTTGTATGTGGCTCAACCCTTTTTTTTTTTAATTGCATCATCGTGAGAACAGTTACAAAGCTTTCGGATTTAAGTCATACAATGATCAAACACCCATCCCTTCACCAGTGCACATGTTCCACCACCAAGAACCTCAGTAAACCCCCCATCCCACCCCTCACCCTGCCTGTGTGGCGGATGATTTTCACTTTACTCTCTCTTTACTTTGATTACATCCAATGTTTGAACCCCCTATTATTATTTGGAATTTCCCCCCAACAATCAGACCTGCTGAAAAGGCATCATTAGATAATTTGTTTTCTATTGCTGGTAATGAAGAGCATATGATTTTGGATTTCTGGTATTTTAGTAATTAAGTCCAGAGTGATTTCTGCCAGAAGCCGCTGGGCTCTGAAATTGGTTTGTGTGCCTCTGGGATCATGGCCGTTCAGGAGTGGAGGAGCCATTTGTGGACGGCCACTCAGGGTCACGTCTGGGTGGGGAACAGCGCCGGTACCGCCAGGCCCCACCCCGTCCTGAGATTTCCCGTGGGCCCCCTCCCTGCAAACTCATACCTCTGTCCAATGGGCCCTGAAAGATGGCGTCGACCCAATTTAAATCCCCACACCGCATATAATCTCTTGAGCACCACCAGGAGTGGCCCCTAGGCACAGCCGGGCATGTTTCAAAAATAAAGGAGTGAAAATCAATACATTTACTGATTTGTGTTGGTCATCCTGAGTCTGGTGGCCCCTCGGGATGGTTCCTTCTGAAAATGAAACCAGGACTGTAGAGGCTTCTCAGCTGGAGGGGTTTGGCCTCTCTGCCCTGCTGGCTTTCTTGGTGCCAGCGTCCCGGTGACCTAGAACTTGGCCCTGAAGGTGTGCCAAGGCATAGGTGAAGGGGCGTTCCTGACTTTGTACCTCCCTATCCAAGCCTGGCTGAACTGCCGAGCGGAGCTGCCAGCTTTCCAGCTCCCAGGGATCCAGCCAGCCCATCACTTAGAGGGTGACCCACGCTCAAACCCAGATTCTTCACCTGCATCCAGGTGCTCTCGGTCAAGATCTTCAGTTAGTTAGTAAGATATAAACTCATTTACAAGATAGTTAAGACGAGGCCAGGGCGTCACTCAGCAGGAAAGCACTTGCCTTGCATGTGTGAGGCCCTGGATTTAAACTCCAGCATGAAAAATAATAACAAGAGGCTGGAGCATTAGAACAGCGGGTAGGGCACTTGCCTTGCACATGGCTGACCTGAGGTCAATCCCAGGGACCCCATATAGACCCCAAGCCCCACCAAGAGTGATCTCAGAGTGCAGAGTTAGGAGTAAGTACTGAGCACCACTGGGTGTGACCCCAAAACCAAAAAAAAAAAAAAAAGAACAAACCCTATAGTACATATAAATAATACATGAAGATTTTAATAAATCTGATAATAGCATCTGGTGAATCTCAGGGATTTTCTAAACATATAGAGATGTTCTTATTTTTCCAGAAACAAATTACATTGTTCATCTTCTTTTCGCCTTTACTAATAACTGAAGATAATACCATTTGGTTTGCTTGTTTTGGGGCAACACCTGGCAGTACTCAGGGCTTACTCCTGGTTCTGTGCTCAGAGATCACTTCTGGAAGACTTTAGGGAACATAAGGATTGCCAGAGATAGAACCCAGGTCATCCACAAGCAAGGCAAATGCCCTGCCCTCTGTATTGTCTTTCTGGTCCAGATAGTACCTTTTTTCTTTCTTTTTTTTTAACAGGCTACTTGGTCTTGGATTTGTAAGATGGTCTCAGTACCATCTTACAATGCATGCACACATTGCATTGCACTCGTGTGAATGTGCCAGCAAAATACATTCCTGAAAGTCGAGATGCTAAGTCCAAGGTTATAGCCATTTTCCATTTTGCTATCAATCACCAGGTCAGCCTGGCTGTGGAAAGAAACCTTGATTTCCTCATGTCTGCAAACAGGATAGTAGCGAGTGTCTGCCGTTTCCTACAGGGGCTAGAGGAGGTGAAGGCACTCGAAGTCTCTTATATACCCAGGGAGCAGTAAGTGAGTGTTGACCTCAACCTTCCTCTCACTCAGAACAATAGTGTTCACAAATGTTTAGATGGCTCTGGCTTTGGCCATGAATTCAGCAAACACAAAGATTCACAGGAAGTTCTGAGGCACTATGTCCATTTTAAATGGGGAATGGAACTCCACTGATGTATGTAACTAGTCGACTCTCTGGAGAGACCAAAGAGAATATTTTTGAAATAACTCACATTTGATATTAACTTCAATGTTAATATTGAAGTGTAGTGATAGTTCACTTTTTAACCTACATATCGCTGATAGTAAAATGAAAGCAAATGGAGCCGGAGAGACAGTATAGGGTAAGGCACTTGCCTTGCATGCTGCTGACCCAGGTTTTATCCCTGGCTCCAGATATGGTTCACAGAGCACTGCTAGGAGTAATCCCTGAGCACAGAGTCAGGAATAAACTCTGAGCACTGTGTTTGGCCCCAAAACAAAATTAAACAAACAAGTATACATAAGATAGATGGCCATAGAGAGTATCATGCTAAGTGAAATGAGTCAAAAGAGAGAGACGAACACGACTGCACTCCTTTGTGGAATATAAAATATCATAATATGGGACTAACACCCAAGGACAGTAGAGACAAGAGCCAGGAATATTGCTCCATGGTTGGCAGCCTGCCTCATGAGCTGGGGGAGAAGGCAGCTGGGGTAGAGAAGGGATCACTAAGTCAAGGATGATTGGAGGGATCGGTCGGGATGGGAGATGTGTGCTGAAAGTAGATAAAGGACCAAACATGATGTCCTCTTATTATTTGTATTGCAAACCATAATACTCATAAGTAGAGAGAAAGAGGGAAATTGTGGGCCATAGAGGCAGGGAGAGGGGTGGGACGGTGGGGGCTGGGGAGGTGGATACTGGGGACATTGGTGGTGGAAAATGTGCACTGGTGGAGGAATGGGTGTTCAATCATTGTATGACTGAAACTCAAATGAAAAATTTGCAATTGTAGCTCATAGTGATTCAAAAAAAGAAGATAGATGGCCAGTAGGCATATCATATCATACCAGTGAGAATGGCACACAGCAAAAAGACTGCAAACAAGCAGTCTGGGCAGGGTTGTGGGGAAAAGGAAGCCCCGTTCCCAGCTGATGGAAATGCCGTCTGGCTCAGCTTTACGGAAAACAAGTACGGCTGCTGGAGTCCCCATGTGACCTGGCGACGGCGCCTACCCCCAAATGCAAAAACATTAATTTGAAACTATACCTATGCATACCTGTGTCTGTTGCTGTGCTAAGCAGAATAGCCAGGAAAGAGAAACAACCCAAATGTCCAGTGACAGATGGATGGAAAAAGGAGTGATGCATATATATACACAACGGGATATTGCAGTTGTGAGAAAGAATGAAATCATGCCGTCTGCTGTAATGTGCGTGGAACTGGAGGGCACTGCGTTCAGTAAAATAGGTCAGAGGGAGAACGAATACCAGATGATCTCATTCCTCTGTAGCATGAAGAGACACAAAACAAGAAGAAGACAGAATCAGATGAACATCAACCCTTGGCCTTTGATTGCAGGACTGAGATTGCCAGTCTCAGCAAGGGTGAGGAGGAGACTTTGTGTGTGTGTGTGTGTGTGTGTGTGTGTGTGTGTGAGTGTGTGTGTGAGTGTGTGTGAGTTTGTGTTGGGGGGAGGGTGGGAGAGTGGCACGGGAGGACACAGGGAGGACACAGACCGAAAGTGACACAAGGACAGTGGGGGAAGGTCTTGGGAATTTGAGTGGTGGTGAAGGTGCAGTGACCTCAAACATCAAGGCCACAGATGTTAACACTATTATGGCCGTTACCTAAATAAGATATACGTAGTATGTGCTGGGTTGATTGATCAGGGAAGCGCTGTCTTCCAAAGACTGGCGAGTGAGTAACCAATCCCACCCCTGGGCCTTATCTGAGGAATCTTAAAAGGCTCATTCACAGGGCCATCTGGACCCCTCTGCCACACTATTCACAGTGCCAAACCTGGGATCAACCTCAGGCCCACCCCCAGAGGACTGGAGAAAGCAGCTGTGGTACTCACAGACTCAAAGGGAGACTGCTCTGCATTCAAAGAGATGCAGTTGTGCTGTTTGGGAGGGGAAAGGGATGGAACAGAGGTGATGGTGTGCAGAGGACTGAGTCAGGAAGTGAAAAACAATTACCAGACGGCTTCACTTCAGGTGGGATACAAACAAAGCAAAGCCCAATAAAAGCTTTTTTTCTTGGTGAAAACCAGGGGGGTTACCAGAGTCAAGGGGTAGGGGAGGCCGGAGCTCTAGAGGGGTCTTTTGGCGGAGCAATGCCTCTGCCGCCTCTGGGATTCTGCTGTGTAGATGGGAACTGAGGATGAAGGAATAAAAGAGGGGCGTGGGGTGAAGGAGGAAAAGGAGGGTTACGGTGAACAGGTAAATCAGGACAGGAAAGAAAACCCACTAGGATTTGGAGACACAATCGACTAAGTGGCTGACACTGACTCATTTATTTATTTATTTATTTATTTATTTATTTATTTATTTTTTGCTTTTTGGGTCACACCCAGCGATGCTCAGGGGTTACTCCTGGCTTTGCACTCAGGAATTACTCCTGGCGGTGCTTGGGGGACCATATGGGATGCCAGGGATTGAACCTGGGTCGGCTGAGTGCAAGGCAAACGCCTTACCAGCTGTGCTATCGCTCCGGCCCCCTGACTCATTCATTTAAAAAGCATCATTTCATGGGAGGTGTGTGCTGGAAGTAGACTATGGACCAAACATGACGGCCGCTTAGAACCTGTACTACAAACCAAAACACCCAAAGGGAGAGAGAGAGTAAAAGGGAATGTGCTCGCCACTTGGGGGGGATGGGATGGGGGTGACAGGAGGGACGCTGGGAACACTGGTGGTAGAGAAATGGGCACTGGTGGAGGGTTGGGTATTAGATCATTGACTGAAATGCAATCACCAAAGTTTGTAAGTCTGTAACAACTGTATCTCATGGTGACTCATTAAAAAAAATAAATAAATAAAAAGCACCATTTCCAGCACGGTGATTTACAATCTATAACAACTCAATGACAGAGTTTCACATATACAGTGTTCCAACGCTACAGTTCAACCCACTGATTCACTGATTTATGAAAACCATAACCAGGAAGGATGCTTCAACATTGGCAGGCTATGACGTCAGCGGACAACAAATTACTCCACCACCATGTATTAATTAACCCAATAATCTCCGGGGGGAGGGGAAAGGAAGCGGCAGCTTGCTCTCCCGAACACGTGGCTTATTTATGCTTGCATGAAAATCCGAGAACCCTCCTGAAGTCATAAAATTCATGTTTCCAACCCGGTAGGGAAAAACAGTTTTGTTTTGTTTTGTTTTGTTTTTAAAGTGGCCCCTTTCAGACGCTCCCGCTCCCACTGGGGTCACCTGTTGTGTCTCTCCCAGGCCTCGGGGACGCCGAGGGATTGATTGATTGATTAATTTGTTTTTTCTCTTTCTTGCTTTACAGTTTGCTCCCTTTCGGGGCGACGGGGCCGGCCGGGCCCAGGGCCCGGGAGCCGGAGCGCCGGGCTGTGTGTGTCCTTAAAGCGGCCTCTCCGCGGCGCGGGCCCGGCCGGGCGGCCCGCGGGCCGGGGGGCGTCGCGCCACCCCCTCCGGGGCGCCCCCCGGGGTTGGCGGGCCGGGCGCCGCGCGCGGGCGGGCGGAACAAAGGGCGCGGGCCGGGCGGGCCGGGGGCGGGCCGGGCCGGGCGGGCCGGGCCGGGGCGCGCTTCCGCCGGCCGCCGCCAGCCGCGGTCCCTGGGCGGCCGGGCAGGGGCGGGGGCCGCCGCCGAGTTTCAGGAACTGCAGCAGCGCGCGGCGGCCACTCGCAGCCCAGCGCGGGGCCGGACCGCGGGGAGCGGCCGCAGCGGGCCGGGAGGGCCGAGACCGGGCCGCCGGGGGACGAGGGGGACCGAGGGGGGCCGACAGGACCGAGAGGGCCGAGACCGGGCCGAGACCGGGCCGAGACCGGGCCGAAGGGGCCGCGCCGGGCCCAGCGAGTCCAGCCGGGCCGACTCCGCGCGCGGGGCCGCGCGTCCAGCCGCCGGCCATGGCCACCAAGGTGAGGGGCGCGCGCAGGCCGCCGAGTGGCGCCGCGGCCGGGGGCAGGGGGTCAGCCCGCCGCCCCCGCCCGCCCGACCCGCGGCCACCCCGCGGCCACCCCCGCGGCCAGGCCTTCCGCGGGGGAGGGGGGCCCGGGAGGGGTGGACCTGGCCCCGCCGCCTCTATTGATTACTGCTGGAGGCGGGGGCGGCACTGGGATGGGAGGGGGGCACTGTTGGGGGGTACGGCATTATTATCGGAGGGGGCGTTATTATTATCGGAGGGGGCGTTATGATCGGAGGGGGCGGTGTGATTCGTACCGAGTATTATTGCAGTGGGGGTCGACCCCCCCCAAGGAGAGGACGCTGCGCTTTCCGTCCTGGCCGCTGCGGGACGCCGCCGAGCACCCCCGGACCCCCCGGACCCCCGGCTGGGGGCCACCTTTTCGCCCGTTACGGGGGTGCCCGCTCGCGTCCGGCCCCCGTGGGAAGCGTGCGCCGGCCCCGCACGCAGGCCCCGGCCCCGGAGGACGTGGCGGGACTGGACTTGGACTCGGGCCGGGTCCTGGACCCGGACCCGGAGCCGGGCCGGCCCGCGCCCCACCCCGGCGTCCCGCGGAGCGGGGACCCGCCCTGGCTAGGGCCTGGGGTCTGCGCCCCCCGGGCAGCCGCGATGGGGGCTTGGAAGCCCCGAGTTCTCTGTGGGTGCCGGGACCCCTGAGGCTCGCGTGGCTGTAGGGGACCACCGGGGGACGCCCCTCGGACAGAGTCAGGAGGCTCCGTGCCGTGCCCCGTGTGCAGGTGTTCGTTATCTTCAAGAAACTGTGTGCGTGTGTGTTTTGGAGGGTCACACCTGGCGGGGCCAGAGCATCCGACCCCGAGCAGCTGCGCGCACGGCCAGCACTGACGGTGCTGCCCCTCTCTGGCCCTGATTTACTCGGGAGAGGCGCCCCTCCCTCCCCAGGGAACGTATCGCCTGCCGGGACGAAATAATGCCCCTGCTGAGGTCTCGGTGGCCGGTGGATGTAACTAGCTACCTTTTCCATGGAGGTCTCTTATTTTTGTACATTTTAGTATTATTTTTTGTTTTGATTTTGCACACCCAGCGGTGCTCAGGGGTTAGTCCTGGCACGCAGGAACTGGTCCTGGCGGTGCTCGGGGGACCCTATGGGATGCAGACAGTTAAACCTGCAAGGCAGGCCCTACCTGCTTGCACTCTCCCCAGCACCCTGGTTTTTCCCCCCCCTTTCCTTTTTCCGGTGGGGGACACACCCGGCAGTACTCTGGGCTAACTCCTGGCAGTGCTCAGGGGGCCAGTGGGGGGTGCCAGGGGATTGAACCTGGGTCTGCAGCGTGCAAGACAAAACACTGTGCTATTGCTTGGCCCTGGCGTGGATCTTTCTGCAGCAAAGGTCAAGCCCAGGGTCTCTGAGGAATTTGACTTTGTGGTCCATTGCCAAACATGCCAGAAATCACTAATCACAGGCCCTGTGCTGCATGCATCCTGCAACCTTAAAAGCTGCTTGTGGTCAGTGTCTGTGTGGTGCTCCTGGCTACTCTACGCTGGCCTTTTAAGTGGCTCTCCGCCCCTTGATGAAAATTGTATGTGACAGAGAGTGGTGGCAGCAGTCTCTGTGTTTGTCCACGCTTCCCTGGTTCTGCGATATTTTATTTCTTTCTTCTTATTATTATTATTACTTTGCTTTTGGAGTCACACCTGGAGTTACTCCTGGCTCTGCTCTCAGGAATTACTCGTGGTGGTGCTCAGGGGACCCTACGGGATGCCAGGGATTGAACCTCAGTCAGCTGTGTGCAAGGCAGGTGCCCTCCCCACTGTACTATTGCCCCGGCCCCAGTTCTTCAGTCTATTCAAGAATGAAAATACTCTTTGTTTTCAGGCCACACCTGGCAGTGCTCAGGGCTGACTCCTGGCTCCGTGCTCAGGGATCACTCCTGGCAGGGGCGCAGGTGAACACAGATCCAGGTCAGATCTGTGAGTGGCCAGGGCCTTACCCATGGTACCATCTCTTTGGCCCCCAAAAAAGCTCTTGTTAAAGAAGGACCTTCCTAAATTTCCAGTCCCCTAGCTCCGGGAGCATTGCGTCAAAGTCCTCTGCCCAGTTTCCCCATCAGGCTCCTTCCTGCCTGGATCAGCTGCTGAAAGGTTCACGTCTGGGCTGGGGAGAACGTAATGGGTGAAACGTGACTGCAACGTTTGGTGCCGTCAGAGCCGAGAAGCGCCCACGGGGCTGGCTCCTTAGCAGAGTGCCTCCCTGTGCACGGCCCAGAAGGTGGCTTAACCGTTTTCTACCAATTCCCTTTTCAAAAAACCAAGCGCCCCCCCAAAGCCAAAAATTCCACTGGTAGTTCACAGTAGGAACTGCTAGTTCCTTTGAGAAGAAAAGCCTTTCTTTAATGGGCCGGGCCTGCACTGCTCAAGAAAGTTAATCAGTAACTGCATATTTTACAAGAATCATCGGTTCCTTGCTGCTAATAATTACTCCGGAGACTGCTGAATTCAGCTGTAAGTGCAGACTCCCTCTGAGCCCTGTGCTCCCCGGGCCACAGCTGCATTGTCTTGGCTTCTATTAGCAACCTCGGAAGGTTATATTTTACAGTCACACGGTGAACTTGGGCATAAATTTAATGTTAATTAAAGGATCAAGTCTTGGAAAAGAAACTCCTTCCTTTCTCTCCATATATTTCAAAAGGGACATGAAAAAAAAATAGTTAATGGAAGCCCATCCATCATATATGCAGGGTTGTGGTTTCCATGTCAAAGTTAACATGACTTTGAGTCCTTTTGTGCTCACATAGTCACTTCTAGGAGTCATTGTAATAAGATTCTAGGTGCCCCTGATGGTTTATTTTTAACCATATATTTTTTTTCTTTTCAGCTCTACTCTGTAAAGTTTCACACTTACATATGCATGTGCGATATTGTGTGTGTGGGTGTGTGTTCTCATGCATGGCTTAATTCAGTAGGTGTGGAACATTCAAAATAGTTCAGAAATGAAAGAATTGATGGACTGTTCCATGATAAACATGAGTAAAAACAGTTGAGCCCACATGCGCACTCCTGATCAGAGACCTCTACTGAGGCATAAGAATATCTTTCGAGGGCCAGAGAGATAGCACAGCAGGTGGGGCACTTGCTTTGCATGCGGCTGACCTGGGTTTGGTCCGGCATCCCCTATGGTCCTCTGAGCCTGGAGTGATTCCTGAGCACAGAGCCAGGAGCATTGCTGGGTGTGGCCCCAAAGCAAACACACCAGAAAAAGTAAGTAAAAGATCTTTCTCAAGGTCCTTAAAGATTTTAACCAGTGGATCCTTAGAATTGATCTTTCCCAGGGGGTGGGAAGACTCTTTGGAGCCTTGGTGGAGGGAGATGCTGGGGGCCGTGTGTGCAAGATACTTCCTAGGGGGAAGGTAGATAAACATTCACTACGATGTGCCCAAAATAAGAGATTCAAGTTGCTTTAAGGCAGTGTGGAAAATGTTGATCATTCCGTTTCGCTTTACAGCAGCAGTAGTAGTGCTTCTAAAAGCATCTTAGGACAGATTAAAAAGCACAAACATTTTGCCAACTTTTCTGCTGTGCCATTTTTACATCGACCGTCTGAAAATCACATCCCAGTTTTACATGACGCGCCTGCCCACACCCAACTCCTCACACACGGGGCATTCCTGGCTTCTGGAATGCTCTCCCTGGTCTCCCCTGGGCCAAGTCTCCAGAGCCCCTCGCCTTCTCCTGCCCCGCCCCCCCGCGCCTCTGATGCGAGGCTGTCCCGGGTGCCACTGGCGGCCACACTGCGTGAGGGTCAGCAGCCAGGACAGGCTCCGTAAGCTTTATTACAGGAAAGAATGCTGGGTTTTCGAGCCTGTGCCTCCCTCTGGGTTGGAAGAACAAAAAGATAGTCCAGTGAGATTAGCGACTCTTATCTCCGACTATAAACTGTTGTTCTTTTCCTTGTGGACTTAAAGTAAATATTTTCTGAGAAGTACACAGGCTGGGAGAAAGCCGCGTGGTCGGGCAGGGACTTGCCGTGGATTTGCAGTGCTTTCTCCTGAAGAATCCAGCCTTGCTGAGGGTTCCTGGAGAAACGAGGCCCCTGACCCATTTTAAAGACCTTATAACACACTCCCTGCTTCTGACACTTTTCAAAGGAGTGGTAGAAACATGTTGATTCCCGTAAATACAGAGCTTTTCTCTCGATGGGGCGGGGGGGGGGGGGAGGAAACGGGGCCATGGTGGGGAGATACACTGTGATTATCTGTGATTAATCCAGGGCACTGTTGAAGCAAGGCAGAGATTCTGCCACTGAGCCACACCGCCCCCGCCCCCTTCATATTTTGTAATGATTTCTGGCTTCATTGGAACCAGGGAAATCTGACCCTAACCTACTGGAGGCTGGAGAGATAGTACAGCTGGGAGGGCACTGGCCTTGCCTGCAGCCGCCCGGTTTCAACCCCAGCATCACCCAGGCCCCCGCAGTCCCCTCTGGAAGGGGTCTCCACGCCCAGAGCCAGGAGAAAGCCCTGAGCCCGGCTGGGTGTGGCCCGCAACAAACAGATATTCTACATGAAATTTCCTTGGGCTGACCAGCGCCTAGCGCGGTCAGTTTTCAGATGCTCCAGCCAGGCCCAGAGAGGGCGATGCCTGCCCTGCTAGACCTTGCGCTGTGGATCTGGCCATGGGTGTGCTGACCCAGTGCCCTGAACTCTTTCTCGCTGATGGAGGTGTGGAAATGGCGGGTTCGAGAAACATGTCTTGGCCAGGGGAGAGGACTCAAAGAGCTGGAGCTTCTGCTGTGTGTGCGGGGCCCTGGGTCTCAGCACTGTGCCGAGAGTAGTCCCCCAGAACTGCCAGGAACTGCCTTCCCCGAAAAAAAAAATGATTAAAAATCACTCGGAAGCTTAGAATCAGTGTGCTGTCCGGGTGAATTAAGCTCCATCCTTGTGAAATGATCCCCCGTGTGTGTGTCTTCAGCGACGGCCTTGTCTGACGTGGTTTCACTAGCTTCCTCCGGGCAAGCACTGTGTACAGGTGAAAGTTGAATTTGACCGTTTGATCTGCCTGGTGTGGCCAGGTGCTGTCACCTGCTGCCTGGTTTCCAGCTCCCACCTTAGGGACTGACTGGGGGCTCTCTTCCCCTTCCTGCTCCATCTTTCCCCCCCTCCGTTGTTTTGTTTGCTTTTGTTTTGTTTGGGGGCCACGCTGGAGTAACTCAGAGGTTCCTCCTGGCTCTGCACTCAGGAATCTCTCCTGGAGGTGCTCGGGGGCCCAGATGGGATGCCGGGGGTCGAACCCAGGTTGGCCAGCGTGTTCCCTGCAATACTGTTGCTCCAGCCCCAGCCCCTTTGCTCGACTCTCTGAAAGCTCCGTCTGTATCTGTCTTTTCTCAGTGATTGTCATGTACGTGTACGTTAGTATTTCTAAGCTGAAGTCCAGAATCACTCTGTCATTGCCCTCCCAAATTACGGAACGAACTTAAAACCTCAACTCTAGCCACCTCCCCTAGTACTGTCCCGTGTGGTTAAGTTTACCTTATCTTCACTGATTTTCGTTTTTTAAATATCTAATATTTTATATTAAATCAATTTTTTTTCTTTTTTGGTCATACCCGGCGATGCACAGGGGTTACTCCTGGCTCATGCACTCAGGAATTCCTCCTTCAGTGCTCAAGGGACCATATGGGATGCTGGGAATCGAACCCAGATCGGCCGCATGCAAGGCAAACGCCCTACCTGCTGTGCTGTCACACCAGCCCCAATATATTTAATCAAATTTGACCATGTCTTTGATTATTATTGCTTCGTACATTTTATTATTTATTTATTTTTTGCTTTTTGGGTCACACCCGGCAATGCATAGGGGTTACTCCTGGCTCATGCACTCAGGAATTACTCCTGGTGGTGCTCAGGGGACCATATGGGATGCTGGGACTCGAACCTGGGTCGGCTGTGTGCAAGGCAAACTCCCTACCTGCTGTACTATCACTCCAGCCCCTTTATTATTTTTTTAATGTAGGAGTACTGCTGTTTATTCAGCCATTGATTAAGCTGATTGAATTGGACATGAACTCCACATTACTTCTTTGTAAAATTTTTTTAATTGAAGATCTGTGAAATAGACCATCACAAAGCTGTTCATAATTGGGTTTCAGTCATTCAGTGATCCAGCACCCATCCCTCCACCAGTGTACATTTTCCAGCACCAATGTTCCCCGTTTCCCCACCACCATCCCCCACCAATCTACCTCCCACTTTCCTTCTTGCTCCCTCTCCTTTTCCTTTTATGCATTATGGTTTGCAATACAGGTGCTAAAAGGTCATGGTGTTTGTTCAGGGCATTCGGTATTTTTATGGGGACAGTAAGGCTGGAGTAGCTTTTCAATTGGGTGGCCGTTTTGGGGTGTGGATATGACTGTTGAGGCTTCTGGAAGTACAGGGAGGTGGGGGGTGGTAGCCCATCTGGACCCTGAGAAGGCCTGGAGATCTCAGTCACAAACCCACATACCCAAATTTTCAGCAGATTATGTCTTGAGACATGTCCTGAGATGGTAGAGTCAGGCCAGGGGTATGGTGGTGATTTTGGATTGTGGGAGCAAGCAGCTGCCAGGGGATCTGCTTGGGCGGCCCCCAGGCTAACCTGCCCCTCTGATCAACCCGGTCTGTTCAGCCATGCGCGGGTTCAAGATTAACTGCAGCTTTTGATCTCTTTCGATATATATTTATGGGTCTCTGAAGCAAAGCTGGTAGTACAGCTTACAGGGTGGCACTGGAGTTGGTTCGTGGGGGATGATGCCAGTGCTCCCAGGAGTATTGGGAAGTGGGGGGAGGTAGCCCATCCCGACTCCGAGAAAGCCCAGAGATTTCAGTTGCAAAGCTTCGTGCATTTCAGTCCTTTCTGGGAACATTCATTTCCCTTGGAGAAGGTCTGTCACTGGCGACTCTCAAGTGAGATTCTGTCCACCTCAGTAGGTGTGTTTCTGGCTATGGACTTCTGTGGGTGGGCAGCCTTCACGCTGGTTTTCTCCCAGCGTGCCCCGTGCTGCTCAGGAGGTCGCCCTCCCTGCTGCGGATGGCCTGCCTGCTCCTTGTCCATGTCCTGGGGTCTCAGGGGTTCACCCGAGTTCCCCTGCGGGACGCACTGGGCTCGGCTCGGGATGGTGTTTCCAGGAGTCCAGCAGAACTTTCTGTGCTGTGGGGGAGGCCCAGCGGTGGGCGGTAGCCGCTTCCCAGAGCCGGTTCTTGGTCTGCAGCTAAGGAACCGTGTTTGCGATTTTCATTGAAATAGCTCTGAGTGGCTGATGGCCACTGAATTGCCCCTTGAAGTTCCAGAAACCCCCCTATTTAAGCATGTCACAAATGTTGCCTCTTCTCCGTTCTCTTGGGAATTCTTTACCGGCTCCGGAACCAGTGGGCACCTACCTTTGTAACTCTCCTGTTTTCTTTGTGCTGCATCCGATATTTGTTTCCTTTTCTTCTGTGCTCTGAGTCTCTCCTGACCCTGTGCTCAGGGATCCCCCTGGCAGTGCTGGCGGGGGGTGAGGGGGCAGGGGGGTGGGGAGGGGAGGGGAGGGGTGGTGCTGGCAGTTGAACCTGCGCCATGCGAGGCAAGAGCCCTCCCCGCTGTGCTGTCGCTCCAGCTAAGACTGACCTCTTTTGCCCTATCATTCATTCTTTTTCTTTAGTCAAGCCTAGTGCTCTTTTGTGCTTTATTTGGTTTTATGTTTTTAATGTCTTTTTTTTTTTAACCCCAGAGATGCACAGAGGTTACTCCTGGCTCTGCACTCAGGAATTATTCCTGATGGTGCTCAGGGGACCATAGGGGATGCGGGGAATCGAACCTGGGTCGGCCACGTGCAGAGCAAACACCCTACCCGCTGTGCTATGTTCCAGCCCCTTACGTCTTTTTAAAAATCTCCTTAAGCGTATTCTACATTTATTTATTGTCCGTTTCATCGCTGTGTGGAATCTGGCTTAAAGCCTTGTTTTCACTATGATGGTGATTTTACTTTTTCTGTGAGTTGCCCATTGGAACTTTGGGGGAGAATATGTTGGTCGAGGTTCCCTCCACCTGGAGAGTTGGTCTGGCTTCGGCCTGTCTCCGGGGACTCTGAATCTCCGGAGCATTGTCACTCACCCTCCTGATGCCTGAGCACTCGTCCCTGATGGAGCATTGTCACTCGTCCCTGATGCCTCCTGGACATGCTGGTGGTGGCACTGGCCTTGTGGTTGCGAGGGTAACGCTGCTGTTTGGCACACTAAGTGTTTTCTCTTTGCTCCTTCAGGTCCCAGTTCAGCCTGACGGGAGTCTGTCTCCAGCCCTGCTGGACTCACCCAGCTGGAGTCCGGGTGCCCGGGGTGGGGCGGGCGCGCTCCATGGGGTCCCTCGGCACGTTCTGCCCAAGGGTATCCGCGCTTACTTCCCGCTTCCCCTCTGAGCCCGTGGGTCCCTCTGGGCCACCAGCAGTCTGTGTCTCACTCTGCAGTCAGCACTGCGGTCCCTGCTGCCTGCCACCTATGTCTGCATGCCTGGGGGGCCATGAGGCTGTGATGGGACCCGGGGTGGCGTCTGCGCCAGGGACAGGAATAAGTTGCTGGAAGGGCTTCTGATGGGAGCAGCGCGGGCACACACACAGCACACCCTTCCCGCCCAGTGCGTGTCACACACACACACACACACACACACACACACACACAAAACCTTTCCCAGTGTGTGTCTCACACACAACCTTTCCCAGTGTGTGTCACACACACAACCTTTCCCAGTGTGTGTCACACACACAACCTTTCCCTCCCAGTGTGTCACACATGCACACGCACACACACACACACACACACACATACACCTTCCCACCCAGTGCGTGTCACGCACACACACACCCTTCCCTCCCAGTACATGTCACACACGCGCACGCACACACATACACCTTCCCACCAAGTACGTATCACACACGCACACACACACCTTCCTGCCCAGTGTGTATCAAACACACACACACACGCACACACACACACACACACACACACACACACCTTCCCGCCCAGTGTGTGTCACACACACCCTTCATTTCTCTTCCAGTGTGTGTGTGTGACACACCCCCTTCCTTCATGAGAGGCTGAAGACAGCGGATGTTACTCACGGTGACTTGCTTCTTGGAGCTATTTTTAGTGTCCCCAGTCCCGTCTCGGACCTGCAGAGGCGGCCGGGGAGGTGCTATAGGGCCCAGCCCTGCCCTTCGGGGGAAGCTCAGAGGCTGGGGCATGCCCAGCCGCCTCAGCCCAGATGGTGTTGGGGCGCAGTGCGGACTCTTGGGGCGTTGAGGGGGGGATTGCTGCGCCTTGGAACACCCGTGTCCAGGCCTGGCCTGCCCCGGGGAGCAGGTGGCGGGTGGGGAAGTGGGGGAGTGCAGTGCTCCTGACAGCGTCTGGGACCATCACGACCCCTCCTTGGGTTCACTGGTGGCACCTTAATACGCATCCAGCCCAGCAGGACAGCGTATCCAGGGCCAGTCTGGGGAGTCCAGCCCCCGGCTCAGTGGACACCTGCAGCTCCCCTGTGCGGCTGGATGGGGTGGAGGAGACCGGTCTGGGTGGGAGCGCTGGCGTGGGGCTGGGTGCCCGGTGACCACCCAGAGAGGCAGGCGCAGAGCCCGTGCCAACAGCTTCTTGCTCATTTTTACCCGGTTCTGTGTCCTCGGGATTCAGAGTACCGAGTGTGCACTGCTCTGGGGGTAGGGAAGGGGGCTGCCTCCCATGCCCACTCCTTTTTTCTGGTTAAAACATACGGTTCCAGGGGGCCGGAGTGATAGCACAGCGGGTAGGGCATTTGCCTTGCACGCGGCCGACCCGGGTTCGATCCCCGGCATCCCATATGGTCCCCCAATCACCGCCAGGAGTAATTCCTGAGTGCAAAGCCAGGAGTAACCCCTGAGCATCGCTGGGTGTGACCCAAAAAGAAAAAAAAACATAGGGGTCCTCAGCAGTCTCACCAGAAGATGCCCACTCGTCACCACCTTCTCTTTTGTTTTGTTTTGGGTCACACCCACCGATACTCAGAGGTTACTCCTGGCTCTGCACTCAGGAGTTACTCCTGGCGGTGCTCAGGGGACCATATGGGATGCTGGGAGTTGAACCCGGGTCGCTCCAGCCCAGGTCAAGTGTCTTAACCCTCTGCTATCTCTCTGCCTACCCCCTCCCCACTCCTGCCACCAGTTCCTCTTTTTTGACTGTGTGGGGGGGGGTGTGGGGGGAGGGAACACCTGGTGATGCTCAGTGGTTATTCCTGGCTCTGCACACAGGGATCACTCCTGGAGGCTGCGAGTAAACCTGGATGGGCTGTGTGCAAGGCAAGCACCACACCCGCCGAACTCTCTCTTGGCCCCTCGCTCACTTTCTTGTGAGTGAACACGTCGCTCGTGCTGCTGCAGTGTGTAGTGTGAGAGGGACAGGCGCAGGTCGTCTCAGCGCAAGGGCTGGCCCGTACTCTCCACGGCCAGGGCCCAGTAGGGATTTCTGCTGCAGAGCGGTCCAGGCCCAGCAGTGAGCACTCAGAATTGAGCTCTTGTTACAGTGCCTCTGGACTTGTGGGTGACAGATGTGTCCTGAGTTTTAAGCATCAGACGGGGAGCCCCTAACTGTGCCAGTCACCTGGACACTTACCGTCACTGATTGGGAAAGAGCGTGGGTCCAGTTCTCAGGTCACCCCGAAGCCCAGGCTGTCGAATGGGAGCACGCCGGCATGGGGGTACACCCGGCATGGGGGTACACGCTTGTTTCTCATGTACAAGTCTCAGGGTCACGAGCTCGGGCCGTGTTCTTGGGAGCGCCCAGATGCTGTCGGCTGGGGCCTTCCGGGGCTGCTCTCCGCCGGCCCTTTGGAGTTGGCGTGAAATGCCGGCTCCTGCATTTCTTCGCTGTTAGGGTGGGAGTGGTAGGTGCTTACCGCCTTTCCCGTTGTTTCCAGTCGCCAAGCAAACCTGCCGTGTGGTTTTGTACCTCATCCTGGTTCACAGGAATAAGCCCAGGTGTATCTTGTATGATTTGTCCCTGAAGTGGTTGTGTGACCAGGGCTGGGGAGATGGCTCGATGGTGCTTTGCATGCAGGAGGCCGGGGTCTGATGGTCCCCGAGCACTTCCTGGTGTGGTCCCCAGACAACACACACACACACAGGAGCGAGGGCCACGGACAGCGTCGCTGTGCTGCCGTGGTTTGGAGCAGGTCTGCTCGTGGGCTGCTTTCCCCAGCGGGGGAGCCTCCCACCTAGCCACCCTTGCAGTAGCCTTTAAGGAGCGCGCTCACTGTTCCCGGTCAGGTACCTGCAGACAGTGCCGTGACTTCTCAGTACCTTTCTGCTCTCAAAGTTCTTCTCTTTCTCCGTGAAGCGTATGTCATTGTCTTTTGCCCGACAGTGGGGGGCTGCGTTTACGTACTGTGTTAAGTTTCAGGTCATTGGCATTTCTTCCTGGTTCACAGTAGACGTTGCAAAGTTTCCTTGGCTTGATGTTCCTTGGAGGGTGTATTTTGAGGTGTTGTCACTCCTGATGGAGCGGTGAGTGCGTGGAGTCAGCCTTGCATGTGTGTGATGCCCGTGTGCTGGGTGATGTGTAGGGGTGGGGGGTCCGGCCCAGCCCAGCGACTCTGGGAAGTGACTCTCTGTTGGATGGGGAAGAGTAGCACCTATGCCAGGTGTCCCCGGCCTGACTCGGGTCACCACCTCTCGTCCAGGGCTCAGTGACGTCTGCAGGTGGGATGTTGATGGAATTCCGGGGCCTGGGGGTGGGCGACTCCTGTCCCCTTGGCCCTGGCCGCTCAGCTCCCCCCTGTGCCCTGCTGGAGTTGGCAGCGGGGCCTCTGCCAGCTCGAGCCGTGTCCCCTCCCGCCGTGCAGCTGGGAACGGCCGGCCCCCCTGCGTCTCCAACCGCCCCGCCGCACGGGCTGGCCCAGATCTCACCTTATTTGGGGGCCCTGGAGCCTCGGGCCCCCGGGCCCCGTCCTTGCAGATGTTTCCAAACTAGGCTCCACTTCTCTGTTCCTGCAGCCCCCGGGGACGACCCTGCTCTGCCGTGTGGTATCCTCTCCCCAGGCAGAGCGCCAAGCCTGAAACGGCATTCCAGAGCATTCTCTCCCGGGAGGGGTGGGTGGGTGCGTGGGGTGCTGGAGGGCCCAGACGGGTTTCTCTGAGCGCCTCCTGCTGCTGCTGCTTTACCAGAACCTGCCCAGTCCCCCAGTCCAGCCCCCGGCGCGGGTTCACCGGCCCTGGGGTGCGGGTGTGGGCTGCACCCACGCGCGGGGGCATCTTTTACACATTTCAGCACAGTGGGAACAAGGCGCTGAGCCCCGTGGGACCGAAACCCGGGGCTTCACCAGCACCCCTGAGAACTGCCGCCCACAGCCCTGCGTCCCACCACGGCAGAGTGCTCTCGGAGTCCGGGTCACGGCTCTCACCCAGCTCATGCCCCCAGCCGAGGGGAGCCGCACAGGTGCCAGGGACCGTCCTGAGAGCCCTGAGCACGCGCATTGGGGGATGGGGTGGGGGTGGCTTCGGGCCCCCATGACTTTCCCCCGGAAGGCCTGCGCCTGCCTTTCCTGGCCGGAGCAGAACTGCAGGACGCCAGGGCTCTGTTCACTTGGGCCTTGGCCTCGCCTCAGTTTCTCTCTTCTTGAGACTGAATTGGTTGTAGCTCGTCAGAGTCACGCTGCGAGAACCCCGCTCCCGACGACGGCTTTGCCTTTGCCAGCGTCTCTGTGCAGGGTCCAGCTCGGGTGGGATTCTCACGCCAGGCCTCCTGGTGGGGCTGCAACTTGGCAGGACTGCCCTGACGGAGTAGGGGCAGAGGGCGGGCTTGAGTCGTTCTTCACCAGACTGACCCTCGCCCAGTCAGGTGGTCGTCCCCAGAGTGCAGGTGTGACGTATTCCTGGTCGGTGACAGGCGCTGTCCCTGGGGGGAACAGAACCTGGGCATGCCCTGTCTCAGGCCAGGGTGCTGCCGCCCCGGCCCCGAGGACAGCGGCCCTCTGTCGGGGCAACCCAGAGAACTGGGCCGGAACGTTCCCACCTGCTGAGAGAAACAGCGCCATCCTGGGTTACGGCTGGGAGAGTCTTTAGACTTTTCCTGGTACACTTAAGTGAGTTTTTAAATCTGTGCACTTTGGGGCGGATAGTACAGCATGGCCTTGCCTGTGGCCAACCAGATTCAATCCCTGACACTTCTGTGGCCCACCAGGAGTGTGACCCCTGAGCGCAGAGCCAGGATAAGCCCCGGGCATCACCGTGGTCACCCCAAACCAGCCTTGGCAGTAGGTGGTGACTGCAGATAAAACACACACAGGGTTCTCAGGGTGACGGGGCGTTAGCGTGTGGAGGGGCTGGAGAGGTGAGGGTGCACGTGTGTGTCTGCGTATCCCCCATGTGTCTGCGTGTCCTTCCGTGGACACTTGAGTCCTTAGCAGACCAGGTCCTTCCCCAGCAGGGCCAGGGCCAGGGTCCAGGAGGGAGATTGTATGTGCGTTTTCCAGCTGGGTGGTGAAGGTGTGGCCTTCCCTTAAAGGTTTAAGAAACTGGTTTAAAATGTTTGTGTAGGGGGTTGGGGGGGGTGGCTGGAGAAACCCTGAGCGCCACCGAGTGTGGCCCCCAAAGTAAATAACTGTGGGGAGAGAGCGCCACAGACTGGGCTCTTGGGGTACGCAGGAGCCGGTGGTCCCAGCGCCACACGGCTTCCTGAGCACTGCCGGGCATGACCCCAAAGCAGAACAAACGCCTGGTGGAAGATTGCAAAGGAAACGCACTTGCATTTTAACTTAACATATAGGAATATGCATTTACTAACCAGTCCTTTGCTAGAAAGCCAAAATCTTTTGTAGAGATAAACCTTGATAACCGAGTTATAAGTGATCTCTTGGATAGTGTCAAAATAACTTCCATTTTTTGTTTTTAAGAATTTAAATTTTAAAATTTCGTCAGTTAGGAATCCTGTGTATTTTAAAGAATTCTTTGGGCCAAGAAGTGTGCTTGCCTCGCACACAGCCGGTCCTGGTTTGACCCCAGCATTTGCCCCGCCAGTGTGCAGTGCTTACCTGCATGCGGCAGATCCGGGAGTGGCACCTGAGCACAGAGCCAGGAGTAAGCCCTGAGCCCACCAGGGGTGATCCCTGAGTGTGGAGCCAGGAGTGATCCCTAAGCACCTCCAGGGGTGATCCCTAAGCTCAGAGCCAGGAGTAAGCCCTGAGCACAACTGGGTGTGACCCCCCCCAAAAAAAAATCCAAGAAAGAAAAATAAAATGGTGTTACAGTTCTTACATTCAGCGGCTCTTCAGCGTCCGTGAAACCTGAGCTCTGTGGGTGGCGGTGAGGGGGGTGAGGGGTCCCTTCCTCGCGGCTTTGCTCCAGCTGGGCTTGGGGCTTACTAATACTCGCGATCAGGGTACCTGGGTTACCTTGGGGCAGAGACAAGCCTTGAGCCGGTGCCCTGAGCCTGTTTCTGCCTTTCTCAAACCCAGCAGCAACCCGTCTTGTTGGGGTGCGGAGCCACCCCGCACCTGCCTCTCCCTGGGCCTCTCACCCCGGCATCTGCTCTGTGATTTGCCCTTATGCTGGCTCAGGCCTGTGGCTTGGGGCCTCCTGAGGTGCCCCCAAGGGTGATGCTCAGCCAGCCCTGCCCACAGAGCCGGGACCAACCCCAGGAACCCCGGGCTGCTGGAACAGAGAGGCCGAGTGAGGCAACGCATAGGCCCCGACTTCCCAGTGCCCAGGAGACTGGGCAGCTCCAGGGCATGCACTCTGTCGCTCCCCGCTCCTGCTCTGAGCGTCCTGTCTGGCGGCGTCGGGCTCCTTCCCCGTTCCCTGCAGCTCTGCCCGCCCGTCTCCGCGGGCAAGCTCATCTCGGCCTGGTTCCCGTGGCGCGTGCTCCGGGCCCGGCTGGCTGCACTTGTGCCTGTGTTTCTGGCCCCGAGCGCCGCTTCTGCACACACAGGTGGCGAGGGAAGCCGGCGGCTCACGTGAGCCGGGCCACGGGCTGTCAGCAGTCCCGGGCTTCTCGCAGACAGGCCACAGGCACAGCGACCAGCTGCTGGTTGTCCGTCGGGACATTCTTAACATTTTCACTGAGGGCCACGCCCAGTGGTGCTCAGGGGTCACTCCTGGCGGAGTGTGGGAGAGTTTGCCATGCCAGGGTTTGAAGCGGGCCCGGCCACGCGCCAGGCAAGGGCCTTAACCCCTGCACCATCTCCCCCGGCCCACTGGAAATTTATTTTCAACTTTTTTTTTTTAACGTAATACAATTACATGTAGGTTGTGACCCACTGCTTAAGAAGCTAGGATCTAGGGGGCTGGAGCAATAGCACAGCGGGTAGGGCATTTGCCTTGCACGCAACCGACCCGGGTTCGATTCCCAGCATCCCATATGGTCCCCTGAGGACCGCCAGGAGTGATTCCTGAGTGCAGAGCCAGGAGTAACCCCTGTGCATCACTAGGTGTGACCCAAAAGCAAAAAAAAAGAAGCTAGGATCTAGATTACCTTAAATGGAAAGTCGTTCGAGGGTTAAGATCTGCACACGTGCACGTGTGTAAGGTGTCTCTTTTCAGTTCTGTGAACAGACTCCCAGGACACACACTTGTAACCCGACATTTCTCACAGGTGACAGCCGGGCCCTGGGCATCCTGGGTCGTGGTGGCTTGGCGTGGCTGTGTTGTCAGGGCAGTGTGGTTCTGAAAGGGGAACATGCGTGATACAGACGAAGGGCCAGGGACAAGGACGGGCAGGCAGTCTGGAGTGAGGCCTGTGCTTTTCATTCTGTCGGGTGGAGGAAGGAAAAGCTTAAGAGTTTCAACCGGTTTGACTGTTGAGCGCTCAGCACGGAGGCGCCGCGGGAGCGTACCCTGGGCCCACCCACTCCCCCGCAGCTGCCCTGTCTCCCGGGCACCGGGAAGAAGGGGCCTGCGTGTCACCTCTTTTTTTTTTCTTTTTGGGCCACACCCCTTGATGCACAGGGGTTCCTCCTGGCAGTGCTCGGGGGACCATATGGGATGCCGGGGATTGAACCCCGGGTCGGCGCGTGCAAGGCAAACGCCCGATCGGCTGTACTATCGCTCCGGCCCCAGGAGGCCTTGGTTTCTGTCCTTCCCCGCAATCTGTTTTGGGTGTGATCTGAGTTACATTCGGCTCCATCTCCTTCCTCCCCTGAGCGCCAGCGGGCCCGCGGGCCGGGAAGGCTGCGATTCTGAGCACTCGCAGGAAGGTGGTGATTCAGAACACGGACTCTGACATCTGGCCTGGAGTTTGCGCTTCTCTGCGGAGCTCCCGGCCCAGCTGTCCGGGTCTTTGCAGAGGAGTGCTCGCACCCTGGCCTGGGCCCGGCAGTTCTCAGCGCAGGTGTCCCCCGCCCAGAGGGCCGGCGTGTGGCCGCTCGGGAAAGTGTGCCCACACTGCCCCCCCGTCCACAGCTCCATCCTCTCCTGCTAAAGCAAGCGCTTCTGTGCTCCTGCCCCGCCCGTCCACCGGAGCCGCCTGGCAGCGTGGCCACCCCTTACCACTGGGCTGACTCACTGGCCGGCCCATCGCCCCCACCTGAGCAGCCACCAGCATCTCCCGTGGGCTTGAGACGGCCGGACAGCTGTCGGCAGAAGGGCCTGGGTGTTGGGGGAGGGTCAGGAGCCGTGAGTAAGTGTTTGGGACAGTCATTGGCATTTCGCAAAATGAAATCCAGATCGTGAACTTCGGAGATTTGTGGTTACCTGAGAAAGTGTTCCTGTTCTTTCTGCTGGGGTACTGAAGCTATACTGGATGATCATCCTTTATTTTTCTTTTTCTGTGGGGGTCGGGGGAGGCCAACACCAACGGGGCTCAGGGGCCAGGGGACAGTCACCCAGGGTTGGCAGTGCATGGGCCAGTGTCTCAGCTCCCACCTCGTCTCTCTCGCCCATAAATCTGTCATCTCAAGAACATCACACTTGTCATTTCAGAAGTGAAATGGCCCAATTGAGTTTCCATGGAAATAGCAGTGATTCGTGGCCTTCAGCACCCGAGGCTTGTAAGAGGGCGGGGATCCTGCTGTGGCTGGCTCTGCTGCTCGGAGAGTGAACACTGTGTTGTGGGCAGCGGAGGGGCAGCACATGATCTGCAGAGACCCCAGAGCTCCCCGAGAAAGGGCAGTGGCTGCCCGCGTGCATCAGGGTCGGACCCTGCGGCCTTCTTGCCTGAGCGGAAGCAGGAAGGGGCAATTCTGTCAGAGGACAGGGCAGCACAGCTGGATCTGACGCTCTCTCGGTGTCCTGCCAGCCTCGGGGCCCCTCACCCGAGTGGAGGCCGTGGCCGGGAGCCCAGCCCTGCTCCTGCTTTGGAGGAGCTGCAGTTTCGGGCTGCCGTGGTGCTGTCCCCTTGGCAGGGAGCGCGCCTCCGCCCAGCTTGCACGCAGTCCTTTCCTTTGGTTTGATTTGGTTTTGGGGGCCACAGCCGGCCGTACTCTGGGCTTAGCCCCGAGGGTCTGCACTCAGGGCTCACTCCTGGCGGGCTCAGGACCAGGTGGGATGCTGGGGATCGAACCCAGGTCGGCCACCTGCAGGGTAAATGCCCTCCCGGTTGTAATATCGCTCCGGCCCCCAGATTGCAGTCTTGAGTCTCGTCTTTTATTGTAGAAGAGAATTTGGACACTGGTGAAGGGATTGGTGTTGAAACGTTCTATGCCTGAAACTCAAGTGAGTAACTTTGTAACTCTGTAGCACTGTCGTCTAGTTGTTTGCTCCAGTGGACACCAGTAACTTGTTGTTACTATTTTTGGCATATCACATATGCCCCGGGTAGCTTGCCAGGCTCTGCCATGCTCAAGATTACTAAGTCATCATCATCATCATCATCATCATCATCATCATCATCCTGTTGATCGTCGAATTTCTCGAGCTGTCTCAGTAACATCTCCATTCGTCCTAGCCCTGGGCTTTTAGAAGCCTCTAAAAGATTACTCAAGTAATCTCAAGATTACAAAATATAAATTTAAAAAGAGAAAGATTTTCCCGAAATCAGGTGTGGAGCAGAAAGTTTTATGGGAGAGAGAGAGGAAGGGGGAAGAGAGAGGAGAGAGAGAGAGAGGGAGAGAGAGAGGAGAGAGACCCATCTCTGGACCGAGGAGTGCGCCCTTCCCTAGCCAGCCGGCCGCAGAGCTGGGGCACAGCTGCCACGTGTCCCAGGGGGCTGTGCCCGGCTGCCCCGGGAGGTGGAGTCTGCGGAACCCTCCCGCTGCTCCCTCGGCCTGTCTGCAGGGCAGGGTACTGGCTGGCCGTTGTCAGGGAGCAGGACTTTGAGCCCTGGCCGCCTGCACGTCCGGAGTCCAGCCCGGCTCCCTGGGAGTCGCCGCGTGCGCGGCTTCCTCTCGCGCTCCGAGCCCGTCTCCGAACACGTCTCGGTTTTATGACTTCCTGGAGTCGTCCAGGACCCCGCGCCTCCCGGACAGTCTGCTTTGTCCAGGTTGGGGGCTCAGTAGCGTCCAGACGGCACGTGCCCATGCCCTCGTCCGGGAGGGTGTCACCCGGGGAGAGTGAGGAGGGGACTAACCTTGAGGGACCCGGGTTCTAGTGACCAGCAGGAGGACAAAGGGCAGAGTCCAGCGCCCACATTTCAGGAGTGTCTAGCAGTGTCGGCAGTGGCCAGGACGTCCCCAGGGACAGGCTGGGTTGGACAGTAGCCAGCCAGGTGACTGGGCAAAACTTGGGAATGTTCAGGTAGAGGAAACGTGCGCAGATGTGGCCAGTTTGTTTCGTGGCTGAAGAGAAGCCTCGGGCCAGGGAGTGTTTGGGATTGAGAGAGGTTGTGTGTGTCTGTGTGTTTGTGTGTCTGTGTCTGTGTGTGTATGTGTCTGTCTGTGTCTGTGTCTGTGTCTGTGTGTGTGTCTATGTGTCTGTGTGTGTCCGTGTCTGTGTGTGTCTGTGTCTGTGTGTGTGTCTGTGTCTGTGTGTGTGTCTGTTGTGTCTGTGTGTGTGAGGCAGGGGCAGGGGGTGGCCCAGCAGTGTCAGGGCTTACTCCTGCCTCTTCTTGGGATAGAACCCCCACCCTGCTGCCCCCTTGTGCGAGGCAAGGCCCTCAACAGCAGTTCTCTGTCTCTGTCTCTCTGTCTCTGTCTCTCTGTCTCCGTTTCTCTGTCTCTCTCTCTGTCTCTCTCTCTGTCTCTCTGTCTCTGTCTTGTCTCTGTCTCTCTCTCTATCTCTCTATTGTTTTCCTTTTGGGGGTGTGGCCGCCTGCCCAGGGGGATGCCACTGCTGGGCCCCAGGCTCCGCCTGAGGGGCAGGTCCATCCTGGGAGCAGCGGGGTGTCACCACACACCGGGCACCCCTGTGGCCCTGTGCTCATGACACTGGAGCGACAGAGAACTCTAGGGCCTGGGGGGTCCGGTGGTCGTGGGCCGTTGTGGTGTCCACACGTGGGGTCACCTTAGGGCACCATCTTGGTGACCTCTCAACCTTGCTGGTGAGCGCTTACTGGCTCTCGCTTCACAGGCACCCCTCAGAGTCAGTGAGGTAAAGGGGGTCCCCCACCCCCGACCTTGCATGTGGAGCATGCCAAGGGGGGCGCAAGACCCTGCCCCCACCTGCCCGGAGATCCTGAAGACACAGTCGTGCTGGGGTCCAGGGCACTGTCACCTCTGGGAGGCCCCTTGGCCCCCGGTGGCTCCTTGCCCCAACGGAGGAGACAGAGTCTCAGGCGAGCCCCTCCCATGCTAACCTAATGCTGCTTTTTGCCTCCCAGACAGGTGGGTGGGGCCCGCCTTAGCCACGCCCACGCCTACTGGCACCTCCTGCTTGCCTCTTGGTCACTCACAGGTGCCCCGTCACCAGCCCCTGGGGACCCTGAACTCCGGGTCACTACCAGAATCTGCTCATCTGTGACGCACAGGTACCAGGACCCCGCTCTCAGGAGCATTCACCAAACCCATGCCCGTGCATCATGGCTTCTGGGTGTTTGCAGAGGCGGGTCCCGCCTATCTGCCGGGGCTGCAGCTGCTTCTGGACCGTGTGCCCCGACCCCCCCACCCCACCCCCGCCCCAACCCGTCCGGCTTGGACAGGCAGCTGCTGCCCGGCACTGGCACACTGGCAGCCAGGGTGACCCAGAGCGGGAGGACGAAGGCTGTATTGACACTCGAGTGGGAGCAAATAGACGTCAGCGTCAGTACACGAGGCTGGCGGGAGCTCAAGCCGGCCCTTTGAGAGGGTGCGCGCGAGTGAGAAACCCCTGACTGGTCTGACAGGAAGGAGAGACTGATGAACAGGGTCCGAGTGAGAGCGGAGAAAGCTGAGGACACAGAAGACTTACAGCATCGCAGGACTGGACCGTGAAGAAGTGAGGAGACAAGAGCCCTCGCTGGTGCGCTGGGCTGGACACTGGCCTTGTGGCCAAGTGGGGCACGATGCCCGGTGCTGCCTGTGGTTCCCGAGCACCACCAGGAGTGACCCCTGATCCAGAGCCAGGAGTGAGCCCCGGGCACTGCCGGGGTGTCCCCTCCCCCCAGCACCCTGAGGAACAGGCCGATTAGCAGGAAAACGGAGCAGTCAGAGCCCCCCCAGCCTGAAGGCCCAGATCCAGATGTTCTTACCGGCGATTCCTAGCAAATCTTCGGAGGTGACCGCTGTCTGCCCTTCCCAAGCTCTCCTGAAGCAGCCGAAGAAGAGGGAGTTTTTCTAAATACCCGTCACGGGCCAGCGTGGCCCGAGCAGGCGGCACGGCCCAAGGAACGACAGGCCAGTGTCCCGGTGAGCCTGGGCACGGTCCTCAACAGGACCGTCAAGACTGAACTCAGCAGCACATTAAAAGGATCATCCAAGGGGCCGGAGCGATAGCACAGCGGGTAGGGTGTTTGCCTTGCACGTGGCCGACCCGGGTTCGATCGCCAGCATCCCATATGGTCCCCCGAGCACCGCCAGGAGTAATTCCTGAGTGCAGAGCCAGGAGTAACCCCTGAGCATTGCTGGGTGTGACCCAAAAAGCAAAAAAAAAAAAAAAAAGGATCATCCATGGGACCAAGTGGGATTGATTTCAGCAGTGCAAGGGCGTTGGCCGAACAGACGCAGATCAAGGAACGACTCGTCAGCAGGAAGAGCGGTAAAAATTATACGATCATTCCAGTCAATGTGGAGGAAGCTTTTGGCAAAATCTGGCATCCACGTATGCTGAAAGCTATCACGGTGGGTTAGAAGGAGCATGGCGCAGGAGTGAAGAACGTCCTCACCAATCCAGCGAGCGCGCTGTTGAGTGGCAGACAAGGCCTGTTCTCTAGCGAGGCACAGGAACACGGGCTCCCCACTGTTACTCAGCCGAGTGCTGGATTTCCCAGCCGCAGAGATGAGGCAAGAAAGAGAGTGAAACTGTCAGTGTTTCCACTCATCGCGGTGGCATACACAGGCAGCCTTCGGACTCCACCAAGAGCGTTAGGAATAGTGCAGCAGTGCAGTGCCCGGCGGCACAGTTAACCCATGCAGACCTGTTGCATTTCTTTGGAGAAAAGCATGGATGTTCCTTTACACGGTTTCTTTTCCAGCTTTTGGTGGTCTAAAGAGAACTGCCTCGCCTCATGTTTAAGGGGTGCTGTGCTGGCTCTGGGGTTCTGGGGGGCCGCGAGGGTCACTTTTCAGCAGCCGCCAGATGGGCTTGAGGTGTGTGGTCCCAGCTGAGAAGCTGCGGTCAGTGTTCTCGCCAAGCCGGGCGCTGGTTGCCCAGGAGGGACAGCCCTTTGCCCTGGTGTCCTGTGGTTGATTGCGATGCCTCTTTGCAGACCCGTGGGGTTTTTTTATTTGGATGATTGTTTTGATCATTATTTGGATGATTGTTTTGTTTTCAGTTTTTCAGCCCTCCTGCCTGGCAGTGCTCAGGGCTCACTCCTGGCAGTGCTGGGGGGAGAGGGGACGAAATATGGTGCAGGGATCAGACTGGGATCAGCCGCGTGCAAGCCCGCGCCTTTCCGCAGGCCACCTCATCAGCCCTCAGCGTGTTTGTGAAACCCAGTCGCCGCTCAGAGCTGTGGGCTGCAGTTCTCACAGACTCTGAAGGGCTTTACCACTTCCAGAAAATGATGTTCTGTCTGCTTCCCGTCCTTGTGGGATTGGGGTCGCGTGGCCGTCCTCCCAGCCCCCGAGGCCCATTTTTCAGCCTCCTCTTGCCCTTCGGACAGGCACAGCCCAGCCTGATGCGATCCTCGGTCCCTGTCTTCCCACCCGGAATTCCGCTTCTCCCAGGCACTCCGCACGCCTCCCCTCCCAGGCCTGGGCCAGAAAGTGCCTCCTGGCCGTGGGGGGCTCTGCTCTCGGCCCCCCTGCCGCCTCTCCGGCTTTCTGCTGTTTGATCTTGGCTCGTGGAGTTTTGCCGCTTGAGTGCCACATCTTGCCTGCCCCTGGAACGCATTAGTTTTCTCATTCTCTATTCTCCCGGCTGTCCTGGTCACTAAGGGCCAGCCGAGCAGTGCTGTGCCCCTCGGCCCCGGGTGGGTTCCTTTATGCTGGGGACAGAGGCCGAGGGCCAGCGGCACGAGCTGCTCTTCCGCCAACTCCCGTCAGTTTGGGGTTCCTCAGGTTACCCACAAGGTCTCCGGATGACAGTGGAGACCGTCCTGGGGTCACCCCAAGTTACCCCCAGCAGTTCCCCCGGGAGCCCTGCCCTGGCACACCTGCCGCGTCTGCCACCTCTTCCGGCGTCCAGTTGAGCATCTCTGCACCTGTGAGAACTGCACCTGAGGGCGAGTGGGCTCTAGTCCTTTGTGAGGGCACTTTCTCTTAACGTCTCTGATGCCGGGGGGTCGTCCCTTGGCCGAGTTGCCCGAGTTCTCAGGATACAGTGGCCCGGGGAGTTCAAGTGGAAGAGCTCTTGGCAGCGATCACTAGCATGGAAAAAAAATAAATGACACCAAGTTCAAACAGGAATTCTCTTTTTGGCACCGTGTCACCTGAGGTTCTTACTTACAGCGCCGGGGTGTGTCTCGGGTTCGAGTCGGAGATGCTTTGGGCCGTCCTCGAAACCCTGCTGAGCTGGTGTCACGGAGCCGGCGGACGGGCTCTGTGGGGGAGACCTGTCTCTGCTTCTGCTTGACTCTGGGTTTTGTTGCAGCTGGGACTCGTGCCCACTCCCACCCCTCACCATCCCACCCACCATTATGTTTTTCTCAGGTTGCTGTTTAGAGAAACGAGGGGTTTTTGCCAATTTATTGCAAATTGTTCATTTCTTACTCCGTGCTGGTTATTGTGACTTGTCAGAGGGCTGGGTGCAGGGACCCCCGAGGGTCATACCCCTCGGCCATGCACGTACCCCACACCGGATAGGCTTCTGGGTGACCAGAGTCCCATGCAGAACCGCACAGCCACCCAGGCCCGAGCCCTGAGATTTCTTCCAGAACTTTCCAGAGTTGTGGCCCAGAGCACTCTAGCATACGGACTGCGCTGCTAGGTACACCCGCCTCGGAGGTCAGGGACGCCTCCTGAGCCCGGGGCCCCACGCCGCTCTGGGGCTCTGCACACACGTGCTCCCCGCTCCCTGGGCCTGGGCGGCTGAGAACCGGCTGTGCAGCGCTGGGCCCACCGGGCTGGTGCTACCAGGGATTCCCTCTCTCGTGGGGGTGGGGGGCACTGGGGAACATGCCCAGACGCTGTTCTGGGGGGGCCAGTTTTCTCCCGCTTGGCTCCGGGGTTGGATCTGGGGGGCTGCTGCTGGTTCTCTTGTTTGTTTACTTCAGTGCACAGGTCACTTAACAATGAGGAAGCAGCAAAGCTATTTTGGTTGGGGCCGGGCTTTTCCTGAGGCTGGCCAGGGCGTTGCCGGGCATGGGAAGGCCGGCTGGGGGAGCAGGACTGGGGAAGGAGGGTGGGGGGAGCAGGGCTGGGGAAGGAGGGCGGGGGGAGCAGGGCTGGGGAAGGAGGGCGGGGGAAGCAGGGGTGGGGAAGGAGGGCAAGGGGAGCAGGCTGGGGGAAGGAGGGTGGGGGAGCAGGGGTGGGGAAGGAGGGCGGGGGGGGGGCAGGGGTGGGGAAGGAGGGCCAGGGAAGGAGGGCTGGGGAAAGGAGGGAGGGGAGCAGGGCTGGGGAAGGAGGGCTAGGGAAAGGAGGGCGGGGGTTGCAGGGCTGGGGAAGGAGGGCGGGGAGCAGGGCTGGGGAAGCAAGGCTGGGGAAGGGAGGGTGGGGGTGAGCGGGGCTGGGGAAGGAGGGCAGGAGCAGGCTGGCACCGAGCACAGGGCTGTCAGCTGAGGGGCCGTGTTTCTGCCAGGACAGGGGACCTGCTGCCAAACAGTGTTTTAGAGGCACTTTCCAGTCCTTGGCAGAACGTTTGCTTTTGTTTTTGTTTTTGCTTTTCCTTATTATTATTTATCTTGCATCATGTGGCTTGTGCATCTGCGGTTGTGAGGGCTACATAGATAGGTAATGTACTCAGAGTGTGTTACACCACTGAGATCCTGCTCGTAGGGGCTGGGTCAATCGTACTGAGGGCAGGGCACATAGCCGATCCAGAGTCCCCCGAGCCTGCCAGGAGTGATCCCAGAGCACAGAGCTGGGAGTCAGCCCTGAGCACCACAAGGTGTGGCCCCAAAGCCCAACCAAACCAAGCCAGCAAGATTCTGTTTTCTTGTCTTTTGAGTCAAACTTTGAGGCGGTTTCTTTGTGCTTTGCTGTGCGGAAGTAGGGAAGGGAAAGTTCCATGATCTTTGTTATCCTTTTGGCAGGCGCCCGACTTCCAGGAAGAGCTCCAAGGCCAGAGAGCTGCTCCGCGGGCTCAGTCCAGGCTGACCTGCAGCAGGCCTGGGCTCCGCCCCCAGTGCTCAGTGGGCTGAGTCCAGGCTGACCTGCAGCAGGCCTGGGCCCTGCCCCCAGAACCTTTGGGAGTCGCACCTGAACACTGTCAGGGTGGCCCCTACTCCCACCCCTTGGGCCTGAGAGGGTGCCCACGGCATGCAGCAGGGAGGGTACTGCCTTCCGAGCGCAGGCCCTGGACAGCCCCGGGGTCTGACTGGCCCCACTTGCAGCCCTGAGCACAGCAAGCTCCTGTCCACCTTCCACAGAGAAGCCGACCCTCTCCCTGGCCGGAGCCGGGTTTTCCCCTGTCCGAGTCTCACCCCCGGCCTGGAGCCCTTGGCCCGGGGCCCCTCTGCGGTGTAGTCTGGCCCACTGCGAGTGGGGCTCAGCAAAGTGGGGGGGCACCCCCGGCTCAGGAGGGGCCCCTGTGAGTGCGGCTCCAGACTCTGCCGAGTGCTGCCGCGCTGTCCCGCGGGTGGGAACCCTGCCCCGGCGTCCGCTTACCGCAGCCTGCAGACTCGCTTCCATAAGCCCGCCAGCAAATGCAAGCGTCTGTGGTGTCCAGTTGCCCCCTCCCCGCCGTGAGTAGTGGCTGCGTGGGGGGGAACAGCCTGGTCTGCGGCTGCACTGGGGGCGGTTTCCACTTGGACGTATTTTAGCGTGTTTGGGTTCGGTTTTGTAATTTTCTTTTTTGGCCAAGCAAAGTGGATGCATTTTAATTGGAATAAAAAGAAAATTCTCTCCCTCTCTTAAGGACTCCAGTATTTGTCGTTTGTGTACTTTGGGACCACACCAGCTGTGCCCCGGGCTCAGTCCTGACTCCCCCCCTGACAATCTCCCTACCCACTGTGCCATCCAGCCCATGGCTCAAGGGGTTTGTTCCCGTTTGATGTCCTCTTTACAACACTCCCCTAAGACTTCCTTTGGTACATTTATAGCTTCCTTAAAACCCCTGTATCGGGGACCCGTCCAACACGCTCCCAAGTAGAGCCTGGGTGGAGTCTGAGGGGTCTCCCTCCCCCCACCTCAGGGCCCTGCACTGCTGGCCCAGCCGCGCCCCCACGCCCGGCCTCATCTCTCACACACTGAAAGGGATGTTTCCAAAGACGGAAATCCTTTTAAAATGCCGTCAGGTAGGACAGAGAAGGGACCGCTGGGACAGTGACAGTTGGGAATGATCACTCTGGGAGCTGAAAGGAGGTGAAGGAACATGTATGATCCCCTTTCAGGAACAGCATTGCAAGCCATGGTGACTAAGGATGGGGGGAGAAACCGAGAGAGAGAGAGGGAGTCTGCCTAGAGGCGGGCTGCAGTGGGTGGGTGGGTGGAAACTGGTGGTGACATGTGCACTGGTGAAGGGATCTTGGAACACTGGATGACTGAGATTTGATCATGAACAACTTTGTAACTATAGATCTTATGGTGATGCAATTAAAAATTTTTTAATTAAAGTTAAAATGCAACCAGGATACCAGAAATAGGGTGTGTGTGTGTGTGTGTGTGTGTGTGTGTTTGGGGCCACACCCCACTGGCTCTGCACTCAGGGATCACTCCTGGCATGACTCGGGGACCACGTGGGGTGCTGGGGATCCGACCCGAGTTGGCCGGGCAGACCCCTCCCCCTGCTGCCACGCCGGCGCGGAAATCAAGTCTGTGGCTACCACCCAGCTCTTCAGCAGCCAGACCCTCGGGTCTCCGGCGTCTCGTTGGGTCGGAACCCAGGTCGCGTCCTCCCTCTGAGGTGGGCTCCTAGCCCCTGCCCGAGTTCCTCCGCTCCCACTCCCCCCCTTGGCTGGTTGTTCGCGTATCTCGATTCTCTCCCTCGTCGCCACTGTGTAGTTGGACAGACCCCTGTGTAGTTTCTGTAGGTCAGCGCCAGGACTCCAGGGCGTCTCCCATTGGCGGCATTCCCTCGGCAGGCAGGCGGTGACGCCGGCCCTCGGAGGGTGCCTGGAAGCCCACGAGGGGGGCCGGGGGAGGCCCCTCCTTCTGTCACCCCCTTTCATTGCTCAGCCGTTCTCAGGCCTCACCCTTTCTGTTTTGTTTTGCTTGGGGGCCAGGCCGGGCCGTCTCAGGGCTGGTTCCTGGCAGTGCTCAGGGGCCACGCGGGGTCGTGTGCAAGGCAGTGCCCTCCCCGCTGTGCCGTCGCCCGGCCCGGGACTTCTCTCTGTGCCGCGGTGGAGAACCTTCCCGTGCCGTGGTGGCCCGGGGAGGGTGGCCGGGATCCTCCCTGCTGTGGGCATGACCCAGTGAGACCGCCACGTGGCCGCGTATGTGCAGTCAGGCCCTTGTCCAGTGTCCGAGGGACGTGTTTTCCCTGTGATCTGTCGCAGAGCTCTCTGGTGTGTCAGAAAGTCGGACCCTTCCGGATACGAGTCGCAGGAAGTCTTTCTTCCTAAAGTCGCGTTTTCTCTGTGCAGGACTGTAGGCCCTGGAGCCTGGTCCCCGCCGCCCCGAGGTTCTGTCGGGTTGTAACTGGGAAGCAGGGACGCCTGCCTCCTGGCGCCGGGGGATGCTGGCCCTGCAGCTGCAGAGGCTGGCGGTGGCCGCAGATGGGGACTGCTCCCCGCAGCCTCCACCGGGAGAGAACCAGCCCCAGCTGGCAGCAGCCACGCAGCCTCCAGAGCACAAGGCCAGCTGCGAGAGTCTGTGTGAGTGAGTGTGTGTGTGTGTGTTTGAGTGTGTGTGTGTGTGTGTTTGAGTGTGTGATACGAACTATGGGCAGGGCAGGAGGCAGTCACACGTGTCAGAAGTCTCTGTTTGGCTCATTGGTGAGAGCAATGTTGGACCCGTGTTACAGACAGTTTGATGTGACCACATCAAAGAAAACTTCTTTTTGATGGCTCTACTATAGTCAACCTAAAGAAGCTTTCATCTGTTGAGTTTGGTTTTTGTTTTGGTTTTGTGGCCACACCTGGTGGTACTTGGGCTCTGTGCTCAGGGATCACTCCTGGTGGCCCCAGGGGACCGTGTGTGGTGCTGGGGCCGGGATCTGGGCTGGCCTCATGCAAGGCAAGCACCTCTCTCGTACTGCCTCTGTCCTCGCCTGCCGAATCGGTGAACAGTACCGTCAGGTCACTCCAGCCTCCAGCACGGCCTCCGCGAGGACACTTGCTCAGGTCTGGGGCTGCCCAGGACTGTGGGTGGGGACAGGGTGGGGTGGAAGTGAGGGGGAACTTTGAGACCTTCTTTTCAGTGGGATTGTGTAACTGCACTTTGTTACACTCAGATTTAAGATTATTTCAAATGTTCCTTCTGCATTTATATTCCTGCATTCCGTGAACTTCTACTTACATTTTTGTTCATGTTGGAAAATTCTCAAACTTGACCAGTTAAAAAAAATTCCTTCAAGTGTATCACATTTCAGGATAACAGATAGAAATCCATTTCAGGGAAAATATTTTTGGAGAGCATACCAGTTTTTGCTGACAGTGAAACTTTGTGCATAACAGAAATTAAATTTCCAGCCATTCTCAGCAGACCTTTTCCTTCCCAGACATCAAAAACTAGGAATCACACGTCTCTTACGGAGGTCGCTTCCCCTGGGACAGCTGCGGGCAGCTGTGTCTGGGTGGTATTCTTGACTAGATTACGAAACACATTGTTTTCTTTCCTTCTTCGTAATGGGGTGACCACCCTCTGGAGCTCTCCCAGACCTCCACCTGTCCTGGCTGGCACAGGTGAGACGTGCAGAGCTGCACATCGCTGTCTGAGGACCCTCAGCCAGAAGTTAGGCGGGGTGAGGCCAGAAGTTAGGCGGAGGGAGGCCAGAAGTTAGGCAGAGGGAGGCTCAGGACCCAGAGGGTCCTTCCTAGGCTCGGGGGGCTGCACCTACCAGGACGAAATTTTCCAGGGGTGTTTTAATTCTGTATTTGATTCAGAGACGCGACAGGTGAAGCCGTGACTTCTGAAATCCCGGGTGGGTTTCAGAAGTCTGAAACCCTGCAGCTCCTCAAGCCTGAACCGCTTTGAATAGAGGCAAATCCTCCCTGGTCCGTGGGAGACCTCAGTAAGGCGTGTTACATTGTTTCTCCTGGTCAGCTTGTTAGGTGAAAGGGACACTGGGAAGCACTAAATATGTCAGATCTTACAGAAACTGGGGCGAGTGTTGGTTCCATGAGGCAAGCCTGAGTTGGAGAATACCTCGATTTCCTTGCGTGCAGGAGGCCGGGTTGGATCCCTGCTGAGCACAGAGCTGGGAGTAGCTCCCGGGGGCCACTGGGTGTGGCGCCCCGCAGAGGGTGACGCATGGGTTAGAATCCACGCCCCCGCGCAGGGTCTCTCAGGCTCCCGGCCAGCGGCCCCTCGTTCCCTTGCCTTTCTCAGTGCTTGGGTGCATGCCCCGTCCGAGGTGGGAGGGCCAAGCTGAGCTCTTGAGTCTACTAAGGTCTAGTGTGACATGTGCAAAACCCAAGAGCAGCAGCTCCGGCCCCACCCCGGCTCCTAGCTGGGGTGTTGAGTTCCGTGGCTGCTCCCTCAGGCTCTGGGCTTGGGCTGGTGTCTTTCCCCCTCCCCGAGACGAGCAGGAGTGAAGCGCCTCTGCCCAGCCTTCCTCCTCTGCCGTTCTCTCGGCCCCTCACGGTGTCCACTACACCCCTCGTTCCGCGGGCCGGGCTCTAACTCCCGCCTGCTGCAGGCCCGGCCCTCACGTGTGTCCCCGTGCCTTCTGTGCCGCCTTGTTCCTCGGGCGGCTTCTGCAACCCCAATTAGGACGCTGCTCCCCGGGCCCCAGAGTCGGGTGGGGCCTCATGACACTGTCACGGATCCTAGGACAGGGGGTCCAGCCGGGGTGGGACAGGGCGCGGGGCACCCTGGGCCCGCCGCCTGGGCTCAGCTGCCCTCCTGGCCTTCCCGTTACCGGCGGGCAAGGGAGAGAGTGGCCGGGCACTGGCCAGGGGCCCTTTCTGGAACCCTCGCGCTGCCCTTGTAGCGGAGGCTGTGGCTGGTGGCCGCGAGCGTGAGGCCGGGCCGGGGTCTGCGGTGGCCGTGTCTTCCCAGCTGGGGGGGGGAGGTCGGCGTGGGGCCGGGAGGGGAGAGGCGTGCACCCAGGTCTGGGCCCTGCGGGGGGCGCCCTCCCCCAGTCTTATCCTCAGAGCTGCTGCTCTCCCAGGGTGCCTCCGCCACAGTTCTGCTGGGAAAAGCATCTGTAGGTGTGGAAAAAAGTGTCTCAGCCCATGTTGAAATAAGCTTACCGTGTTGAAATATACACGTGTGTACAGCTGTGCGTGGAGGGAACGTTTAGTCGTGTGTAAGCGAGTCGGGGTTTTCTTCTTTAAACATTTGACCTGTTTCCCCAGGCCCTAAGTTAGGACACTCGGCGCTGTGGCCTTCTGCCCTCGCGGTCCTCGGGCATTGGCTGCATTTCAGCAGGCTGTGGGAGGACCAGGGAAGGGCAGGGGCCTCCTCAGACCCCCGGCCCGGCCGCCCTGTCCCCTGGGCTGTCGCCCCTGTCTGCCGAGTTCCCGGGAAATCCAGATTCCCCCGCGCCTGCTCCAGCAGTTCCTACCTGAGAGTCCGCTCCCGACCGTCTCTGCGGCGGTCTGCTCTGAAGCTCGCCGAGACGCCCACTCCACACCGAGCACCTGACTCGGCCCCTGGTTGCTGCGGACCCGCCCCCCTCCCTTGGGCGTCTGGTTACTTTCTGTGTGTTTCAAGGCAGGGTCGTGGTGTTGGTCCCCGCCCCCCCATCCTGACAGAGCTAACACGAGTGCCCACCAGAGCCTGGCCGGCCCAGCCGCGTGGCGGGGGGCGGGAATATTTGTCAGGTGAGTGCCAGTCCGTTGTTCTGCTTGACTTGTCCGCTGTGTGAAGCTGAAAACGATTTTGAAAACAAACCAGGTTTCTTACATCGTGATCGCCAGTTTTCCAAATGCACTTCCTGCTCAGAGAGACGGCGGCCTGGGGCTTGCACAGGGAGGTCGACCCCGCGTGTCCAAGTCTGTGCCCGGCCCATGGCCGTGCTCTCGCGGGTCTGCGTCGCTGGGTCCGTGCCCAGGTTCCTCTGTGGGAAGCAGCTGGGTTGCTGCCTGTTTCCTGTGAAGTGAAGGTTTCCCTGCAGGAGACTGATTGCAAGTGGCGACAGCACCCTGGGTCACGGCGGGGGCCCCGGGAGGCCGTCAGGAGGGTGGAAATAGACCTGGTGCTTACGTCTGTGCTGGCCCTGAGAATTTACCAGCCTCTGCGGCTGAAGGGTGGGCCGAAGGGCGAGCTTGCACGGGGCCTGCCTGCTTCCCCACCCTCCTCCCAGGGCGTCCTGCGTCCTTCTGGCCTCTCCTCTTCCCTTCCCGGAGCTCAGGGGTTTTCCTACTTGCCGCTGGCACTGTGAGACATCCAGGTTCTTCCTCTGCGTTTCCTTCACAATTCCCCCTTTTCCTCCCCACAGGCGCGGGTTTTGTATGATTTTGCTGCTGAGCCTGGAAACAATGAACTGACAGTTAACGAAGGAGAAATCATCACGATTACAAACTCGGTAAGAGCGTCACTACCTTGAGCTCCAGTTGTCCCTAGGGCTCCTTGGAGGGTTTTATTTGAAAAGTTGATCATCCAAACCCACATGAAGTTTCCTCCCCATTGCTTGGACGTCTTCTGGAGAAGTGAGTCGGCCACATTGACACAGGAGGGGGAAGTCCCGGGGCGGCCAGCCTGACGGGCCTCCAGACAGACAGGGGGACACCGCAGCCAAATCGGGCTGCAGCATCTGGGTTTCTCACAAGGCCCCACGTCCACTCGTCCCCCTGCGTGTGTCAGGGTCTGGCCACCAGCCCTGCCCCGAGCCCCAGGACCTCGGGGTGTCGTTATGAATGTGCCGGTGCCACCCAGAGGAATGGGGCAGTTCCCCGCCTCGTTCTGCTCCAGGTGGCCAAAGAAGGACTCCAGGCCACATCGGCTGACCACCCCCCAGCTCCCCGCCCCTGCCCCCTGCATGCTTCCTCTCCTCTGCGGGGACTACCCCGGGGCCCGGCCTGTCAGCCTGGGCTGCTCTGCCCAGGGGGCTCCTGAAGGCTTTGGTCGGTTCTGTCAGATGTGGCTCCTAAGGGATTGGGCACAGGCAGGGGCCCCGCCCAGGGCTGTAGAGGCTCTGGTGGGCGCGGGAGGGGTGCAGGTGGAGTCAGCCCCACGCAGCCATCCCCCCGGGCCTGCCCGGTCTGGATGCACAGTGGCCGCAGGAGTGCGGCACGTCTCTGATCTCCCTTTCTCCCGCAGGACATCGGCGGAGGCTGGCTGGAGGGAAAGAACAGCAGAGGAGAGCGAGGGCTGGTGCCCACGGACTATGTGGAAGTACGCTCCTGCCGCGGTCACTCGGGGACACTGTCCAGCCCTGTCCCTTCAGAGGACACGCAGGGGGAGAGCTGCTTTTCTAACGAAAAACAAAAGCAAAAAAATACCCCCCAAAATCCTGTACTTGGAGTGAGACTGGGTGGTCCCATAAGATACCAGACCCTTGGCCCGGCCCGGCCCGCAAGGCCCCAGGCACCTCCCCGGGGCAGCCAGGCTCCCAGTTCCGGGCCCACTGCTGACCCGAGGACTGACTCAGTTACAGCTGCCCAGAGCCCACGTCACTCTCCCCGCTCTGGGCTCATCAGTGCCCTCACTCCGGCCCCGAGTCCCGCCCCCTCAGACAGGAGGGTCTTGAATGAGGTGATTGGTGCCAGGCACCGCATGTGACAGCGGGCACCGGGCACAGCCGCCCGGCTGCCTCCACCAGGCCAGCTCCTCGCGCCCCCTGCTGGTGGCTGCAGGTCCCTCGGGGCTGGGGATGGGCCTGCCGCCCCCCTTGGCAGAGGCTGCCTGGTGCTCGGCACTGCCTGGTGCTGGCGGGGGCGCTGTGAGGAGGCTGGGAGGGAGGCCCAGGCTGCAGGCAGAGGAGGCCACCCCTCCGTGAGACGCAGAGTCTGTGGGTGGTGGCAGGACCTGCTGAGCGCACGTGTCCCCGAGTGCCAGCCCTGGCAGTTGTCTCGGGTGCTGGGAGGATGCCGTGTCCGCATGGCCGAGGTTGGCTCTGTGAGCTCCATGTTCCTGCCTCCGCGATTCTAAAGGCCGGCAAGAAAGAGAAAACTCAGAGGGACCAAGTCGATATCCACGTTACTTGCAGTTTTTTTGTTACTGTTTTGTTTTGTTTTGTTTTGTTTTGTTTTCACTGCAGACGTGCCTGGGCTGCCTTCCCCTGGGCTCCGTGCAAACCCCTTCTCCCAGCAGATTCTGGTTCCTGCTTGTCCTTGGTGACCAGGCCGCTGGCGTCACCCTAATCTCTGAAAATAATTGTGGTTCTTTCTGATATTTAGATTTTGCCCGGTGATGGAAAGGATCAGTTTTCTTGTGGCAATTCAGTGGCTGACCAAGCCTTCCTTGATTCCCTCTCGGCCAGCACAGCTCAAGCCAGCTCAGCTGCTGCCAACAGTAATAACCAGGTGAGTGAGCCCCTCCCCCCGACCCCACCCCGCACCCCGAGGCGCGTGCCCACGCCCCCGGGAGCGGAGCTCAGCGGGGCAGGTTTGCGATGCACTCCGGCTGCTGACACCCTTGTGTGCACCAACCTGGGCTGGATGCTTGTGTGGCATTTGTGGGGTATTAACACCGAGCTCACCGGGGAGGCGGGCAGAGACGGGCAGGCAGGCTTTGAGAGGGACGGCGGGCCACTTCCTGGGAGTTGGTTTTCAGTGAGTGAACGTAAACCCCTAGAAATGCCTTTTTGGCTAAGGCAGGTCGTCAGAGAGAAAAGCAGGGTCCCGGGCTGCACGATAGCACAGCGGGGAGGGCGTTTTCCTTGCACTCGGCCGACCCGGGTTCGATTCCCAGCATCCCATAGGGTCCCCTGAGCACCGCCAGGGGTAATTCCTGAGTGCAGAGCCAGGAGTGACCTCTGTGCATCGCCAGGTGTGACCCTAAAAGCAGAAGGAAAAAAAGAAAAGCAGGGTCCTCTGGCTGAAAGCTTATCACTTGCCAGGCAGCGACTTCCTGGCCCAGCCGCGCTCCGACACCCTCGGGAGGGTGGGCACCTTCTCTGGCAGAAATGGCCCCGTGGAAGCTGCTGCTTGTCCACAGGGCAGGGTCTATGCGTCACTCCTAGAGAACTCCGTGGAAGGGGTGACGCGCACAGAGCACGCTCAAGTGTCCTGTGGTTTTCTTGAGAGCCGAGCAGGTCTGTCCCTGGCCCTGTTCGGGTGCTGCCCCGGAGTGGCTGCGGGGAGAGCGGCTCTCCGGGCGTCAGGCCGCCTGCCTGTGCGGGAAGGAGCGGGCTAGGCGCGTGGCTCTGGGTACTCCTTCACCGGGTCACACTAAGGGCAGCGTTTGCCCTCGGGCCTCTGAGTGCAGAATGCCTATTCCTCAGCCTCTGAGAGTCCCAGGACACTGTCGTCATGCGCTAACAGGTCTTACATACGCCACACAGCGCCGGAGCAGGCGGCGTGGGGGCTGGCACCACACTCCGAGGGGCCCAGGGCTTGCTCCTGGCTGTGTGCTCGGGGAGCGCCAGATGGGGGACCAGCTGCATCAAGGCAGACGCCCCTGCACTGTCTCTGCATGTTGTGGACATCTTGTATTACAATTAGTCCGGCTCAGAGACTTAGGATCCAGAGGCCGGGGGATCCCATCGGATCTCTCGGCCGGTTTCCTGCATCCTCTGGCTCGGCAGCACCCAAAATACCAAAGAGGACGTGAGAAGCAGCGTGTGAAGAGCTGGCCTCTGGCCGCCCCTGCGCCTCCTCCTCGGGCCCTCGGCTGAAAGGGCCCTATTCCGCGGGGCAGACCAGGAAGGGGAAGGGACAGTGGTGGAGGGAAGTGTCCCTCAGGAGGACTGGACTGTGGTGCAGGGTCATGCACGGACCCTATCAGTCACAGAACTGTCACCACAGTGCCGGAAACTTATTTTTAAAAGTGCCAGTCATAGAGGTGGGCTGGAGGGCGGGGGAGGGAGACTGGGGGCCTGGGTGGAGGGAGGTGGGCACTGGTGAAGGATCATTGTCTGCCTGACACTCTGTCAGGAGTAATCCACGGTGGCCCTCAGGGTGGGGGGATAAACTAAAGACTCATGTGTCTGGGTGTGCCTTGGGGGTGGTGTCGGCCCGGCTGGAATTCTCAGACAGCTGTCTTTCACCAAGCCACACTCGGTGGCCCCGTTGGGCTCCTGGTACCATTTCAGAAGCAGGGACTAGCCTGGGTGACAGCGCAGAGGCGGCAGGCCGCCTGGGCTGAGGGGACACTCAGTCAGAAGCAGGGACTAGCCTGGGTGACAGCGCAGAGGTGGCAGGCCGCCTGGGCTGAGGGGACACTCAGTCAGAAGCAGGGACTAGCCTGGGTGACAGCGCAGAGGTGGCAGGCCGCCTGGGCTGAGGGGACACTCAGTCAGAAGCAGGGACTAGCCTGGGTGACAGCGCAGAGGCGGCAGGCCGCCTGGGCTGAGGGGACACTCAGTCAGAAGCAGGGACTAGCCTGGGTGACAGTGCAGAGGCGGCAGGCCGCCTGGGCTGAGGGGACACTCACTCAGAAGCAGGGACTAGCCTGGGTGACAGTGCAGAGGTGGCAGACTGCCTGGCTGAGGGACACTCAGTCAGAAGCAGGGACTAGCCTGGGTGACAGCGCAGAGGTGGCAGACCGCCTGGGCTGAGGGACACTCACTCAGAAGCAGGGACTAGCCTGGGTGACAGTGCAGAGGCGGCAGACCGCCTGGGCTGAGGGGACACTCAGAAGCAGGGACTAGCCTGGGTGACAGCGCAGAGGTGGCAGACCGCCTGGGCTGAGGGGACACTCAGTCAGAAGCAGGGACTAGCCTGGGTGACAGCGCAGAGGCGGCAGGCCGCCTGGGCTGAGGGACACTCACTCAGATGCAGGGACTAGGCTGGGTGACAGCGCAGAGGCGGCAGACCGCCTGGCTGAGGGGACACTCAGAAGCAGGGACTAGCCTGGGTGACAGCGCAGAGGCGGCAGACCGCCTGGCTGAGGGACACTCAGTCAGAAGCAGGGACTAGCCTGGGTGACAGCGCAGAGGTGGCAGACCGCCTGGGCTGAGGGACACTCACTCAGAAGCAGGGACTAGCCTGGGTGACAGCGCAGAGGTGGCAGACCGCCTGGGCTGAGGGGACACTCAGTCAGAAGCAGGGACTAGCCTGGGTGACAGTGCAGAGGCGGCAGGCCACCTGGGCTGAGGGACACTCACTCAGATGCAGGGACTAGCCTGGGTGACAGCGCAGAGGTGGCAGACCGCCTGGCTGAGGGACACTCAGTCAGAAGCAGGGACTAGCCTGGGTGACAGCGCAGAGGTGGCAGACCGCCTGGGCTGAGGGACACTCACTCAGAAGCAGGGACTAGCCTGGGTGACAGTGCAGAGGCGGCAGACCGCCTGGGCTGAGGGGACACTCAGAAGCAGGGACTAGCCTGGGTGACAGCGCAGAGGTGGCAGACCGCCTGGGCTGAGGGGACACTCAGTCAGAAGCAGGGACTAGCCTGGGTGACAGCGCAGAGGCGGCAGGCCGCCTGGGCTGAGGGACACTCACTCAGATGCAGGGACTAGGCTGGGTGACAGCGCAGAGGCGGCAGACCGCCTGGCTGAGGGGACACTCAGAAGCAGGGACTAGCCTGGGTGACAGCGCAGAGGTGGCAGACCGCCTGGCTGAGGGACACTTACTCAGAAGCAGGGACTAGGCTGGGTGACAGCGCAGAGGCGGCAGACCGCCTGGGCTGAGGGGACACTCAGAAGCAGGGACTGGCCTGGGTGACAGTGCAGAGGCGGCAGGCCCCCTGGGCTGAGGGGACTCTGGCTCTGAGGGGACGTGAGCCTTTCTCTCCGACTGCGCTGTGCAGGTCAGCGCCCCTTCCTCGGGGACCTCCGTCCCGTCTCTAGCAGCGTGCTGATGGCTGTGACGGAGCCGTTGTGTGTCAAGTGGTGCTCCCAGAATTCTCTCAGCGAGAGCAGGTGCTCCTGTTTGCCCAGGCGCCTGGCGCTCGTGGGACCAGCTTGATCTTAAATGAGACCCCGGGTTAGCATCCGGCAGTTCTGACTGAATTAAAGGACAGGTTTAGTCACTTGAATTTGGGGGGTAATAGCCAATGAGAAGCCTTAGTGCTTTTTTGTTTTGGGGTCTCTCAAGCAATGCTCCAGAGACCGGGGGGCCCCGCCAGGGAATCTGGGCTGGCCGGGCCGGCGATGTGGTCACATGCCATCTGGCCGTGAGCCCGAGCGTCACCATGCTGGCCTCTCTCTGGCCCCGGGACCGGCTTTGAGTGGATTTAGTCTGTTTTGAGAACTTCCCTATTTCAGCAGACTCTGCAGGTTTTATATTTCTCATAGGGATTTTCTGGAGTCAGTGGAGGCTCCTTTTAGAAGTAAGTGGTGTCTTCTGAGCAAACATCTTTTAAAGATAAGGACTGGAGAGAGTACAGTGGGTACAGCACTTGTCCTGCACACTGCCAGCCTGGGTTCGATCCCTGGCACCGCATAGGATCCCTGAATGATCCCTGAGCACAGAGCCAGGAGTGAACCCTGAGCACAGAGCTGGGAGTGAGCCCTCAGCACTGAGCCAGGAGTGAGCCCTGAGCACAGAGCCAGGAGTGAGCCCTGAGCATTGCTGGTTATAACACCCCCCCCACACACACAAACCAACCTTTTAAAGGTGGGAATGTGTAAATCCTCTCTTCCCTTTAGCTGAGATGACTGGGATTCCCCCTGCAAGAATGCACCCTGCAGACCCTTTCCAAAACAGCTGACTCGGCCTTTGTCGGGCACGGACGTGGATGTCCAGGGGCTGGAGGCCAGGGGTCGAGGAGTTCCGTGCAGGGCCGTTGCCCCTCAGCTGTGCAAGGGGTGGCAGTGATGCCCCCCGGCCTCCCAGAGCCGGGCGCTGCTCTGACTTTGTCTCGCCCCAAAGTTCGTGTCTGAGTCGCTGCCGTCCGGGCAGAGGCCAGCCCTTCTGGCTTTGCGCTCCTCCTCTTTGAGATCAAGTGTCCCTCAGTGACCACCTGGTATCTGCCTGTACACAGCCGGGCCCTGCCGCCCCGCCACACCTGACACCCCTGCTGCGCCCCCCTTTCCCCCCCACTCATGTCCCAGCACCCCCCTGGACTCTATCGCCCTCTAGAGGCAATGCTGGACAATGCCAGGTGGAGCTGGTGAGCCCAGGGGTGTGGTGGCACATGTCCAGATGCAGGGTCCATGGTGCCTTCCTCTGACCCTGCCCTGGGCTGGGCAGGTCAGACGGGGCGGGGAAGGCAGCCCTGCCCGCGGCCGTGTCCCCCTTCTCCCAGCATAGCCTGTCCGCGAGCTGTGTCCTGCAGGGGGTTCCTCCTGGCTCTGTCCGTCTGTGTGTCTGTCTGCTCACCAGAACCAGCAAACCCAGCCAGGCGTCACCTCCCGGCCCGCCCTGTGTCTGGCCAGCGGGGGAGGTTGAGTCTCACTAGCCCCATCCCCGAGGATGCAGCCGGGAGCACACACGGGGCTGGAACACAGCCCTGTGTGGCCTGGGAGGGCTGCGGGGGCTGGAGCACGTGCTCCGTCCCCTCTCGGTCCCCAGCACCACCGGGGGTGGGCCCGGCAGCCCCACAGCACTGCGCCACCGGGTGTCACCAGGAAGGAGCCCTGGCTGCCACCCCAACCCCATGAAAACAAACATCCCCCCTCACACATACACACACACACACACACACTCACAGACTCACACACACACACACACATACATACACACACGCACACACACACACGCACAACAGACTCACACACACACGCACACACACACGCGCACACACACACACACGCACTGCTGCGGAGCAGATTCCCTCCGCCCCCGGGAAGTGGGGAAATGCACAGGCACAGGGCGTCACACGTGCCACATGGGGTCCCTCCCACACGCGCCTGTGGCCCTGTGTGTGCACGTCACCTGTCATGGGGACAGGCCTGCGTTAGGGCGTGAAGGTGACTCCCCAGTAGTGGTGGTTTGTTTGGGGGCGACAGCAAAGCACATGATCTGCATCAGCCTGCAGTGGTGCTCAGGTCTGACTCTCGGCTCTGTGCTCGGTGCTGACTCCCGGCTCTGTGCTCAGGGGTTATTCCTGATGGTGTTCAGGGAATCCTGTGGGGTGCCGAGGCTAGAACCCGGGCCGGCGCCCTCCCTGCTGTACCATTGCTCCGGCCGCACTTCTCAGTTTTCAACGTGCCTAACTTTGAGGCCGGCTCACACTTTTCCAGCCAACCCCATTTCCTTAATGCCCCTGACTCATCTAGAGGCCAGTGCCCAGCCCCGCCCGTCCCTCCTGTTCCTGCTCTCACAGCACGGCTCTGGCTGGGCTGCCGCTCCTTGCTCGAGTGCTCGAAACTGGGCAGACCCCAAAACTCTGCATGTGCCCCCGAAACTGGACAGCCTTCAAAACTGTATGTGCCCCCCAAACTGGGCAGACCCTGGAGCTGGGCAGCCCCTGAAACTGTGTGTGCCCCCGAAACTGGGCACTCCTCTCTGTGGCAGCCTCAAGACACGACAGCGGGCCTGGAGAGCAGTGGTACCACCTAGCCACAGGGAGGTTCTGGCCGGCTGGCGTCCGGGTCCTCACTTTGGACTCTGTGGCTTGTCATTTTGTCAGTTGGAGCCGTCCCACCTGCCCCGTCCCTCTGGGAGGCTGGGACTCCGCCCGGGGCTCAGGGTCAGTGAGATGTTCTGGGCAGGACACTTTCTGCTGGGGGGGGTGGACACTGCGGCCCGAAGACATGTCCTGGGTCGGGACTGCCTGCGCCCTCGGTCCTGAGCGGGGGTGACCTGTGTGGTCTCAGGGCCTGTCGGCCACTCCCCTAAGTGTCCCTCCCTGCCTGGCAGCCGGCAGCCTGACCCCAGAGCCCAGCTAGGGTGTCCGAGCTCCCTGAAATCCAGTCCCTCAGGCTGGTTCGGGGGCAGTGTCTCCCTGGCCCACCGGAAGCGGGTTTTACTCTGAGCGAGGGGGTCTTGGCCACCGTCGGCAGCGATGAGTGCGTTTCCCGTTCACGCTCGTTCCCGTTCCCTCGGGTTCTTACCACATTGGATCATTGGATCATTTCTGTTCACTGAGCGGGTTTCGGGAAGGGGCTGGTCGAGGGGTCTTGCTGCTACTACTTTTGTTTTATTTATCCGGATGATTTTAAAATCGTTGCCCTGAATGAATCCCACTCGTGGTGTTTCTTTCCCCGAGTGGGCACTGCCCGCCCCCAGATGGGGGCACTTTCTGTTTATCTGCTTCGGGTTTCTGGTGGTGTGGGCGCCGGGGGAGGTGGACGGGTGGGGCTGGGCTTTTCCTGGGCCTCCGAGCGGCGTCCAGCAGGCCCCAGGGTTCTAGGCCAGCGTGAGGGTTTGAGGGGCAGTGCGGGCCACCCTGGGCCACCCTCGCGGTCGTCAGGGCCCTCCACGGCCGCCCTTGGCAGTGCCCAGGGCCCTGCAGGCTGAGCCCGGTGATGCTCGGGCTCCAGGCGCAGGGACAGAGCCAGGCTGAGCCCCCCGCCCCTAGCCCGCCCCCAGTCGGCTTCCCTTTGTGTTCTGGGTTGCTCCTCGCATGCCTGCTGATTTGCTTCCGTCCTGGGCGCCTGGTGAGGGACCTCAGGACGAGCCAGCTGAGATGCTCGCGTTCCCCGTGGGCCTCTCTGAGCCGTGTCCCGACCGCAGTCACTCGGCTGGTGAAGGTGGCCCCGGAGTGCAGTGTGGCCAGCAGCCCCCTGCAGCGCTGGCCCTCGGGGCCCAGCAGTCACCGGCGACGGGGCTCATGTCCTCCGTCACTGAGGGGGTGACCAGCACCGCTCCGCACGGGTCAGCATATCTGCAGCTGTGCCGATGCCCCCTGCCCCCCGGCCTGCCAGACCCCAGTCCAGAGACCCCCGCAGGGCGAGGAGCGTGGTCTTCCACCGCCAGAGTCGCAGCAGCTGGCGTCCGGCGGGTGGTGGACAGCTGGGGTCCAGAGATGCCTTCTCGGCCGCTGTGCCCGTGCGGGCCCCGTGCTGGCGGGGCAGGGCGTCCGGCCTCTGACGGAGCCCCCCTCCCCCCGCCCAGCGGGCCTCGCCCACCCACCTGCCGCTCCGGGGGCTGCCCCCTCCTCACGCCGCTTAAGCTTGCCCGGGTTTTCCCCCACGCGCGTGCCGCGGCTGTCCAGCCTGCATGCCCCCGCTCGGCTCCTGGCGTGTGCGGGCGCTGCTGATGGCCCGCCGCCCCGCTGGGCTTGGCCCCTGCATGCCGCGCCCCTCCCGCCGCCTTCCCGCCATTCACTCGGCAACTTTTTCACTTCAAGGTGGATGTTCTGGCTCAGGTTGGCTGCGCTGAGGGTCTCAGCCAGTCCCCACCTTCCTCATCTTCTCCTTCTCCTCCTCCTTCCGTAAATAAGGTAAAGCCCACGCGTGAGTGCCAGGGAGCGAAACGTTTCACGCCCCTGAAACGGCGCCTCCTCTTCCCACGTGTGCCAGCTCCCTGCGTGAGCCGGGGCCAGGGAGCGGGGTGTGGGGCCCCAGGGGCCGGGGCCTGGCTGGTCGCTCCAGCCCCAAGTGAGGGACCTGCACGCGCAGGGGGTGGGCGTCAGGAGGGGCACGGGACGCCTCCGCGGGTGGCGCCCACGCAGGAGCAGGGCGGGCCCGTGTGTCAGCGCAGAGGAGAAGCAGGGAGCCAGGAGACGGGAGGGAGGGCTGCCCCGAGAAGGTGACAGGAGGGGTGTGCCGTCGGGGGGACCCCGGAGGTCAGCCAGAGGTCCTGGGAAGAGCCTGAGCGCAGATCCCGGGACAGGCACCGGAGAGGCTTCCAGTGGGTTCCAGAGAGTTCCTCAGCAGGAGGCGAGTTGAGACACGAGAGGTAACGTTCCAGGGAGAATCCCAAGGACAGAAGCGAAGGATCAGAGGATTTGCAGGCGTTGGCGGTGCAGGGACGAGCCCAGACCCGGTCACGCGGCATCTTTCTAGGCATATGAAACTGACGGGGAGGCTGCCGGGCTCGGATTCTGGCCCGGTGTATCCAGGGAGGGAGGGAGCCGGCACCCGGCTGGGGTCCGGGGCCCCTTCACCGGGGTTCTCGCCTGACCCTCGCCCAGGGCCACTGAGCTTATCTCGCTCACGACCCTGTTGCCCCAGTGGGCCGCGCCAGAAGCAGCTCACATGCACCGCACGGTGGATCTGGTCGTCCAGAAACTTCTTCCTGGTGCCACACACACACGGAATCCCACAACCCCAAGCAGGGTCCCAGCCCAGCCTCAGCCCTGCATGTGTCACCTGCACCGCTGTCTGCACTCAGCCTGTCCCTGGGGGAGTTTTTATTTCAGAGGCGAAGGCAGAGTCTGGGTTCCGAGGCCCGGGGGATCTGCAGGAGGAAGGAGGGAAGAGGCTTCCTCCGCCCTCGGCCTGACCGCCGGCCTGTCCAGGGTCCCGAGGAGGCACGAGCCTGGGACGGGTCATGGATGTCACTGTTAGACCTTCCTCCTCCTCCCGCGAGGGACAGGCACAATCGCTGCCTCTGTAGGTGCCCGTGGCCGGGGAAGGGGCGGAAAGGCCAGCCACTGCCCCAGCACTGAGGTCAGCGGAGAGACGGGAGGAGGTTCGGGTCACAGCCTGCGGGTCTTTTCCCCAGAACTGCTTTTCTTCACGTCACCTTGGAACCTGGCGCAGGTGCCCCCGTGTGGAGTTCGCCCCCCGGGAGCCGGGCCGGGTTCCACCAGGCCTGGAACCTTCCACGGGTTCCAGCCGAGGAGCAGGGGCCCGTCCGTGTCCCGAGACCAGCAGCTTGCGTCTGGGAATTGTTTGGTTTTTTAAAAACACTGTTTGTTTTCCCTGAATTTGTCAGTGAAATTAAGATAATTGAAAATGAAAACTGATACATTGTTTTATCTGTTTTCATAACTGTTAAGATAATTCAGAATGAAAACTGATACATTGTTTTATCATTTTCCATAACTGATACATGAAAACTTGCCTTTCCCGTGCCTGAAGTCCAGGTTCTTGGAGCGGGAATATGTGACGCTGTGAAAATCCCTGGGTGACGGCAGAGGCAGGGTGTCTCACTCAGGCCTGGCAGTGCTCCCTGGCATAGCTCCTCGGAGTGTCTGCAGCGGCCGAGCCAGCCCTCGGGGTCACGGGTGCAGGGGAGGCCACCACAGCCGAGGCCAGGCTGCACTGGGGGCTGCTGAGATGCGGAGGGGAAGCTCTACTGTCGGTGGCCGTAGCTAGAAGAGCTGAGCTGCCTTCCCGTACGTTTCACGTAGAAGGGAAAGAGGGAAAACAAAAAGCCCCACTGGTGAGGGGCACAGCGTGGAGCTGGCAAGGCCTGTGTTGCGGCCTCCTGGAAATTGTGTCCTAAGTTTCTCCTGCGGTATTAAGAGCCACACAGCAGGCCCCGGGCACCTGTCTGGAGGGTAGTTGGGGAGGCTCGTTGGCAGGGCCTCGGGCTCTCCGGGACAGGGTGCGAGGCCCACCGCTCTTGCGGGCGGTCTCCTGAGCCCCGGGGCTTCCTCCGGAGAGGGCCACACGGATCTGCCGGTGCTTGTGGACAGAGGGACAGGACATGGCTGAGTTACCGTCAGGAGCAGAACGCTGAGAACCAGACACGGACACTGGCCTGAGCTGGGAAAGTGCTCACGGGGGCTCGTAAACCAGCAGAGGTGCCCACTGACTGCTGCCCCCCGGGCAGTGCATGCCAGGCAGAAAGCACCTGGGGGCACAGAGCGAGAGGGCCCACACGCCTGCATCTGCACAGGGGACGTATGACGGACACGGGCCCCGGGGGCTGGGGGCAGGATCTCGGCAGGAGGGGACCTCTGACGGTTTGAAACTCGTATCCCGTTATCCTTGGCATTTCAAAGTGGGCGTTTATCATTTTCTCAAATAAAAGTCTAATGAAAACTACAGCTGAAGGCTAGAGAGCAGGAAAGTGGCAGAACAGGCCTCACCATCAACACCTCAGAGGCGTCTGGTGTGTGTAGGGCGGGAGCTGGGGTCCGTGGTGTCCCCGGGGGAAGAGTATGACCCTCCCCAGCAAAGAAAAGTGGTTTCCCGGGAAAGGCGGGGCATGGGGAAGCCAGTTCTGGGCCGGGATTTCTCGGTGCCCAGTTTGGAGCTTCCCGAGCAGACGGGACACGCTGCCGGCGAGTGAGTCACCGCTGCGGGCGTCCTCCCCCAGATCCACGCGTTTCTCTCACTGCACCTTCACCGCGGACCATGTGGATGAGTCTTGTTGAGCCCCCTCTGCTGTTCCCGTTCGTGCATCCCCAGTGAGCTAGCGGAGTGATTCCTGGGAGCCACAGAATCTCTCTCTCCTTCCCCCGAACAGCAGGTCAGCGGCGGCAGTGACATCTGGTCAGCCTGGAACACCAAGGCTGGGAACTGGGACGGCACGGATGGCTGGGGGGCCAAGCCCGAAGGGGCTTCAGGCCAGAGGAGCACTGCCAATAACTGGGACACCGCCTTCGGCCACCCCCAGGCTTACCAAGGACCAGGTGAGGTGGGGAAGGGCAGGGGCAGGGGAGCCAGCCGGGGGCCAGCTCAGGACCAGGCCCCAGGTCAGCATGATTGTGTCCCAGAGCAGCCACACTGTCCAGCCGGAAGCTGAATTCCCAAGTGTCGGAGGCAGCCGTGGGCACTGTTACCCAGGGTCCCTGAGGCCCAGGAGGCGAGGGGCAGGCAGCTGACTCAGTGGCCCTCTGTGCCCTGGGAGGGCAGCGGGCCTGGGCGTGCAGGCCCCCCTGCAGGGCTCCTACCCCACCTTTCAACCCCTCCCCCACTCGGTCTTCCTGCCCTGCCGGGGGTCTCCCCTCTCCCTGCTCCCCAACTCCCGCCCCCCCCCCAGGCCCTGTCTGGAAGTTCTGCTCTCTGGAGGGGAAGTGGCAGGACAGACCCTCATTATCAGCACATCTCAGGGGCGTCAAGGGTGTGTGTGGCCGGTGAAAGGACGTGAGAAGCTAGGGGTGGGGGCCGGAGCGACAGCACAGGGGGGAGGGCGTTTGCCTTGCATGAGGCCGGCCCAGGTTCGATTCCCAGCATCCCATAGGGTCCCCCGAGCACCACCTGGAGTAATTGCTGAGTGCAGAGCCAGGAGTAACCCCTGTTCATTGCTGGGTGTGACCAAAAACAGCCAAAAAAAATTTTTTTTTTAATTAAAAATTTTATAAAACAAAAGCTCGGGGTTGCCCAGTGCTGTTCCCTGTCTAAGCTGGTCCCCGAAGCAGGAGTCGCACGAAGGGGCCGGGAGCCTCCTGGTACCGCCCTTCCCTTTGTCGCTTTCCTTCTGGGTCTATCTCCCAGCTTCTCCCGGGGCCTGCTTAGGGTACAGGCCCAGGGCTGGTCCTGCCCGACAGGAAGGGACCCACCCCCAGGACCTCTGCAGACTGAGGCTGAGTGAGGCCCAGGAGTCCACTGGCCGCCCCTTCCCAAGTGCTTTGGCGGCCGCTGGCTACTCTCACTCCTTTCGGGGGGGGGGGGGGCGGGCGGGGCCTCGTCCCCCTCCACGGCTCCCCCAGCAGCATCAAGGCTGGGGGCGTCCAGAGCTACACTGGTGGTGCTGGTTTGGGGAGGAGAGCCCGCAGTGATGGGGGTCAGGCTCGAGGCGTGTGCCGCTAGCCCCAAACTGTGTCCCCGGGCCCTGGGTGACCACTTCCCGTCTCCGTTTTCCCTCTTGCCCTGCCTGGTGCCCTTCAGTCCCTTGTTAGTACACCAAGTGCCCCCACCCCCCGTCCCCAGCTTCTGGCTTCAAGTGTCCAGTCCGCTTCTCTCCAAGCTGCTGCTCACTCCGGCCCCGGCCCGCACTGCCCCTTAGCTGTTGGGACGAGATAGCCGGCCGGTAGTCCCGGGGACAGCCCAGTCACTCCCGTTTGCTTATCTGCGCTTACTCTCTCTGCCCACGTCCAGCAACTGGGGACGACGATGACTGGGATGAAGACTGGGATGACCCCAAGTCGTCCTCCCCCTACTTCAAGGACACGGAGTCTGCGGATGCAGGGGGCGCCCAGCGGGGAAACAGCCGGCCGGGTGGTGCCTCCATGAAGCTGCCCCTGAACAAGTAGGTTGGGAGGTGGGGTGGCGGCCGGGGTCCCGTGGGTGCCTCATGATTCGGTCACTTTCACTTGACTCTTGGCACCGGAAGCTTGTTTTGCCGGGAGCCGTTTTCACGGGGAAGTGGGCGTCTGGTCCTGGTCCTGCCCCTGGCGGGGGACGATTTGATGCCAAGGTCCCAGGAATGCCCCGAGATGACCCTGCAGCGAGTCCATTCGAGTGGTCAGTGTCCAGGCACTGTGCGCGGTGGTGGGTGTGCGTCCCTGGTGGCCCCTGAGCTTGGGAGCAGGGAAGGCGGAGAGGTGGGCAGCTGCAGACTCCCGCAGCTGGCCAGAGGTGGGCACGTCCGGTTGAGGTTCCCTCGGACACTGCAGGCACAGCCCAGAGCACTGTTTGCCGCGAGAGCCCTGGAGAAGTCTGTAGTGACCCCCAGGCAGTGTGACGGAGACAGAATCCAGCGGTTTCCATGAGGCAGTTCAGGCTTCTTACAACAGTCCCAGTGGCAGGTGAAAGTCCAGCTTAGTCCCTGTGCTTTGCTGAGCATCACGGGGGCGGCAGAAACCACCGCCACCCCCGGACAATAAAACTGCATCCAGGGCAGAGGAGACCGTGCTGGGTTTGGCTCTGACCCGGCTCGACCCCCGGCACTGCACAGCCCCAGCGGTGGCCCTGCAGGCCCCCTGAGCACTGCCAGACCCCAGGCCCAGCAGCCCCACGGCCTGCCGCTGCCCCGTCCACAGCCCCTGGGAGTGACCCTGCAGCTGGACACTGCTTGGGAGGCCCACGAGGGTGAAAAGGGACTTTATTTTCCAAAATTGCTGATGGTTCTTCCTCTCCTCTGTGTTTTGGCTTTTGGGCCGCACTGGCTGTGCCCAGGTGTCACTCCTGGCAGGCTCGGGAGCGGACGGGCTGCGGGGTCAAGCCTGGGCTGGCCGCATGCACACAAACGCCCTCCGCGCTGTGCTGCCCCTGCGGCCCCCGTTTCTCTGTGTTTTAAGTGTGTGATTTAAGGCACACAAAGTGCTCTGTAAGACGCAGTGTTTGGTGGGTCTGGAAGGCCTGGTCGGGGCCGGCCTCGGTTCCCTTCAGGCTTTGAATTAGCACCAGGTGATTGTCACGAGTTCTGGCTCTGTCTGTCTTCCCCCAACCCCATCCCCCGGCACTGCCTGGGGGTCCCTAGACGATGCCTGGGGGGCTGAGTGGAGGACCCCCTAACTGTCTCTCCAGCCCTCAGTGGCGTGTCTTCAGCTACGCCCTTTCTGCCTCCCCGTGTCCCCGGCACAGTAGAAGGGGTCAGCGCCAGCTCTGCTCGTTCTCGAGGCCCGGCTGGAGACTCGGGCTCTAGGCATGTGACCCCCCTCCATAGAGCAGACCCCTCAGCCCCGCTTTGAGAGGGGAAGATGGCACTTCCCTGGCCGACCCCGGGGCGGGGGGTGACCGCTCAAACCCTGTCTAAAGTGAAGATTCTTCCTGCACTAACGTGTCGGGCCACGTGGATGCAGAGGGGACAGACCTGAGCCACCCATGGGCCTTTGTGCTTCTCTCCGAGGGCAGGAGCCTTCTGAGCGCCCGTGTTCTCGGCACCTTCTGATGGCGAGGTGACTCAGACGTAAGGCAGATGAGCAATTTACCTGTACTTACGAGCACTAACCAGTTTCACACGAGAGCCGTATTCTACCCGTGGAACATAAACCTGACACTAGGGAAAGCATGGAGGGGCCCCGGGGAGAGCACAGTGGGAGGGCACTTGCTCTGCGCACTCGAACCCAGGTTCCATCCCCAGCAAACCATACGGTCCCCCGAGGACCCCCAGGCGTGATTCCTGAGCATTGCCAGGTGTGGCCAGAAAAACTAAGAAGAAAAATAAAAGGGAAATTATCACTCCATCCTGATACGGTTTAAATAGTTTGCCTGGGCTTGGTGTTAAATGCATGCATCCTAGAAGTTTGCTGTGATCCATAAAATCACCAACACAAGTGCAAGATACCACCCCTGCTCAGAAGCTCCCAGTCTGGTCAGAGTTGAAGCCCCCTCCCCCCAGTTTTTCCATCAGCGTTCTCCACCAGAAGGGGAGGCGGGCTATTTAGCCAAAGTCGTCCAGGCCAGCTCCTTCATCAAGTATTTAGTGTATCCGCACGGCAGCTCAGGTGCCTGCTGTGACGTGAGTGAACGGGGCAGGTAAGCTCCGGAACTGGCCTAGCAAAAGTGCTCGGACTGTTGGGGAAATGCTTCGGGGCTATCGAGAATATTGTCCGAGAGATACTGTAATACTATAGCCAGTCTGCACTAGACGCTTCACACAGCATCTTTGTTTGCTTCCCGTGTCTGTGGAAGATCTGTCCTGTCGGCCCCCTCCTTCCCGCGGTGGGGCCTGACGCAGGTCACCGAGCCATGGACCTGCGTTGGAGCTGGAATTCAGGCCAGGCCGTCGGCTGGTCCCCCCTTGCCCGCTGCCAGCAGGGCTGTGGTGCAGGGGCTTGCGAGGAGCAGTGGGGAGCGGAGGTGCGGAATGCGGAGGGGACAGCCGCAGAGCGCCCCCCGGGCTGGGTGCCCAAGCGAGGTCGGAAGTGGGGCGCACAGTTTATCGGCGGATACACTCTTCCTGTGTGGGCATTTGGCTCCATGGGTGGTTTTTTTGCCCTGCTAGTTTATTCAGAAGACAGGACCGAGCCCCAGCCTGATTTTGCCGTCACGAAGGACAGCTCTTGGATTACACTTCCCCTCGCTGGGCCCCTCCTCGAGCTCGCCTGGGTGTTGAGCAGGTTCCTCCCGACGGGCTGCTAGGGCCTTGCCAGGGACGCTGGTCCCCTAGGCCTCTGGGGGCAGTTCTGTGTGGGAAGGTGCTTCTCTCCGGGCAGTGTCTTTGAGACAGAGGGGGCGTCACTCTCTCCTCCTGTGCCCCGGGCTCACTTTGTCACTGATCTTTGTGGGTGACAGAGTGTTGCGGGCCTGGGCAGGCAAACCGAGTGTCCTTAAATATCACACCTTCTGCAGGCAGACTCTCCCCCGCAGATAACGCCTAATGAAGTGGCCGATTGGCCACAGGACCATCTGATGACCTGGCGTTCCTTGCCACTTTCCTACCACCGGCTCGTCTGAAGGGCCGGGCAAGGCTTCAAGGGTTGCATTGAGGAAAGAAGCGTGGGGGACACTTGTGGCATTCCTGCGAGGGGAAGGGGACTCACGGCACTTCTCTCCATGCTCAGATTTCCTGGATTTGCAAAGCCTGGCACGGAACAGTATTTATTGGCCAAGCAACTAGCGAAACCCAAAGAGAAGATTCCCATCATTGTAAGTGCATTCGCATTCTCAGTGTTTGTTTCTGATTAAGCTGTTTATAATATCTCAAGCAAGAAAGGTATTAGTCATTTGGAAACTATTCTTAGACACATTGAATGTTACAAGTAACTGTCTTGTGTTGAATCTGCCTGGTTTTGTATTAGGTATTCTGGGTTTTTATTAATCTTTCAGACTCTGAGTAGTATATATTAGTTTAATCATTTCCCCCTGTGCCACACCTTGAAGCACCTTTTCCTTGCTCCTTATCGAGCAGCTCTGCATACTCAGCTGGTAAGCCCAGTTCAGATATGAGGGTTTCTCCCCACGGCAGTGTTGGCAGGAAAGGTGACTTCCCACCGTGGTGAGATCGGCTCCCGGTAAACGCGCCCCCTGGTCTGGACGAGGAGCTCCCAAACCAAGCCGTCTGCCAGGGCCGCGCTCAGACTGCCCACAGCAGCTCCATCATTGTGTCACACAAGCTCTTTGGCTTCACCCAAATTTTCACTGTTGGCAGATTTTTCTAGATGTTTTCAGGCAGCAGGTGCCTCACTGCATCATCTGGGAGCAGGACAGCTGGGCGCACGCTGTGCGGAGGGCCCGGGGTGGGGGGTGGGGGGTGGGAGGGGGTCAAAGTGAAGGAAGGATACCGGGGGCCGGAGCCCAGCGCTGCAGAGAGGGCGCCCCACCCCCCTCCCAGGGAGCCGGATGTGTCGTCCTGGGGAGAACTGCCACAGGGTTTGATGCCCCCTAACCGAGCCCCTGTCCCTGGCACGCGGCAGGTCGGAGACTACGGCCCCATGTGGGTCTACCCTACCTCGACGTTCGACTGTGTGGTGGCGGACCCCAAGAAGGGCTCCAAGATGTACGGGCTGAAGAGCTACATCGAGTACCAGCTCACGCCGACCGTGAGTACCGCCGGGCTGGGCCAGCCCCGGGCCTGCCTCCCGCGCAGCCGCCGCCATTCGGCCTCTCCCGCCCTTCTCTCGTAGAACACGAACCGCTCCGTCAACCACAGGTACAAGCACTTCGACTGGCTGTACGAGCGGCTCCTGGTGAAGTTCGGCTCCGCCATTCCCATCCCGTCTCTCCCGGACAAGCAGGTCACAGGTGCGTGTGTGACCCAGAGCCCGTCGGCACGGCGTTTGCCCAGTGGGCACTCTGGGTGCGGTGGCGGGCACTGGGCCTGTTTAGAGAGGCACGTTCCCCAGGCCCCGGGGAGATCAACTCTCATTTTTCTGAACGGGGCCCGTAGGAAACCTTTCGTAGATCAGGAGCACGCGCAGCATGTCCGTGTCCTCCCACGGCTGACCCTGGGCTTCAGTCACCTCGAGACGGACCCTCGCAGAGGGCCCCGCACAGCCTGGGCGCACAGCCCGGGCGCTCACAGTGTCACTGCCCTGGTTACGCGTTCCTGTAACTGTGGGGAATGACCCCGAGATGTAATGGACCCCCTGGCCTGCAGTGGACACGGAGATGTCACAAGGCCGGAGTTCAGACACTGAGTGTTCGTGTCGGATGGCATTCTTCACACTCGGGTGCTTCCCTGCAGCCTCTTGCCCAGGGGCCGTGTCTCCGCGTCCGGCTGGGGCCCTCGTGTTTTCATCCTCAGCCTCGCGGAGAGCTCGGAGCTCGAGTTCCCGACTCCGTCTGTGTGTCCTGGGGTGGAAGCTGGGAGGGACGCTGGGCTGCCCAGAGGAGCTTGGGAAGAGCCTGACCTGTAGCTGGAGCATTTGTCCGGTGATGGACGGGAGGGGCCAGCACAGGGTGGGAATGAAGGCACACCCGGGAAGCTTGGGTGAGGAGGAAACTCGGACCCGAGGCCAGCGACACCCCAGGGAGAAGAGATGCACAGTCAGTGAAGGGGGAGGGGCCGCAGGGGTCAGGAGTTTGGGGCAGCACCGAGACCCTCGTAGCCAGAGGGCAGAGGGCAAAGGGCAGGCCAGAGCACACGAGGCCCCAGGACCCCCGCCGCTCTTCCCGGCCCCTCCTGGTGGCGTCACCCCCATGCCCCGGCTGGGACAGGCACGCCCGGCCTTCCCATGCAAACTCCTCGGCACCTTCCACCTCGGGGCCTGATTGCTGTGTTCTGAAACGGTCTGCGACGGAGACTTGCTTTTCTGGGAGTGAGTTTGGTTCATGCTGTTTCCTGTGTTGTCACTCGAGCTGAGCTGCCTGGCCGGCCCCACCCCCTCCCCATGCCAGGAACTCCATGTCCGGTGAGGACCCCTTTGGCGTTCTGGGGTCCTGCCCCTGTGCTCGGGCATAGAAAGGGAGGGCCACCCCCACCCTTCTCCGAACCCCATACTCTCCGTCAGGGATGAACGAGGCCTCTCGGGGGCACGGGCCCGTCTGTCAGGTTCCACTGAGGCGTTTACTCTGCATCGGGCCCCGCGGGCTGCGTCTGGAGCAACGGGGAGTCCCTGTTCTCCTGTCTACCCTTTACCTTAAAAAAAAAATGCAACTACACGGGGGCTGGAGCAATAGCACAGTGGGTAGGGCGTTTGCATGCAGCCAACCTGGGTTCGATTCCCAGCATCCCGTATGGTCCCCTGAGCACCGCCAGGAGTAATTCCTGAGTGCAGAGCCAGGAGTAACCCCTGTGCATCGTCGGGTGTGACCCAAAAAGAAAAAAAAAAAAACAGCAGTGCAACTTGAGGCCGAAAGCCAGAGGCTGCGTAGAAGAGCGAGGACTCAGCCCTCAGGATGAAGAAACCGAGCTTTGAGCCCCAGCTGGGCCGGGCGCCGAGGAAGCGGACGGACACAGAAGCCTCTTTATTGGCGCTTCTCCCCGCGCCGCCTGCCCGCGGCCCCGACAAGGTCGGCATTATCTGCCCGTCCCCACACGCGGTGCCGGCACTGATGTCATGGCCCACCCGCTCCAGGAGACCCTCGCTGTCTCCCTCCTCCGGACCCTCCGGGACCTGCTGGCCAGTGCCGACCCAGCCCTGCCGCGGCTAGGCCAAGTGGGAGGTGGTGCTGCCGAGTGAGCCACGGTCGGCAGAGGGAAGGGGGCAAACTAGCCGCCTGGTCTCAGGCACACCCCAGTGCAGGGGCAGCGGGACCTGGCTCCCTGGAAAGTGCTCCGTGGCGGCAGGAGGCGCCATCGTACTCAGAGAAACTTGTGTGTGTTCACACTCAGCGTCTCTGGAGGGAAGCTCGGGCTGGGGTGTGTGGATCATCTTCATTAATGGAGAACCTGACAGCTCCCGAGGGCCCTGTTGGGGTGCAGAGCCCCCTCAGCCGCACCCCCTGGAGAGACCCCTCACCGCCCACTTTCTGGACATTTGCTCGGTTGTTTTGTTTTTGTTTGGGGGCCACACCTGGAGATCCTCAGGGGCTTCTCCCAGCTCTGTACTCAGGAATCTCTCCTGGTGAGGCTCAGGGGACCATATGGGATACCAGGGATCGAACCCAGGTGGGCTGCGTGCAAGGCAGTTGCCCTGCCCACTGTGCTATCTCTCTGCCCCCAGACGCTCCCTCTTCATTTCGCCTGTCCCAGTTCCAGCCTGCAGCAGTGGACGGTCCGCGTGTCTCTGCTTTTACCTTCTCCCGAGCTTCGGCACAAACCGGAGCATGCTGTTTGCTTCTGTGCCTCGCGTCTTTCCTCTCACTGGAAGCGTTTCCAGCGGCATCCACCTGGTGTGTCGCGGTGCCACTGACACTGCGGCATGTGGATGGTCTCATAGATGGTTTTCCTGTTCCCTCACTGAAGGACGTTTGGGTCTCCAGTTTGGGGCCGTTACAGATAAACCTGCTGTAAACTTCTGTGTGCAAGTCATCGTAAGCGCATCAGTTTTCCCTTCTCTTGGGTAGAGGAAAGTGGAAGGAGCGGAAAGACGGATGCACATGGTTGGTGTCGGTTTAATGTTTGAGAAATCGCCCATCTCGGGGCCAGGGATACGGCTCAGGGGCAGAGTGCTTGCCTCGAATCTGTGAGGCCCTGGGTTCAAACCCTGGCACCTGCAAGGCAGGGGGAGGGGCGGGGGCACCGTGCAGTTCCCAGGGGCACTGGATGGAAAGTCACCGGGGGCTCCACAACCTTTCTCCTTTCTCTGGGGGGAGCCTAAGGGGGCTCCCAGATAGTGCAGGAGGCCCAGCCACCCTTCCCAGCAGTTCTCAGCCGGCCAGCCTGACGGTTCAGTTCAGGGTCCCGGAGACAGGCCTGAGGACGTCCTGGCCTCCAGGGGCGCACTCGGCAGTGCTCAGGGGACTGTGCGGCACCAAGGAGCAAACAGGTCGGTCACACACAAGGCAGGCCCTCTCGCCCCGCCTGCCCCTTTCCTGGTTGCTCATATTATAACCTAACAGGGCTATGGTGTTATCTGGTCTTGGTTCTTGGTTCTGATCAGCGTATGGGGTGCCCAGGTCAGCCCCTTGCAATTTTTTTTTTTGATGACATGTCTGTTCGCCTCCTTTTTTTTTTTTTTTTGCTTTTTGGGGTCACACCTGGCGATGCTCAGGGGTTACTCCTGGCTCTGCACTCAGGAATCACTCCTGGCAGTGCTTGGGGAACCATATGGGATGCTGGGAATCGAACCTGGGTTGGCCGCGTGCAAGGCAAATGCCCTACCTGCTGTGCTATGGCTCCAGCCCCTCGCCTCCTTCTTTTTATTTTCTTTGGGGACACAACCAGTGGTGCTCAGGGATCACTCCTGGTGGTGCCTGGGGGACCAGATGGGATGCCAGGGATCAGACCCGGGCCAGCCACATGGGGTTCAAGCTTCACAACTCCCGGACAATCCAACTGCCATTCAGATCTCTTGCCCCTTTGTGTTACATGGTTTTCTTGTGTAATTTTCTGAATTCTTTACTCTGGAAACATTCTCTGTCAGACAATGTGTCTTACACGTGATGGAGATGTGGCTGTGTCCTCTCCGAGGTGCCTGTTGGACCCAGAAGCCTGTGGGTGTTGTCTTTGGGGACCTGCCTGGTGGTGCTGAGACGCTGTGCTCAGGAGTCACTCCTGGTGGTACTCGGGAGCTGCGGGCTGCTGAGGCCCAGGCCCAGGTGAGCCCTGCACAGTGGACTCTCCGCAGGCCCCCAGAGCTCCTCCCTGGAATAGGCCCTGTGTGTCTGCTGGTTCCGTCGTGGATGGCGCTGGAGGGGTCGTGACCGAGGGCAGTGGCGTTTCCTGCCGGCAGTTTTGTAGCTGTGGGTCTGACTGTGGCCTGCGATGTGTCCTGACCCTGGGAGACTGTAAGGCAGAGGCGTCGGTTCCCCCCCCCCCCCCCCCGGGGTAGCAGCCTGAGAAGATGCCCCTTTCTCTGCAAGTTCCCGCAGCCTTTATCACCATCACCGGGCTGTCCCTGTGGAGCACTTTTCCTTGAGGACTGCTCATACCACAGTTTCTCTTTGTGCATTTTTTTTTTTAATTGAGGAGTAGACGTTTTAGAGAAAAAAAATCAGCAGCCCTGAGGTCTTATTTTCTTCTCTGAAGGTCATCCTCACTGCTTCCTATGTGCGCAGTAGCCGTCTGAGCCTTGCGTGACTATGTGCACGCGTGTCTGAGCGCCTGGGGGCCGGGACCGGGGCTGCCGCCCCCACCTCGTCTCCTGTTTCAGCTCCGCCTGGAGGCTTTGCCTTGTTGGCCAGCTGGGGCCGGGGCTTCCGGTTCGTCGATGCTGAATCGTAGCATTGTGTGCCCTGCTGCAGCTGCTCCCCACCCCCACCTCAGAACCCCACCTGGAGCAGGGCCCTGGGGAGCCACGGCCAGGCGCAGGTACCGGCACAGCTGCTGTCAGGCCCGGGGGGGCGGAGAACGACTCCCACCACCCAGCCACAGTCCCATCCCAGAAGGGTCGTCACGGAGAGGGACTGATTTTGTTTTTAATTTCATTGACTTACCGTGAGATAGTTACAAGCTTTCATGTCTGAGTTACAATCTCACAATGATCAAACACCCATCCCTCCCCCAGTGCACATTCCCCACCACCAATATCCCCGGTATACCCCCCCTCTTCCCATCTTCCCTACCTCCATGGCAGACAATATTCCCCACACTCTCTCACTACTTTTGGGCATTATAGCTTGCAACACAGACACTGAGAGGTCACCATGTTTGGTCCATTATCTACTTCTGGCATGCATCTCCCATCCTGACTGGTTCCTCCAGCCATCATTTTCTTAGTGATCCCTTCTCTATTCCATATGCCTTCTCCCCTCCGCTCATGAAGCAGGCTTCCAGCTATGGGGCAGTCCCCCTGGCCCTTGTATCTACTGTCCTTGGGTGTCAACCTCATATTATGTTATTTTATACACGGAGAGGGACTTTGTTTCGTGGCCTTAGAAAGCTGCCTCGTGTTCTCCTGATGCTCAGGTTTCTACTTGTGAAGCAGAAATATCACGCGGGCGCTGCCTTTCAGGGGGAGGGTCCAAGCGTGGTCCTTTGCTTTACTGCACTAATTCTGTTTTCAGTTAACTTAGTTTAAAAAGCAAACGGAGAGAATGGCTACAGCCCTGAGTTACTTTCTATAAAACGGAGTCAAATATGAGCTCTGTGTTTGAACAGCCTTACCTGACACAGTGTCTGTGTACTGCAAGAGCCTCTATAGTACGTTCTGGCTGCCCCCTCAGCACACCCTCCTGCCCCCCACCAGCACACCCTCCTGCCCCCCACCAGCACACCCTCCTGCCCCCCACCAGCACACCCTCCTGCCCCCCACCAGCACACCCTCCCTGCCCCCACCAGCACACCCTCCTGCCCCCCAGCACACCCTCCTGCCCCCACAGCACACCCTCCCTCCCCCCACCAGCACACCCGCCTGCCCCCCAGCACATCCTCCTGCCCCCCAGCACATCCTCCTGCCCCCCAGCACACCCTCCTGCCCCCACAGCACACCCTCCCTCCCCCCACCAGCACACCCTCCCTGCCCCCCAGCACACCCTCCTGCCCCCCAGCACACCCTCCTGCCCCCACAGCACACCCTCCCTCCCCCCACCAGCACACCCTCCTGCCCCCAGCACATCCTCCTGCCCCCCAGCACATCCTCCTGCCCCCCAGCACACCCTCCTGCCCCCACAGCACACCCTCCCTCCCCCCCCAGCACACCCTCCTGCCCCCCAGCAACCCTCCTGCCCCCCAGCACATCCTCCTGCCCCCCAGCACACCCTCCTGCCCCCCAGCACACCCTCCCTGCCCCCACAGCACACCCTCCCTCCCCCCCCAGCACACCCTCCTGCCCCCCAGCACACCCTCCTGCCCCCCAGCACATCCTCCTGCCCCCCCAGCACATCCTCCTGCCCCCCAGCACACCCTCCTGCCCCCCAGCACACCCTCCTGCCCCCCAGCACACCCTCCTGCCCCCCAGCACATCCTCCTGCCCCCCAGCACACCCTCCTGCCCCCCAGCACACCCTCCCTGCCCCCACAGCACACCCTCCCTCCCCCCCCAGCACACCCTCCTGCCCCCCAGCACATCCTCCTGCCCCCCAGCACACCCTCCTGCCCCCCAGCACACCCTCCTGCCCCCCAGCACATCCTCCTGCCCCCCAGCACACCCTCCTGCCCCCCAGCACACCCTCCTGCCCCCACAGCACACCCTCCCTCCCCCCCAGCACACCCTCCTGCCCCCCAGCACATCCTCCTGCCCCCCAGCACACCCTCCTGCCCCCCAGCACACCCTCCTGCCCCCACAGCACACCCTCCCTCCCCCCACCAGCACACCCTCCCTGCCCCCACCAGCACACCCTCCTGCCTCCTGCCCCCCAGCACACCCTCCTGCCCCACAGCATACCCTCCTGCCCCCCCAGCACACCTTCACTACCTTCCATGGTGCACCCTCTTTCTTGGGCTTTGCGTGGCCACACAGGAACTTCATGATGCTAGCATATAATACTTTCCTATTGAAATAAGATTCATGTTTAAATGTGTTGAGTGCCACAGGGATCCTTGGAGAAAGCAACACTTTGATACTTCGCTTTTTCTCTTCACAATTTAAAAGCTTGTTAATTGGGAAATTCACTCTCATTGTTTTTTCCCATGGGTCTTCAAACAGGCACTGGGTGGCTTGTTTTGATTTTATTTTTTAATGTAGGAGTACTGCTATTTATTCAGCCATTGAATTAAGCTGATTGAATTGGGTATGAACTCCACATTACTTTTTTTTAACTTTTTTTTTAAATAAAATTTTAATTGAGAGGCTGGAGCAATAGCACATCAGGTAGGGCATTTGCCTTGCACACAGCTGACCCAGGTTTGATTCTCAGTATCCCACATGGTCCCCTGAGCACCGCCAGGAGCAATTCATGAATGCAGAGCCAGGAGTAACCCCTGTGCATCACCAGGTGTGACCCGAAAGGCAAAAAAAAATGTATATATATATATATATATTAAAATATTTTTAAATTGGATATCTATGAGATAGACCATTACAAAGTTGTTCATAATTGGGTTTCAATCATACAGTGATCTAGCACCCATCCCTCCACCACTGTCCTGTTTCCCTCCCACCATCCCCCACCCCAGCCTCCCTCTGTGGGAGACACTTTCCTTCTTGCTCTCTCCCTTCTTTTCCTGTCATGCTGTATGGTTTGCAGTACAGGTGCTAAAAGGTCATGGTGTTTGTTCAGGGCACTCAGTGTTTCTATGGGGACGGTAAGGCTGGAGTAGCTTTTCAATTGGGTGGCCGCTTTGGGGTGTGGGCATGACTGCCAAAGCTTCCAGAAGTCCAGGGAGGTGGGGGGAGGTAGCCCATCCCGACCCTGAGAAGGCCTGGAGATCTCAGTCACAAACCCGCATACCCGAATTTTCAGCAGATTCTATCTTGGTGAGGTCCGTCCTGAGACGGTGGAGTCAGGCCGGGGGTATGGCGGTGATTTTGGATTGTGGAAGCAAGTGACTGGGGGGGCTCTGCTTGGTCGGGCACAGGCCAGCCCGCCCCCCTCCAATTTACTCGGTCTGTTCAGCCATGCGTGGGTCCGAGCTGAACTGCGGCTTTTGATCTCTTTGTAGATTTGCTTCTGGGTCTCTGAAGCCAGGCTGGTGGTGGAGCTTACAGGGCTGTGCTGGCGTTGGTTCGTGGGGGGGACACCGGGGCTTCCAGGAGTGTTGGGAGTTGGCTTGTTTCCGATTTATAAAAACTACCCCGGGTTACTGCTAAGTAGACAGATCCTTCAAGAAGCCAGGAGCAAGAGAGGGCTGTCCAGTGGCAGTGCCGGTGACCCGTGCCTGGCCCACACCGTCCTCCCGCTGGCTCTGCCCTGCAGGTCGCTTCGAGGAGGAGTTTATCAAGATGCGGATGGAGCGGCTGCAGGCCTGGATGACCAGGATGTGTCGCCACCCGGTCATCTCTGAGAGCGAAGTGTTCCAGCAGTTCCTGAACTTCCGGGACGAGAAGGTGGGTCTTCGCGGGGGTCCCGTCACCCCACTTTGTCCTTCCAGGGGCTGTTTCTCGTCTCCCCCGAGCCTGTGGGGCGGTGCTTGCGGGATGGTTTCCCAGGTGGCCCGGGGACCGAGGGGAGTGACGGCTGAGGAATTCTCCCCACATGCTGCGGAGACAGCCCCGCACTGCCCTGGACATGGTCACAGCCTGATGGTTTGTCAGGGCCTGGTAGGGGGAGCCTGGGGCTTTAGACGCTCGCCTTGTGCGAGGGCAACCCAGGTTCGATCCCTGGCACCCCATGTGTTCCCCTGAGCCCTACCAGAAATGAACCTGGAGCACAGAGCCTGGAGTAAGCCCGATGGGCCTCCCCACCCACCCACTTCCACCTCCACACTCCTTCCCTCCTTCCCTCCCCCTGCAAAGAAAGAGCAGAGAAATGCTCTCTCTGATACCTTTGGAAATTACTCTCTCCTAATCAGCTTTGGGCTGGAGCGATAGCACAGCAGTAGGGCATTCGCCTTTCATGCAGCCGACCCGTGTTCGATTCCTCTGCCCCTCTCAGAGAGCCCGGCAAGCTACCCAGATTATCGTGCCCGCGTGGCAGAGCCCGGCAAGCTACCCGTGGTGTATTGGATATGCCAAAAACAGTAACAATAAGTCTCACATTGAGAGGCGTTACTGGTGCCCGCTCGAACAAATCGATGAGCAACGGAGCGACAGTGACAGTGACAGTGAATCAGCTTTGCCAAACGATGTATTGTACCTTCGTATTCTCTGAAGAGGTTTCCTCTCTCATAGCAAGTGCTGCATAGCCTAGAAAGCCGTCTAAAGAATGACAGCTGAAGTTGTTAGCTCAGGTACCAAGAGCAGATATGACTGCTACTGTGTTCCTGGAAAAAAGTTACGAGATTATTTTTGTGCTTACTGAGGTAACAGTGTTAGACACCTTGTTGCAGTGTGAGGAGGTTCACCTGCCCAGACCTTTGCCAACAGTGCGTTCCCAGTCTGCCAGGGGTCTGCAAGTACCGGGCCTTCCCCTCAGTTTCCGCTCGTGCCCACAGGTGGCGGACCCTCCTGACTGTTGGGGATCACCAGGAAGGGAAGTGGGGGCCATTCTGCAGCCTCTCCCTGCGCCCTGATTCTGTCTGAGATGGGCCCGGCCCTGGCAGCTGCTCTTGGCGCCTTTTGCTGTGGAGACAGATACTCCGCACGGCCGGCCATGCCGCTCTGAGGCGGTCCCAGCACTGCAAATCTGCGTTGCTAGTTTGTGGTTACAAAAACAGCGTAGAAGCCTCCACATTCGTTTCCTCCCCGGTTAAAATCCCACAGGAATTTAACATGGGCTTCCTTGGTTGACGTGCCAGGAATTTGATTAGCAAAACCCACCCAACTCCTAAAGGTTGGGTGGGTTTTTTTGGTTTTGTTCAGTTTGGGAATTTGAGCCACACCCGGCAGTACTTGGCTTACTCCTGGCTCTGTGCTCAGGGATCCCTCCTGGCGGGCATGGGGGACCCTTGGGGACCCAGGAGTCTAACCCACATCAGCTGCATGCAGGGCAAGAGCCTTCCCTGCCGTACTGCCGCTCCGGCCCCTAAAGTTGCATTCTGGCTAAATATGAAAACTCGAGCTATTGGTATTTTGATATAAAAAAGGGGGGATGGCAGAGAGACAGCTCAAAGACTGGGTGTTGCTTCGTAGCCGCCGGCCCCCAGCACTGATGGATGAGTCCCTAAGACACATGAAAGAAGCGAAGGAAGAGGTTGTAGGCAGGGCTCCCGGCTGAGCTGGGCTGTGCTTTGAACTCCCTCCGTGATCTTGGCCAGTTTCCTCACCCGCCAACAGCAGCGTAGCCCTCGACAGCACTCAGGACCCGGGTTGTGTGTTTCAGGGTCGCTGGACTAGATGCATGGCCATAGAAGTGCTGAAGATTCTACGGTGAAATCATAGAAACGTGTGGCTAGTGAGGTGCAGCTGTATACAAGACACTGAATGTGTATGTCAGCAATACATAGAAAAAGAGAATCTATAATCAGTGATTTACAATAGCATAAAAAATTGATCTCTAGGAACAAATACAAGTATACAAAAGTCAGTATGAAAAATGGACATGTTGTTGAGAGAAATAAAAGAAGCCCCCAAATAGAACTGCCGTTGCTGTGTTTCATGGAATAACAGAAGTGATGTTAGATGTAGAAAACTCGAAGAGCTAAAAATAGTCAAGACGGGGCTTGGTGACCCCCTGGGATGTGCAGGCCAGGAAACAGCTCAGCGCTTTGCCCACGGCCAGGCGGGGCTGGGCAGATGGGCCGTAAGAGAAGCGGGGCCACTCCCTGTGGGCTGCAGAGTGGGAAGTGTTTCCAGTGGGCAGCAGTCCAGGGGCTCACGCTGCCCCAGGAAGTGGTGGCAGAGAAGAGAGGCTCGGGGTCCCCATAGCGGGGGGCTGGGAGGTGACAGGACGGGGGACAGTGACACTGCAGGGCGCTGAATCGTTCCTTTCTAGGTCTTGGTGGCGGGTCAGACTTTTCTGTGGGGGTCCCAGGAGAGAGCCTGACCTGTCCTAAGGGGGGTCCCAGGAGAGAGCCCGGCGGGTCCTGTAAGGGTCCCAAGAGAGAGCCAGCCTATCCTGTGGGGGTCAGGAGAGAGCCCCGTGTGTCCTGTGGGGGTCCCAGGAGAGAGCCCGTGTGTCCTGTGGGGGTCCAAGGAGGGAGCCAGCCTGTCCTGTGGGGGTCCTAGCAGACAGCGCCCCTAGCCCGTGACACAGCTCTGCTGTCCATGTGAGCCCCATCAGGCACAGCCTGGGCCTGCTGTGGGTGCTGTGTTCTAGCCCGTCCTGGTTCCTGACCTGGTTCTGACAGGTCTTTGTCAGAACCCGGGGACCGTGCTTCACCCGCTGTGGGAGAGGAGACACACCCTCAGCTGTCCCGGGAAGGGCTGGGGCGGGCGACCTGAGGGGCGGGTCGGACCGAGTCCTGCCTGCTCACCCTCGTCTTCCTTTGCAGGAGTGGAAGACAGGCAAGCGGAAGGCTGAGAAAGACGAGCTGGTGGGCGTCATGGTCTTCTCTACCATGGAACCAGAGGCGCCAGACTTGGACTTGATCGAAATGTGAGAGGACAGGCCCCGCGCGGCTCCCTTTCACGGGGCGGGGGTGGGGCTGGAATCGCAGTGGGCACAGGACACAGGGTCAGCTGTCCAGGAAAGCGGGAAAGCCACGTGTGCATGTGTGTACGTGTATTTGCACGTATGTGTGCATGTGTGTGTGTATGCATGCATGTGTGTGTTCATGTGCACGCACACTCCAGCCCCAGCTGTCCAGGAAAGCAGGAAAGCCACGTGTGCATGTGTGTACGTGTATTTGCACATATGGGTGCATGTGTGTGTGTGCGTGTATGCATGCATGTGTGTGTTCATGTGCACGCACACTCCAGCCCCAGCTGTCCAGGAAAGCAGGAAAGCCACGTGTGCATGTGTGTACGTGTATTTGCACGTATGTGTGCATACGTGTGTGTGTGTGTGTGTGTGTGTGTGTATGCATGCATGTGTGTGTTCATGTGCACGCACACTCGGCCCCAGCCTGAACACCCTTTCCCTTGGCTGGGGCAGGCAGTGTTCCCAGGAGAGGGTGGTGAGCGTCCCAGAGCGACACCTCCGAGTGGTCTCGAGAGGAAGCTCGCAGCACCTTGAGCAGAGCCTCTGTTGCTGTGGCGCTGGGGGTGGTTGTTTTGGTGGGGGCGGGTAGGGCGCCACCCAGCGGTGTTGAGGGGTATCCGTGGCTCAGCGCCTCCCCCCTGTACTATCTCCCTGGCCCTTATTTTGTTTGTGATACTGATTTTTATCATGTGATTTTATATATATGTATAGTCTTGGTTGGAAATTTGGAATGGTTGTAATTCCTATGTAATGACTAATAGAAATTTGGGGTCTATTTTATTTTGAGACATTTTTCTTAGCATAAAATCAGTATTTTTGTGTTACCAATTAACAGCAATGAAAAACATTAAAAAGGAAGGAAGGGCAGAAGATAAAAATAAGTAACAGTGGGCAGATAAAAAGATCTCTTGACCGAGAGAGAAAGTCCGTGTTAGTATGTTGGTTACTGGCCACAGAACCATCTTCTGATCTTGCGTACCACGAGCGGGAACTCTGTCCACACACAAGTGGCTTCACACGACAGTCTTGATGCTGTGGTCTGGTTTTGTGTTTGGACGCTGTGTTGGGATGAGTTTCCCAGGTTGCTAAGTGGCTTTCTCACACCACGCGCTGCGGCATTCACCAGCTGTGCGCAGGCCTGTTCCCTGACCGGGCGGGGAAAGCTCCGCGTGTGATTGTTGCAGGGGGTTGCGGTGGTCCCCGACCGAGTCTCCCTGAGCCGTCCTAGAGGTGGTGGTTGAGTCACGTTAGAAATACTGTGGTTGGCAACACCTAACCAGAGAGAGAGAACAAAAGGGAATTCCCTGCCATAGTGGCAGGGTGGGGTGGGGGGAGACGGGACTGGGAAGGGGGCGTGGGATGTTGGGTTTACTGGTGGTGGAGAATGGGCACTGGTGAAGGGATGGGTTATCAAACTTTGTAAGGGAGAAACATGAGCACAAAAATGTATAAATCTGTAACTGTACCCTCACGTTGACTCACTAATTAAAAATAAACTATTAATAAAAAAAAAAAAAAAGAAAAGAAATACTGTGGTTGGAATTGACATGGAACTGGGGGAGGGGCAGCTGAGTCAGAGCTGGGGGCAGTCGGGAAGGGGCTCTTCGCATGGAACCTGTGTCAGGAGTCACGGGCCGTGGCCTGTTCCGGGAAAGCAAGAGCAGGATCCCTCCCCTCCCCCCTGCACGCCCGTCTCACGCCCCCCTGTGTGTGTTCGCAGAGAGCAGAAGTGCGACGCCGTGGGCAAGTTCACCAAGGCCATGGACGACGGCGTGAAGGAGCTGCTGACCGTGGGCCAGGAGCACTGGAAGCGCTGCACAGGGCGTGAGTGGGGCGGGGACGGGCTCCTCTGCCCGCTGGGCGTAGGTGCGGCCTCCGCACGGACCGTGGGAACAGTGATGGCCACTGCCCTCCCAGGAACCCGCTCCAGTGAGCTTGTGCCGTCCCAGGGGCCGGGGCTCGGGCACCTCTGGGGACCCCTCCCCCATGTAGAACACGCTTGTGGTCATCCTCAGCCCTCGAGCTGACCGTCAGTCTGGGCCTTGGTACAGCGCTGCTCACTGGACCCAGCCCTGCTTATCAGGGTGTGGCCAGAAAACCGGTCCCAGCTGCCCCTGCTCAGGGGTTACTGGGCAATTCCCCGCCCGTCCCACCCTGTCCCCACCTGCCCCTGACTGCCTGCTTGCTTCCTTCATTTATTTATTTATTTATTGCTTTTTTTTGGTTTGGGGTTTTTGGCGGGGGAAAGCGGTGTTTTTTGGGCCACACCCAGCTGTGCTCAGGGATCACTCTGGCATGGCTCTGGGGACCCTCTGAGGTGCCAGGGATGGAACCCAGGCTGGCCACTGCAAGGCCAGTGTCCTGCCCATGAGACCATTGCTCCAGCCCTACCCACCCCCACTCAGAACCTTTGTTACCATAAAGGTTATGATAACATATCATTATCATCAGACCAGGAAGGAGTGTACGTGTTTCTTGTGTGGGGGGAAAGAGGTAGCCATGGAAATGAAACATAACGGGAATGACCAGGAAGCGAAGGTGGGGGCTGGAGCCGGAGCAGGAGGGAGGCTCGGGGGTCACCTGCTGTGCTCCCAGCGCCGCAGGCGGTCCTGGGTACAGTCAGGGCAAGCCCTGAGGCGGCCAGCGCCCCCTCCAAAAAATGAAGAAGCTGGAGGCGGGAGAATGCGCCGGGCCCGAGGTCACAGCTTCCTGCTCCGGGCGTGCCTGGCCTTGCTGGTGGCCCAGCCGCCGACGAGCCTTTCACGGCCCTCGAGCTGCCGTGCCAGCGCCCAGCTTCCGGTAGAAACCTCCCGCCTGTGAGGTCAGCAGCCCGGGGGACAGGCCCCAGGGAGAGGCGGCTCCTGGCCCGAGGACACACAGCCCGGAGCGGTGCTGGGGAGCACAGTCCACTCGGATGCCTCGCTCCGTCCTGTCCACCACGCCTTGTTGTTCCATTATTCTTGGTGGTTCCTGGAACATTCCCACCTCTAGGCGGGACAGTGAGAGCTGTCCCTTCCGGAGTACTTAGCCGAAGGCTGGGCACAGCCAGCAGCCTTAGTCTTTAAAGTTTCTTTTCATTTGCTTTGTTTTGTTTTGGGTCACACCCAGCAGTGCTCAGGGGTTACTCCTGGCTCTGCCCTCAGGAATCACTCCTGGTGGTGCTCCGGGGACCCTGTGAGATGCCGGGGACTGAACCCAGGCTGACTTCGTGCAAGGCAAACTCCCTCCCCCACCCCCCGCTGTACTATCCCTTGGGCCCCCACAAAGAGCCAGTGTTAGAGAGAATCCTTCTCCTGAGAACACCTGGGGCGACCCTGGGACACGAGAGCCTGGGGACGCAGGCTGACCTGGCCCTCCCGCCGGAGGTGTTGCTTGCTCCTTTCTGCGCAGACTGACTAACCGTGCCCTTCCCCTTCTCCCAGCCTTGCCCAAGGAGTACCAGAAGATCGGGAAGGCCCTGCAGAGCCTGGCCGCCGTGTTCAGCACCAGCGGCTACCAAGGTGCGTCTTTCTCCGTTCTCTGGGCCCGCAGACCGAGGCGTTTCCATCTCCTCTCCGCCAGACCCCGGGGTCCAGCCGGCCCAGACTGCCTGTCCCCGTGTCAGACCGTGCTAAGGTCGCGGCACAGGAGTCTGTCACCGGCCCCTAGCCCAGAGGGAAGTCTGCACGGCGGGCACAGCCGGCATTGCCCCGCTGGGTGGCGGGGTGGTCAGGCCGCGTCTGTCCCTGTGGTGCCCCGTTCCCAGGGAGCCGCGCACTCCGTGCCCGTCCCGAGTGTGCAGGGATGAGGGGCCCTCTCTGGGCTCCCGCAGGGCCGGTTCTCACCATGGGCAGCGTCTCGGCTCCGTCTGTCACCCCGACCTGGCGCTGCAGGTGACCGGGCCGCAGCGGGGGTGTCGGCCTGGAGCCGGGAGTCGTGTTCGAGTCCCCTCGGCCTTGCGGGATGTGGCATCTGGTGCCTCGGCCAGGAGAGGAAACATGGGGCGCAAATTCAGATGGGGCCCCCGGCCAGCGGCCCTTGCGGGGAATCGGCAGTGGGGGGCAGGCCAAGGCCCCTTCAGCTCCTCCTTCCCCTCACTTAGGTGACTGTCCCACCCCACGTGCCGCAGCCACGGGGGCACAACTGCTGTCAGGGGCCCATGCAGTCGGCCAGCGGGCAGGGCGCCCGCCCTGCACACAGCTCCCCCAAGTTCAGTCCCGGCATCTCAGAGTCCCCCGGGCACCGCCAGAATGGTCCCTGAGCACAGAGCCAGGATTCAGCCCTGAGCACCGCTGGGTGTGGCCCCAAACCAGAGAAGCCACAGCCTGGTCTCGGGCATGCCGCCGGGTTGTCCCGTCCTTTGGGGAGTCTTCCTTGGTGATGGAGTGGGCAGGAGGGGGAGGCTGGCCGGCCTCAATGGACAGGGCTTGGCAGTGCTCTGGCACTTTCTTTAACGGCCTTGTTCACAGTTGGAGGGATGAGCGGCTGGCCAGCCTCCTCTCCCCTGCACGCGCGGCTGCCCGCCTGACACTTGGCGTTCCTGGCAGCTCCAGGAGGGCTGGGGAGGGGTCTCGGGGCCCTGAGCCCTCTGCCCATCCCGGGGAAACGTGCTTTCAAGTCCCGTGTCCTGGAATGCCTTTCAGGTGAGACAGACCTCAACGACGCGCTCACCGAGGCGGGCAAGACCTACGAGGAGATCGCCACCCTCGTGGCGGAGCAGGTACCGGCCCGGGAGTCGCCCCCTCAACCCCCACCCCACCTACAGCCCCTTTCTGTTCCCAGTCTCACTTCCTTGTGTTTGGCAACAGTGTTTCCTGGGTTACACTGGGGTGATGGAAACTTTCCCGAGAACCCTAAGGGAGGGCCGAGGGGGTCTCCCTGGGGCACTGTCTCCCAGTGCTGCGCTGCCCGCCCTCAGCTCTATAGTACTGGACTTAGGATGAGGGAAGAGTCTGAGTCGGGGCCATTGAGGCCGTGGGGCAGGAATCCCTTCAGCCCGTCCTTGCGCCTCCGGGGCCCCTCCCCACGGACTCTCACCCCTGGTAGGGGGGTCGGCTGCCCCCTCCCGCGCCCCCTCCCCCCAGGATCTGGGCTCAGACCCTGCTACCCCACCAGTCCCCAGGCGGAGCCTTTGTCGGACTCGGAGCCCACCCGGTTCCCTTCACGGCGGCAGTAGCTCCCTGGTGCGCTGGGGAGGGAGCTGGTCGGGTGCTCCCAGCCCTGAGGCATGTTCCTGTGGGGTTCGTCTGTCTGTCTGGGGGCCATATCCGGTCATGTTCAGGGACTCCTGAGCACCGTTGCCCCCGCCCTGTGCTCCGGGATTCCTCCTGACAGGGACCAGAGACCATCTGGGGTGCTGGGGATTGAACCCAGGTCCGCCCTGTGCAAGGCAGACTTCCGGTTCGCTGTACCACCGTGCCGCCCCTCGAAGCCCAGGGTTTTTTATTTTTAATTTCTTCAGATTGTTCTCTTTGGTGGTTTCTGGCCGTGGCTCCGAGGGCCGTTGGAAACGATGGTTTGGATTAGGGGCTGAGGGTGGACCGCAGGAGCTGGGCTGGCCTCTGTGGGCTGTGTGTGTCCAGGCCTGCTTTCAGAGCTGCCGGAACTACGCTCAGAAAGCGGGGAAGGTGCAGGTCATCACTGGCAGCGATGACCAGTGTTTTACTGCACCTGAGGGGAGACGCTGACCGCCAGCGTGTGGTGTGGGCCTCGAGTTCCTGCTCGTCTCGTCAGCCAAAGGGTGGCAGTCGGCACCCAGCCCTCACAGCCCCCCAGAGAGTGGGGGCCGGAAGCCGGGCCGAGTGCCCATGTCTCCCCTTAATTGCGCTTTCCCCGTGGCTGGGCTCAGGGAGGCCGCGAATGTTTCCACGCCTTCGTTTCTCCTCGTTGTCTGAGCGAGCCCGCCTGCCGCTCACAGCCGCCCCCTCTCTCCCGCAGCCCAAGAAGGACCTGCACTTCCTGATGGAGTGTAACCACGAGTACAAGGGCTTCCTCGGCTGCTTCCCCGACATCATCGGCACTCACAAGGTAACGCGCCCGGGAGGGCCGCTGAAGGCCCGTGGGCGGGTGGGACGGAGCCCCCAGAGCTAGGCTCTGTCGGGAAGCACTGGAGGGTCAGCCGGGACCAGCTCCCAGACTCCGCAGGCCAGGGTTGTGCCTCTCAGCACAGTGAGGTTGGGGAGAGGGTTTGCTTTGTTCTTGGGGGAGGGGGCTGGGGCCATGCACAGCAGTGCTCAGGGGCTCCTCTGGGCTCTGTGCTCGAGGGTCACAGCCGGTCGGGCCCAGGGGATTGTGAGGGGCAAGGTCTTGGAGCCCAGCCCCCCACATGCGAAGCCCGTGCTTCAGTCTCTCCGGCTCCCTCCAGTCCAGTCCGGCAGCCGTGTTGTGTGACCGGGAACCTCCGGTCACAGCAGGTTCCGTGTCGGAGACTCCAATGACTGTTTCCCTGTTTGGTGGCACACATGTGGCAGAGCATGTTTGCATTGCTTCCTTCTTAGCTGACAGCTGAGGGCCAGAGAGATAGTCCAGCGGGGAGACGCTTGCCTTGCACACGGCCAGCCCAGGCTCCATCCCCGGCGCCTCTGAGCCCTCCAGGAGCGATCCCTGAGTGCAGAGCCAGGAGTCAGCCCTGGGCGATGGGGCTGCGGCCCAGGAACCAAACATAAACACATAAACACAAACCAGCAGCTGATCCTTCTAGCTGGGCTTAACCTCGCTGCGTGTCGCACTCACAGGGAGCCATCGAGAAGGTGAAGGAAAGTGACAAGCTGGTGGCCACGAGTAAGATCACCCCCCAGGAGAAGCAGAACATGGTGAAGCGCGTGGGTACCATGTCCTACGCACTGCAGGGTGAGTGAGTGCAGGGGGTCATGGACGTCGGCTGCTCGCTTGCTCGGGCACGTTCCCCACATCAGCGTGATCCATCCTGTGCGTACGTGGAGACCTCCCCGCAGTGCCATGGGGTCCCGGCGCCCAGAGCTGCCTGGCTGGCGCACAGCCTTAGGGCAGGACGTGGCTGCCTGCAGAGACGGCCCGTGGACAGGCGCTGTCACTGCCCAGGAGGTGGCCCTTTGGGCTGGAGTGATAGCACAGCGGGTCGGGCGTTTGCCTTGCATATGGCTGACTCGGGTTCGATTCTCAGCATCCCACATGGTCCCCTGAGCCCCACCAGATCCCTGTGCATCGCTGGGTGTGCCCCTTTACTTCGGGCGTCAATCACTCCAGCGAAAGCCCACCAGCACCGGTCCAGACTGAGCAGGGAAGCGGGGCTGGCCCCGGGGTCTCCGCCCGCGCCTGATTGGTGTCTTGGTTTGGGTTGCAGCCGAGATGAACCACTTCCACAGCAACCGGATCTACGACTACAACAGCGTCATCCGCCTCTACCTGGAGCAGCAGGTGCACTTCTACGAGACGGTGAGCAGAGCCCGGGGGAACAGCAGCCGCGCGGGAGGGCGGACACCTGTTTGGTTTGGGGCCACACCCGGCAGTGCTCGGGGCGTATTCCTGGCTCTGTGCTCAGGGGCCCTCGGAGATGCCGGGGATCCGGCCTGGGTCACCACGTGCACGGCCAGCACCCTCCCCACGCAGTGTCGCCCCCGCCCTGGCTCGGGCGTGAGCTCTCCCCACACCTGCCTTCTCCTCCTCACGCCCCTGGGTTCTTCCCAGGAAGGAGCACGGGGGCTAGTGCAGGGGCTCCCAGGAGCCCTGCCCCGCACGGGGATGCTGGGCACAGTGACCTCGCCCTGCCTGGGGCCCCCAGCTGCGCCCAGAGCCCGGCACGGCGGGGAGCCCCACCGCCATCTCTGCGGGAGCTAGGGCCCAGAGGCCTCAGCGGCGTCTCGGGGAGAAACCAAAAGACGTCACAGGACCCGTAACTGTCTCCAGAAAGTCCTCGTGTCCGCTTCTCCCCCTGTGCCAGGGGCTCTGCTGGGGCCAGCCCGTCCTGGACTAGCGACAGCCCCGCCGTCTGTGCCCGGTGTCAGGGCAAGCCCTGTGCATGACCAGGCGTCCCCTCACGCACGCCAGGGACAGGCGGGCCCTCGCGGCCACACACAGACCCAGGCGCAGTGTCTGAGACGAGTCTCCTGCCGAGCTCCGCGCGAGACATTGTCCCCCTTGGGGTCTGGGCTCCTGGGCTCCCGGCACCACGGTCACTGCTGCCGTGTGGCCTCCTGGCGCACTCCAGAGCCGCAGGTCACGCTGGTTCTCTGAGGCCAAACTCGGGGGCCGCCTCGGGCCCCTGAAAATGCTGCTCCGTGAGGCAGGTCTCGGGCGCAGTGCAGCCTGCGCATGGGTGACCGCGTCACTGGGGGCACACAGCTGGCGGCGGTCCCCGGACTCACGTTCGCTCTCTCATCCGCAGATAGCGGAGAAGCTGAGGCAGGCCCTCGGCCGCTTCCCGGTGATGTGAGCGGGAGCCCTCGGACCCGGGGCCACTCAGCCCGTCTCCAGGAAGAACAGGACAGCAGAGCCATCCTCGGGGATGGCCCGACTGCTGCCTCTGCTCTCGGGCCTGCAGCGTGGACCGAGGAGGGTGGTCTGTCCCTTCCCGTCTGTCGGCGAAGCCAGTGGAAATGGTCTATTTTCGGAAAGTCCTTCATGTTACCCAAATTCTTGGTGGAAAATTAAGGGTTTCCCCCACTGATATTTTACATAAATCGGTAATTTATACGTTACCCCGATCTCTCAGTTCTTACCCAACGTCAGATAGTTACTAATTGCTTCGGTAAAGGTATGAACTCTGCCGGAATAAGCAGCCGCGTATGTTTGTATATTTTTATAACTTCCCCCGCCCTCCGGGCTGCCTGTCGGCTGGGAGCGCCTGCCCCCTGGCCCTAACACATCTCTGACACAAGTGCTTACAAACGTGTGGGGCCAGGAACCGGGGCCCTCCGGCGTGCGCCCCGAGCTGAGATGCAGTGACCACCTCTCCGGGTCACATAACCTGGGAGTACTCTGTCACCCTGCTCGGTGCCTGAGGAAAAGGAGGGTGAAACCCCTCAGGATTGTGGCCTCTCCCGGGCTCCCAGACCCCCTGCGCCTCCCCGTCCCCTGGTCTCGGGCACCAACACTCACTTAGCACTCGGACCTGGAAACTGCACGAGGGCGTGATGCCAGTGCCCCGGGTGTGCAGGGTGCTGGTCAGTACCCCGCTCACCCTGTGCACTGCCCCTCCTCTCCCCGCTCAGTGGGAAGCTGTGGGCAGATGTGTGGGGCCGCCTGACTGGGCAGGGCCCAGCTATTCTTGAAGACAGAGCGCAGCAGCGAGTACCTCAGTGAGTGCCTCAGTGAGTACCTTAGTATCTCAGTGAGTGCCTCAGGAGTACCCTAGTGAGTACCTCAGTGAGTACCCTAGTGAGTACCTCAGTGAGTGCCTCAGTGAGTACCTTAGTATCTCCGTGAGTGCCTCAGGAGTACCCTGGTGAGTGCCTCAGTGAGTACCGCAGTATCTCTGTGAGTGCCTCAGTGAGTACCTTAGTACCTCAGTGAGTGCTTCAGTAAGTACCTTAGTGAGTGCCTCAGTGAGTACTTCAGTGAGTTCCTCAGTGAGCGCTCCAGCAAGTGCCTCAATGAGTACTTTTTTGAGTCCTCCAGGAGTGCTTCAGTAAGTACCTCAGTGAGAGCTTCAACGAGTTCTTCAGTACTTGAGGGAGTGCTTCTGGGAGTGGCACAAAGCAAAAGCGAGTCCTGACCGGTCCTGTCAGCTTTGCACCAACCCACACAGACCATGTCTGCCCCATCTCCCACCCTCTCCACAGCGGCCTTAAACTCTCTCACTGCTTGCCACCGAAGAACTACATTGTAGAAAATGGGAAGTTTGGGCCAGCACCAATAAAATGAAACCAAAAAAACAGGAAATCAAATGAATATGAGAACATCCTGTTCTTCACGCTCACGGGTTTTTGTTAATGTTTTATAAGTAATTTTCCCTACTTGATTTTTCTTTTATAAAATCTCATAGAAAGTGTTTATGATACAGCCATTTAATATATGTACAAATTGTAAAGAATATGTATAAATGTTTTACACAAATATAAGCATGGAGAAGCCAACATATAAATTGTTTAAAAAAAACTGTACAGTAAATTCTCAAAGCACTTTTTCAAAACACTTCTCGGAGTTTTTGTGTGATTTCTTTCTTTTTTTTTGACCATTGCTTCTTACTGCCAGCTGCTGAAAATAAATAATAAAATGTCCCCCCAAATTCAACCCCTGAGTGTCCAGAGTGATAGCACAGCAGGTAGGACATTTGCCTTGCACACAGCTGACCCAGGTTCGATACCCGGCACCCCATAGGGTCCCCAAGCCCTTCAAGAACGGTCCCCCGAGTGCAGAGCCAAGAGTAAAAGCTAAGCACTGCCGGGTGTGGCCCAAACCCAAAGCAAACAAAAGTCTAGCTCTGCTGCGAGGAACAGGCTCGTTCCTCCCCCCGGGTTTCAGTCCTGGAGAGCTGTCAGTTATCCAGAGTGGGGGCTGGGCGGGTGCGCCTCGGGCACATGACCGACCTTGGGATCCCCACAGATCCCCTGGGCACAGCGGGGTGTGGCCCGCAAACGACAGAAGTCAGGCAGAGAGCAGGTTCTGGCACGCGCTCTGTGGACTCGGGAGACGGGGCACGGCCGGGGTGGGTACCCGGGTCTTGGGGCTGCTGTAGGAGCCCTGCGGGGGGCTGGGATAGGGCTCAAGTAGCACGTGCCGGGGGCTGGGCCCCGAGGGGTCACCCCAGCAGCACCCTGATAGGATGAGAGGGACGAAGACCCGGGGCCGGCCTTCCCCGCGCGGCCATTCCTGCCTCCCTGTGTCCCCGCTGCTGTCTGCTCCACCTCCCAGGCTCCTCAGCTGCCCGGGCTCTCCCCGGGAGACCGCCACGGTTGTGCCATCTGCGTCTCTCGGACCTTCATCACAGGACATGGTGCTGCTGTTAGTCAGGGAGTCACGGGCCAGTCAGGGCCGGCCACCCCAGAAGACCCTTCTCCGCCTGTTGGTCCAGAGGCCTGAGGCGTCCAGAGGGGCCGGGACATACCCGTATCCAGTTTGTGCCGTTGTGTCTCCTGACAGGCCATACGAGGGGGAGCAGGTGGTCCCGGGGTGCTGGGGAGGGGTCCCTCCTGCCCGCCCTGGTCCCCCAGTCTGTGAGTCCCGCCTCGGGCTGGGAGCTGCACTGTGGCCTGGAGAACCCGCCCGCCCCGCGCATGGTCATACCAGGGTCCAGCCACCGCCGAGGACTGGACGGTTCAGTGTCACACCGTGTGCCTGGCCAGGTGTCCCCGAGCAGGTGGCACCTCGAGGAAAGCACTTCCGGCTGCTCTCACTGTCCATGAAACCAGGTGGCTGCACAGCTGCCCGGGCCTCGGGGACGCCTTCGGCTGAAAGCAGCGGGAGGCAAGCGACAGGCCTGTGGCAGGCTCACGGGCACAGACAAGTGGGTGTGCCAGCAAGGCCGAGGGCTACGGGGTCTCAACTCCCCACACTGGCTGTAGCCACGGGGCCGTGTGCAACCTGTTGTGTGGCCCCTGTCACCTGGCGCGGCCTCCTCTGAGGGAAGAGCGTCAGCCCAAGAGAAAGCAGACCCAACAGAGAGAGGGTGAGAGAAGGCTCCAGGCCCGGCGAGCCTTCCCCAGACGGCTGTGGCTCCAGGCGCAGTCGCGGGTGTCCTCACGTGTCCCCAGACCCGCAGCTGCCCGCCAGCCTGCCTGTGGCGACATCGCTGACGCCTTCCCGCCCTGAAGGCCCGTTTCTCCCCGTGTCTGGGGCGCCCTCAGGCGGGCCGCGCCTCTAACCACCAGCACTTCTCCAAACGCCCCCAAAAACTCCACACGGCGCCCCACGGGGCTGTCGGCTCAAAGGGACGGGGGAGGGGGAGGACAGGAAATATGCCGCGTCCTGGGGCCCTGTGGAGGTGCCAGGGAACGAAGGACAGGGAATAAAGACGTTATTTTGGAGCCACGCCTCGCAATACTCAGAGGCTACTCCTGGTGGTGCTTAGGGACGGTGTGGGATGCCGGGAATCGAACCCGGGTCGACTGCGTGCAAGGTAAGTGCCTTCCCTGCTGCACGATCACTCTGTTCCCACACATCTCTTTTAAGGTCAAATACATGGAAACGTTGCAGTGAAAGCTACCCTTGATTCAAATGTAACCAGGGCCTTGAGGGCAGTGTGGATAGCCCGGGGCCGCAGGAGACCTCACCCCTTCCCTCCTCTGTCTCTGGACCCCCAGGCTGGTCTCTCTGCACTACTTTTCTGTTTCAGCTGCTGTGATTCTTCCGTTTGGTGGTTCCCGCCGCCTTGTTTAATCAGAGACCAGGGAAGTCTTCCTTCTGGGACGTCACTCTGATTCGCTCCCCCTGCTGGTTCCACACCCTCCACCACCAGCCCCGTCCAGAGGAACATGTCCCTGGGCACGATCTCTTCGTCTCCTTAAGTCCCATGGCAGAACTGCCAAGGGCAGGTGGTTACAGACCTGGGTCTCTCCGGGAGCAAACCCCAGATCACTCCTGTCCGTCCCACTCCCAGGATTGCCTTGGGAGAAAGTAAATGATGTGGAAAACAGAGACCAGTACTAGTCTTGGGAGGCCACAGTAAGGCCTGCGCACACCAGGAGTGGTTCCTGAGCACAGAGGGGACGCCAGTTAAGGCCCAAATCCACCCCACACCTCCAGCACCCCCCAAAAAAAAGCAGAAAAAAACAGTGGGGACACCCAACCCTATTCTGCCCAAGAGTCTCTGGCGAAAAGGTGTCAGGGGCTTTTCAAGAAGGGTATGCCTTTCTCTATTAAAAGGGACATAGTTGATGTGAATCCGTGTTCCTTCTACCATCAGATGTGATGCCTGGAGCTATAGCAGCCCTATTGTGATCATGAGATAAAACAACTGGCCAGTTTAGGGCCAGGGGAATAATACAGCTGGTAGGGCACTTGTCTTGCATGCCGCCATCCAGGGTTCTGTCCCCAGCACCTCATATGGTCCCCCAACTCCCACCAGGAGTGATCCCTGAGTATAGCCAAATGTGGCTCCCAAATCAAAATAACAAATAGACCCGCTAAAGCTGAGACATCTGAAGGGAAGAGTTTGCCTGGCTGAAAGGACACTGATGACCCGATCCCCGATTTGGGTGGGAGGGGCACGGCGGGGGGGGGGGGGGGGGGCTTACTTTCAGGCTCATGTCAGTCTTTGATCGCTGCGTTTTCTCTATCCTCCAGCCCAGTTCCAAAGAACCCCCAGCTCAGGGGCTTTGAGACATCTTCCTGGAAAATGTAAAAAGATTAATTTGCCCAGAAGTGAATCAGCAATTTTAGTTTTCAAAAGTAACCGTATGAGGAAGCAAAATTGAAGAGCAAAGTGTTAAGAGCTTGGCCTGAACCCTTCTCCAACAGCAGAGGGGAAGCAGAAGGCCCCGTTTATTCCCCATGTGTATTTTAGTGTCCGCTTATTTTTGCTTCACTTCCATTCATGTTTATATCTTGCAAGTTTTCAAACCTACAGATGGAAGCAGACGTTCTTCCTCTCTCCCCACTAGTCAGGCTGCCCCCCAACCCCAGCTGGGCGCTGACCCTGTGTCCAGCACCCTTGCACCCCCGCGGCCCTGAGGCTGCTAGGAAGGTCGAGGCCTTTCTACTGCATTACGAAAGTCGAGACCACGCATCCCCCTACAGCCTCTCTGTGTCTGTAGACAACACATGGAATCTTCTCTCTCCGGATCATGGAAAGGGCCGAGGACGAGCCAGCGTGAGAGTCCAGCAGGGGGGCCTTTGCCTTGCACGTGGCTGACCGGGGTTCGATCCCCGGCCTCCCTTAGGGTCCCTCAAGCCCAGCAGGAGTGGCCCCTGAGCATCACCGGGTGTGACCCCAAAACCAAAAGAGGCTCAGGCCAGGCACACTCCTGGGGACGGGCACTTTGGGAGCCCCTGTCCTCAGGGGGGTCTCGGCAGCCCACCCTCGGCTGACCCCCCTGGGCACGGACAGGCAGGCACCACCTTCACCGTCAGAGCCTGTCCTTCATCCTGCCGTCCCCGCCCCCGCTGTCTCCGCGGCTCTGGGCTCTGGGCTGTGGGCCAGCTGAGGGCGGGGCTGTGGCCGCCAGCCCTGCTGTGTGCGCCTTGGGTCAGCCAGCCTGTACCAGCCCCACCCACAGGCAGCACTGATTCTCAGAGCAGGGGTGGGGCGGGGGCCGCGGTGACAGCCCTTGGTGCAGGGACTCTGACAGGGTCTGTTGCTGTGGGGCCTCATCTGAGGACGCTCAAGCTCAGGGCACACAAAGTGGCACAAAAAACAGAGACTACGGTCAGATGTCACCTGAGGTCCCGTGAGCTCACCTGGGGTCCTGGGCCCTGTCCCATGACCTCCCCTGGGGTCCTGAACCCTGTCTTGTGATTCCCCCCTGGGGTCCTGAGTCCCATCTCGTGATCCCCTCCCTGGGGTCCTGAGCCCCATCCTGTGACACTCCCCCCCAGGTCCTGAGCCCCGTCCCGTGACCCCCCCCCAAGCTGGGGTCCTGAGCCTGTCCCTTGATTCCCCCCGGGAGTCCTGAGCCCCATCCTATGACCCCCCCTGGGGTCCCGAGTCCCATCCTGTGACCCCCTCCCTAGGGTCCTGAGCCCCGTCCTGTGACCTCCCTGGGGTCATGAGTGTAGCCATGTACAGGAATGTGCGTGTGTGAAAGACAGATCATGACAGACGACAGGTCACGCAGACCATGGCAGAAGACAGAAAGACGGGCAGATGCTGAAACAAGCTGGGGTAAGTGGGTGCCTGGTGTCCGGTCAGCGGGCAGTGCTGGACGAGAGAGTAGGGTTGAACGGGCGCGGCACACACTGGATGGTCAGTAGATGGTGACAGCAGGAGGAGCAGCAGAGGCCAGAGAGACACTGCACGGGGTCAGCTCTCGCCCTGGGACTGGCCTGAGCAGCCAGGAACTGGAAGGCTGCAGGTGTCAGCGCCTCCTGTTCTGACCCGAGTTCCATCCCCGGCATCCCACATGGTCCTCGGAGCCTGCCAGGAGTGAGCCCTGAGTGCAGAGCCAGGAGTGACCCCTGAGCATCGCCAGGCGGGAGGGGGCTTCTGAGGGAGGGTGGGCTGCCGAGACAGCTGCTTCCTCGAGAAGCTTTTCAGAGCAAAAGGGGGGCTGGAACGATAGTAGGGTGGGTTGGGCGCCACCCTGCATGTGGGTTCGATTCTTGGCACCACGTACCTCCCCAAGCCCCACCAGGAGTGATCCCTGAGCACAGAGAAGGGAGGAAGCCCTGAGCACTGCCCGCAGGCCGCCCCTGGGAGCCGCTGTGACCTGGAGCAGAGGAATCTCGGGGGCAGGTGCCAGCTGAGGGGGTCTGGAATTCCCGCTCCCAGAGGCGGCATCAGACGGGCCCCCGCAGGCACCAGCCCCAGACACAATCCCGACAAGCCCTAGTCACCCTGGCAGCTGCCCCTCGGGGACGCCACGGCACACCCAGGGCGTGCCAACCTGGCCCACCTTTATTTTACAGGGGGAGGGCCTCCTTTGGTGCTGGGGAAGGGGGCACGCGGTCCAGGGGGCTGGCCCATGCGCCCTGCTGCCTGCCCCACCTCCCAGAGAACAAACCTGGTTTCTCCAGCAAACAAGTTCCCGGGTGGAAGAGAGGCCGAGTGAAAGAGATTTCTTTGTTTGCCTTCGGAGAGGAGAGGAGGGGCGCGGGGGGGGAGGGGGTGTTGGACTGTAGCTGGGGCAGTGCTCACACATTACTCTTCTCTCTGTGCTCAGGATCACTCAGGGGACCGGGTACAGTGCCAGGGGTTGAGCCAGGGTCAGCATGAGCCGCTGCCTTACCTCCTGTTCTAACTCTCCGGCCCCTACGACAGGCTTTAAAAGGGACCTCTGTTTACGTGTGGGCATTTTCTTCCCGTTCACACAAGTAGTGAAAGCGGCAGTGGTGGCGCCCTTGGAAACCAACCACCACTGCAGTGGCCGCGCTAACTGGCTGCTGTTTACCAAAGCGACACCTGTCTGCAAGATTAGGCAATCTCTCCTATCATATCAAGAATGCAACAAGAATATTGTTCTGCTATAAAAGATGAAAGTTTGCTGCGTGTAGCGAAGCGGAAGAACCCCAAGGGAATTATGCAAAGTGAAATAGGGTGAGAAAAACAAATACTGAATGATTTCACCTATGTTTGCAATCGTAGAAAACAGCAGATGAAAGAGCTGAACAAAATTAAACCCAGAGGATATAGAAAACAGAACTGGGGGCACACAAGGACAAGGGGGCGGAAACAAATGCCCAAGGGTCCGATGGATACACACAGCATGATGTAAAAAATAAAATTAAAAGGGAGCAGGCAACAAAGATAAAGAAGCCCATGATGGTCACAGTGTGTATGAATGCACTTATTAAGAAATTAAGATGGGGGGCTGGAGCAATAGCACAGCGGGGAGGGCGCTTGCCTTGCAGGCGGCCAACCCGGGTTCGATTCCCAGCATCCCATATGGTCCCCCGAGCACTGCCAGGAGTAATTCCTGAGTGCATGAGCCAGGAGTAACCCCTGTGCATCTCCAGGTGTGACCCAAAACCCCCTCCCAAAAAAAAGAAGTTAAGATGGGACCAGAGCAATAATAGAGTGGGGAGGGCATTTGCCTGGCACGCAGCATATCCAGACTCCATCCCCGCACCCCATATGGTCCCTGAGCACCACCAGGAGTAATTCCTGAGAGCAGAGCCAGGAGTAAGCCCTGAGCATCACTGGGTATGGCCTAAAACCAAAAAAAAAGTTAAGAATATTGGGGCTCTGCCTTGAATACTTACAACATTGACAATACTTAAGAAACTACTGTGTTTTATTTTTATTTTTTTATGGTGAAAAAAGGTTATATTTAGGGTTAGCCAGCCGAACTGTTTTGATGATGCCAACTCTGCCGGCAGTATCCAAGGCGCCATAGTCGGGAACCCGCAGGCATAAGCCGCCTTCTCTCCCCAGGCCCAATCAGGGTGTGAATGACCTTGGCCCATCGAGGCCCGGAGCTTCCTTGCAGCCTGTGTCCGAGGTGGCCTTGATCTCCAGGAGCCCAGTGTGCTGTTATCGTCTGCTTCTTCGTGGCCAGCACAGTGGCCAGACAGAGTTGGTGATGGCTCCGTGGTCAGCCTCCCTCCTCCCGGGCTGCTCGCCCGAGGCCCTCTGGGCTGGCCCCTCGGCCACAGCGCCCTGGGGCCCCAAAGTTGGGGCACTCGAGGATCTTGTCTCTGTGGGGCTGGGGTTTTCGGCCTTCAGAGCTTTGGCTTCAGCTTTGGGAGGGCCAGGGGCTTCCTTCTTGGCTCCTGGGGCCTTCTTCATAAAACAAGAAGAAAAGTTGGGGCTGGAGCAATAGCACAGCAGGTAGGGCGTTTGCCTTACACACGGCCGACCCGGGTTCAATTCCCAGCATCCCATATGGTCCCCTAAGCACCGCCAGGGGTGATTCCTGAGTGCAGAGCCAGGAGTAACCCTTGTGCATCGCCGGGTGTGACCCAAAAAGAAAAAAAAAAAAAGAAGAAAAGCTGTTTTCAAAAAGTAGGAGGTTGAAGAGATCGGACAGGACAAAGGCCTTGCTTGCAGCCAGTCCCGGTTGGATTCCTACCACATCGGCGCCCCCCAGGACCACCAGGGGTCGCTCCTGAGCACAGAGCCAGCAACAGTCCCTGTGCACCCCTGGGAGTGGCGGCGGGGGGGTGCACTTTGTAAAATTATGGTTGGATTTTGAGGTGAAGGCTAGGGCTGGAGAGAGAGCTCACCTGGCAGGGCAGGTGCATAAGATCCTGGATTTGATCCCCAGAGCTGTGTGGCCCCAAAGACCCCCGGGTGGAGGCCACCACATCCCTCCAGTTCATGCTGGACTAAGCACTGCCATAAGAGGCCCAGAGCCTGTGGCACTGTGATGCAGCCCCTATAAAAATAAGCGGATGACGGAATTGGAGAGATAGTACAGCGGGCGAGGCAGTACCCAGCTTCGATTCCCGGCAACCCCGAGGGTCCCCCAAGACACATCAGAAGTGATCACTGCTTGGGGCGGGGCCCAAAACCCAAATAAATAAATCAGGGCTCGAAATCCTTACAAAGCAGCCAGGGCCGTGGAGAGAGACTTCATGGAGCCCGGCAGCTGGCGGGGGCCCGTCTGCCAGCATCTGAGCCCGGTCTGGGACTGCCAAGGCGCTGTTTTCTTACACAGAGACGCGTTTAGATGGACGCGTGGGCCAGGGACCAAACTCAAGTCCTCCCTCGCCGTCCCCTGAGCCGTCCGTGGAAGGGGAGCACGCAGGTGTGGGGCGGAGCCAGGAGGCTTGTCTGTGAGTCAGCCTGAGTCTGCCTGTCCCTGGGGTCACCAGGGGGACAGGAAAAGCCACCGAGTGCTGTGAGCAACAGAAAATGGGCCAGCGGGGCAGAGGGTGTGGGACAGGGAGCGTGTCCGGGCAGCCGCTGGGGGCCTGATATCATCCCCTGAGGTGCACTGAGGGCTGACCAGGAGGACGCGGCCCGAGGTTCTAGAGGGGTAGTGCAGAGGGTAGGGCACTGCCAGGCATGCAGCCAACCCGTTTGACCCCTGCAGTGCATCGGGTTGAGTGACCCTTGAGCACAGAAGCAGGAATGGGCCCTGAGCACCACCAGGTGGGCCCCTCTCACCCCCTTGCCCCCCCATTGGCTGCACTAACCAGCTGTACCCACCTTTCCTCCAAAGCCTGCTAACTGGGTCCCCTGAGCCCACAGCTGACCCCAGAGCACCAGCCGTCCCCTACCCCGCCATGCTGCCCATCCGGGTCCCACGGAGCCTCTGCATTCCCGGACTCCGGGCCATTGTCCCCCGCCCCCAGCCCTGGCGCCCAGTTCGTGCCCTGGTCCATTGCTCTCTGACCGGACAGCCCATGTGAACCAGCCACACCCGTAGCCTCGAAGGGCCCCGTGCTGACCACGTCCATATTGTTATCTCTGCCCAGACCTCGCCCATGGACTCCTGACTCAAGGCGGCCACTGCACCCCGACCCACAGCCTTCGTCAGCACGTGGACACGCCCCTCGGGCCCCCTTGCACAGCGCCCCTCCCCCGTCCCGGCCAGCAGCGAGTCCATGTACCTGCCCTCCTGTCCCTGCTGTGTCCACCCCGGAACCCAAGCTGCCCCCCCACTGAGGGCCCCCACCTGCTCTGGGCTCTGGGCTCTGTGCTCCCCCTCTTTCAGTGCCCGCCCTCGGGTCTCAGCAGGCGGGACCAGCGAGGTGTGGAACGGTCTTGCTTTGGCCCACTCAGCATCTGGCTGTGTCCCCTCTGGCCTCCCCTTCCCTCTGTCCCCTCCATGCCCATGTGGCCTCCTCTCCACTGCCCCCGCCCAGGTCAGTCCCCAGGCTCACCCGTGCCCTCTGGGTGTAAGGATTGAGGGTCGGGACTGTCCAGCTGGGAGGCGCATACATCAGCCCATCCCAGGGGAAGGCAGGAGTCGGGGGGCTCAGTGAGGTCTCATTAAGGCGACAGAATTTGGGGCGGGTGGGGGCCCGGAGCAGTGCTCTCGGAGCAGTGCTCTCGGATGTACCCAGTGATACTCAGGGGAGCAGCCGGAGTTGTCCCCGAACCAGGCATGCACCTTGACCCCTGGACCATCTCTCTAACCTTTGAGACAGGGGCCACATGCTGGTGGGGATCTCCCCGGGGTCTCGCTCACACTGGGCGAGCACCCCACAACCTCAGCACGGCCTGATCTCACGGAAACACCCAGCAAAAGCCCGTGGAAGCCCAGGCAGTGCACGCCGGGAAGGGAGGGAGTGTTCTCGCCCCCCACAGACCCGGCTGAGCTCCAGAGATGGGGCCCCGGGGAAGGGGAGCGCCCGTGTCACAGCGCAGCTGAGGGCCCCGGGGCGTGTGCAGGCAGCTGGCAGGCCAGGCCAGAAGCGGGAGCTCCCCAGCGCGTCATTTTGCAGAGCAGGGCCTGGACCACCTCAGGGACGGGAGCCCATGTGGAGGGTGTTCCCAGGTGCCCAGGGCTCCGGAGCAGGACCCAGGGCACCCCAAGGCCAGCCCAGACGCGCTCCACGGCTAGTCACGGCTGTGTTGCCTGCTCAGGTGTGGACGGGCTCTCTGTCCCGAGGGGGCAGCCACCTGAGCAGTTTGCCCAAATGCGACAGAGAAGCAGCCCCGGGGCATGTCGGAGAGGGGCTGGGCGGGGACCCTGAGTCCAGGCTGGAGAAACGGGCTGGGGCCCACGTGGCCGGGCACGCTGGAGAGGGCGGCCAGGGCCCGGGGCTGGGGGCTGTGGGGCCTGGTGGGGCTCCAGGCTGTAGACAGGTGCGGGTGGGCAGCCGTGGAGGGGACCAGACTCACTTCTGTTCTACACAGCCTGCTCAGGGGCAAGCACCGGACTGGGCTTTGCCGCCCCCGTGGGAACCCACTGGAGGGGGCCCGGGATCAGTGAGTGTGCGTGGGCACTCAGCGTGCTCCTCCTGCTCCTCCCCACACCCCCCTGCATGCACCCCGGCTGAGAGTCTGGCCCTGGGAGCATGCGCATGCATGCACATGCTTGTACACACACACGCACACACATGCACACATATACATGTGGACACACGCACGCACATGTACGTGCACACATGCATACACATGCACCACACGCATGCACACACATGTACACACACGCACATGCACACACACGGACACACAGTGGGAGCCCACGACCACGGTCAGACCCAAGCCCTCACTCACCTGCGACTTGCTCTTCATTTCTAAATGAGGAAGCAGACAGATGGGATTAGGCGGCCTTGCGGGACCCCTTTAGAACAGGACTTGGACCCCCCTCTCCTCACCGTGCCCATCAAGGTTCTAGAGGGAGCCTTTCCTGCTCCTTCTCCTGCTCTCTCGGGCCTGTTGGAGACTCACCGAGGAACAGGCCTGGGCAAACAGGGTAGCTGAAGCTCTGCCCCCAAACCGTGCGTTCAGGACCCAGTGCCAGGGCCAGGGCAAGGGACGGCGGTGGCCAGCCTTGCCTTGTTTGGGTTTGGTCCCCAACACTGCAAGTCCGGTGGCTGGCCCCTCACCCCCACCCCCATCCTGGCAGCTCTGCCCTTGGGGGTCCCAGTGAGGGCCTGGGAATAGCTCAGAGGCATGAAAAGGGCCCAGGGCGCAGGACGAAGGCCGGAGCTCCACCCTGGGGGTCCCTGCCGTCTGAGACCGGCTGTCTGGGGGCTCCAGGATTTCCCTGTCCCTGTCACCTGCCAGCCTTGCTGGCCTTCCCGGGCCCAGTCCTGAGCGGCTCCTCGTGCCTCATGACTGGGCAGGGGGCTGCCGCGTCTGGTCACAGCCGCAAGGTATGAGCCCGTTTCTCCACCCCCACGTGCAGGCCAGGTGCCGGAGTGACCACTTCCTGCGGGTGACCGGTGTGGCCCCCGCCCCCACTGCTCAGTCTGGTGACATGGGGGTGGGGTGGCAGCCACTACACACCGATGAGGACCCGCTGACAGTCTCTGCGGCCTTTGTACTGCAGCTCTGAGGCCGAGTCCTGAGCTGAGAGGGTCTTGACCCACATGGACCCTTCTCAGGCGGACGGCAGGGCCCTGGGCAGAGTAAGCGCTGGGTGCTGCTGGGCAGGCGGGAGCGAGGAGAGATCCTTTGCGGGCCCCGGGGTGGCCGTGCCAACAGTGCCCGGCGCCTCTGACTCTGGGCTCCGTGCGTGGCGGTCCGTGGAGTGCCCAGGCTGCAGCGGGGGTGTCCTGCATGTGGCAATGCTCGGCCCCTCGGGCCAGCCCTCCAGTCCTGCAGATCACACGTGACAGCCACTTGGTTCCCTGACCACCTAACTTGTGAAAACAGGGTGAGAGAAACGAAATAGGAAAACACCTCTCGGGCCCCGTGCGGGCGAGGGGAAAGCTCCTCTGTGAATCTGAGTCTGCAAACTCGCCCAGCTGGAAGGCTTCCTGGAGGAGCGGGACCTCCACAGAGAGGAAACGCAGCCACAGGCGAGGGCTGGGGGTGGGGGCTCACTTAGGGGGGTGTCCGGTTCTGGTGAAGAGGCAGCACCTCTGGGTCACAGAGAGAATTGGGTGAAGCTTCTGAGCAGCCCAGGGGCTATACAGTTTTCTTCTGTTTTTCTTCAAATTTTGATTCTTGAGACATATATCACTTTCATCCCATTGTTCATCAATTTACTCGAGCGGGCACCAGTAATGTCTCCATTCGTCCCAGCCCTGAAATTTATTTATTTATTTTTTAATAAGTGAGTCACCATGAGGGGACAGTTAGAAATTTACCCATCTTCATGCTTGTGTTTCCCTCATACAATGTTCGAGAACCCATCCCTCCACCAGTGTCCATTCTCCACCACCAATGAACCCAGTATCCCTCCCACCCTCCAATCCCGTCCCCCCACCCGCACCCCACCCCGCCTCTGTGGCAGGGTATTCCCTTTTGTTCTCTCTCCTTTTGGGTGTTGTGGTTTGCGGTAGGGGTATTGAGTGGCCATCGTGTTCAGTCTCTAGTCTACTTTCAGCACGCATCTCTCTTCTCATGCGGGATCCTCAATCACATTTTACTTGGTGTTCCCTTTTCTATCTGCCAGCCCTGAGATTTTAGCAGCCTCCCCTTACTCGTCTTTCCCAAGGATTGGAGGCTCTTTCAGGGTCAAGGGAATGAGACCTTATGTTAGGGAATGTTATTGTTACTGTATTTGGCATATCGAATACGCCAGAGCAGCTTGCCAGGCTCAATATAGATTGAGACATAATATATGTATATATATATATATATGTTTTTAAATTTTGACCCAGCGATGCTCAGGGGCCACTCCTGTCTCTGCAGTCAGGGGTCACTCCTGGCGGTGCTCAGGGGACCATATGGGATGCTGGGGATAGAGCCAGGGCTGGCCACGGGCAAGGCAAGCTCCCTACCCTCTGTACTGTCTCTCAGCACACCCTCCACAGTTCCCAGCAAGGGGCGGGAGGTGGAGGCAGGGCTGACTCAGCCCAGAGCGGCGTCAACAGCTGAGGGGGATTCCAGGGCACCGCGTGTCCTGCACGGCATGGGCGCTCAGCTTTTCCAGAACCGCACCTGCCACACCTATGTCTGCGCCCAGTGAGATGGGGGGTGGGGAGCCAGAATGGAGATGGCGCGGGCTTGCTGGAGGGAGGGGGTCTCCACAAGCGCCTAGAGCTGGAGACAGAAATAAAGGGCCCCGGCCCCAGGGGGATTCCAGGTTCCCATTCTTTTCTGTCTTCACCCCTTCCTTGTAGAGTGGGGACATTCCTGCTCCCGTCTGCCCCAAGGAGGGACTGAGGGGGGCGGGGGGGCTGACGTCCCTTACTATTCAGAGACCCAGAAACCGGTACTGATGGGGGACCAGAGGAGCGGGAGCCCCGCAAGCCAGAGGGCGAGGAGGATTGAGGCAGCCCACAGCATCCTGCAGGCACGTGGGACTTGGGCTCCGAGCACTCCGGGTGTCCCCTGAGTCACCTGATGGATCCCCGGCTGGGTTATTTATCTCCGGGAGACAACGCCCCACACCCTAATGCCCGCCCGCAGCCCCCACACCCTAATGCCCGCAGCCCCGCGCCCTGGAGACCAGAGAGCGGCAGAAAGCGCCCGTGGACGTGCGTCCGGGGACCGGCCTGGCTCCCCACGGCGGCCCTGGTGAGTCTGGGCGGCGCTGCCGGCCCCCGCCGGCCCCTCGGCCCATCAGGTGGGAGAGGAGGGAGGCCCGCGGAGGCCGGGGCGGGGCTGCTGGAGGGGCAGGGCCGCCCCCGCGGGCCCGCCAGGCCCGGGCTGCCCATAAAAGGCCTGGGGCGCCCGGCGCGCAGGGCCGCCGCCCCCGCGCGCAGGAATGTGAGGAATCTCCGCGCGCAGCTGCTGCCCACCGGCCGCGGGAGGGCACGGGGGGCGCGCGGGGGGCGCAGGCCCGCCCGGGGCTCCCCGCGCGCGCGGAGCGGAGCAGCGCTCGGGGCCGGCCCTGCCCGTCGGGGCCGCGCCCACGGGCCCCGGGCGCCTCCCGAGCGGGCCGGGCGCGGGGTGGGCGCCCCGCCTGGCCGCTGGGGGGAGCCGCGAGCCCGGGTGGCCCCAAGCGCTCACCTGGCCGGGGAGGGGCCTGCGCCCGCGGCCGCGTTGGCGCAAAGTGAAACTCGGGCGGGCGCGCAGGCGGCGGCGCCCATGGCGCTCAGCAAGGGGCTGCGGCTGCTGGCGCGGCTGGACGCGGCCGGGGACTGCAGCGTCCTGCTGGAGGCGCGCGGCCGCGGGGACTGCCTGCTCTTCGAGGCGGGCGCGGTGGCCACGCTGGGTGAGTGACGCGCGGCGGCGGCGGGGGCGCGGCACGAGGGGACCCCGGGGACGCGGCGGAGGGCAGCGGTGGCCGGGCGCGGGCCGGGCCGAGGGATGCGCCGGCTCCGGCCTCCGGGCCCCGCCTGCGCCTGGCACGGAGCGCGCAGAGCCGGGCCGGGCGCGGGGACGGCGAGGAGCCCGCGCCGCCCGGCGCTCTCTCCCCTTTGGCACCTGTAGAGCGAGCCAGTGAGTGCCCGCGGGGCTGGGTCACCCCGGGGGGTGGGGAGAGGCTCCGCAGAAAACCGTTGGTGGCACCTTTGTCTCCTGTGAATCCTTGGCCTGAAAGCCCCACCGCACTCCCGCGCCGCCCCGCCGCGTTTGAAGTTGGGCGCCAAGTCCTCTGTTTCCCCACGGCCTTGGCAGTGGTGCTGTGCCAGACCCGCTCCTTTAATCTTCACACTTCTGCAAGAATAGCTATTAATTCCATAGTATGGATGAGTAAACTGAGACCCCAAGAGGGAAGGAACTGCTTGCTGGAGATGCCACAGGGCTCAGAGACCCCGAGGGCTGCTCCTATAGGTCACCCGGGCTGACTCCCTGATATCCCAGATGGTGTCACCACCAGTTAGTGACACCAGGTAGGAGTGCCAGAGCTTTAATTCGAGTCTTCTGTCTGGTGACCAGCTTTACTAAGCAGAGTGCGTGGGGGGTCCTGGGGGGGTGGTGTCCACTCTCCGGAACACATCTGGCCCCCGGTGTGTGAGTGCACGTAGCTTGGGGTCCCAGCACTGGAAGGACCATCTCCTCTTTTTCTGCTCCCCTCACCATTTCGTTAGCGTCCGCTTTAAAAAGGTTCAAACGCCGCCAAGTCCTGCCAGTACCGAAAGTGCGCAGGAGAATCATGAATTAAATTATTATCAGATCATCCCAGTGTGTGCTCTGCCCTGAAAAGCTCCAAGTTTGGTCATTTGCTGAGGTCTCAAGAGAAAACCACAGAACCTTCCATTCTGTTTCGGATGTCTATTTCGTACCACATGTAACAGAGCCAAGAGATTTAATTTCATGGTTCAGAACGACTGCTCCATCAAAGAGATGGAAGTGACCTTCCTGGGGATCACTGCCGTGGGGAGCACACCAAGACCCACTGAAGGGCGCCTTGGAAGCTGCAGGAGAGAAAAGATTCTCCTTTCCAAAGTGAGGGCTTGCGAGTGAGTCACCAGCATGCAGTGCGTATTTTCCATTAGGAAGTCCAGTTCGGGCTGAAGTGCGTGCACATTCTGTTACTCTGGATTCTGGAACAAAGGGTCTGATGAGAGGAATTCCCACATCCTCAGCACAGGCGCCGTCTACTGCTTCGCCCAGCATTCACTTCTCAGTCGACCGTGGGCTGAATACTTAGTTTTTAAAATCATTTGGTGGTGGGCCAGAGATAGTACAGTAGGCAGAGCGCTTGCCTTGCACACTGACCACCTGGGTTTGATCCCCAGCATCCCATCTGCTTCCCCAAGCCCGCCAGGAGTGACCCCTGAGCACCCCGGGTGTGGCTCCCCAAAAAAACAAAACAAAAAAATTATCTGGTGGGGTGGAGGGTTTGTGCTCAGGGCTGATCATGGCTCTGTGCTCAGGGATCACTCCTGACAGCGCGTGGGGGACCATGTGTGCCGGGGCTCCATCCAGGGTGTGCTGCATACAAGGCAAATGCCTTCACCCCTGTACTATCTCGCCTGTCCCTTAAATCTTTTGGGTCTCACTGGTGGTGCTGAGGGGCTCCCAGCCCAGCTCGGGGTCACTCCAGGGGTGAGCAGTGGGATGAGTCCACACCTGGGCCTCCAGCGTTGCTAGCCCCTGGAGTGATCTCTCTTGCCCCTATGTCTTTTTAAAAATGAAACTTAAGTGAAACTTTGTACCAAGCAGTTGTAGCACTTGGTGGCACGGCTGGTCCAGAGAACGGTGGTTAAGGTTCTGCTCCTGGAAGGGCGTTTGGGGGGTTCGGGGCCTCCTGATGTGTCATGATCAGGCAGAGTGTGTCTGAACTTGAATTTCCATCCTGTCCCAAAGGGCATCCTTTCTGTTTTTGTTCGTTTGTTTGTTTAAAGAGCCTTTTCCAGAAGGCCTATGTGTTTGCATGTGTGTGTGTGTGCTCGCATGCGTGCGTGTGTGTGTGTGTGTGTGTGTGTGTGTGTGTGTATGTGTGTAGGGCCTAGTGGCCACCCGCAAACCCTGCTGTTCTCAGCAGACTCCTTGAGTGCAGGCCCAGTGCTCCTCTTCACTCCAGCTGCCGTTTCCAGCATGCCTGCCCCCCCCGCCATCCCCCTCCCCTCCCCTGCCGCCTGTCACCAGTGAGACCCCTGAACTTCCTCTCCAGTGGGCTTCAGTTTCTGAGCAGTTGCTGCCCAGGGAGCAGGTCACAGGGCCCCTCCTAGGGGAGCACAGACAGCTGGGAACAGGCTCCTCCAAGGCCCGGGGGTCCAGGAGCCCAGCTGGGAAAGACCTTTCACCTCTGCCCTTTCTGGCTTTGCTCCCGCCTGTCTGGCCGGCCGGCGTCCCCGCTGGGCCTGGGAGAGCGTGTCCCGTGATTAGGGGCAGCCAGTGGCAGAGGCCTTGTCGGCAGGCAGAAGGCAGGAATGGAGCGTCCGGACTCTACGGCCTTTCTGTGGAGAGTCCACCTTTGAAGTGGCGCCCTGGGCCGCGAATTCCAGAGGCGAGAAGGAAAAGGAAAACTCGAAATCCACCACACACATGGGCAGCCTCTCGGACTGTCCTGGTGACCTCACTGCCGCACAGGCAGCTGTGGGGTCAGGACAGTCTTGGCCAGTCTTGGCCACAGCCCCTGATTAGGGGTTTGCAGCAGGCGCCCGGGCTCTGGCTTCCCGGGTGCGTCTCCACTGCGTGTCTGCCGTGCTCGCTGCCTCCACATTCAGAGCAGAGAGTGCTCCAAGCTCAGTGCTCCTCAAACAGTGCCCCCACCAGCCCCGTGTTTGCCTGAGTGTTGGGGAGCAGGGGTCCCTGTTTCTGGGTGTTGGGGCACAGAGGACCCTGTTTTCTGGGTGTTGGGGACCAGGGGGTCCTATTTGCCTGGGTTTTGGGAAACAGGGGACCCTGTTTGTCTGGGTATTGGGGCACAGGGGACCCTGTTTGGGTGTTGGGGCACAGGGGATCCTGTTTTCTGGGTGTTGGGGAGTGAGGAACCCTGTTTTCTGGGTTTTGGGGAGCAGGAGTCCCTGTTTGGGTGTTGGGGAGCAGAGGACCCTGTTTTTGGGGTGTTTGGGAGTGGAAGACCCTATTTTTGGGGTGTTGGGGAGCAGGGACCCTGCCTCCTCCCTGCGACTCCCTCGCTGTCTGTCCGGTGCAGCTGGGAGGAGGCTTGCAGGACTCGGTTAGTCTATTAGTGTGGGCCCCTCACTGACCAGTGCCGCTGGGGTGGGAAAGGAGGGTGCTGTGCAAGCAGGGGTTCCGGGTGACCCCGCTGCTGTGCAGGGGTCGCAGTGTCCCCTTTGTCTGCCTGGGAGACACCTCTGTCCGCCGCTTTCGTTTCCTGGCCCACAGTGATTTGTTCTGTGGCCTGAACTTGGCGTGAGTGGCCGTTCTTTGGCTCGTGGGGGTGAAGCTGGGAGCCCCCTGCTCTCCCCTGGCCACGGAGAATCCTGCCATGAGGCCCCCCCATCCCACTTCCACCCCTGCCCGTCTGCCAGGCTATGTGCTGGCAGCTCTCCTGGGCAAGTTTCCTCAGCATAATATTGACACAAACGCAAGCAGAGAGAGAGAGAGAGAGAGAGAGAGAGAGGGGGGGGGGGAGAGAGAGGGAGAGAGAGAGAGGGAGAGAGAGAGAGAGAGGGAGAGAGAGAGAGAGAGAGGGAGGGAGGGAGGGAGAGAGAGAGAGAGAGAGAGAGAGAGAGAGAGAGAGAGAGAGAGAGGATTGAAAATCTGGCCGGCTCTCCTGGGAGTGGCATGGCTCAAACCCTTTTCTCTCCACCTCCATCGTGGAAGTTTGCAGACAGGGACGAGGGGAAGGGAGCGAGTCCCAGGTGGCCTGGAAGGTGACCCTTATTCTCCCCCCATAGCCGGCCCCTGAGCTTCCTCCGAGCAGCGAATCTCCTGCAGTGTCTGCCCGATGCCAAGCACGTTTCCTGGCTGGAGTCGCCTTCCTCTCTGCTGACTTGCAGTCCTGACATGAGTTCAGACGTGGCCCCTGCAGGGTCTAGCTCGGGGCTGGAGCGTTTGACGGTGAAGTTGGCCGCAGGGTCCTGAACAGCGCAGCTGAAAGGGTGCACTGCTTCTATCACTCGTCTGGAGACATTGTTTTTCCTTCTTTATTATTATTTTTTCCCCAGACCCTCCTTGTAGTATTCAGGGGCCGGGGCCACTCCTGGTGATGCCAAATATTTTCCCCAACAGTTTGCTAGCTCGGCTTCAGACTTACACGAAGTGGGGGGCACGCGGGGCTTGTGTCCACTGCCTCAGACGCTGGCACAGTTTTGGGGGCTGACCCCCCTGAGAACTCCCTGCACGCCGGCTTCCCGGGGCCATCTGTAGCTGGGCATATGGTGCTCTGCTGGGCTGACTCATCCTGCCCACCCCGGGGATAGGGAATATCCTGGATTCCCCCCACCCACACACACTTGGCATGCCCCTAAGACCCCAGGCACAGTAGGGACTTAGAGTGGGGTGCTGAGCAGTTATAGGCTGAGTCGCATGTGCGGGAGCGGGGGCAGCCCATCTCTGGTGTGGGGGTGGGACTTAGAAGGGGTGGGACTTAGCAGACCAAAGTCCCCAATTGAGTCAGCGTTTCTGGCAGCACATAGAGGCAGGGGTAGGGAGGGGTCCGCTGTCAGGCAGACGAACCCAGAGAGGCAGCCCTGAAGGTTTCTTTAGAACCTGAGCCGAGACCTAGGCACTGCTCTAGAAACAGCCATTCCTGGGGACAGCGGAAGGCCAGCCTGACCGGCGGTGGTGCGTGACCCCATCTGGGCTTCAGGGTAGATGTTTGTCCTGGGAGTCACGTGTCCTGAGCTTGCTCTGCGTCCGGGATGTGTCCTGTTAGCCTGCTTGCATTTTTAACTGATGAACTAAATATTGGTTCAACATAATACAAAGAGCTAATATTTAGCAGCCCTTCCCAGATACGGGCTGCTGAGTCTGCACAGAGAGGCAGGGACCAATCATCTCTGGGCATCTAGAGAAACTGAGGCACGGGGCAAAAGCAGCATCAGACAAAGCCTAACCCTTGCAGCCCCTACCCCTGGCTCTTCCAGGAGTGATTCCATGAGCACAGAGCTGTGAGCAGCACCAGCTGCGGCCCCAAAACCAAAACCAAATCAAAACATTTCATTTTTTTTTTTTTTTTTGCTTTTTGGGTCACACCCAGCAATGCTCAGGGGTTACTCCTGGCTCTGCACTCAGGAATCACTACCGGCGGTGCTTGGGGGAACCATATAGGATGCTGGGGATCAAACCTGGGTCAGCCGCGTGCAAGGCAAATGCCCTACGTGCTGTGCTATCGCTCCGGCCCCAACATTTCATTCTTTAAAAAAATTATTTTTTCTAGGGCTGGAGAGACAGTACAGCAGTTAGGGCACTTATCTTGCATACAGCTGACCTGGGTTCGATCCCTGGGTCGATATGGTCCCCCAAGCACTGCTGAGAGTAATTCCTGAGCATCGCTGGGTGTGGCCCCCAAACAAAAACAAAATAAAAAATTTTTTTTCTTGAGTGTTTGACCACACCCACCAGTGAAGGGGAATCTGGTTCATTTCTCTGGCCTCAGGATCCTAAATGAAAACAAATTATAACCTGGCTTGCCTTTTCTCCTTTAATAGTATGTGTGTGTTAAAAAAACTGAAAGAGAAAGAAGGAAAGAAAAAGAAAGAAAGAAAGAAAGAAAGAAAGAAAGAAAGAAAGAAAGAAAGAAAGAAAGAAAGAAAGAAAGAAAAGAAAGAGGGAGAGAGGGAGGGAAGGAAGAAAGGAAGGAAGGAAGGAAGGAAGGAAGGAAGGAAAAGAAAGAAGGAAGGAAAGAGGGAGGGAGGGAGGGAGGGAGGAAGAGGAAGGAAGGAAGGAAAAGAAGGAAAGAAAGAAAGAAAAAGAAAGAAAAAGAAAGAGAGAGAAAGAAAGGAAGAAAGAGAAAGAAAGAAAGAAAGAAGAAAGAAAAAGAAAGAAAGAAAGAAAGAAAGAAAGAAAGAAAGAAAGAAAGAAAGAAAGAAAGAAAGAAAGAAAGAAAGAAAGAAAGAAAGAAAGGGCTGGAGAGATAGCACAGCGGGTAGGGCGTTTGCCTTGCACACGGCCGACCCGGGTTCAAATCCCAGCATCCCATATGGTCCCCTGAGCACGGCCAGGGGTAATTCCTGAGTGCAGAGCCAGGAGTAACCCCTGTGCAGAGCCAGGTGTGACCCAAAAAGCAAAAAAAAAAAAAAAAAAGAAAGAAAGAAAGAAGGGAAGGAAGGAAGAAAGAAGGAAAGAAGGAGAGAAAGAGTGAGTCAGTCTGGTAAATAAGCCACACCTGGCTTCGCCACACCTGGCTACAATGGCAAAGTGGCGGGATGTGATTCGAGTCTCTGGGGATGAATGAACTGGTGAGTGGAGCTGCCCGTTCTGGGTGGGTTAGATCTCAGGGACCCGCGTGAGGGATGAGTCAGAGCACACGCATCATCGCCCATGGGCTCTGCCCTAGAACCAGCACAGGAAACAGTAATAACGGGCTGGAAAGATGGCGTAGCAGGGAGAGCGCTCGGCTCGCATGCAGCCAACCTGGGTTCGATCCCTCGCACCCCACATGGTCCCCCAACACCGCCAGGAGTGATTCCTGAGTGCAGAGCCAAGAGTTACCCCTGAGCATTGCTGGGTGTGACAAAAAAAAAGTGCTCACAGTTTAAGGGGCTGGGGAGAGAGAGTACAGTGGAAAAGAATCGGGAGTGATCCCTGAGCACCACCAGGTGTGGCCCCAAACCCAAAAAACAAGAAAGTAATTTAAGTTTAAAATAGGAGTATAATTAAGGTTGTGTAACTGTCATAAACAGTGTTTCTCTATAGCTCTGCCCGGACATTCTTACTGACGCCTGTTGGCATTCTGAAAACTAGACCTTTCATGTGTCACGTGATTTGTTTTTCTTTCTGTGTTTTGGGGGGCTTCCAGGTGGTGATGGGAGGGCGGGGCCACTCTTTAGGGCCAGAGCATGTGTCACGGCTTGGGTCCTGCATGCAGTGCCGGCCACCAGGACCATGCCCGCGGTGCACATGCCAAGTTCGGGGGGCTGGGACAGAGCCTAGGTCAGGCGCATACCTGCCCTGTGCGCTAACCCCTGTGCTCCCCCACCCCTGCATGACTTACTGTTAGTCACAGGAACCGGAGTGGGAATTGAGTGCCCTGGACCGTGTATCCTGTGACCCCTGCCCTACTTACGCCTTTGCGGCTGATGGACGCGGAGTGCTGGAAGGTGGTGTCCCGCCGCGGGCCAGGGCGGGCCGGGGGCTGCTGGCAGGGACCGGGTGGCACGGCACAGTGGAGGGACGCGCAGCCACAGCCGGAATCAACGCCGGGCTTGTTTGTAGGAAAAGTGTGCGGTGAAAGAAGGAATCTTGGAAAGGGACTGAAAGCTCTTGCCTGTGCCAAGGCCTGGTAGTGGGTCCTCCGCATGCTGCTAGGGGCAACTTCCCCGACCACCAAGGGGGAGGAGCCTGGGTCAGGGGAGGAACCTGGGTCAGGGGAGGAGCCTGTGGGTTGGAGGGGAGGAGCCTGGGTCAGGGGAGGAGCCTGTGGGTCAGGAGAGGAGCCTGTGGGTCAGGGGCGGAGCCTGGGTCAGGGGAGGAGCCTGTGGGTCAGGAGAGGAGCCTGTGGGTCAGGGGCGGAGCCTGGGTCAGGGGAGGAGCCTGTGGCTGGAGGGGAGGAGCCTGGGTCAGGGGAGGAGCCTGTGGATTGGAGGGGAGGAGCCTAGGTCAGGGGAGGAGTCTGTGGGTCAGAGGGGAGGAGCCTGGGCCAGGGGAGGAGCCTGTGGGTCAGGGGAGGAGCCTGTGAGCCAGGGGAGGAGCCTGTGGGCCAGGGGAGGAGTCTGTGGTAAGAGGGGAGGAGCTGCGGGTCAGAAAGGAGGTTAGTGCCCAAGAAAGGAAGTGCCGTGGCCAAAACCTTCCTAGTAGGATTGTTGGTTTCTAAATTTTAGTTTTTGTCTCTGTCTTTTTCTCCCAGCCTGATGTTTCCACTGGAATGTGAGATACAGTTGCAGAGAGATGCCCTGGGGGGGGGGCAGTGTGGGCCTTTGTGGCCGCTCCCGCTGTCTTCCAGCTGACCAGGAAGGCCCCTGCCCTGCTCTAGCTGGTGGCCCCTGCCCACGGGTGCATCTCAGTAATGGAGCGCGAGCTTCTCGGGCAGGAGGCTCCGGGCTCCAGCCTGGCACCACAAAACCAAACCAAAAACACACCCTTTTCTTTGTTTTGTTCCGTTGTGGGGCCACACCCAGCAGTGCCCTGGGACGGCTCCTGGTCTCTGCCAGCAGCGCTGAGTGGGCCTCCCGCCCTCAGAGCCTTCTCTCAGGGCCCCAAAGCTCATTTGTGGGGAGGTTCAGGCCACACCTGGTGGTGCTAAGGGCCACTCCTGGCTCTGTTGGGGACCGTGTGGTGCCCAGTATTGGCCTAGAGTCAGCTGCATGCAAATACCTGAACCCCCCTTCTCTCTCCAACCCCCCAAACTCAGTTGTGATCTCACTGGGGAGCTTGGCCCTAGAGCCTCAGAACAGTGTGAAGGACACTTCCCGTGCTGCTCCCACAGCTTTGGGCCTGCGGTGCATGTGTGAGTGCATGTGCGTGCATGTGTGTGCATATGTGTGTATACATGTGTGCATGCATACGTGTGTATGTGTCTGTGTAATAAGTTCAGTACTCATCCCACAGGCTCTGGCTCTGTGCATGTATGCATGTGGCATGCATGTGTGTGCAAGTATGCATGTGCGTGTGTGTGCATATGAGTGCATGCACATGTGTGCATGTGTTCGTGATGAGTTCAGTGCTCATCCTGCAGGTTCTGGCTTCATGTGTGTGCATGCATGTGCTGTGTGCATGTGTGTGTGAGTAAATGCTTGTGTGTGTGCATGTGTGTGTTTGTGTGCATGTGCACGTGTGTATATGTGTATGTGTGTAATGAGTTCAGCACTTAGCTCACAGGCTCAGGCTCTATGCATGTGGGTGTGCATGTGTGTGCATGTGTGTGCGCGCATGTGTTTAATAAGTTCAGTACTCATCCCAAAGGCTCTGGTTTTGTCTGCTGTCAGGAAATTAGATCCCTGCTGGGTGCCAGGACCCAGACTGAAGGGAGTGGCCCTCTGGGACTGTCCGTGGGCTTCAGAGAGGAGCTGGCCAGTTTGCTTCCTGCAGTGCTCCCTCGCCTGCCTGCCTCCCGGCCTGACCTGCAGAGGCCTGGGCCGCTGATGGACACAGGAAAGCCCGAGCCAGAGGGGGCGGTGGCCTGGCCGGCAGAGGAGGTGGAGCTCCAGGCTCTGACCACACTGCCGGCAGCAGGCGCTAATCTCACCAGCCTCGGGCTGCTTCCTGTTGAGCATTTTTCTGCAGGATGGCCTGGGGACTGCCAGCCGGCTACCCAGGGTCAGAAAGTGGGTCGGCCGGTCTGCCAGTGCCGGCTGGCCACGCCTTGCCCCACATCCCCACCGGCCTGCATGCCGGGGTCCCCAGGGGACGGGGATCGGCTCCTCCAGATCCAGGCCACTGAAAGTCTCCTTCGGGCGCCGACTGAGCTGGGGCTGGCCAGCGCTGCCCACACTCCCAGGGTACCAGCTGGGAGCAGAGCAGCTCTGGGCTAAGACAATGGCTTTTCTAGGGCAGAGGGTTTGGAAGCAAAGCAGCAGTCAAAGCGGCAACCTGAAACCTGGCTGGCTGGCGTGGACCATCAGATACAGGTTCCCCTGCACCCAGGCCACGCAGAGGGCCCCCCTAGGCTGCCCCCAGGCCCACTGCGCCCGGGGAAGGGCAGGGGCAGATTCCTCCCAGCTTCTCCGAAACACAGCTGCTAGGGAAACACCAGGGCCAGGGGCCCAGGGGGACCCAAAAGCTGCCTTGCACCTGGCTGGCTCCTTACAGAGGACCGTTCCAGCCGCAAAGATAGAGTCTTTTCCTTAAAAAGAAGGAATCCAGGGGCCGGAGAGAAGTACAGGGGTAAGGCACTTGCCGTGCTTTTGACCAACCCAGTGTGGCCCCGGGCACCTTTTATGGTCCCCCAAGCACCTTCAGGAGTGACCCCCAGAACAGAGCCAAGAGGGAGTGCCCCTGCACCTCCAACCACCAGGAAGGAATCTAGTCTGAACAGACACTGCCACTGGGGCCAGAGATGTAACTCCAAGGGCCAGAGCACATGCCCGGCGTAGGTGTGACCCTGAGTTGGATCCCTGGCACCCACGTGTACCGTCTTCCAGCACCACCAGGGCTGTGCCAGAGGGCCTCAGTGTTCCAGGGCCCGGAGCCCCGTAGTGCCACACTCCAGGGCTGAGTCCCACAGCCTGGCATTGGAGTGTCTTAATACTATAGGCGAGCAACGAAATACCTGAGTACCGCAGGACTGCACGGGAGTACCTGAGCACCACTGGCCTGCATGGGAGTACCCGAGTACTACATGGGAATACCTGAGTACCGCAGGACTGCATGGGAGTATCCAGATACCGCAGGCCTGCACGGGAGTATCTGAGTACTGCAGGCCTACACGGGAGTATCTGAGTACTGCAGGGCTACACGGGAGTATCTGAGTACTGTAGGCCTACACGGGAGTATCTGAGCACCACAGGCCTGCATGGGAGTACCTGAGTACCACCGGCCTGCATGGGAATTCCTGAGTACCACAGACCTGCACGGGAGTGTCTGAGTACTGCAGGCTTGCATGGGAGTATCTGAGTATTGTAGGCCTGCACAGCAGTATCTGAGTATCACAGACCTGGACTGAAGTATCTGGGTAGCACAGTACAGTACCTCAGTACTGCAGGCTGCCCTGGAGGGTCTGAGGGCCACACTTGCGGTGAAGTATCTGAGTACTGCAGGTTTCACTGGAGTAACCAGGTACCACAGGCCCCCACTGGAGTGTCCGAGTTCCATATCTACCCTGGAGTGTGTCTTTCCTGTGCCTGCACGGGAGCCGCTGGGTACTGTGGGCCAGAGCCCCGCCCTCAGCCCCTGGGCGTGGCCCTGTGAGGGCACGCCGTGTGCTCGGGCAGGGCCGGGCTCCCTACTCCTTAGAGCCTGCGGCCGAGAGGGGTCAGGGGCAGTGCGGGAAGGGGCAGGACTGCGACCTCAGGGCCAGCTGTGGCCGCCTCTGCCCTCCCAGCAGGCTGGCGCATCACTTCCTCTTGGAGCAGGCCCCGCTGCTTGTTTCCTGTGACTAATAAACCATCCCAGCCTCCCCGTGCCTGCTTCCCAGACTCACCCGCCAAACCAGTTCCCAGGACCGGAGCAGCCCTCCTCGTACCTGCCTCAGGGCCTCCTCCCCGGAGTCCACTGGCTCCCACATGCGTGCAGGCTGGCTGTGGGATGGGCAGCATCTGCCCGTGCTCCCTGCATTCCAGCATAGGCAAAGCAAGGCACGCCCCTGCTCACCTGCAACTCACACCCCAGCTAACACCCCAGCTCACACCCCAGCTCACACCCACAACTCATACCCACAACTCACACCCACAACTCACACCCACAACTCACACCCCAGCTCACACCCTAGCTCACACCCACAACTCACACCCCAGCTCACACCCTAGCTCACACCCCCAACTCACACCCCAGCTCACACCTTAGCTCACACCCACAGCTCACACCCCAACTCACACCCCAGCTCACACCCTAGCTCACACCCACAACTCACACCCCCAACTCACACCCCAGCTCACACCCCAGCTCACACCCTAGCTCACACCCCAGCTCACACCCTAGCTCACACCCTAGCTCACACCCACAACTCACACCCCAGCTCACACCCCCAGCTCACACCCACAACTCACACCCACAGTTCACACCCCAGCTCACACCCTAGCTCACACCCACAGCTCACACCCAACTCACACCCCAGCTCACACCCCAGCTCACACCCTAGCTCACACCCCAGCTCACACCCTAGCTCACACCCACAGCTCACACCCCAACTCACACCCCAACTCACACCCCAGCTCACACCCTAGCTCACACCCACAGCTCACACCCAAACTCACACCCCAGCTCACACCCCAGCTCACACCCTAGCTCACACCCCAGCTCACACCCTAGCTCACACCCTAGCTCACACCCCAACTCACACCCCAACTCACACCCCAGCTCATACCCTAGCTCACACCCACAATTCACACCCCAGCTCACATTCCAGCTCGTACCTCTACTCACACCCCTTCTCACACCCCAACTCACACAGCAGCTCACAGTCCAGCTCGTACCCCTACTCATACCCCTTCTCACACTCCCAACTCACACCCCAGATCACACCCCAACTCACACCCTAGCTCACACCCACAACTCACACCCCAGCTCACATTCCAGCTCATACCCCTTCTCACACCCCAGATCACACCCCTTCTCACACCCCAACTCACACCCCAGCTCATACCCATAACTCACACCCAGCTCACATCCCAACTCACATCTCAGCTCACACAAACTTACACCCTACTCATACCTCAGCTGATGCCCCAGCTGACCCAGCCCACATCCAGTTCACATCCCAGCTCACACCCCAGTTCACACCTGGGCTCACACCCTACTTAACCCCGGCTCACACCCCGGCTCACACCCCGGCTCACGCCCAGGCACTTTCTGGAGCTCCCAGTGCTCCCGGCACTGGAGGCCTGGGCAGAGCAGGGTCTAGCGGGCAGGGAGGCGAGGCTGACACATCTGCGGGGACAGCGAGGCGGAGGGGGAAGCCCGTGACTGATGGGGGCAGCCGGGCAGCACCGCAGACACCCCGGGGGGAGGGAAAGGAGGCTCCCGTGGCCGCTGTGGGTGAGCACAGTCTGCTGCTCGGAGGGAAGGGGGCTGTGCCGCAGGGGCGAAATCTTCATGGGGACAGAGCCAGGCGGGGTCTGGGGGACCAGGGGGAGTCAGGGTCAGCGAGAGGGAAGGGGTGCACACTGTGCTGGCCACGTTCTTAGCCATCCGCCACCTCCTGCAGGTCCACACTTAAGACCCCCTGAGCCGGGCATGCTCAGTTGAGCGCCTGCCTTGGTGTGTGAGGTCTGGGGTTTGAACCCTACGCCAGGTGCCTCTCCCAGCTCCCTTGCAATGGCGTCCTCATGGCCACACTGACTCTCGCCCCACCCCCCCTCACCCCTTCCCCATCCACAGCCCCTGCACTCCAGGATGGGACTATGAGTTGGGTGATTTCTCGGTGCGGATGGCCCAGAGGTGGTTCCAACCAGCCCCGAGGGTAGGCCAGGAGGCCCCGGATCCAGGGACCCCTGTCCTGGAGGCATCGACCAGCAGGTCCTCAGGGACCCCCACCTTCATAGATGTGGCTGCCAGGGGTACACACCTCACTGAGGCCCCCTCTCTGCTCCCCGCCCGGCGCCAGCTGGGCTCTGCTGGACGGGGGGGGGGGGGGGGAGTTGGGTGGGGGGGCAGGGCAGAGGCTTCCCCTCCAGGAGGCCAGTTCATGGCTGAGGGGAAGGGACCGACGCTTCTGTCTCCGGCGCAAGGACAGATGCAGTGAGTGGGCGGCAGGTAGAGGCTGGGGGCGGCGGCCCACGTGCTGCTTGGAATAACCTGATCCAATCCCACCCGCTGCTGGCAGGGAGCAGCCTGGCCCGTCTCCCTCGCGGGCGCCAGGGTCCCCTGCAGCCCTCCCAGCAGTTCTGCTCACTCTGGGGTTGTGGTTTCTGCGCTTCAGGGAAGCCCCCGGCTTCTCCCCTGCAGAGCCAAGAGGGCTGCGACTGTTTGGGAGTGACTGGGCCGCCCGGAGAGCCTGGGGAAGAGAGTCACCGAAGTGCCATCACAGCTGGGGGTCTGCCTCCAGGGGGAGACCTTCCTGCTCACTCCCCGCCCTTGGGGTGCTTCCGGGACCCCCGGGACGACAACCGGGCTGTGGTCCGGGGAGTCAGGTCAGCTCTGCTGGGGATCAAGCTCACAGGTGCTGAGCCACTCAGCCACCCAGCCCCCAGCGTTCTGGTCCAGATGTGCCCCACAAAGAGGCATGTCCGAGCCTGGCATCCCCCGTTCATAGTGGAGCTCATTTGGAAATCGGGTCCCACGCACAAACTTAGCTGAGAGGAGGCCACACAGGAACAGCGTGTCTCTTGTGTGATATTCGGGATGTCCTGATACGAGGGAGAGAAACTCATGGCAGGGAGAGTCCCCTTGGTATTTGTGTTCTAGCCTTGATATCTGTGGTCTAGCCTGGATACTGTGTCTAGCTTAGGTATCTGTGGGCTAGCCTGGGTATTTGTGGTCTAGCCTAGGTATCTGTGGTCTAACCTGAGTATCAGTGGTCTAGCCTGGGTACTGTGGTCTAGCCTAGATATCTGTGGTCTAGCCTAGGTATCTGTGGTCTAGCCTAGGTATCTGTGGTATAACTTGGGTCATCACTGTCATCCCGTTGCTCATCGATTTGAGTGGGAACCAGTAACGTCTCCATTGTGAGACTTGTTGTTACTGCTTTTGGCATATCAAATACACCACAGGTAGCTTGCCAGGCTCTGCCATGGGGGCAAGATACTCTTAGTAGCTTGCCAGGCTCTTCGAGAGGGACTGAGGAATTGAACCCAGGTTGGCCACATGCAAGGCAAACGCCCTACCCACTGTGCTATCGCTCCAGCCCCATAACTTGGGTACTGTGGTATAATCTGAGTTTTTATGGTTTAACCTGGGTACTTGTGATCTAGCCTGGGTCTCTGTGCTCTAACCAGGGGTCACAGGGGCATAGATGGGAGGGAGTGGAAAGGCCACCAGAAGGCAGAAGGAGGTGGGAGACCCCCAGGTAGAATCCTGGGACCCAGAGACAGGATGGCATACAAAACACCTGGGTTGCTTATTCTTTGCAATTTGGGTGGGAAATAGTCTCTTCCTCAGGGTGGCTGAGGTTGTAAGGCTGGGGGAAGACAGCGCTTTTGGGGAGTTGGGATCTGGCCTGGATACTGTGGTCTAACCTGGGTGTCTGTGGTCTAACCTGGGTACTGTGGTCTAACCTGGGTATCTGTGGTCTAGCCTGATGCTGGGAGTCGCACCCTATAGGCATGAATGTGGGGGTGGAAATTGTGGCAGCAGTGAAAGGTTTCTGAACTTGCAGCGACCAGAACAGCATCCAGACCCTCCTGGTGATGAATCCAATGCGTGTCCAATGGCGCTTGCCCAACATCAATTCTTGGGTGCAAAGGGATCACAAGAAGAGGGAGTGGAGGGGACCCTGGGCTAGGATTGGGGGCAGGCCCTTCAGGAGTGCTGTGTGCTTTCTTGCTTTCCCAAGGCTGGTGTCTGCTGTCTCTACCGTGACTGTACTCTCTGCTGTGACTGTCTCTGCTGTGACTGCACTATCTGCTGTGACTGTCTCTGCTGTGACTGCACTGTCTGCTGTGACTGTCTCTGCTGTGACTGTCTCTGATGTGATTATACTATCTGCTGTGACTGTCTCTGTTGTGACTGTCTCTGCTGTGACTGCACTATCTGCTGTGACTGTCTCTGCTGTGACTGCACTGTCTGCTGTGACTGTCTCTGCTGTGACTGCACTATCTGCTGTGACTGTCTCTGCTGTGATTGTCTCTGCTGTGACTGTCTCTGTTGTGACTGTCTCTGCTGTGACTGCACTACCTGCTGTGACTGTCTCTGCTGTGACTGCACTATCTGCTGTGACTGTCTCTGCTGTGACTGCACTATCTGCTGTGACTGTCTCTGCTGTGATTGTCTCTGCTGTGACTGTCTCTGTTGTGACTGTCTCTGCTGTGACTGCACTACCTGCTGTGAGTGTCTCTGCTATGATTGTCTTTGCTGTGACTGTCTCTGCTGTGACTGCACTATCTGCTGTGAGTGTCTCTGCTGTGACTGTCTCTGCTATGACTGTCTCTGCTGTGACTGCTCTATCTGCTGTGACTGTCTCTACTGTGAGTGTCTCTGCTGTGACTGCACTCTCTGCTGTGACTGTCTCTGCTGTGACTGTCTCTGCTGTGACTGCACTATCTGCTGTGAGTGTCTCTGTTGTGAGTGTCTCTGCTGTGAGTGTCTCTGCTGTGACTGCACTATCTGCTGTGAGTGTCTCTGCTGTGACTGTCTCTGCTGTGACTGTCTGCTGTGACGTTCTCTGCTGTGACTGTCTCTGCTGTGACTGTCTCTGCTGTGACTGTCTCTGCTCTGACTGTCTCTGCTGTGACTGTCTCTGCTGTGACTGCACTACCTGCTGTGAGTGTCTCTGCTATGATTGTCTTTGCTGTGACTGTCTCTGCTGTGACTGCACTATCTGCTGTGAGTGTCTCTGCTGTGAGTGTCTCTGCTATGACTGTCTCTGCTGTGACTGCTCTATCTGCTGTGACTGTCTCTGCTGTGAGTGTCTCTGCTGTGACTGTCTCTGCTGTGACTGCACTATCTGCTGTGAGTGTCTCTGCTGTGAGTGTCTCTGCTGTGAGTGTCTCTGCTGTGACTGTCTCTGCTGTGACTGTCTGCTGTGACTGCACTATCTGCTGTGAGTGTCTCTGCTGTGAGTGTCTCTGCTGTGACTGTCTGCTGTGACGTTCTCTGCTGTGACTGTCTTTGCTGTGACTGTCTCTGCTCTGACTGTCTCTGCTGTGACTGTCTCTGCTGTGACTGCACTACCTGCTGTGAGTGTCTCTGCTATGATTGTCTTTGCTGTGACTGTCTCTGCTGTGACTGCACTATCTGCTGTGAGTGTCTCTGCTGTGAGTGTCTCTGCTATGACTGTCTCTGCTGTGACTGCTCTATCTGCTGTGACTGTCTCTGCTGTGAGTGTCTCTGCTGTGACTGTCTCTGCTGTGAGTGTCTCTGTTGTGAGTGTCTCTGCTGTGAGTGTCTCTGCTGTGACTGTCTCTGCTGTGACTGTCTGCTGTGACTGCACTATCTGCTGTGAGTGTCTCTGCTGTGAGTGTCTCTGCTGTGACTGTCTGCTGTGACGTTCTCTGCTGTGACTGTCTCTGCTGTGACGTTCTCTGCTGTGACTGCACTACCTGCTGTGACTGTCTCTGCTGTGACTGTCTCTGCTCTGACTGTCTCTGCTGTGACTGCACTGTCTGCTGTGACTGTCTCTGCTGTGACTGTCTCTGATATGATTATATTATCTGCTGTGACTGCTCTATCTGCTGTGACTGTCTCTGTTGTGACTGTCTCTGCTGTGACTGCACTATCTGCTGTGACTGTCTCTGCTGTGACTGCACTATCTGCTGTGAGTGTCTCTGCTGTGACTGTCTCTGCTATGACTGTCTCTGCTGTGACTGCTCTATCTGCTGTGACTGTCTCTGCTGTGAGTGTCTCTGCTGTGACTGTCTCTGCTGTGACTGCTCTATCTGCTGTGACTGTCTCTGCTGTGAGTGTCTCTGCTGTGACTGTCTCTGTTGTGACTGTCTCTGCTGTGACTGCACTATCTGCTGTGACTGTCTCTGCTGTGAGTGTCTCTGCTGTGACTGCACTCTCTGCTGTGACTGTCTCTGCTGTGACTGTCTCTGCTGTGAGTGTCTCTGCTGTGACTGTCTCTGCTGTGACTGTCTGCTGTGACTGCACTATCTGCTGTGAGTGTCTCTGCTGTGACTGTCTGCTGTGACGTTCTCTGCTGTGACTGTCTCTGCTGTGACTGTCTCTGCTCTGACTGTCTCTGCTGTGACTGTCTCTGCTCTGACTGTCTCTGCTGTGACTGCACTGTCTGCTGTGACTGTCTCTGCTGTGACTGCACTGTCTGCTGTGACTGTCTCTGCTGTGACTGCACTATCTGCTGTGACTCTACTGACTACCCAACTGCCGCCACGCTCCAGGCTGCTTTCTGGACTTCGTGGCTGAGCCTCACGCATGATTGAAGTCCCAGGGAACCCAGATAATGCAGAACTTTGTGACCTTGGACTCTGGCTGGACTCAAGGGGACCTGGAAGCAGAGATCCTCTGCCTGCTATCCCCAGTCTCCAGTGACCCAGGATCACACCCACGAGCCACACCCTGCACACCCTGCCACACCCTGCCTCCTCACTGGCCACCCTCCAGGTCTCAAGGGCTGCTCCTCCCACACTGGAGTCTAAAATGAGGCCCCATAGCCATGCCACCCGACTTGGGGCGCCCCAAAGGGAGGCGGGTGAGAGCCCTGCCCGCCCCTAGGGATCTAGCCCCGGCAGCTGAGCTCCACTACCTATCCGCCCCCACGCTCCAGATCACTTTCTGGACCGCGCAGCCGCGCAACACATTATAAGACACTTCCTACCCTTTTTCCATAGTTACCACACCATATTTGATGCAGTTAGGACTATATATATATATGTGTGTGTATACACACACACACACACACACACACACACACACACACATACACACATACACACACACATACCTCTCAGAGAGCCCGGCAAGCTACTGAGAGTATCCCGCCCGCATGGGCAGAGCCTGGCAAGCTACCCATGGCATATTTGATATACCAAAAACAGGAACGATAGGTCTCATTCCCCTGACCCTGAAAGAGCCTTCAATTGCCTCCAATCATTGGGAAAGACGAGTAAGGAGAGGCTGCTAAAATCTCAGGGCTGGGAGGAATAGAGACGTTATTGGTGCCCACTCAAGTAAATCAATGAACAACGGGATGACAGTGATACAGTGATACAGCTGTGACTGTACTGTCTGCTGTGACTGTCTCTGCTCTGACTGTCTGTGACCACACTCTCCACTGTGGCTGTACCAACATTGGCTACAGTGTCTGCTGTGACTAGACTGGACTATCTGTGGTGACTGTGGTATCCACGGTGACTGGACTATGCAACTGATTGTCTATCTCTGGTGACTGGTGTTCTCTGTGACTGTACTACCTTGGTGACGCTACTGTCCACCATGACAGTTCTATCTCTGGTGAGGGTACTATCTCTGGTGACTGTGGTGTTCTCTGTGACTGTACTATCTCTGGTGACTGGGGACTTAGCTTTCCCAGGCGGGGCCGGGAAGGTGCCCCCAGGAGTCAGCAGACCAGGGGCACTTCTGTCTGCCCAGCAACTCCCCTTCCTCTGTGGTTAGTGCTTTGGGGGTCACCTAGATTGTCTCAGAGGTGAGCCCGGCCCGGGCTCCTTGCTTTATGGTAAACAGATGTAACCGGGCGTCAGCTCCGGGCTTCTGTTCACCGCCCGAAGGCTCTGGGAATCACCCACCGTGAGGTGGGGCACTGCCAGCTGCGTGTGGGTCCCCACGGGACGCCAGGTGTGGACCTGTCCTGCTGCAGGGGACGGTCACTGCAGGCCTGATTCGGGGGTCCCCGAGACTGTCTCCATCTCTTGTTCTTCCTCTGGGTGTTGGCAGGTCCCCGTCTGAACCCCCAGTTCCTGTGACGTGTCCGCATGGGAAGGGCCTGAGGTGGGGGTGGGTGTCCTGTCTGGGGCCCGCAGCGGGGCCGGAGGGAGGGGGCAGTGAGCTGAGAGTTGGGGTGGGGGACTGGCTGGGGGCAGCTAGGCACGCGGGCACTCCCACACCTCCTGGAGGTCTCCACGGACCCTTCATCCACCCCGGGGGCCTTCATCCACCCATCAAGTGTCCCCGTGTTACTGCGAGTCCAGCTCAGGCCTCTGCTGTGTGCTGACAGCCCCCAGTGTTTCTTAAAGGGACCCCGAGAGCCCAGTTCCAAAGGGGCCCCTATCTTCGTGCCGACTCAGCCCACAGCACTCGGGGCTTGGGCCACTTCCGGCAGCCCCAAACCTCATTACGCATCTTCCCATCAGCCTTCCCCATAATTATCTGTCGCTTACTCTGCAGCCCTCCGCCCCCCCCCGCCCCCCGCCACAAAAGAGAAACAGTGGAAACAAGTCCCCACGTTATCATTAGCGGGAAGGCCGTCGGTTAAGCCGGCCCGTAGCCTTCTGGTGTCCGAGTGCTCTGGGCTGGGGTGAGAGCCGTGGGTTCCGGCCTCTCGGAAATAACCGTCATCAAGTGATGATCTGGCAGACCCCAGCCACCGCCACTCCCCATGTGGCCCCGTGACTGCCGAGCACAGAGCCAGGAGTAAGCCCTGAACACCACCAGAGTGCGCCAGACAGCCCACCCCCTCAAGTCTGCGTTTTGGAGATTTTAATCCCCACCCCCCAATCCTGAGTCACCTGGGTTAAGACCCCTGGGCTAGCCGGATTGGCTGAGGCTGAGACCCCTTGGCAGGCCCGGGCGGGGGCGGGGGCGGGGGGGCCCTGCCAGGCTCTGCTCTCCCTGCCCCCTGCCCTTTGCAGTGATCCTGGCTCGCACACCGGGGCGGCAGATCACACGCAGCAGCTGGTGACTGTGTGTAACGGCACTGGCCATGTGGGGCAGTGCTGGGGGCCACACTCGAGGCAGCACCCAGCCCTGTCCCGGTCCCGGGTTTCGATCCAGTAGGTGCTTAGCGTGTTGGTTCTGCAGCCTCCTGCCCATGGGCCTTTGCCTTCAGACCAGAGACGGAAAAGGGGTGTCCTCAGCCCTCTGGGGGGTGGCCAGCCCCTGGCCCCCGCTCGCTCACACCCCGTCCCTGTCTAGTCTGTGTCCCTGGCTCTCTGCCCTGCCTCTGGAACATTCCGAAGGCCTCATCTCCGGGCAGGGGGCTCCCTGTGCAGCTCCGAGCCAGCCCAGGAGAATGCACGCCCTCGCACCCCTGCTCCTGTGAGACCCCTCGGTGGGGCTCTCCCCAGGACCAGGCTCCAAGCAGGGATTCTTCACTCCGGAGCGGGCAGCACCGTGCGGCTGCGCTTCCTCAGGTCAGCGCTAAACCTGAGCCTTTCCTTGCGCCGGGAGCGGAAGAGCAGGCACCGTCTGCTGCCGGGGGATGGTGCACATGCCAGCAATTAGCTTTTGTCCCCGTCACTAATGTGAAATGGGGATCAGCCTCGGGTCCCCAGGGCGTGTCTGCCCAGTGCCGGGCCAGCACCGACATCCCAGCACAGTTGAGCTGATGAAACATCCAGAATGTTCTCAGTAGATGCCCGGGTTTGAGCCGCTCCGAGCCTGAAGCCAGAGAGACGGTGCAGGGGTTCAGGCTTGCCCTACACGGTACCCCAGCCCTCAGGGGTGGCCCCTGAGCATGGCGGGGGCGGGGGGTGGCCCCACCTCCCTCCACACCCCAGTCCCCATAATAGTTGTCAGCCCAGTCCCCTGTGGTCCTGTTTCCGTTTCCGGCTGGGACTTAGGGGAGCGCTTTGCTTGGTCTAGGTTTCAGGGCCACACCTGGCGACGCTCAGGGCTTCGTGCTGGCTCTGTGCTCAGGAGTCCCTCCTGGTGGGGCTAGGGGGAGCATGTGGGGCGCCGGGGTTGGAACCCAGGCCTGCTGCATGCAAGGCCAGCGCCCTCCCCACTGTGCTGTCACCCTGGGCCCGAGACTTGGGGGGCTTGTGAGGCCGTAGCTCACACATGGTGCCGTTCCCCAGCTGCTTGATGGAGACAGTGCCAGCACCGTGGCATGCCACACCCCAGTACCCCCTGGCTGCACACCTGTCCTTCTGGTCTCCTTTTAGGGCTTATCTGTCGCCCCTGAGAGAAAGTGCGTGCCCCGGGCCCCCTTCTTGAATCTTGCCTTTGCGAGTCCCACGAACGGATCTCGAGAGGCTCCGTGGGGGCTGCCAGTCCTGGGGGGCGGGGCCTGTGCCCGGGGCAGCCTGGTTCTGAGCCTGAGGGACCCGCCCCCTTACACGTGGGGCTCCCTGTGCCCCAGGCGGGCCTGGGGTTGCTGAGTGCGGCTTGCTGTGAGGGTCATGGCCCAGGGGCATGGGGGTGGGGCCTCCTGCTGCCCCCTGGGGTGTGTGCAGGTGGGGGTGGGGGCGATCCCAGGAAGAAGCTTTTACTTTGGGGGGCTGGAGACAAAAGCAGATGCTCACTAGAGGTGTCGCGGGCTCATGAGCCGGAGCCAGCCCTCACCCCCGGCAGGCCCGGGGACGCCCCTCTGCCTCCCGGCTACCCCGAGAACAAGCCTCCCGTGGGCAGCCCAACCCGCTCGGGATTCGCTGCTCCTGGAGCGAAGCCTCGTGTCTGCGTGTCTGCGTGTCTGGGCGAGTGGGCGGGAGCCCGGGAGCTGCAGGGAAGGAGCCGCGGAGAGGCGCCCCGAGACTCACTGTGCCTCTCCCCCCAGCCCCCGAGGAGAAGGACGTGATCAGGGGCCAGTATGAGAAGCTCGCCGACGCCTACGGCTGCCTGGGGGAGCTCAGGCTGAGGGCCGGTAAGTAGGGGGCATGGGGGCCGTGTGAGGGCGGGGGTCCCTGCGGGGGGCACCCCCGGGCATGTGGAGCCTGCACCACTGGGCTTCCTCTGTCCTCTCTGTGGGCCCCGCAGGAGGGGCCGGGTGAGAGTGGGAGGGGGACAAGTCTCACCACCCCCCCACCCCGGGCAGACGCTCTTACAGGGCCTGCTGTGGGGACCCCAGGAGCTGCTTTCCTGGGGGGCTGGAGTGCGGGGTGCCGGCTGGCTGTGGGGGAGGGAGGGCTGTGGGAGGGGGCACGGGCAGGGGGACCCTGAGCCCGCCTGTCTACTCCCCTGGGGGGGTGGGGCGGGGTGCGGGGCCCTCTCCCGCCCCCACCTTCTCTCTGCACCATCCACACGGCTGTTGGCGTGACTGTGGGAGCCCCAGGACCCCACGTCCAGCCCTCCGGGCTGCGTCTCCCCCCGGGTCACTTCCCTGCACTGGCTGGGCACAGCCTGGGCCTGAGGGTGCCCAGTGCAGGCTGGGCTGGCCTGGCCCGACCAGGTGTGTCTCTGTGCGGGCAGGGTCTGTCTCTCCGTCTCTCTCCCTGCCTCTGTCTCTCTGTCTCTGTCTTGATCTCTCCCTCCCTGCCTTCCTCTTTTTCCCTCTTTCGTCCTGTCTCTTTCCTCCTCCCTCTCCTCCTCTCTGTCTCCGTCTCTTCCTCCTCTCTCTCCTCCTCCCTCCCTCTCCCTCTCCTCCTCCCTCTCTCCCCTGCGCAGTGAAGGATGGGGACAGTGACAGGATCGCAGAAAGATCAGGGCACGGGCCGGGTCCCTGCTGTTTCCCAGTGCCACATCCCATGCATGTGTGTGTGCATGTGTGTGCCTGTGTGTATGCACACATGTGTGCGTGTGTGTGCGCGCGCATATGTGTATGTGTGTGCATGTTTGTGCGTGTGCATGCGTGTGTGCATGCGCGCATGTGTGTGTGCTGGGGGTGGTGTCCGAGGAGGCACTGTGGCTCCCAGCTGGCCCTCGGCGGGGACGGGACATCTTGTCACTGTCGGAAGCCTGAGGCTGCTCCCACCTGCTCCCTCCACCAGCGCATCCTTGGCCCGCTCAGGGCTGCCCCCTGGCGCCCAGCACTGTCCCTGCAGGAGGGACCCTCGGGCCAGGGGGAGGGGCAGGTATCAGAGGGGACCACAGAGAGCTGCGGAGGAGGGGACCCAGCCAGGACCCCTGAGGGCCCCACAGCCAGTGCCCAGCCCCACTCACCCCTACCCACCCCACAGCCAGGGCCCGGCTCCTCTCACCCCTTCCCATGCCACAGCCAGCACTGGTCACACCCCTTCCTACCCCACGGCCAGTGCCCAGCTCCACTCACCCCTTCCCACAACACAGCCTGTGTCTGCCCCCTCGGCCTCCCCCCCACACACAGCCCTTCTCTCCTCACAGCCAGTGCCCTGCGCCCCCGCACACCCCTTCCTGCCCAGAGCCAGCCCTGGCACCCACCCCCATGGCTTCCTCCCTGAAGGCATTTCCTGCTCCACGGCCTCTTCTCTGCAGCCCGCGGAGCCTCCTGCCCCCGCCTGGACCGTTTCCTGCCCAGCCAGCACCCCCTCTGCCCCTCTGCCCCTCCCGCCTCCCTGGCGGCCAGTGGGCTCGGCCACGCCCCGGGGCTGCCGCTGCACACCCCCAGACCTCCCTCGGCATGCGGGAGCTTGAATCACGGAATGTGCGGGTTCTCGGCATTTTCCACAGCGTTTCAGCAGGGGCCGCGGTCTGTCTCCGGAAGAGGAAGGCTGGCGGCTTGGGGTTGACTTTCCCAAGTTCCCGTGAAGCATATGTCAGGTTCGCTGCGGCTGGGTTTTCTCTCACCGAGTGCTGCCGGATGCCAGCCCCAACAAAACCATGTTTCCCTTCCCTCCCTTCCCCTTCCTCCCTCCTCCCCTCGTCCTTCCTCCCGCCCTCCTCCTCCCGGTCCTCCTCCCCTGCCTCATCTGCCCAGACTTCCCAGGAGGCTTCCCAGAGCCGAGCGTGGAGCCTTCAGCCTTCTGGGACTCGGAGAACGCGGTGTCCTCTAGCAGAGTCTTTTAGGGGGGTCTCCCCAGAGGGGCCTCACCCAGCAGCTCTCAGCCAACGGGGTTCACTCATCGTAGGTGTCCCAGCTCAGGGCCACCCCCAGGCATGCTCAGGGACCTGCCGTGACCAGGGAGTGAGCCCGGGTGGCTGCCGCTGACAAGTGCCTTGACCCCGGCGCCATCCCCCAGCCCCAAGTCTTGGTGAGAGGTGAGACAGAAGGTCTGTCTGCGGCAGGCGACCGGCCCTCTGGCCTCCGGCGCTCGGGGCAGCCCTGCCGTGGAGTGTTTGCAGGCACCACTGCCCGCGGGGGTCCGTGTGCTCCCAGGGTGCCCTGCTGTCTGCTCCTCGGCCCGCTCCGCCAGGACAGCAGGAGCTTCTGAGCTCTGAGCTGGGTAGCTGCAGGGCCCCCCGCCGGGGAGAGACAAAGGCCCACACTCAGTGGAACAAGCGACACCGTGGGTTTCATGCCAGCGCCGAGGCTGAGCCGGGGGCCAGTGCAGGCCACACTCAGGCAGGCTCACACCCCAGCCGGGAGGGAATGGCAGGTGACATGTGACAAGTGATAGAGTACAGGCATGTCAGGGTGATTGAGTGCTCAGATTTGGTGAGCGCAGGAACACAGGTCAGGCTTGATGGTGGGGATGAGCAAAGCCCAGGACAGGAGCAAGACCTTCCTTCCCAGGAGCCAGACTGACCCTCACAGAAGTCAGACCAACCCTCCCAGGAGACAGACCGACCCTCCCAGGAGTCAGACCGACCCTCACAGGAGTCAGACCAACCCTCACAGGAGTCAGACCTTCCCTCCCAGGAGCCAGACCAACCCTCACAGGAGTCAGACCAACCCTCCCAGGAGCCAGACCTTCCCTCACAGGAGTCAGACCGACCCTCATGGAAACCAGATTTCCCCCCAGATGAGTCCAGACCCTGTAAGTTGGGGGCAGGATTCAGGCTTCCCTGACCTCCTCGTGTAGTGCAGCCACACTCTTGTGGTGGTGGTCGTGGGGGGGATGTCTGGCTCAGGCTCATAGTGGGAAACCCTGGCATTGCTCAGTCCCTCACTTGCACATCAGCTGAGAGCTCCCTGAGTGCAGGACAGATACAGCCCCGGCCCGAGGTCAATGCGCCACTAGCCCTGCTTAAAGGCGCCATGGGCACAGGTGACTGTGGCCACCTTTGCCGCTCACTGAGCCTGTGCTGCCCCCAAGAGGCAGGTGTGGAGGCTGCCCCTTTGCAGGGAGAGAGTTTTGGAGTCGATATCAAGGCATGGGAAGTGTGTGTGTGTGTGTGTGTGTGTGTGTGTGTGTGTGTGTGTGTGTGTGTGTGTGTGTGTGTGTGTAGAGGCTGTGGGTAAGGGGGAATACCTAAGATGCAATGGACCAGTTTCCTTTTCCAAGTGTGCAGTTCAGTGGCATCACCTTATTGTGTGACTGTCACCACCTCTGTCTCCAGAACCTTCTCATCTTCCCCAATGGGAACTCTGTGCCTGATAAGCAATATGGATCGAGCTGGTTCACTCCCTTGTTCCCCCAGTTTGTTCAGGCTAAGACAGGTGGTCTAGACTGGTTGCCGCCGCCGGCCCTCTAGATGGGGGGCATGTATGTACACTTAACTACATGTGTGTGAATATGTGTACATGTGTACATGCATGCCTGTGCCTATGATCGTATCTACATGCATATGACTATATGCATATGTATCAGCATATTCTACACAATACACTCATAACTATATGTTTGAGTGTGTGCACAGTGTTTATATGTGTGTACATGTGCATGACTATATACATGTGTGTGGGTATATGTATATGGTGTCTGCTCATGAGTGTGTCTGTGTTCAAGTGTGTGCATAGGTGTGTATGTTTGCACATATGTGCTTGAGTTGTGTCTGTGTGTGCTCAAGTGTATGTGTGGATGCTTGATTGTGTTGAATGCATGTGTCTGTGTGTCTCTTCTCTCTTTTGGGAGGGCCACACCTGGCAGTGCTCAGGGCTGACTCTTGGCTCTGCACGCAGGGATCACTCCTGGTGGGCTCGGGAGACCATATGGAATGCTGGGGGTCAAATCCGGGTCATCTGTGTGCAAGGCCAATGCCCTCCCTGCTGCCCTGTGGTTCTAGCCCCCAGCGTGTCTCCTTGCTTCTGGTGTTCTTGTCCACCCTGTCACCTCTCCTGAGTCAGGCTGCCTCGCCCTCATTCTCTGTGACCTCGCTTCTGTCCGGAGCCCAGGGACAGAATGTTAGAGCTGGAAGGGGCACGGAGGCCGCCTGATGCATCTTCCTCCGAGGCCCAGCGGGGTAGCAGATGGGTTGACAGGGGATGCAGGGCCCAAGCCCCTTGCTGCCACACCCCCCTTCTGAGGGCCCCAGCTGGCTGGCTTCTGGCTGCAAGGAAGGGGCTCCTGCCTTAATAAATGTGAAGCAACATGAGGCCACAGGAGCACCAGAGGGGGGCTTCCTGCACACCCTCGACTGCACTTGAACCCAGTTCTACCCACTGCTCTGTGGACATAAACACCAATACCCTAGAGGTGGGTCGGAAGGAGCAGTGACACCCTGCCCTCCAACTGGTGCTAAGGTCAAGCCAGGCTCCTTGCCCAGAAACCTGCAATACCCAGGGAGCACACGGGGCTGACAGAGCGGTGTTCTGAAGGCTGTTATCGGGGTAACAGGAAGTCCATTGTACATAGGAAGTCTACTGTGGGAGTAACAGGAAGTTATTGGAATACCAGGAAGTCTGTTATTGGAATAACAAGGAATCTGTTATTGGGGTAACAGGAAGTCCATTGTACATAGGAAGTCTACTGTGGGAGTAACAGGAAGTTATTGGAATACCAGGAAGTCTGTTATTGGAATAACAAGGAATCTGTTATTGGGGTAACAGGAAGTCTTGTTGGAGTATTAGGAAGTCTGTTGGTGGAGTAACAGAAAGTCTTACTGAGTAACAGAGTCATTACGGTATTGGAGTAACTGGAAGGCCATTATTGGTGTTGGAGTAGCAGGAAGTCTGTTGTTGGGGTAACAGGAAGTCTTGTTGGAGTATTAGGAAGTCTGTTATTGGAGTAACAGGAAGTCAGTTATTAGAGTAATTAACAGGAAGTCTGTTACTGGAGCAACACGAAGTCTTGTTGGAGTATTAGAAAGTCTGTTATGAGAGTAGCAGGAAGTCTGTTAATGGAGTAACAGGAAGTCTGTTATTGAGTAGCAGGAAGCCTTGTTGGAGTTTAGGAATTCTGTTATGAGAGTAACAGGAGGTCTGTTATTGGAGTAACAGGAAGTCAGTTATTGGAGTAACAGGAAGTTTTATTTGGGGTAAGAGGAAGTCTGTTAGTGGAGGAATAGGAAGTCTGTTACTAGAGTCGGGAGGTCGGGCTGGGCTGTGTGTGCACACGAGCCTGGCCCCACCCTTCTGGGCTCTGGGGGGCACACCCACAGCCTGAAAGGCTGTTTCCCAGAGCCTCGCCCTTCTAGAACTGATTCGCCAAGAATGTGCCAGCATGGGGCTTGTTCCTTCTTCCTTTCCCCCACCCCTCCCCACCCTTTCTTCCCTCTCTAGACTCTTCCCATGGCATGTGGCTCTGTGAAGTGAATCTCTGTAGGGCAGCAGGAAGGGGACAAATCCGTCGCTTGCTTCTGCACAGCAGCCAGCCGGCAGCATTGCAGGAATGTTGTCCGTAGAGTTCTGAGAGTTTTTGTTTTGTTTTGTTTTTTGTTTTATTTTGTTCTTTTAAATCATGCAACCCAGAAGGGCTTTGAAGAGTGACGTTTCTCCGATGAGCCCCTTTCTGTGCCCGTGTAGTTCTTAGTGTGGACTAGGTTTCCTGGCGCCTGCTCTGGGAGAATGAGAGGCAGGGCCGGAGTTGGAGCAGACTCGCTTCAGCCTTGAGGAATACTGTGTACGAGGTAGAGAAGTCTCAGCCACCTCCTCGAGACATACGTTTCAGACGAAGCATCGTTTTTAGGGTGGTGGGGAGGAGTTTGAGGCCCCAGCCAGCTGTACTCAGGAGCTACTCGCTGGCTCTTGCTCAGGGGTGACCCCCGGCAGGGCTTTGGGGGCCATATGGGATTCAACTGCTGTTTGCGGGATGCAAGGCAAGCGCCTTATCTCCTGTACAGTCTCTCGGGCCCAAACCTTTCCTTCTGGGTGACTCTAGTGGAAAGCTTTGTCCTCACACTGCGACCCCTGTGTCCTGAGGCCTTCCTTACCAGCTCTTTAGGGCGTTGGATCAAGTTGTTGCCCGGTGGCATCAGGCTGAGAGAGACACACATAGTACACCATGGTAGACTAGACCACGGGCCGTGTGGGCTGAGAGTGAGTGACTGCCCGCGGGCCGGCCGAGCTGGTCCACGTGTTCCTTACCGGTGGGGAGGCTGTGAGTCGGTTGCTGTTCAGCCTCCATAGGAGCGTTTCCATTTTCCATGTTCCATTTTCCCTGTCAGGATTGCACAGAGACGAGAAGATTCTGTTCACGACCTTTTAAGCACACGATGGGCACTTGGTGCTGGCTCTCGGTGCTGGCCGGGGGCACTGCTCTGCCCAGCCCGGGTCAGCAGGGTGATGAGCGTGGCTGGACAGGGCAGGGGGAAGCCCGGGAGCCGGGAGACCCACATTTGCAAACGTCCTGAAGAACCGGTTCCTCTCCCCGGGCCAGTTCCTCCCCCGGTAAAGGCGGGCCAGAGAGATAGTGCAGGGCCGAGTGCAGCTGACCTGGGTTTGATCCCGGACACCACTCACAGTCCTCCGAGCCTCACCAAGAGCACAGAGCCAGGAGTAAGCCCTGAGCACTGCCAGGTAAGGCTCCCAAACCAGTCAAGCAAATGGAACGCGCCCCGGGGCCCGGGGAGCTATGTGAGAGAGCTCATGCCTTACCCATGTGAGGTGCACGGCCCCGGGTTCCAGGGCCAGCACCACAGCAAACACAGGCCAGACATGAAAGGCCCGACTCCAGTGGCCAGAGAGGGGGTTCGAGTCCCAGTTCCTCCTGGACCTGCGTCTCCCTCCGGTAACACGGGACAGAGTGTGCCCGGGGCCTGAGGGTCCATGATTGCCCCCGCCCGCCCCCGGCAGGCACAGGAGCCCACAGCCTCCTGGGTTCTGGGAGCAGCGAGCGCTCCGCGCCCCCAGCCTGTGTGGGGGACGCCTGTCTTCAGAGCAGCTGGGCCCGGCGCCAGGCACTCGGGCTCCCACGCAGAGGCTGCCGAGGCAGAGGGAGGGGCGCGCGCACGCTTCCACGCGGCTCCTCCCCCGGCCCCGAACTGCAGGTACCCGGGCTGCCCACCTGGGCTCAGGCTGGCCTGCCCTCACCCAGGGCGCCCGGCTGCTCTCCCTGTGCGGGGACTGTGGCAGACACATGTGGCCGCAGTGCTGGGCTGGGCCTGGGTCTGGGGGTCTTTGTTGTGGGGGAGGGAGGTCCTGGGTGCTTGAGCCCATTCTTGAAGGCCTCAGTCCCACCTGCCATCCCCTATGGCCTCGTCAAGAGACTGGCCCCCGACCTCTGTCACCGTCCATGTTACCTTCCCAGACCTCCCGGGCCCAGAGTGAGGGAGGGCGCCTGCCTTGCATGCCGCCAACCCGGGTTCTGTCCCGGACCCTCGTGTGGTGCTCTGAGCCTGCCAGCAGTGACCCCGAGCACCACCGAGAGTGACCCGAAAACTAAAACACAAAAAATGCGACATTTCCTGGGCCAGAGAGCTAGTACAGCAGCAAAGGCGCTTGCCCACAGGGTCCCCCGAACTCCCCAGGAATGACCCCTGACCGTTACCGGTGTGGCCCCCAAATTGAAAGCCTTAAGGAAGGCAAACTCGTCTCCTAGCGCTGAGATGGCCGTAAAGGCTGACGTGCCTCTTTGCACGCCTGGGGCTCTGGCCTCCACCCCTGGCACCACATGGGCCCCGAGCACTGCTGGTGTGGCCCCCGGGCAAATAGAGCAGAGTGGAAGGAACATAATGGCTTCCTGGTCCTCAAGCCGCAGTGCCACAGCTGCCGGGGTCCCCTGCCGGCTGCCTCCACCTGGCGGCCTGCGGAATGATCTGGAAGGAAGCAAACCAAGCAACTCCTCCTCCTGTGTCCTGGGGGGGTGCCAGAGGGAGGTTTCCTGGTCAGGGACTCCCTTTCAGGGGAGAGGGAGTCCAGGAGTGCCAAGCTCGGTGCCACAGGAAGCAGCCCTAGCCCGCAGAGGTGGTGGGCTCTGGGCACCAGGGATGCCTCTGGAACATTGAGGGGGACCTTTGTGTGTGTGTGTGGGGTCCCAGGAATGCCTGGAAGGCTTCCTGGAGGAGGCACCAAGCAGCACCGCAGGAGGAGTGTTTTCTGGGGTGAGAGTGGATGTTGCTGCCCAGGCTGGGGTGGACTGGAGCATGTGCAAGAAGCTGCTTTACATAGCTGAGTGGACATAGCTGAGTGGACAGCCCGTTTCAGTCTGGGCTAGAGGGGCTAAGGAAGGACTCCCATGGGGAGGCTCTGCCCTCAGAGATTCGGGGGGGGTCAGAGATTCACTGACCCAGTGCTGTGAGGGGGGTTGTGGGCAGGTGGGCAGCTGTGGCCCCGCACAGAGCCTGGGTGGGAGCTGGGCTGAGGGACCCTGGATGCTGTGGGCTGGGGTCATGGATGGGAATCTGGGCTGTGTCCCTTGCCTCACAGCTACTGTTCACTCACAGTAGATTCAGTTCCTGGGGCATTAGCAGTAAAGATTTAGTTCCAGGGCAGTCACGGTAAAGATTCAGTTCCAGGGCACTCACGGTAAAGATTCAGTTCCCAGGGCACTCACGGTAAAGATTCAGTTCCCAGGGCACTCACGGTAAAGATTCAGTTCCCAGGGCACATACGGTAAAGATTCAGTTCCAGGGCACTCACGGTAAAGGTTCAGTTCCAGGGCACTCACGGTAAAGGTTCAGTTCCAGGGCACTCATGGTAAAAATTCGGTTCCAGGGGTCACTGCATGGGTGGCTCCCCCTCCACTGGCTGCAGGTCTCTGCAAGTCTGTGGTTCCTCCCACCTCTGGAGAGGTGTAAGCAGGGTGCAGGAGCATGCCCTGCTTCTGAGAGCGTGTATGTGTCTGCATGTGTGCCCGTGTGAGTGTGCATGTGTGTGATATGTGTGAAGCACATGGAATTCACTGACATGGCCCAACTTCTAAGGGTACATATGTGGGCATATATGTGTATGAGTGTGTGGGTACATGTGTGTGTGTTGTGCACATGTGTGAGTGATGTGCATGTATGGTGTGCATATGTGTGAGTGATGAGTATCCGTGTGGCGTGTATGCGTGAATGTGCGTGTGAGAGTCTATGCATGTGTGTCGGGTGTTTGCGGGTCTGTGTGTGTGTATGTGGTGTGCGTGTGCGCGCGTGCCTGAATGGTACAGTGGCACGTGGCCTCTCCCCGTTCCGGAGCTGGTTCCCGCTCTCCCCGCGTGACTGTCTTTCCTGACCCTGAGGGGACAGGCCGGCTGAGGAAGAGGGAAAGTGAATGCAGAGATGGTTTCCCGTGAAAGTGCCGGGCCCTTAGGGGTTCCACCGTGTTTCTGGACCAGAACTTAACACCCGCTCCGTTCACCCAGATCAGTTTCCCGCTGCTCTCCGGAAGCCCGACCCTCCCAAAGCCCCAGCTCTCCTGAAGCCCCCAACCCTGCTGAAGCCCCCCAACCCTCCTGAAGCCCCCCAGATCTCCTGAACCCCCCAACTCTCTCAAAGACCCTGACTCTCCCAAAGCCCCAACTCCCCGAAAGCCCCAACTCCTCCGAAGCCCCCCGACCCTCCTGAAGCCCCCGACCCTCCAAGTCCCTGGCCCCTGGGGCGTGCAGCCTCGAGAGGCCGTGTGCCGAGCCCGTGTCTTCCTTGCAGGCGCCACGCAGCTGAGCTTCCTGGTGCTGGTGACGGGCTGCACGTCGGTGGGCCGCGTGCCCGAGGCGGAGATCTTCAAGGTCACGGCCACCGACTTCTTCCCGCTCCAGGGCGAGGCGCGGGAGGACGAGCGCCTGGCGGCCCTGAGGAAGATCCTCAACTCGGGCGTCTTCTACTTCGCGTGGCCCAGCGAGGGCTCGTGCTTCGACCTCACGGTGCGCGCCCAGAAGCAGGGAGACGGCGCGGACGAGTGGGGGAACTCCTTCTTCTGGTGAGCCCCACCCCTGCCCGCCCCTGCCCTGCTCCTCCTCCCCCGGCCGCCGGGACCCAGAGCACCAGCCTCCTCCCGGCCACCCCGGTTCTCACCCCAGGGCCCCCGACGGAGGCAGGACTGGCCCCGGGCCCAGAGACGTGTGCCTGGCCCCAGCGGCTGCTGCTGGGGTCTCGGCAGTGCTGTCTGTGGGCCGGTACTTGCCGCGGCGTTTACAAGGCGCCTGAGCTCCACTCAGCTCCCGGGTTCCCCCATACGCACCGGTCCGGCCCTCCTGGTGATGGCCATCGGGGGTCCGCTCTCCCCATGGGCCAGGTGAGGGGCTGCATCACGAGAGCCCGCCCCGCCCACCCAGGGGATGAGAGCACGTCCCAAAGGCCAGCCCAAGGGTTCTGTGTTTCTTTTTTTCTTTTTCCTTTTTGGGTCACACCCGGCGATGCTCAGGGGTTACTCCTGGCTCTGCACTCAGGAATCACTCCTGGTGGTGCTCGGGGGACCCTATGGGATGCTGGGAATTGAACCTGGGTCGGCCACGTGCAAGGCAAGCATCCTCCCCGCTGTGCTGTCGCTCCAGCCTCCCTGTGTTTTATTTTTGGTTTGGTTTTTGGTTTTGAGCCACACCTGACTGTGCTCAAGGGTCACTCCTGGCCGGGCTTGGTGGGCCAAATGTGGTGCCAGGGATCGACCCCAGCTTGGTCAGCTGCGAGGCAAGTGCCCTGCCCGCTGAGCTCCCTGGCCCGGATGCTCTGTGCTGTGTGAACCAGCTGGGTGCTCCGCCATGAACGTGGCGCGTGCTCATTGGCCATAACTGGACAGCACCTCTGACTGTTGTGGACCCAGATTGGGGGGTGGGGGTGGCATGTCCCCTGGGCCACACAGAGCCTGGACAGAGCAGTCTGGGGCCTTTAGATGCCAAGTGGGTCTGGAGCAGGAGGGGTGAGTGTGCCGCTCTAGAGAGGGTTGCATCAGGAGCGTTGGGGCAGCGGGTTAGAAACTTGCCTGCACGCCGCCGACCCAGGCTCGATCCTCCGAGCACTGCCAGGAGTGGTTCTGAGTGCAGAGCCAGGAGCATCGCTGAGTGCACCCCCCGCCCCCCCCAAACCAAGAAATGGTTGCAACATGCTTCCTGGAACAAGCTGCCCCTGCAATCCAGTTGGGGGCTGTACCACCCCCGGCTGTGACTCCGGCCTGATGGGGCCCCCACACCCTCTGTGGGGCCTCGCTACCTGCAACCCACAGCTGCCGTGAGTGAGTTTCTGGCTTCAGTTTGGAGAGGGGAGGACCACCATGGCCTTGCCCCCCGCCCCACGAGACTCTAGGGGTTTCTAACATGCCCATTTGAAATTTCAGGACTTCCCCATTGGGCTTGCTCAAGGGCCGGTTCTGATCCCGAGGGGCCCAGGACTCAGCATTTTGGGCAAGGGGCTGCTGATACAGCTGGGGACCCCTCAAGGCACAGGCTGGCGGGGGGGACCTTTGCGTCTGCAGGGCCAGCTGCTGCCCCTGAGAGCAGCTGAGGGCTGAGGGTCGGGGTGACGAGGGGTCTCAGTGCTGGGCCGTGGGCCCAGGTCCAGCCCCGACTGTTGGATGGGCAGGGGTCACCCTCAGCGGCCGCGTGTCCTTAGAAATGTGGCAGGACCATCAGATCTGCCCGGGGACTGACCCCTCTCCAGGGGCTCCAGGGGAGGACACAGGCCCCCAGAACTAGTGAGAGCAAAGACCAAGAGAAGGAGGCGCCAGGTGAACCCCAGTGCTGAGAGGGTGAGAGGGGGGTGCGGGCCCCAGAACAGGCACCCTGAGGTGTCTGCGGGTTTAGTCCGGAATGCACCGCCCACTGCCTCCTCGCGCCCCTTGGCTGATCTCAGACAGGATGGAGCCACGGGAAGCGACCCCAGACTCATTTCTCAAATAACCAGACGGGGCCTGAGGGCTCAGAGAGGAGCCATGAGGGGCTGGGGGGCTCTTGACGGGGTGTCTTAGCACCCCGAGAGAAGCCGGGAGTGGCTGCAGGCCAGGGAGTATGGTGGGGGGATTGCACACAGGCCGGGCTCGGCCCAGAGTGCCACATGGATGGGGGGGGTCTCCGGGAGGGAGCAAGCTGGACACGCAGATCCAGTTTGCTGAGCTCCTTGGCAGAGAGGCCCCTGAGATGGCTCTTTCTCCCTGCTGGTGCTCAGGACTCAGCAAGGCCCTGCTTGGACCCTGGGCATGCTGCGTGGACCCCAGAAGTAACACTGGTGCCCCTGCACCCCCTTCTGAGGCCACTGTAAGGGGCGTCTCACGCAGAGGGGTGCAGCGGGCGGGCTGCCAGCCCAGTGCGGAGCAGCAGCTGAGGCTTGAGCAGCTCACGTTTCTCTGCCTCTGTGTGCCACGCCCAAGGGCACCCAGGGGGACTCGTGGCTCTGTGCTCGGGGGACTCCTGGCTCTGTGCTTAGGAGTGCCCCCTGGTGGTGCTCCAGGGATGATGAGGGACTGAGGATTGAACCAGGGATGACCCCCTTTGAGGCCCGGGGCCAGACCCCCTGAACTGCCTCTCCGGGCCACAGCGTCCCATTGGTCTGGAAAATGCTTGCCGGATGAAGGGAGTCTGTCCAGCCCGGAGCACTGTGCACTCGGTGATGCTGGCCAGCAGGGTCCCCGGCAGCTGGGCAGTCGGGGGGGGACTGGGGGGGGGGGGGCGGTGCTGGCCTTTGTCTTCCTCACAGCCCTTCCTGTTTACTTCAGGCTTTGGGTTGAGTGCGCTGACGTTGCCTCGTGAGCTATGGATTTAACCGAAACGAGCATCCTTATACTTCAACTATTTTTATGACGGTTTTGGTCATTTCTCATAATTATATAATCACGTATCTTGTTATAGCTCTAAAAGTGTATGATTATGCTTTTCACTAGTGGGGCCCAGGCTCCGAATAAGCGGGGCCCTGGCCCTGGTGGGCGGGGCCTCCGCGGTCCCCGAGCTGCCATTGGATCGCGGGGCGGCCCGGTCCCGGGGTCCCCCTGACCCGCCTCCGTCGCAGGAACCAGCTGCTGCACGTGCCGCTGCGGCGCCAGCAGGTGAGCTGCTGCGACTGGCTGCTGAAGGTCATCTGCGGGGTGGTGGCCATCCGCACCGTGTACGCGGCGCACCGCCAGGCCAAGGCCTGCCTCATCTCCCGCATCAGCTGCGAGCGCGCCGGCGCCCGCTTCCACACGCGCGGCGTCAACGACGATGGCCACGTGTCCAACTTCGTGGAGACCGAGCAGGTCAGTGCCGGCGGGCTGTGCAGGTGCCGCCTCCCCCTCCTCCTCCCCTCTTCCTCCTCCCCCTCTTCTTCCTCCCCCTCCTCCTCTTCCTTCCCTCTTCCTCCTCCTTTTCTCCTCCTCCTCTCCTCCTCCTCCTCCTCTTCCCCATCCTCTTTCTCTGTCTCCTCCTCCCTCTCCTCCTCCTCTTCTCTTCTTTCTTCTCTTCCTCTTTCTCCTTTCTTCTCCTCCTCTTCCTCCTCCTTCTCTTTCTCCTCTTCCTCCTCTCCTCATCCTCCTCTTCCTCCTCTTTCTCTGACTCCTCCTCCCTCTCCTCCTCCTCTTCTTTCTCCTCTTCTTTCTCCTCTTTCTCTTCCTCTTTCTCATTTCTTCTCCCCTCTTCCTCCTCCTCTTCTTCCTCCCCCTCTTCCTTCTCCTCCTCTTCCTCCTCCTCTTCTTCCTCCTTCTTCTCTTCCTCTCTTTTCTCCTCCTCTCCTTCTCATCCTCCTCTTCCTCCTCCTCTTTCTCTGATTCCTCCTCCCTCTCCTCCTCTTTTCTTTCTCCTCTTCCTCTTTCTCCTTTCTTCTCCTCCTCTTTCTCCCTGCCCTCCTCCCTCATAATCCTCCCTCCCTCCCTCTTTTTCCTCCCCTTCCCCCTCCCTCTCCCCCCTTCCCCTCCCCCTTCTCTTCCTCTCCCCTGTCATCTTCCCTCCCTCCTCCTCTCCTTCGTCTTCCTCCTCCTCCTCCTCCTCCTCCTCCTCCTCCTCCTCCTCCTCCTCCTCTCCTGGGAAGGCAGAGAGAGGCCCAGACTGCTTTCGGGGCCGTGACCAGTACCCCTAATGGTGGTGGGGTCAGTGGGTGGACGGGAACCACCTAGGTGTCGTCTGCAAAGGTGTTGCAGGCTCAGCCGCCTCTGAGCCTCTCCAGAGGCCCGGGTGACTCTGGTCTCGGGGGCTGGGACCCCCAAGTCACCCCCTCTGTCCCCACCCAGGCTCTCCTTTCCAGAAGGACTCAGTCATTTGGGGTGCAGAACCCCTCCCCACCTTAATCTCTGCGGTGACTATAGACGGGCCACATTCCAGGGTGCTGGGGGTTGCCTCGCTTCGGGGGGGATGGGATTCGGTTCATACGGGGACCCTCAGGGTCAGTCCCTGTGTCCATGCTGGGACAAGCGTGCAGTCCTGGAGCCTGTGTGCCCTCCCGCTCCCAGGCCGGAGGGAAGGAGGCCGCGCTCCATGCTATGGTCCTCACTCATTGGCCGGGGGAAACTGAGGCTGGAGCCGTGGGGGGTGGGCACAGGCCATCTTGGCCCAGATTCTGCTTCTCCCCAGGGACCCTGGGGACCCTTGTTTGAGGCACATCTGCAGGTGACCCCCCACACACACTCTCTGTGCCTGGGAAGGAAAAGAAACCCAGCCCGGTGTCCGCTGGCCGGGTCAGTCCTGCCAGCCCGCGTGTGGATGGGCGGGCACCCGGACGGGACGTTTCAGAGGCATCACTGTCCCTCCCCGGGGGTCCTGCAGCCCTGGTCTCCTCCCCACCCCTCCCCCGCCCCATCTCATTAGTGCCTGGAGACGGGCCGTGGGCACATCTGGGCGCCAAGGGCAGGCACTCGGCTCCGTGCCAGTGTCTCACATGCCGCTGGGGCTCAGTGGGCCCCCAACCCTGGGTGCGAGCGTCAGCTTTCCCAGCAGCCCCCGGTGCCCACAGGGCCAGACAAGCCGCCACTTTGGTGCCTCTTGATAGGAGACCGAAGGGCACACGCAGTTCCCCACCCATCCCCAGCCTAGGGATGACACGCCAGGGCTGCCCTTGGCAGAGCAATGGGCGTGCCCCAGACGCCCCTTGTCCCAGAGCCGGCCCGTGGGCCTCGCTGGCCGCGCCTGCCCGGTGATCTGAGCGTGGCGTCTGACCTACATGCGGCGGCTGTGGACGGAAGGAGAGGCTGGCCGGCGGCTCGGGTTACCCAGATAAAGGGCAGGACAGCTGACCGCCGCCGCCCTCCCCGCGTGACACACACGCCTGTCCTCGCCGGCCGGCCGCGGAGATGTCCCTTGCGCGGCCGGAGTTGGGGGGCAACGTGGGGGTGAGACCTTGGCACATTCCGGAGGAAGCAGGGTGGGGGGGGCAGGGTTTTCCGTGGAAGTCACACGTCTCGGAGCAAGCGCCACATGGCCCACGGTTGCTATGGAAACTGTGGCGTGGGCGGCGTGTTCAGGAACACCGTGGCCAAGGCCGAGGCCCAACCCCAGGTTCAGGTTGAGTCTTGGCCGGGCTCCGCAGCTCTGACGCCCGCTCCAGCCTCCTCCCGTCACCCTGGGCCGCCTCGCTCTGCCCCGGGGAGGCCTCGTTCAAATAAGAGCCTGCGGGCCTGACTCCCGTGCAGGGGTGAGCGCGGAGGGGCGGGGGACGCCAGCCCTTTGGGATGCCGGGCGGGGCGCACCTCTCCCCGCCAGCGCCTGCACCCCCCGGGGACCAGGGACAGGCAGAGGGCGCGGAAGGCCAGTGCCCGCCCTTCGTGCTGCTGGTGTCGGCTCTCAGGCGGCCGGATCCAGTTACCCGGGCCCAGGACGGTCAGTTTCATTGAAGAATACCTCTCTCTCTCTTCCTCTCCCCTCCTCTCTCCCCCCTCCCTCCCCCTCCCTGTACAGACCATTTACATGGATGATGGAGTTTCGTCCTTTGTCCAGCTCCGAGGCTCCGTCCCGTTGTTCTGGGAGCAGCCAGGCCTCCAGGTACGTCCGTCCCCGCCGCCCGACTTCTCTCCCACTCAGCCAGGCTTCTTTGCTCCTAACTCCGCCTCTCCCATGGCACCATTGTGGGTCCTCCCCTGCGTCCAGCTGTGTGGGGCCACACATGTGTGTGCACGCGTGAAGTGCTGTGTGTCTACGGGCTCGCCGTGTTGGGTGCAGTGTGCCGGGGGCAAGCCGTCTGCCGAGAGACCCCCCCTAGTGTGGTCCAAGAGAATCGCCCAGAGTTTAGACCCCCAGGTCCGAGTGCTGTGTGTCGGGATCGTGCGGGCGGGGGCCTGGCCGCTCGGCTTAGCGGGGCTCCCAGGTGCCCGGGCAGAGTTTCCCAGGATTTCTAAAAATAGACCTCACGGTCCCCATCTGGGCCCTGGGCAGAGCCAGAGGCATTTGGGGCTCTGGCCTGGACGGTCCAGTGCTGGCCCAGGAGCAAACACGGTTGTTGTCAGAGGGCGGCTCAGGAGGAGGCTGGCCCACTCAGTGGTCTCCCGCCACGTCCCCTCGGCCCGTGAGCTGAGAAGAGGCGCCTGCCGGGCTGGGTCACTTGGGCTGGCCTCGAGAGGGCTCCAGGGAGGTCTCTGGGCTCAGAGTGACCGTGGGGCCAGCTCCTGCGTATGGCCTGGCTGGGTTCCGCCAGCCCTGGGCCTGACCCCCACCTGCAAGGGGCACTTTGTCCGCCCCGGCCGGGTGTGTCTACAGCTAGACCAGCTCTGGGGGGCAGGGCGGGGACAGGCCCACTGGGCGCCCAGTCTCATGGGAAGGGGCAGCAGGAAGGGCTGGCTAGCGGGATTCAGTGGCCACACTGACCGAAGCCCTTGTCCTTCCAGGACTGTCCTCTGTAGTGTGACTCTGTGGCCTGTGAGTGATGTGTAATTGACATGTAACCGACACATCACTGCCATGTATGTGACATGTTATGGACAGGCCTAACCAGGCTGTGTCGGAGAGCTTGTTGATCAGTCTCTCTGGGGTCCTGTCCATCCACGTAGTCTAGTTCAGGGCCTTTTCTCCTATTTTAAAACCCCGCAGCTGACTGCAGGCCCTGCCTGCCCCCGTCCCACCTCCTTGGGGTCCGAGTGCTGTCCTGACCCCCCGACCCTGTGTTTCCCACTTCTGGGCTCCCCGAAGCTTGGCTCCCATCAGCTCAGTGTGTCGTGGAGCAGGCCCGGGAGCAGGGCAGAGAGACGGTGGTATGTGTCCAGCTCCGGGACCCTCCGCCAGCTCCTCCAGGCCGGGGCCCGCTGTGGGGGGTTTGTCCCGCCTGCAGGGTGCCCCGGGCTCGAGAGCACCCGGGAAGCTATTCTTCAGACCTCTCGGGGGCGGGTCCCCGGTTCTCCGCTTCTGCTCTGCTTTTCTCCAGGAGCTCCCAGGGCCCTGGTTCCCTCCCCTTCCCGACTCTCCCTGACCAAGCCACCTTGTCCTGTCCCTTCTTCACGTGCGTGACTGCGGGGATGCCCCAGACAGACCCTTCCCGGGACAGTGGGACAGGCGCACGTGGCAGGGCCAGCGTCGGTGGCCATGGGGCGGCTGCAGACCCCCATCTGCCCTCAGCCTGTGGCTCCTTGTACTGTTCCAGTCTTCGTGGCCGTTTCAAAATCAGCTTCAAGCGCTGTGGTGTTGGGAGCAGAGGCCAGGGCGGCGGGAAGGGCAGTTGGCTGCACGCAGCTGGCCTGGGTCTGATCCCCAGAGCCACATCTGGTCCCCGAGCCCTACCAGGCAGTGAGCCCTTAGCACAGAGATGGGAGTCAGCCCCGAGCACTGCCAGTGTGGTCCTCAAACAAGCACAAGGCCGTCGTGTTCATTAGTCCTGGGTGGCTTTGCTCGTCTCGGGCAGCCCCCCCCCGGCAGCCCCCAGAGGGAGCCCAAATCTTGCTTCCGGTTGGTTCCCTCTGCTGCAGAACGTTTCCTTCCGTCTTGGGTTAGATTAGAAATGGCAGAGACTTGGGGGTGACTTGCCTCTCTGCATCCTTTTGGGGCTACCCCAGGGAATGACCTGAGCCCTCGGGCGGGCAGGGGGCTGCAAATGGGGCTGGCGGGAATGGCCCCCGCCGTCCAGGCACCGAGACCCCACCGTTCCCGGCAGCCTTGCACCTCGACCATCCTCCCCGTGTGAATAGGTTCCCGGCGGTGTTTATAAATAGCCACGTTGAAACTCACCCTCCGCTTTGATTGTCGTCTCCGCGCCTTACCGGGTTTATTTTTGTCCGCTGTTCGCCTGGTGAAGATTCTGCCCCCCTTCTCACTTAAGCCTCTCCCTCCCCGAACGCCCCCCACAAGCCACCCCACCCGGCCTCGCTGCAGATGGTCGCTTCCCGCAAAGGTGAGTCCTGAGCTCGGTGCTTCCTGTGACTAAGCATCCGGGGGAGGCGAGTCCGCCGCTCCCCCAGGCCTGCGTCCGCCTCCTCCCTGTTTACTCGGGTACGGCGTGTGCTGGTTGCGCAGCCTCTGCAATGCTGGGGGGCGACTCAAGGGACACGGGCGGGCCAGGGTCCACCACCCCCCACGCCGCGCCCATGCATCCGGGCCCTTTGCTCCCCGAGGAGCCGAGGGGTTCAGCGCGTCTTCTCTGACCTCACGGGGTCTTGGCCTCCGGCTCAGTCTCAAGATGCTCTTAGGTCACAGGCATTTGACCTTTGCTCTGCCTTAGCTCTTTCGGAGGCACCAGGCCTGGGAGGGGCAGAGGGTCCCGGGGTGTGACTGAGGTGAGCAGGGGCCGGAACTGATGGGCAGGAAATGGTGATTGAAGACAGACGCCGGTGGTCTCCGTCTGCGGGGCAGTGTGGGCCTCTGCGTCCTGGGGGCGGCTTCCCTGGGCTCGGGCGAAGACCTCCACCCTCTCTCTCTGCCCGTCAGTGTCCGGGAGGCCCTGCCCGGCCTCCACAAGGCTGCCCATCAGTCCCCGATGCCCTGAGGTCTGTGGGCATGCGTGCGGCTGGCCGGGGAGGAGCCCAGGCCAGCAGGGGACGGGGCAGGGGCCGGACAGCGCTGGGACAGTAAGGAAGGCCGAGACCTCTGTGGGCACCCGGGTTTACCGCACGGCAAAGCAAGCTGCTGCCCGGGGACAGGCCAGCCGGGCTGCGTCTGCCGTGGGCGCCGGCACCCGTGTTGGCAAACGGGCGACTTGGAGCAGCGCTGCCGACCCGTGTCCCCTCGGCCCAGCAGGCACAGGCTCAGTGGCAGCATTTGGGGGGTGTTGAGACTTGCGGCACTGCTGCCCGCTGCCGGGAGCCAGATCCTGCCTCAGTGTCCCCAGCTCGTTCTTTCATTATTTATCACCCTGGGGGAAGGGCAGGGCCGAGCAGTGCTGGCAGCCTGGCTGGGGCGGGTGCGTGCAGGGAGGGTGAGGGGGTGGGGGTGGGGGGCTCCCAGCACACGGCTGTGCACCGGGCCTCACTGTCCCCTGCCCCCTACGGCAGAGCCAGTGACCAGCCAGGTGTCCCCAGGCCAGGGGCGGAGGGTGACTCAGAACAGCTGCCCCGTCGCTCCAGCTCAGGGGCCAGCCCGGGCTTCACCCCGCCCCGCACACGCTTCCTGGGACACTCGGGCCCGACGTGACCCCAGAGCAGGACTCAGGCCCGTACCAGGGGACGGAGGGTGGTGGGGGAGCAGAACAGGGGGGCAGGAGGCTGGGGCTGTGCAGGTGTGGGCGCCCCCTGCCCCGGCGCGGCCCTTGCCGCCAGGACCCCCGTGGGTGTTGGCGTCTGAGCGAGAGGGGGAGGCTGACGGCAGCTCCGACGTGTGTGTGCTTGAGCCCTGTGAGACCCACGGCCCGTGGGCACCGCAGCCACTGGCCAGAGGGACCGGCCCACACGCCCGTCACACTGTGGCCAGCCACGTCCCAGGTGGGCTCCGAGAACTGCCCTGATGACTCTGGACCCACAGACGGGCGGCAGCGACCCCAGGAGAGGGCCCGGTCCCCAGGAGTCCCAGCGTCCCATCCGTTACCCTCAGCACTCCTGCAGGGGGTACTCCGGGCCCCATCCCTGGGGCTGGCATGGCGCCGGTGGTCGGCTCTGCGGCACTGTGCCTTCTGCACCTGCAGGGCTGCCCGGGAATGCCCAGCTGCACTCTAATAGGAAACCACATACGGTGTGAGCCACTGGTGGTACACACCAGTGTTAACGGGTAAAACAGAAGGTTGCTCGTGGTGGGTGTTTCGTTGTGATGGGGTGTGGGGTCCGGTGCGCAGGTCACGATCCTGCCTGGTGTGTCCTGGCCCCAAAGGTCACGCTGATGCTGCTGCCCAGTGTCCCCACTCCCGGCGTGGTTTCCCTTGGCGCTCTCCTGGCAAGTCCGCGACCACAGAGTCTGCCACATGCACACTCCCCTTCAGGTGGAAGGTCACGGGCGTGGTGCTGTGGGGACGGTCCCCCCTCACTGCTCTCCATGGGGGGCCATATGGAGGGCCTCCCTTCTCCCCTGTGCCCCAACGGAGAGCTGCCCGCCGCCCCCCTGCCCGCCTGTCCTGCACTCATCGGCCTGCTTATCTCTCCTCCTTGTGCCCTTGCACCTGTCATCCGTCCTTCACAGTCTGCTCGTCTGTCTGTCCATCTATCCGTGCATCCCCCCACCCAGCCCTTCTTTGATACACCTCTATCCAGTCATCTATCCATGCACTCCACCCTCCCTCCCTTTACCACCCCCCCATGGTTCACCCACCCATCCACCTGGCCGTCTGTCTATCTGGCCGTCTGTCCATCTGCCCTTCCTTCCATCACTCCCTCCAACCAGCCAGGCAGCTCTTATCTGGATAGCCTCCTGGATTCGTGTTTGTGTGTGTGTGTGCGTGTGTGTGTGCGTGTGTGTGTGCGTGTGTGTGTGCGTGTGTGAGTGTGTGTGTGAGTGTGTGCGTGTGTGTGAGTGTGAGTGTGCGTGTGTGCGTGTGTGTGTGCGCTCCTTAGAAGTGTGTGTGTGTGTGTGTGTGTGTGTGTGTGTGTGTGTGTGCGCTCCTGGAAGCCCTCTCCCAGTGATGCCCAGCCGACTTTGCTCCACTTACCGGTCTCGAGATGCTAGGGCGGCAGCTGGGGCCTGGCCCAGGCGGAGCGTGCGTGCAGCCCTCCGAGCAGCCGCCGGCCCGTGTGGGCGCCTGTGTCACTCCTCGGGCTATTAGCCGCTGCTCCCTTTATGTAACTCGGCGTTCGCTCTGTCCCAGATTTGCCCAGACACCGCTGCGGGCCGGCCCCGGTGCCAGCGTGAAGCTATGTGTATTTGTGAGCGCCCTCCGCTAACTGGGCCACTCTCTGGAGCCGAGCAAATCAGGTTGCAGGCTGGAGATGCTCTGGTTTCGGGGGCAGCCACGGCCCCGGGGCTGTGGGGGAAATGGGCGAGCGGCGTCTTCCCGGCCGGCCGGGCTGCACCCCTGCACCCTCCAAGAGGTGGGGGCTCGGCCTCGGCCTCCTCGCCTGCAGAAGGCTGCCACTGGCAGTCCGGACTCACCCCCCTCGAATCTGGGTCTGGACCGCCGTGGCCGGGCGGGGGCCAGGTGCTGCGGCCCTGGCTTCGCGCAGAGGACGGCCCCCGACGCCCCTTCTCGTCGCAGGTCGGTTCCCATCATCTGAGACTCAACCGAGGCCTGGAAGCCAACGCCCCCGCCTTCGACAGGTAGGGGCGGCCTTTACACAGAGGGGACTAGGGAGGGAGGGATTGGCAGGGGGGTCCCACCTGCGACTCCCCCCCCAGAGGATGTGGTGCTTGCTGCCCTGTGGTGCTGGGGCCTCCGGGCCTGCACCCAGAGGTGCTTGGGGGGCCGTGGGGGGCCGGGAATCCCGCCCGGCCAGGCGGTGCCAGCAAGTGCCTCCACCCCTAAGAGATGGGATTTAGTTTGCTTGTTTTGGCTTTGGAGCCACATTTGGGGGTGTTTGGGGATCCCTTCTGGGGAAGCTTGGGGTGCTGTGAGCAGGGCAGGTGCCCCACCTGCTGGGCTATGGGCTTCTCACTGCTCTGGGGACAGCAGGAGCGTCAGGATCCCTGTCCAGGCACCGTAGCTCTGTCGTCCCGTTGCTCATCGATTTGCTCGAGTGGGCACCGTAACGTCTCCATTGTGAGACATGTTGTTACTGTTTTTGGCATATTGAATATGCCACAGGGAGCTTGCCAGGCTCTGCCGTGTGGGTGGGATACTCTTGGTAGCTTGCCAGGCTCTTCGAGAGGGGCAGAGGAATCGAACCTGTGTCGGCCACATGCAAGGCAAACACCCTACCCACTGTGCTATCGCTCCAATGCTTTTTAATTTTCCTAAAATAGATAAACTTATGACTAAGTCATCTAATGTTGTATCTTACCAGTCCTTTTCCTTGATAAAAGCTTTCCACATGTCCTGAATAATAAGGAATATTTGGAATTATGGGAAGCTCATTGCTATTTGGTTTTGTGCTTCAAAGAACACCCCCAGGTTTTCCAGAGTCACATAGTGGTGGGGCTTGTAGCTCAGTGGTGTGTGGGGCTGGGGGCTGGGGCTGAGGGTGCTCTGGGTTCTATTCCTGGCAGTGCAAACAAGCAAAGCCTCAACTTTAAATACACGAGTTAAAAGTTCTGGCGCAGAAAGATGTAAAGAGGCTGGACCCGGACAGTACAGCAGGCAGGGCCCCCGCTTACCTCACAGGCAACTGGCCTGTGTTAGTCCCTGGCATCCATATGGTCCCCAAACACCAGGAGTGATCCCTGAGCACAGAAGCAGGAGTAATCCCTGAGCATCCCCGGCTGTGGCCTAAAAACTTAAAAAAAAAAAAGGCATAAAGTGAGAGGCGAACGTATACTCACTGCCAATTTCCGTTATGAGATTTTACTGTTTAATGAAATAATAATGTGTTTATGTATCATTCTGGGGGAAAAAATATTGGCATGTATGTGATTCATTTCTTTAAACACAAATCATAACAGTTTCATAACTTGCTTAAGTAATGCCATTAGCTGAACTATTAGTAATTCAAATATTTTAATAACTCCTTCAAAATATTTGCTTTAAAAATTAAAATTGAATCATCAGGTCAAGGGGATAGTACAGCAGTTAGCATGCTTGCCTGGCATACAGCTGCCTGCGTTTCAATCCCTGGCATCCTGGATGGTCCCCCAAACCCTGCAAGGAGTGATCCCTCAGCTCAGTGTTCACACACACACACACACACACACACACACACACACACACACATATGACAAAGTGTTGGGCTGGGCAGACAGTTCAAAGAGCTGGCGCAGTGCCCGCACGCATGAGCTCATGAGTGCCTGTGAGGATGCCCTGGCCCACGGGCCTCGCTCCGCACCAGGCCTGGCCCTGTGGCCTCCTGCATTCTGAGCCCCAGCTCTGTACCATCTCCCCGCCACACCCCAGCTGGCGGTAGAGCCGGGACCCTCTGCGCACTGCCGGGAAGTGCCCCCCAAATGGTGTCTGAAGCTTCTTAAAAAAGCAGACTGTCACCCTGGGACCTGAAGCGAGTGCCGCCTGCTCTGGGCAGCCGAGGGACCCCCCATTGTGTCCTGGGCCCTTTGCCACCAGTGTGCCACCAGGCGTGCGCTGATCTGGGGCTGACACTTGTTGTGGGAGGTTGTGTCCGTCTGCAGGAAAAGCTCCCAGCCTGGAGACACTGGCGAGGCCAGGGTTCCCGCCCCAGGGCCCTGCTAGGCGGGGCTGCAAGCACGCCCCGGGGCCCAGCAGCAGAGGGGGGGCTGCTGCATCCCCTACCCCAGCTGTTTCTTTTTTTTTTCTTTTTGGGTCACACCCAGCGATGCTCAGGGGTTACTCCTGGCTTTGCACTCAGGAATTACTCCTGGCGGTGCTTGGGGGACCATATGGGATGCCGGGGATCGAATCCGGGTTGGCCGTGTGCAAGGCAAACGCCCTACCCGCTGTCCCAGCTGTTTCTGAGCTGCCCTGGGATGCACTCGGAGGATCCAATTTTATTTTGTTTTGTTCTGGGCTCTACCCAGCAGTGCTCAGGGCTTAACTCTTAGCCTGGACATACACAGGCGCATCAGCAGTAAGACCCTGCCCACGCGGACCCCTTCCCTGAGTGTAAGGGCAAGGGCGGATCTCTCCTGTGCTTGCCAGAAGTCTACTCCGGCTTACATGAAGTTTCTTTCTTTCTTTCCTGCTTGCTTGCTTGCTTGCTCTCTCTCTCTATCTCTCTTCTTCCCTCCCTCCCTCCCTCTTTCTCTCTCTCTCTCCCCCTTCTCTTATTCTCGCTCTCTCAGCTGTGAGAGCGAGCTGACCCCGCAGTGCTGGGGACAGAACTGGGGCCTCACATCCCCCACCTGAGCCCCCGCTGTTAAGTTTGTCCTTTTCCTTCGAGGCTTTGTCCCAGCTTTCTCCTGGCTCTGCCCTCAGCGTCAGTCTCATCCCCCCGGCCCTCCCCCCCCCACCCCGCCCAATGCAGGGGACCTCTTGAAGCACCTGGGATCAGCCTGGGTCGGCCACGTGCATCCTTGGACCCTAGTTTTCCATCTGCCTTTTTGCATCCCAGACCCCCCTTTTTGACAAAGAGACGGGGGGCCCTGGCGGGCCTGCCGGCCCCGTGGTGGAGAACGTGCCCCTAAGGTGCCTGCAGACCTGAGAAGGAAGGCCGGGTGGGGTTCAGGATGCATCTTGGGGCATCCCTGTGGCTTCCAAGGTGCCGCCGCGTCAGGATGCCCAGTGCCCCCTTCTGACAGCCCCCCGCAGCCTGCGGCGCGCGGCCTGCACTCTGCTGTAGACAGACAGACAGACTGATGACCTGCCGGCGTGCGGACAGGGTGGGGGCTGGCGACCTGCTCTCTGGCAGCGGGGCTGGGGCGCCGGGTCTCCCCGCTCAGCGTGCGGCCGGCTCCCCGCAGGCACATGGTGCTCCTGAAGGAGCAGTACGGGCAGCAAGTGGTGGTCAACCTGCTGGGCAGCAGGGGCGGCGAGGACGTCCTCAACAGGGCCTTCAAGGTAGGTGCCCTGGCCTCCGGGGACGGGCGTAGGGGTCAAGGAAAGAGGCCCTGCTGGCTTCTGGCGGGGGGCGGGGTAGGGGGGAAGGTAAGCGGCCCTGTTGGCTTCTGGGGAGGGGGGCGGGGGGCAGGGGTCAGGTAAGCAGCCCTGCTGGCTTCTGGGGACAGGGGTGGGGGTGGGGGGAAGGTAAGTGACCCTGCTGGCTTCCTAGAGATGGGGGTGGGGGTGAGGGGGAAGGTAAGTGTCCCTCTGGCTTCTCAGGACAGGGGGTGGTACACTGCCCTGCTGGCTTCCCGAGGGACGGGGACAGGAAGGAAGGCAGGGAGCGCTGGGGGCTGGGAGTGAGGGGGCTACAGTCTCTGGGGAGTGTCCCCACGCCTGGCAGGAGGGCCGAGGCTCCAGGTCTGTCTCCCGCTGACTCCCCTGTGTTCCTCTCAGGCCCTGGGGACGCGGGACAGCCAGCCCTTCCCATACTTGCCCTGGTGGACACACATATCCATAAGGCTATGCAAGCATGAGAACACAACATACATACAAACACAGCACAAACACAGGTTTCTGCACAACACATGGGTTAAAACAACACTCATGCATACACAGACAACATGTAGGCATACACAGCACATGTAGGCACGATACACACAGGCGTACACATAGCACACGTGCACGCATTCAACAGATGTATACGAGCATCATGCATGCATATGTACAAATACAACATGCGCACATGCATACACACTCATAAAGATACACACAGACACGATGTGCATTAATTTACAAACATGCAAGCTGACACATAAAATTCACAGAAACATAAAATACAGACGTGTATGCAAACACAACATGTTCCTGCACAACATATAAATACATGCATACAGACAACACACACAAACGTAGGCTGCATACACATAATACATATATGTGTACATAGCACATGCTCACAATTAAAATGCATAGGCAAATAAAACACGTTTGAATAAACCAAAATACCACACATGAAAACACACATGCTCACAAACAGTGCGACTCATTAATGTGCAGGCAGCATGCATGCACACAGAAATAAATGCATGCTCAAAACACACACGTGCTCGTGCACACAAAGTGTGTGACGTGCATGCAAACACAAGTACCTTGTTGGGGGGGCCAGCCCCTCCTTGCCCTGTCCGCCAGCTGCCGGCCCCTCCCGCGTTGTGTCCACGGACAGCTGCGGGGCTTTGTCTCCCCTTTCCCGGGTGCAGTGCGGGGTGGAGCCCAGGTCCCCGTGTGACCCACACCCCGCGCTGCTGGGCTTGCAGCAGGGACTGGCTTCTGGCCACCTGAGGCTGTCGAGTCTCCCTTGGCTGGGGTGGTCCTGGGAGCTGCGTCCTGCGACCAGCTCCCCACGCCTCCTGCGCGTGTGACTGGGGTAGGGGGTGCAGGGACACGTGAGGATGAGCAAATTGAGGGTTCCATCTGCCTGCCCCAAGGTCTGTCTGAGGGCAGAGCACCTGTGTGCTTGCCGTCTGCTGGGAGAAAGTTCCAGAATGAACTTCCTTTCCCTGTCCCCAGTGTCCTCTGCTCTGTGGAGAAGTGGCCTCTGGGATCGGGAAGAGGGGGTCCCCACCTCTGACCCCTGACCTTTGGCTGATGGCCGTGCATCCAGACGGGTGCTCTTTCCACTCTGCTTAGAAAAGCCGCATGTTCTGGGCCTGGGGAGACAGTCCGGGTCTGGGGGTTCAGACGCGCCTACTGAGCCCTTGCTCTGCATATGACCCCCAAGCCTGAGCACAGAGCCAGGAGTAAGCCCTGTGCACTGCCAGCTGTGGCCCCAAAACAAAAAAAAAAAAGAAAAAAAAAGAAAAGAAAAAGAAAGAAAAAGACTTCCTGGTGCACAGGCAGTCTGATTTGGCCAGACCTGCTTTTCCTGCTTCGAGTTGTTGCTGTTAGCAACCGGCCGGAAGCCGCTTCCTCCCACCCACCTTGCCTCGGTGCTGGCAGCTTATTTTAAGGCAGATTTTTTTTTTTTTTAAGAACACCCAGGAGTCTCTTCCTCTGTGTGCCTGAGTTATGCGGCCAGTGTGGCCTCAGCTCTGTCGTCCGCTGGGGTCAGGCAGCAGGAAGGTGGGGCCAAGGTGCCCTCCTGACCCCAGGCTGCACCCTCAGGGGTCCTGACGGCTTCCTGTGCAGTCTGGGGACAGCCCAGGCCCGGGTGCACGCTCACCCCGGGAGCACGGGTGGGTCCTTCCACCCCCACCAGGGCTCTGCTCGCCGAGCAGGCAGCCTGTGCACCCCCAGCCCTGGCCCTCTGGAAGACCCCACGCCCAGCACCAGGCCCAGGCCCTGCAACACCTCTCCGCCCCGGGCAGCGCCGGCCGCATCAGCCCGCTTCCCGGCAGCCGCTGGGCAGAGGCCCTGGACTAGGACTGGGCGCAGCCAGCAGCCCCGCCCCCCGCAGGTCCGGGTGGGGCCGTTGCCCAGCAGCCTGTCTGGATTCTGAGCTCTGCTGGCCGGATGGCACGGACACTCGGTGCCTGAGGAGCACGGCGCAGAGGCCCAGGGCACCACACCTGCTCCGGCAGCTTCCGGCCAGCGCCACCCTCCGTGCCCTGGTGCCGTGGCACGCTGGGAGGTGAAGGCAGGCGGGGCTCTGCCCTGCCCGGCCGGCCTCACTCGCCGAGCCCCGCGCCGGCCTTGGCGGCCCCGTCCGCCCACCACTGCGCTGCCAACCTCCACCTCTCCCGTTGCAGAAGTTGCTCTGGGCGTCCTGCCACGCCGGCGACACGCCTATGATCAACTTTGACTTCCACCAGCTGGCCAAAGGCGGGAAGCCCGAGAAGCTGGGGAGCCTGCTGGGGCCCCAGCTCCAGCTGCACTGCCAGGACTTTGGCGTGTTCGCCAGGGCCGAGCACGGGAGCCCACGGTGAGTCTGGCCCGGGGGGGCGCCGGCCAGGAGCTTGCTCCAAATGCTGTCTGGTTTGGAATGTTTCTGGCTGAAGGGGGGTCAGAGCGCAGGGCCAGAATGACCGCGCTGGTGAGGGTCCCCGGGGATGCGGGGTGCGGGGGGCATGCATGGGCATAGGGGAAGGAGCCCCTGCAGGGAACCGCTCAGCGGCACTGGTGAGTCAAACCTGACTGCCCCGTGGGTGGCAAGGACCGCTAATGGCTCATGCTTGGATGTCTCATGGGTGGATGTCCTGTGGATGGCATGTGACATCAGCGACTCACACTTGAATGTCCTGTAGATGACGTGGACCACCGGTGGCTCTCACTTGGATGTCTCTTGGATGGCACGGACCACCAGTGGGTGGCGTGTAATACTGGTTGGTCAGATGTCCCGTGGGACAGGTTGTACCAATGGAGATGGTCAGGCTGTCAGAAATGCGCCTGGCGCTTGAGTTCAGAGCACTATTCATGGAGCCACCGAGGGAGAAGTAGATGGTAGCGTCAGTGTCAGTGTGTTGAATGGTTGCCTGCAGGAGGCCGAGGTTTGGTACTCAGCTCTGAGTGCCCCTCAGCCCCCAGTGCTTCTGGCATGGCCCTGCGGCAGTAAATCAACCAATCCCGCACACAGCAGTCGGAGGGAGCGTGGGCGGGCAGCTCACAGGGGACACCAGAGTGCACCACACTGGGCCCGCTGTCCCGGGCGAACAGAGGACAGTGCTCAGGGGGTGCTGCCACCTCTGCCGCTCAGCTAACGGCTTGTCCTCTCCCGCAAGCTTCCAGAAGGGCACCCTGCGGGTGAACTGCCTGGACTGCCTGGACCGGACCAACACAGTGCAGAGCTTCATTGCCCTCGAGGTCTGTCCGCTGTCTGGGCTGCTGTGGGCCCTGACTCCCTGCCAAGCGGCCCCGGGAACTTTCTCACGGGGGGATGGCGGCGGGGGTTGTTCCTGGGCCGCTGGGAGAGCCCGGACTCCCACCCACGGTCACACAAGAGAAGCTCCCTGTTGTACTGTGCCGTGTTATCCCCCCCAGCCCCCACTGCATGGGGGTGGGATTCGGGGTCGGTGGAAGGATCACGCGTGGGGGGAAGCTGTGGGAATCCCAGCCCCTCAGCCGCGGGGGCAGTGCTGGTGCGTGACCCCTGGCCCTGTGGCTGTCCCAGGTCCTGCATCTGCAGCTCGAGAGCCTGGGGCTGGACTCAAAGCCCATTGCAGAGCGCTTCGCTGAGTCCTTCAGAGCCATGTGGTCCCTGAACGGGCACAGCCTGAGCAAGATGTTCACGGGCAGCCGGGCCCTGGAGGGGAAGGCCAAGGTGGGTGCTGGCCAGCAGGCGGGGCTTGGCTGATGAATATGGCATGGTCAGGGTGGGAGTGATAGTGGTATGAGTGGGGGTGGGTGGGCGGAGTGTGGGCGGGCCCAAGTAGGGTGGGGCGGGGCTGGTGGGTGTGGCTTGGGGTGGGCTGGGGACATGATAGGGTAGGACGGGTCTGATGGGCGGGGCGTGGGAGGGCAGGTCTGGTGGGTGGGGCTTGGGTATGTCTGGGGATGTGATAGAGTAGGGCAGATTTGGTGGGTGGGGCTTGGGCATGTCTGGGGATGTGATAGGGTAGGGCAGATCTGGTGGGCGGGGCTTGGGCATGTCTGGGGATGTGATAGGGTAGGGCAGATCTGGTGGGTGTGGCTGGGGGCGTGGCTGGGGAACATGATAGGGTAGAACGGGTCTGGTGGGTGGGGGCAGGGGGCAGGGCAGATCTGGTGGGTGGGGCTTGGGGCATGGCTGGGGGCGTGATAGGGTAGGGCGGGTTTGGTGGGCGGGGCGGGCTGGTGGGATGGGCTCCTGGCCAGGACGTCCCACTCCTCGCCTCTCTCACCTCCTGGGCTCACCTCCCAGGTGGGCAAGCTGAAGGACGGGGCCCGCTCCGTGTCGCGCACCATCCAGTCCAACTTCTTCGACGGGGTGAAGCAGGAGGCCATCAAGCTGCTGTTGGTGGGGGACGTATACCCGGAGGACGCAGCCGACAAGGGCAAGATGCTCCTCGACAACGCTTCGCTGCTGGGTGAGGGGCCCCCACCCGCCGGCGCACCCCTAGCACTGCCCCGGCCTGGTCTCAGTCCCGGTTCCCGCAGCTTTGTCGAGGCCGAGGATGGCATCGCAGGGCGGGAGGAAGCGGGGTGGACCCCGCACCAGGTGCGGCAGGAGGAGCCCGAGGCGGCTCCAGGTCCAGAGCCAGAGGCAGGCTGGAGAGCGGCGATTCCCCTGGGAACCCCTCGGATGGGCGGGGCTTGGGATCTGCTGGTTGGAATCATTTTAGGGGGCCCGGGCTCCTGGGCAGCGGGCACTCCGCCCGGGCTACAGTGTGTCCAGGTGACTGGCCAGGTGGCCAGTGGGGCCTGAGTTTGCATTCAAAGGTGCACACCAGCTCGGCCCTGCCCTGGGCCTGGGGGTCAGGGACGATGTTAGAATTACGGCTTTGCTGCCTGGGGTGAACCCCTCCCCCCAACAGTGCCCAGGGGATAACCCTTCTTCCTCCTCTCCCCTCTCCAAGCCATGCTGGGGGTGCCGGGGGCCCCTCCTGCCAATATTCACTCTGAACCGGCCGGAGTTCCCGGTGAGGGACCCAGGATGCAGAACTGTCGGGGCCCAGCGGTACTGGGGATCATGGAGTCATCACACAGGGCCGCGTGGTGAGGGGTCACCACACAGCATCGTGTGCCCGCCCCATGCCTCCTCTGAGCCCAGCTGCACTCAGCTGCAGTGCCCACCCGAGCCTCCGGGGCAGGGGTCTAGTACCATGCCTGGGCTTGATCTCAGCACTGTTCGTGCCCCACCGCAGAGTTCCGGGGCTTTTTCCCTGCTGGAAACCTTCGAGAGCTCCCAGCACCCCGTGCGCGCAGGCTGGGATTGTGCAGTTCAGGGAAGCTCACACGCACACCCCTCCCCTCCGCCCAGCACTCCGTTCTTGCCCAGAGCGATCATTTCCCACGTCACTGAGCGTCTTCTAATTGTGGGTGGCGCCTCGCCACTGTCTCCTTCTCCTGGTCCGTTCTGAAAACAGTTATGAGGGGGATCACTCTCAGTAGCGAGGCTGGGAGGACTGAGTGGGGTCCAGCCGCTGGCTCAGAGGACGGGAATTGCTGTGGATGCAGAAAGCCAAGCTGCCGTGTTTTCTACCCGTGATGCCTTTTTACTGAGGACTTCAGCCTGGGCACAGACTCAGGATGCCGTCGAATTAGTTCGTTTCCGGTTGTGGCCATTCAGCCCCTTGTGTTCTGGCCACATTTGTCATTCCCCGCCCCCTACCCACTCAGGATGCAGCCACAGGGAGGTGGGTGGGTGCCGTGGTCTGGGACAGGCATGGTTTAAGTACCAATGGCTAAAAGCGCACTGTAGCGCTGTGGCACTGTCCTCCCATTGTTCATCAATTTGCTCAAGCGGGCACCAGTAATGTCTCCATTGTGAGACTTGTTACTGTTTTTTGGCATATTGAATACACCATGGGGAGCTTGCCAGGCCCTGCCGTGCGGGGGGGGGGGGGGGATACTCTCAGTCGCTTGCCAGGCTCTCCGAGAGGGACCGAGGGGCTAAAAGTGCATCTGCGGTCAGATGCCCAGGACGGACAGGGAGACAGTGGAAAATGCTAAAGATGGGTGAGATCTTGCTCCCGTATTTCCCTGTGGGGCTGGGGGCTCCCCCTCCCTCAGCATCACACGACTCCCAACAGCAGCTGGGGGGTCCAGCCATTCAACTCCCTTACCTGTCTGCAGGACTGCCCCCCTCCCTCACGCTGGGCCCTGAGCACTGTGAGTCAGTTTCCTTCTGCCTCCCAGAGCTCAGGGCTACAGTCACCATTGACTGTCACAGCCAGGTGAGCAGAGGACAACGGGTGGGAACAGAGGTGGCGCCTCCGTGCCCTCTGCTGGCGCCCGGCCCCCGGCCCTGGGGGCTTACGAAGGCTGCGGACTCACGAGCAATCGAGTACTGATGTTGGGTTGTTGAGGGTCTCGGTGGCCTCCCCCCTCCGCGAGCCCCTCTGACGCACCCTTTATCCCGCCCTGCCCTGGGCTTGGGAGGCCTGAGCTGGAAATGGGGCCAGGCCAGAGAGGCAGTTGTTTCCGTTTGTTTGGGGGACAAAACCAAGAGTGCTAAGGTCTGCCCTCGGGCCTCGGGCCCTCTCCAGTCGTGGGGGGTCAAGCCCGGCCTGACCCTGTGCAGGCGATTGCCCACCCGCGTGCGCACACTCCAGCCCCTCACAAGGCTCTGTGTGTGGGAGCGTTTCAAGTTTGTATGCTTTGTTTTGGTTTGGGGGCCACACCCGGCGGGGCCCAGGGCTCCTGTTACTCCTGGCTCTGCGCTCAGGGATCACTTCTCTCGGGTTCATGGGAACTCAGGGGGTGGTGTGTGTATGTGGGGGGGGGGGTTGCCGGGGATTGAACATGGGCTGGCTGCATGCGAGGTCCGTGCAGTGCCCTCCCTGCTGTGCTCTCTCTCCGGCCCCCCATTCAAAGTCAGGGAAAAGTTGAGGCAGCCAGGAGCAAAGTGGCTGCCTTTGGGGTTGCTGGCCGGGAGCCCCGTGACCCGCCCCTGCTGCCGGGAGGGTGCAGTGGGCCTGGGCCTGGGCCCTCCAGTTACGGGGGTGCCCAGCCTCTCTGCTGTGACTCCCTGTGGGTGCCGGGGCGCTGTCCAACCGGCCTCCCTGCACGCCCTGGCAGTGACCCCCCAGATCCTGAAGGCCATGTCAGAGCGCCAGGCAGAGTTCACCCACTTCAGGCGCACGCGCATTGCCATGGGCACGTGGAACGTCAACGGCGGGAAGCAGTTCCGCAGCAACCTGCTGGGCACGGCCGAGCTGACCGACTGGCTGCTGGACACGCCCGCACTGGCCGGAGCCACAGAGTCACAGGGTGAGCCAGCACGCCCCAACACAGACGCCACGGCCCGCCGGCCCCGCCCCGCCTGCCCCTCCGCCACCGCTGTCTTTGTGCTGACCGTGGTCACTCCCACACGTGGCCAGGGTGCACTCGCAGGGCTGTGGACTCCCCGTGGGGACCCTTGTGGAGCCCTGGAGACCCCCACGCACGGCTGCGGCTGCCTCCGCATGTGGGCGGCCCCACGGGCCCAGCTTGAGGCCTCCGGCGTGCAGGGTCACGAGCTTTGTACTCAGCCTGCGCGCTGGCCTTTGGCCTTCTCCCTGGAGCACTGGCGGGCGGGCGCTGTGCTCTGACTCTAGAACACACCCCATCAACCGCCAACGCCCCTCGGAGATAGTCTGTCCACGCCCTCTCTCTGCCGCCTGGGCGCAGGAAGACCAGAGCTGGGGACGCTGGCTTCTCTCGTCTGTGTGACCTTACAGATGCCCCCAGGCCTGGAGTGCCCCAATGTCTGTTCAGCCTTGGCTGGAGAAACTCCCCAGTTAAGGGGCCGGAAGCGTGAGGGCTCCCCTGCACTGGAGCGTTTGTGGACACAGTGACCAAGGGGTACAGTCCGGGGCAGCTGGTGTTTCCCTGAGAAAAGGAGACGGGTCTGAAGAGATAGGACAGCAGGGAGGGCACTTGCCTTGCTGACCTGAGCTCGACCCCCAACACCCCATACGGTCCCCGGAGCTCCAACACGAGTGATTTCTGAGCTCAGAGCCAGGATCAGCTCTGAGTAAAGACAAAAAAAAAAAAATTGAAAAGAGGAGCCTTGGGGCTGGAGCAATAGCACAGCAGGTAGCACGTTTGCCTTGCACGCGGCCAACCCGGGTTCGATTCCCAGCATCCAATATGGTCACCCAAGCACCACCAGGAGTAACCCCTGAGCATTGCTGGGTATGACCCAAAAAGCAAAAAAAAAAAAAAAACAGAAAAGAGGAGGCAGAGGGATGATGTAGCGGCAGGCGCTTGCCTTGCACATGGCTGACCCGGGTTTAACCCCTGTTACCCCATATGGCCCTCTGAGCACTACTAGGAGTAATCCCTGAGCACTACCAGGTGTGGAGAGAGAGAGAGAGAAAGCGAGAGTGCTGGGGATCTGGCTTGAAATGTGGACTCACTTGCCTTTGCAATATACGATTGAGTCCCCCCCGCCCCACCCCACCCTGGCCCAGCATATTAGCCCCCTCAGCCCTGGGCGTGGCCCTGCAGGACAGACAGGGGCGCCAGACTCCCGGACTGGGGCTCGAGGAGTCGGTCTCTGCTTCCCGATTGGGGTGCAGTGGGCTGGAGGGCCCCGAGCCCGGTCAGCCCCCGGCCGGCCTCTCTGCGGGCTGCTCCGGCAGCCGAGAGGCCTGGAGGGTGCAAGTGTGAGAAGGGTTCTGGTCGGGAGATGGGTGGGATGACATGGAATGTTCCGGAAGGAAGCGGGGTGGGGCGTGGCAGGCGACTGCGGCTGAGTCCCCTCTCCCCCAGATGACGGCAGCCCTGCTGACATCTTTGCTGTGGGCTTCGAGGAGATGGTGGAGCTGAGCGCCGGGAATATCGTCAACGCCAGGTAAGTGGCCGGGAGAGAGAGCGCGCGGCGCCGGGCAGGGAGTGGGACCCTGCACACGTGGGTCTTCACAGCCGTGCCCCGCCCCCCCGACCCCCGACCCCGCCACTGCTGGCTGAGGGTCAGTCAGGGTCCGGCGAGGGGCTTGGCCACGGCTCCACAGGGACAGCCCTGCTCCATGCCCCCCGCCCCGCCCCCACTCTGCCCTCCCCAGGGGCCGCACCGTTGCTTCCGGCACCAGCAGGGGCAGGTTCTGAGCTCTGGCCCGCAGCTGCAGGAGCACAGCACAGACACGGGGGACGCGGCGCGGGGAGTCGGGGGGCGGGGGGGCGGGCTCGCCGTCCACAGCACCTGCGCCCTCTCTTCGCAGCACCACCAACCGGAAGATGTGGGGCGAGCAGCTTCAGAAAGCCATCTCGCGCTCTCATAGGTACATTCTCTTGACTTCGGCACAGCTGGTGGGCGTCTGTCTGTATATCTTTGTGCGTCCGTACCATGTCCCCTTCATCAGGTAAGACAGTTCACAAACCTCGGGGGCACGGGGACTGCTTGTCTGGGGGGTGGGTTCTGTCCCTGCTCTCCTGGGGCGGGAATGCTGGGGAGACTCAGCGAAGCCCCCAGGTTGGGACGAGGCTGAGCCACAGACGGGCAGAGCGCCAGGCCCAGCGGGAGCCCCGGGCTGCTGCCGCCAGCCTCCCACTCAGCTGGGCCCAGAGAAGGGGGTTCTGGTGGGTGTATGTCCTGGGGGAAGTTTTGGGGCCAAACCTGGAAGTGCTCAGGGCTTGCTCCTGGCTCTGCACTCGGGGTTCACGCCTAGTGGGCTTGGGGACCATGCGGGGTGCCGGGGATTGAACTTAGGTCAGCCTCATGCGAGGCAGGTGCCCACCCTGCTCACTATGGCCCAACACTTGTAGAAGTTTTATTTTTTATTTTGCTTTTTGGGTGTCACACCCAGTGATGCCAGGGGTTATTCCTGGCTCTGCACTCAGGAATTTCTCCTGGCGGTGCTTGGGGGACCACATGGGATGCCGCGGATTGAACTTGGGTCGGCCACATGCAAGGCCTTATCCACTGTGCTATTGCTCCGGCCCTTGTGGAGGTTTTAGAGCAGAGCTAAGTGACTCGTTAGGAAACGCCCATTCTCAGGTCTTTGTCAGAGAAGACTGGGCAGGAAGGCTTCTCCCCGTCACCCTATCAGCCACCTGCTGTCATCTCTCCCAGGGGCTGGGGTGTGAATGTGGAAGTGGGAATCTGAGGAAGAGGTGTCCAATAGGAAGGCGTTTGTGCGCGTGTGTCTGCGTGTGAGTGTCTTTCTTTGTGCCTGTGAGAATGTGCACATGAGTGCATCTATCTGTGTGTGCATGAGCGTGTGCGTGTGTGTGCGTGTGGATGTATGGGATGTGTGCATGTGTGCATGTATAGGATGTGCATATGAGTGTATATGTGTGCATGTGTACATGTGTATGCATGTGTGTATGAGTGTGTGCATGTATGTAGATGTGTGCATGAGTATGTTGTTCATGTGTTCCATGCATGAGTGTTAGTCCAGTGAATGTAGCTGTATATACTCATGTGTGTATGTTTATGTGTGAGTGAATACAGGTGTGTGCATGTGTATATGTCCCTGTGTGCATGTGTGTCTGCATGAGTGTACATGCCTGTTTGGGAGTGTGTTTGTGTGATGTATTCATGCGTGTATGCATGTGCGTGTGTAGGAGTGCATTTGCATGAGTGAGTCTGTATGCATGCGTGTGTGTGTGAGTGTATGCATGAGTGTGGGTGTGTGTGTGTGTGAGTGCGTGTGTGTGTTGAGGCCTGGAGCTCAGCCTTCCCTCATCCCCTGCTCAGGCTCCCTTTGTCTTTCCCACGGCCTCTCCCGAGACATTGGCCAGCCTTGCTGAGCGGGCGCCAAGTGGCCCACAGCTGGTTGCACCCCGGCACCCGTTTCTGAGCGCAGGGAGACCGTGGGTGCCCGTGGGGCGCAGCTCTGTGCTCACAGCCTGGGGGCTCTGGGCCTGTGTGGTTGTGCGGTCCCCAAGGTCTGTCCAGCGCGTGTCAGTGCGGGTGGAGGGCAGCCAGCAGGCAGGGCTTGGGTCGAGTCAGGTGGGGCTGTCAGGAAGCTGGAGTGCCCTGGGCTCCCGCTGCCCAGCTGCTGCCCGGTGCCAGCCTGGAGCTGTGCCCACTGACCGCATGAGGCTCTGCCTTCCCTCAGCCGGACACTGTCCCCCCTGCCGCATCACACCTGGAGGTGTTTGCCACTTCCGTATGCCGTGGGCCTGGGGGTCTCCTGGGCATTACAGGAAAGCCCCCTGGGTGGGGGTCCTGGGGGTACCTGTGCTGCTCTGTGGGGCCTCGGTCGGGGGATTCAGCCAGGAGAGAGCAACGCAGAAGCCTCCAGAGGTCGAGGGTCGGGGAGGAAGATGAGTGTTGGGGGGCCCCCGGGGCCCTCAGGAGCGAGTGGGTCCGTGCTTGTCCCTGGTGGCCCCTGAGAGTTGGCCACGGCGGCTTCTCTTCCAGGGAGGTGGCGATCGACACGGTGAAGACGGGCATGGGCGGAAAGGCCGGCAACAAGGGGGCCGTGGGCATCCGCTTCCAGTTCCACAGCACCAGCTTCTGCTTCGTGTGCAGCCACCTGACGGCCGGGCAGTCGCAGGTGAAGGAGCGGAACGAGGACTACCGGGAGATCACGCAGAAGCTCAGCTTCCCCATGGTGAGCCCCTGGCCGGTCAGCGCCGGTCAGCGCCGGTCAGACCCGGGCAGCGCTGGTTTGCTCCGGTCAGTGACAGTCTGTGTCAGTTGGTGCCAGTTGGACCCAGTCAGTGCCGGTCTGCTCCGGTCAGTGCTGGTCAGCGCTGGGCAGCGCTGGTCTGCTCAGGTCAGCTCCAGTATGCTTGGGCCAGCACCATGTGTGACTTTCCAGGCCGCCAGGAGGGCAGGGGGAGGGTCTTGGCTGCTCCTGGCTGTGAGGGCAGGGGGCAGGTTTGCCCTTGAAGGGGCAGACTCAGACTCCTGAGCGCGGGCGTGTCTGGGAACTGTGTGACCCATGGGGGAGCCACAGCGATACCGGCGTCTGGGTCAGTGGGCGGGTCAGAACCACTCCCATGAGGGGACTGACATGCAGGCGTCCGGAGGGGAGGCCGCGGCTCCCTGGAAAAGTCTCCGGGGACTTTGCGGGCTGGAGAAGGTGTCGTTCAGGACCCGGGGGGTCCACCAGCATCTCGCCCCCGCTCTGCTCTCAGTTCCCCTCCACGGCTGCTGTCGCTGCCGGGGTTTGTGGGCTCTGCGGTAGGGGAGGCTGCTGTGTCCCCCTCTCCCCATCGGGGGGCAGTCACAGTGACACAGGACGGGGACAGGGAAGCAGAGCTAGGCTGGGCCCCCCCTACCCCCCCCAGTCTTCTTGCTGGCCCCAGGACCTCGTTCCCCTCAGGCGAGTGGCCCTGGAAGAGAAGCTGGGCGGCCACGCCGGGGCCACATGGCTGAGGGGCTTTGGGTTTCCAACTCGGTTTTCTTGGCATCTAGCCTTCACACACAAACTCCCGCTTTCAAAATCGGCGTTCTTGGAGCCAGGGAGATGGGCCAGAGGTCAGGGGTCAGGGGTCAGACACAGACCAGAGTTCCACCCCCCTCAGCCCTGCTGCATGTGGCACTGGTCACCCCCAGTGCTGTGGCACAGTCCCAGCGTGGGGTGGTGCAGCCTCGGACAGCGCAGAGCTGGACACTGCTGGGAGCCAAGTGAAAACTCGGCCCTTCTGGCCTCCACCCGCCCCTTCCCTGCAGCCTGGGCCCCGCCCCCCTTCCTCCCATCTCGCTTGCAGGCCGCCAGCGTGCTGCTGCCCCCTAGTGGTCGCCCGGGTTAAAGGCTGCTGCAGCCCCCGCCTGCTTACCGGCAGAGGGTGGGCTGCAACTTGTCTGGCTTCACGTCCTGCTCATGCCAGAGTCCCGGGTCAGATCCCTCAGACACTGGCCTATTGGGCTGTTTGAACCCTTGGCTTCTTCAGCAGGCACTGTGATCCCTGTGGTCTGTCCCATTGCCTTCTCTGGAGAGTGTGAGGGGTGTGTGTGTGTGTGTGTGTGTGTGTGTGTGTGTGTGTGTGTGTGTGTGTGTGTGTGTGTGTGTGTGTGTGTGTGTGTGTGTCTCCAAGGCTGCTCCTGGTCACCGTCTGAGTGACCAGCCCGGCCGCTCCTCTGGACACAGTGCTGCCCCCGGGGTACCCTGGCAGTGCTGGACAGATGCGCCTGAGCCCCGAGCACTCTCCTCAGTCCAGTACGTCAGTCACTGAGCTAGGAAGTTCGCGATCTGTAGTCTCCTGCTCTCTGGCGCGGTGTGCGTGTTTGTGTCTCTGTGGAACTAAGGAAAACTCGGGTCTATTTCACCCAAAAGGCTGGCTTTTGAAATAGCCCGGTGCACATTCAGAATGAGCCTAAAATCCTAGTAGGTTTGTGACATGCTCTTTATCCCAGCCCCAGAACAAAAAGCCTGTGTCTCGAGGGGCCTGCATACAAAGGGGCCTGTACACTAATATCCTGCGCCTGTGCTGGCCAAGAGCCTCGCCCCTGCCACAGGAGCTGTTTAAATGGGAAAAAATTCGGATGAAACACGGTCAGAGAGATAATACAGTGGGCACGGGCTTGTCTTGCGTACGCTGGCCCAGATCCAATCACTGGTACCCCAGGTGGCTCCCAAGCCTGTGCCAGGCCCCCAGTCCCTGAGCTCAGAGCCTGAAGTAAGCCCTGAACAGTGCTTGGTGTGGCCCAAATTTTTGGAAAAAATTCTAAACAGGGCTGGAGCAATAGCACAGCGGGTAGGGCGTTTACCTTGCATGCGGTCGACCTGGATTCGATTCCCAGCATCCCATAGGGTCACCCAAGTACCTCCAGGAATAATTCCTGAGTGCAGAGCCTGTCAAATGCCGGTGTGACCCAAAAAGCAAAAAAAAAAAAAAAAAATTGAAACAAAATAGCCAGTTCTTCATTGGGCCTCCCTGGCCCTATTTCCGGGGCTCTGTGCCTTCCTGGGGCCAGTGGGTCCTGTGTGGACACTTGGGCAAGAGCGTTTCCCTCTCAGAAGTCTCACACCGTGCCTGCATCGTGGCAGCGGGCTGGTCGCTAACTGGGGGGTAAGAGAAGCAGAGTCAGGCGTAAGGCAGCCGAGGCCCCGTGTCTGCCCGGGCAGTGTGGCCCCGGTGCAGCTTCCGACATTCCTGCTTGATCCGTGACCCTCCTCCGCAAACCCAGACTGTTGTGGGGTCGTCTTCGGTACTAGCGTGCAAGGAGGCCGTAACCTGAGCTCGGTTCTGAGGGGCAGAGGAAATCCCAGAGCTTCCTCCCCGCCAGGAACAGGCACGCCCCATCTCAGCCTTATTGTTTTCCCTATTAAAGCGCCTACTTGATAGAGGAGGGAGGGGCCAGAGCCGTGGGGCAGTGGGGAGGGAGTTGTCCTGCACGCAGCTGGCCCTGGGTTGCATCCCTGGCATCTCGTATGGTCTCCTGGCACTGCTAAGTAAGAGCCAGGAGTAAGCCCTGAGCATCACCGTATGTGTGTCTGTGTGTCTCTGTGTCTGTGTGCATTTCCAGGTAGAGTTTCTTCTGTAAGTCTTGGATAGTGAGTTGAGATACTCTAGTAAAGATTTTCAGGAGCGGGGCTGGAGAGATAGCATAGCGGGTAGGGCGTTTGCCTTGCACGCGGCCAACCCAGGTTCGATTCCCAACATCCCATATGGTCCCCCGAGCACCGCCAGGAGTAATTCCTGAGTGCAGAGCCAGGAGTAACCCCTGAGCATTGCCAGGTGTGACCCCCCCCCCAAAAAAAATAAAGATTTTCAGGAGGGGCTGCAGAGCGGGGAGTGGGCAAGGTACATTCCAGGCATGCCATAGGCCTGCCCAGCTAATTATCCCCCGGGCACTGCCAGGAGTGGTGAGCACAGATCCTGTGAGCACAGATCCTGGAGTAAGCCCCAGCACTTCTGGCTGTGCCTCCCTGCCCCCCAGAGAGACTTGAGGCGAGGAGCTTGTCTCTGTCCTGGGGTGCACCCGGCAGTGCTACTGGGTGCATTGAAGCTGCTCACTCCCAGCCCCTCCTGCCCGCTCCCTGGCCGCAGAAAAGGAGCCTTTTAGGGGCTGAGGCTCTGCGTGTGCCCTGGGGGGCTGTTTCCCTCTAGCCCCCTCCCCTCCAAGGCCCAGAATGACGACGACTTTCTGTCCCTCCAGGGGAGAAACATTTTTTCTCACGATTACGTGTTCTGGTGCGGCGACTTCAACTACCGCATCGACCTCACTTACGAGGAAGTCTTCTACTTTGTGAAGCGCCAAGACTGGAAGAAACTACTGGAATTTGACCAGCTGCAGCTGCAGAAAGCAAACGGAAAAGTGCGTGAGTTGAGCCCTGGGCCGGTTTTCTGATGATGAAGGGCGGCGGCAGTGCCCGCAGGGGCCAGCAGGGGGCGGGCTAGCGTGGGGCCACCCGCACAGAGCCGGAACCCAGTCCTGAGCACAGCCAGGAGTGCTCCTCCCACAGCAAAAAAAGAAAAGTAAAATCCTGCTGCAGCTGCTTTATCTGCGCTGCTGATCCCTCTTCGTGGGCCTGCACGAAGGTCGGCGCGTTCCGGGGACGCCCACGGCCGCACGTGTCTAGCCTGAGGCTCTTCCCCAATGGGATGTTAGACCCCTTCCAGCAGGGAAACTGAGGCCAGGGCCCATCAGTGCCTGTTTTCCACGGGGACGGACTCGAGACAGGAAGGGTCAGTGGGTGAGTCACACCCTGACCGGTCTCCAGCCAGGCGGCCACGGCTGGTTTCGGGGTCCACCAGCCCCTCTCGCCGAGGGGCCGAGGGCACGGAGCGGACGGAGTTTGCCACCGCTGGGCTCTGGTTTGCGCTGCTGCCGGAGACGGGGGCTGGCAGGCGGCTGCCCAGGGGGTGCCCGGCCGCGGCTGGTGAGACGCCGTTGCCCCTTTGGCACAGACTTCTCTGGGGCTGCCACCTCCCGAGGGAGCAGAAATCAGCTGTCAGGGCTGCAGCTAGCGAGGGCAGAGCCGGGCCCTGCTCAGGCTCCCATGGTGCGTCGGGCTGGTGGCAGTGTGGTCCCGGGTCCCTGCCCTGTCCCCGTGTCCCGGGTCCCAGGTCCCTACCCTATCCCCGTGTCCCTGCTGTCCCTGTGTCCCGTGTCCTGGGTCCCTGCCCTGTCCCCGTGTCCCATGTCCAGGGTCCCTGCTGTCCCCGTATCCCGTGTCCTGGGTCCCTGCCCTGTCCCCGTGTCCCATGTCCAGGGTCCATGCCCTGTCCCCGTGTCCCGTGTTCAGGGTCTCTGCTGTCCCCAGGTCCCGTGTCCTGGGTCCCTTCCCTGTCCCCGTGTCCCGTGTCCTGGGTCCCTGCCCTGTCCCTGTGTCCTGTGTTCAGGGTCTCTGCTGTCCCCGGGTCCCAGTGCCCTCTGTTCTGTGTCTCTCCCTGGTCCCAGCGCCGAGAGGGGTGCCCCAGTAAGTCCTGCTCGCGTTGGTCCCTGAGTCATATCCACGCTGCTCTGAGGCTGCGGACCCCCTTTGAGTTCGGGTTTGCTCGTGACACGTGGCCCGGGAGCGCTGAAGCCCGGATGTCCTTATTCCAGATTTTTAAAGACTTTCACGAAGGCGCCATCAACTTTGGACCCACCTACAAGTATGACGTCGGCTCGGCCGCGTACGACACGAGCGACAAGTGCCGCACCCCGGCCTGGACCGACAGGGTGCTGTGGTGGAGGAAGCGGCTCCCTTCCGACCGCACCGGTACGTGGACGCCGGTGGGCCGGGATCACTCCCGGGGGGCCAGGTGTAGAGTCGCTCCAGGTGTCCCCAGAACTGTGTGAGCCATGCCCGGGGGCTCCCTCTGGCCTCTGCCAGGGATCGATTCACCAACGGGCCTGCCCCAGGGGCCCCACCGGGCCCTGCCAGGGAGGGAAAGGGGACTTGTGGAGGGACGGGAGGTGATCTGGAAGGAAGGAGAGAGAAGACCGGGAAAAGGAGGAGAGATGGCCTAGGGGCGGGGGGAGAGATGGTCCAGAGGAGGGGGAGAGATGGTTCAGGGCACGGGGAGGTGGTCCAAAGGAGGGGGAGAGATGGGTCAGGGAAGGGGGAGGTGGTCCAGGAGGGGGAATAGTGTACGAAGGAAGTCTGGGTGGCCCAGGGGATGGAGGTGGGATTACCCATGGGACGGAGATGGTTCCAGGGAAGGACAGTTTCTGGGGTCTGCCTCGGCACCTCTCTTCCCTCCCGTAACTTAATCATTTAATTTGAACCTGTGCCACGGGTGGAGGAGTGTGCCGTAGGGTGGCGTGGGCGTGTGGCCTGTGGTCGGCACTCACGGATACGGGTTTGCCTTGCATGTGGGTCTCTCGCCGGCGGTGGGCGAGCAGCTGCAGAACTGAACCTGCTGGACAGAGACCTTGATGCTGACCCCAGTGTCCAGCACAGCTGGTCCCCCGGCGTCCTCAAGTACTACGGCCGCGCCGAGCTGCAGGCGTCCGACCACAGGTAGGGCCTGCGCCTGGGAGACGTGTCGGCCGCAGGCAGGGCCGAGAGCAGGCCAGGAGGGCACCTCCCTTGTGGTCACCCGGGTCCCATCCAGGTGCCGCAGGTGGTGCCCCGAGCCCAGCCACGGAGACCCCGAGGGCAGAGTCAGGAGTAGCCCTGAGCACTTCCCATGGGGCCCCAAGACAACCCAGAGTGGCCGGGTCTGTGCATGGTCCCGATCTTGGGGGTCAGAGGGGCTGTGTCTGCCACCGGATCCCCAGTGGCAGTGCCCAGGACAGGTCAGGGGGACCCCCAGATAGTCCGAGGAAGGGCACTGTGAAAATCAGGTGGGGGAACTGCGTCCTGGGGCTGACGGAGGGAACCAGGTCGGGAGCAGACAGGGAAGGGGACCGGGTGTGGCCTAGCACCCGTGTGTCCGTGGCCCTGCCACGTGACGGCTCCCTCGCTAGTGACTGCCGTGCCTTGCTCGCACACGGGAGCTCCCTCCCAGTCGCTCATGGGTGAATCCCCCTGACCTAGTTGTCCCGGACCCCAGGGCCATCTAAGTTTTGTATGGAGGACTTTATATTTTTATTAGAAGATGCAGAAACTCTGGCTCATGTGCAGTGGCCATTTCTCAGCTGGAAGGTGGAGTCGTGCCAGTTGGGGTTCCGGGGCTGGGCTGGTGGGACCGAGCCGAGTGAAGCTAGGCAGAACTGTCTCATGGGAGGGCATGGAGAAACAGCCAGGGAGTAGTGGGTGGCCGGAGACGCCCCCTCAGCTGGGGTCTCGGGAGCCCCGTGTTGCCCCACTGCCCTGGGCCTCGCCTCCCTGACATGTTCACCACTCGTCTTTCTTTTCTTTTTCTTTTTTTTTTTGCTTTTTTGGATCACACCTGGCAATACACAGGGGCCACTCCTGGCTCTGCACTCAGGAATTACCCCTGGCAGTGCTCAGGGGTATCAGGGACCATATGGGATGCTGGGACTCAAACCCAGGTTGGCTGCGTGCAAGGCAAATGCCCTACCCGCTGTGCTATCTCTCCAGCCCCCACCACTTTTCTTTTCTTCTTTGTCATCACAAGAATGTTCTAGAACCAGGCTTGGGCTCGGGGCATGGGCTTTGTGCTCAGTACTCCTGTGGGCGGGGGGGCTCCTGCCCTAGGCGCTCAGGGCCCAGAGGCTTCTGCAGAGAGAACTCGGCCAGGCCTCCTCGGCGCTTAGCCCCAGCCAGATTTCTCTCTCCTTGTCTGTGCCCCTGGAGCCTTAAGGCCCCCCGAGCATGAGATGGCTTTGGAGGGAGGCGGTGTTTGTGCCTTGGGCTGAGGGGGCCACCAGCTCCCGAGCCATGCTGCCTCCGGTCCCGCCTCAGGGCTGCTGGGGATTAGGTCCCGTTGGCATCGGGCATGGCCTCTGCTTGCAGCAGCCCTGGGCGCCTTGGGTGGGCAGCGGTAGGTGAGGAGGAGAGGTTGTCTGGGTGTCTTCCCTTTCAGTTTCATCACCCACGTCTGTGGCACTGGGGCTGACTCCTGGCTCTGTGCTCAGGGACCCCTCTGGGGTCTGCAGCGTGCAGGGCAAGCCCCTCACCCACGCTGCTGCCTGTCTGTCTCTGCTGCTCTCTGTCCGAGGTGGGCGGGGCATCTCCGTGCCCGCCCCTTTCCCCGCCCACCGCTGCGCTGGCCCTTGGCACAGCCGGATGCTGCGGGGTCTGGAGGGGCCCATCCGGGGCTCGATGACCCGCCTTCCCCATGTCGCGCAGACCCGTGCTGGCCGTCGTGGAGGTGGAGGTGCAGGAGGTGGACGAGAGCGCGCGTGACCGGGTGCTCCAGGAAGTGTCCTCCTCCCAGGGGCCCCTGGACGCCACCGTCGTGGTCGACCTGCAGTCTCCGGGCTCGGAGGAGAAGGACGAGTTCCCAGAAGACGTGCGGGCCGAGCTCTTGGAGACCCTGGGCAGCCACGGCACCATCGTCCTGGTCAGGTAATGGCTGCCCGAGGCCGGGGCCCTGGGGCAGGAGCGCGGCCCCCGGGTGCAGCTGCCAAGTCCGACTCTGGGTCTTTCAGGATCAACCAAGGGCGGATGCTGGTGACGTTTGCCGACAGCCACTCGGCGCTGAGTGTCCTGGGAGCGGACGGCATGAAGGTGAGCCGGGCCTGGGCGTGGGGGGCAGAGGGCGGCCTGCTCCTCTCCTCCCTCCCTCTGCTCAGGGGCAGGAAGCCCCAGGCAGTGGCCCCCCCACTGCCTTGCCCTCCCCCCGCTCCCGGGGTTAGGAGCTAAGACTGTGCCTTCCTCGTTTCCACTGAAGTCTTGAGTGCCTGGATTTGGAGAAAGAGTTCCTCTTTTGCAGGGAGGCTTGGGGCTCCCAAACAGTGCTCGGGAGGTCCAGGGGTCCCAGTGGTGAGCTCAGCCAATTAGATCCGGCATGAGGACCCCAGGGTGTGGTGCTGCCTGGGCCCTGAGTGGGCAGTTCCTGTGGCCTCCAGCCTGCGGATACTCGGGGGACCTTGTGGTGCCAGGAATTGAGCCCGGGTTGGGCCCGCGCTACACACCAGCCCCGGCCACGTGCCGACCCAGCCCCGAGCGCGAGTCTCTCTCTGCTCCCCGGGCCCGTGTCCTGGTCTTTCTCTCTCGTGGTGTTGACAGGTGGAAGTGGCCCAGGTGGCCAAGGCAGAAGTGACCGTCACGGTTCCCATAAGAGTTTAGATGAGACTCTCAGCCTGGTCTGGGCGGCTGGTGGGGGTGTGGGGGGGCCGTGATCGTCTGCTCGTGGCCGGTGCCACAGATGGAGGCCACACAAGTCTGTATATCTGAGGACATGCAGCTTTAGGACGGGGTTATTGGGGGTCGTTTCCTGACTTCAAAGTCTCTGGGATGGGGCTGGAGCGATAGCACAGAGGGTAGGGCGTTTGCCTTGCAAGCGGCCAACCCAGGTTCGATTCCCAGCATCCCATATGGTCCCCTGAGCACCGCCAGGAGTAATTCCTGAGTGCAAAGCCAGGAGTAACCCCTGAGCATCACCGGGTGTGACCCAAAAAGCAAAAAAAATTAAAAAATCAAGTCTCTGGGACGAAGAGACCCTCCAGGACTTGGGGCGAGAGTGAGGGGGTGGGCCGGGCCCCGGGGCCTGCTGACCTGCGGCGCCTCCAGGTGAAAGGCAGAGCCGTGAAGATCCGCCCCAAGACCAAGGACTGGCTGCAGGCCCAGGTGGTCCGGCGGCGGCGGGAGAGCACTGCCTCCATGTCACCCACGGCCGGGTCCCGGTTGCTGGAGGAGAGCTTCGACTTCACGAGCCTGGACTACGAGTCGGAGGGTGAGCGGCGGGCGGGCTACGGGAAGGTTCCGGAGTCCTCTGAGGGAAGCCCCCTCGTTCCAGGGCAGGCGTTGGGGCGCCCCCGAGTAGGGCCCCCCAGTGGCAGGGTTGCAGGACCTGTGTCCCGTCCCCCCCTGGCTGCTGTCCCCGTGCCTGAGGCTGGGAAGGGGAGGCTCTCACGCGCTCCCTCGTCTTCCTCTCCCAGGGGATATTCTCGAGGACGACGAGGACGACCTGGGCGACGAGCTGGGTCTGCCGGTGGCCCAAGACGGCGAGCTAGGCAGGGACGAGCCCCCCCAGGCCCCAGGCTGTGTGGCCCCCCTGGGCGGCAGGCCCCCAGCGCTGGCCGCGACACAGCCGACGTACAAAGGTAACGCCCCGCTCACCTGCCCCGCTTGCCTCCCGCCTCCAGGGGGCACCGTCCCAGGAGGGCCTGGCTGAGCCGCTGTCCCCAGGGGTCCCCACCCGCCGTGGCTCTTGGCATTTACAGCAGCGCGTGGCCCCGTAAGCCGCCGGCCGCTCTGAGTTGCTTTTGGCTCTGGGGCTCAGTGGCTGTGGCTCTGGGCTTGGGGTACGTGGGTGCCGGGCGTGTGCTGCCTGCTGTGTCCCCTCCCCTCCACTGCCCCTGCCCCAAAGGAACCTCAGCATCCGGGGCCTGAGGTGCTGGTGGCTTGTCGGTCGCTGGAGGGTGTAACCGGGAAGGACGAGGCTTTGCGTTGCTTCCCGCCAGCACTGAGGGCTGGGCAGCGTGTCCGTCGCTCCCTGTTGCTGGGCCCCGGAGCCCCCTCCTGGCTCACAGGTGACCGTGTACTTGTGTGTCTCTGCAGAAGTATCCTTGGGTGCATTTTGGCTGTGGCCAGCAACTCCTTCCTGCCCACGGTCGTCCCCCTTTGCAGTCAGGACTGTCCCCGGCAGGTGTGGAAGCCTCTTTTGATGCTGGGGCTGAGAACAGGGAGCAGTGGTGAGAGTGATCGAAGCTGTTTCCCCGGGGGCCGGAGAGGTAGTGCAGTGGGTAGAGCACTTGGCTTGTCCACAGCCAACCCCGGTTTGGTCCCCAGCATCCTTCTGTGGTCCCCCAAGCCACACAAGGAGTGATCCCACAGGTGAGTGGCAGAGCCAGGAGTGACCCCTGAGCACCGTGGAGTGTGCCCCCACACCCAGTAAAAGGTGGTTCCTTGGAAGGCATGTTGCCAAGAGGGGCGTGAAGCCCCCCAGACCAGAAGGGCCCCAGCACAGCCCCTCATGACTGCCCCAGAGCCAGGAGGGGCTTCTCCAGCTTCAAGATTGCTGAGCACTGACAGAGAAGGTGGGGTGGGCAGGGCCAGCCTGGGACCTGCAAACGGGCATTTCCGGAAGCTCCTGGTGATGGACGCACAGCTGGGCCTGTGGGTGGCTGCCTGATGCTCTGGGGGAAGCAGCAGCTGACAGGACGCGCCTGCAGACGAGCCCTTCCTCTGTGGGAGCACTGGGGTGGTCCAGGGAACGGCCAGGGGCAGGGTCGGGCCGTGCTGCTGCATGTCCAAAGGCCCGGGGGTGCAGAGTGCAGCTGTGATCTGTGTCTGTGGGGCGAGACAGAGAGGTTGGGGCCGGGGACTGTCCCGGCACTTGCCTGGCACGCAATGGACCCCGGTTCCATCCCCAGCAGTCCATGGAGCCCCAAGCCCCGGCAGGAGTGAAGGGCTGAGCACGGCTGGCGCGGCCTGGAAACAGAACAGAATAACCAGGAGAATCTGCCGGTGCCCCTGAGCTATCGCCGGCCCTGCAGGACAGGCCCGGGGCCAGCGCTGGCCAGCAAGGCCTGGAGGGGACTGCGGGGACGCCCCGCCCCTGCCGTGGCTTAGAGACAGTGGGCACCAGGGGCTCCTGGCTTTCCAGGGTGACAGTTTCTGCTTTCCGAGGGAGTCCCCTGCCCCCCCCCACAAGGCCGTGCAGCCCCGCCCGGCCCCCACACAGGCCTTGCGCTGACCAGCTGCCCCCAGCAGGCCTTGGGGCCTCGGCCCCGCCCTGGCCCTGAGCCTGACTCACCTTCGCCGTGTCCTGCAGATGACGCGGACCTGGCGGTGTTAAAGTGGGAGCCGGAAGCGTCTGGGGAGCCCCGTCACCGTTCTCCGAGTAGGTCTCTGTCCGTCCCCGGCAGGCCCCGGCCAGCTCCCCCGCCGCAGAGACCCCCCCCTCCAAGTAAGACCCGCTCGCTCGCAGCCGCCCCGGGGCCCGCTGGGCATGGCAGATCTCCCCGGAGAGCCTCTCCCTGCACTGCTTCCTGTCCGCTGCCACCCGGCCACTGCCCGCGTCCACCTCTTCCTGGCCACTGCCTACCCGTCGGCCTCCTGGCCACTGCCTGCCCGTCCGCCTCCTGACCACTGCCTGCATCCACCTCTTCCCGTCCACTGCCTGCGTCCACCTCCTCCTGGCCACTGCCTGTGTCCACCTCCTCCCGTTCATTGCCTGTGTCCACCTCTTCCTGTCCACTCTCTCTCTCCACCTACGCCCATCTACTGCCTGCATCCATCTCTTCCTGTCCACTGTCTGAGGTCCACTTCCTTCCATCCACCTCTCCCGTCCACTGCCTGCAGTCCACTTCCTCCCATCTGCCATCTGCCGCCCACTTTCTCCCAGTCCACCACCATTCATGGACTCCTGGTCCGCCACCTTCCATCCATGACCTCTGTCCACCCTCTCCTGGCCCGCTCTCTCCCGGTCCCCCTCCTCCGGACCCAGTGTCTCCCCCCGCCCCCTGCCCCGATTCTCCATCTGAAACCTGCAAGACACGGAGCCCAGCATCCCCTGGATGATTCTTTTGTCCCCCTCCTCTGCTTCCTCCCTTCTGGACCGGATGTTCTGTCAGAGGCTAGGAAGTGCGGGAGACAGTTGCAGACCCTCCCAGACCCCTCGACCACCTTGCAGAACCATCTCTGCTCCTTGGAGCTGCACAGGGAAGCCGGGACACCCAGGGACCCCGTGGGCACCCCGCATCCCCGAGGCCCAGCGCTCTGTCCATGCTGCTGACCTGTGTCCCCCTTTCCTGTCCCTCGTCTCCCGGCACACCGAGGGCCGAGCATCCTGACCCCTATGACTCACCGCGTCACTCCTGCCGGGGCCAGAGCCAGGGCGAGCCAGGGAGGGGCCTCTCCGGGCAAATTTTTCCTTCAAGATATAAAATATAAATCAGAAGAAAGTGTCTGTGTTTTCAAGGATAGCGTCAGGGGCCGAGAAGACCCACCAGAGGCCCCATTTGGGCCCCAGAGTGGCAAGTTCCCTGAGCACCGAGCGGGGAGTAGCCCCCTGGGCACTGCCAGGGGTGCCCCCTCCCCCAAACGAGCAAACAGAAACACTGAAACTTATAGATGACCTTGGGGAAGGCGCAGAAATAGGTCCGTATAAAGAATAATACTCAGGGGAACAAGGCGGGCCCGAGAGAGCACAGCAGGTCGCTCTTGCACGCGGCGACCCAGGCTCCATCCCCGGCACCTCACAGGTCCCCCAACATTGCCAGGGGCGGTCTCGAGCAGGGGTCAGCCCTGAGCACCCCTGCGTGTGGCCCCAAGCCCCAAAAGTAATAATTCAAGAAATGAGTTTATTGTTAGCTCCGCCCAGAGATGATGTCAGCCGCCTCTTTCACCTTGCAAGCAGAGACTGTCTGTGCCCGGTTCTCACGTGTGTGCGTGTCATACTGGAATCCATTCTGCCAGGGCCGCTTGTCAGCCATTTAGTGCTGTGTCATTAAGTGTCGTAATGTATGACTTGTTGATGACATCAAGTAGAAGTCAATCCGGTCAGTTTCCCTGGATGGAAAAGAATTTTGCACACAGAGACACACAATTTTTACTTTTTTTTTTTTTGCTTTTTGGGTCACACCCAGCAATGCTCAGGGGTTACTCCTGGCTTTGCACTCAGGAATTACCCCTGGCAGTGCTTGGGGGACCAGATGGAATGCCGGGGATCGAACCCGGGTCGGCCGAGTGCAAGGCAAACGCCCTACCTGCTGTGCTATCGCTCCAGCCCCAAGACACACAATTTTTAAAAACTGCAGTCCTGTTATGTATAAGTATATATATATGGCGGTACTGGGGGACTGTGCTCTGACAGGGCTTGGACCTGGGCCTCACGCGTGCAATTCACGTGCCCCCCACTCAGGCCACCCCAGCCCCGAATTCTCCCCTCAGGTTGCGTCCTCCCCCCAGCCCCACCCACCGCAGGGCGCTAGCTGAAGCTCTGCTCGGGCCGTGTTCTCCTGCTTCCCGCTCAGGGCTGGGGAGAGACTGGCCAGCCCCCCGGACCTGAGGGCGCTCCCTCACGCTCCCGCTGTCCCCCTGCCCTGCCCCTCCTGAGTGATGTCCGCCCTGTTGGTGTTTGCAGCTGGCTTCGTGGTGAAAAAGTCAGCCTCGGACGCGTCCATCTCGTCGGGCACGCAGGGGCAGTATTCCATTCTGCAGACGGCCAGGCTGCTGCCCGGAGCGCCTCAGCAGGCGGTGAGTTCTGGGGCGGCCCCGGGTGCAGTGAAGACGGGCAGGTTTCCGAGCTGCCTCCTCACCCTCGGGCGCTTCCCTCGGCCCCCTCTGGCCCCTCTCTCAGGCCTCTGGGGCTCCGGGATCTTCCCAGGAGGCCTCAAGGAAAGTCACATAAACGGGACGGAGGTGGGGGTCAAGCACAAGACTGGGGGCGCAAATGCTAGGACTGGGGCCTCTGGGAAGGCAGCAGGTCCGAAGGGGGTGCTGTCGGGCCAAGGAACTGGTCAGTGGGGTTTGAAGGGGTCCACTAGGCCGCAGGGGCTAAAGCGCTACTGGGGATGGAGACCCCCAGGGGGCCGGCCGCTGTTCTGCGGTTTCCTTGTCACCTGCTTTCTCACGCCCCCCAGTGGCCTTCACCTTGGCAGGAGGGAAGGAAAGAGAGCTGGGAAGCTTCCACTCCGTGGTCTTGATGAAACAATGTTTCATTCGGCTGTGGTCAGAGAGTTGGGCAGAGATGGCCTGGGAGGGCCTGGGCTGCGGGGACGTGGGGTCCTGGGACAGGGCGTGGGATGAAGTGAGAAGCAGCCTTGGGGCCAGAGGGAGTGCGCATGCCCCCTGCGAGGACGCAGGTCCAGAGGCCCACCTGCCCCGGCAGGAGTGTGAGCACTGGGGGTGGGGGCGTGTTCGCTAAGGCACCCAGAGGTCTGGGCTAAAGCAGGAGGTGATTCGCTTCCTGGCTCGTGTCTGGTCGTTGCAGTCCACTGAGGGTGTGGGGGTCTGGCGCCTCCAGGGGAGAGGAGGGGTCCCTGGGAGGGAAGGCGGCAACCTCGTTGGCTGAGTCACGCTCCGCTCTCCCCTCTACCCTCAAGCCCAAAGCCAGGGCCGGCATCAGCAAGCCGTACAACGTCAAGCAGATCAAAACCACCAACGCCGAGGAAGCCGAGATGGCCATCCGCTGCCTCCTGGAGGCCAGAGGAGGTGGGTGCTCCCGGGCCAAGGAAGGAGGAGCACTTGGCTCTGGACGCAGTGGCCAAGGGAGTGTGTGTGTGGTATGTGGTGAGTGGATGACAGGTGTAGTGTGTGTGTGTGTGTGTGTGTGTGTGTGTGTGTGTGTGTGTGTGGTGATGGATGGCAGGTACAGGTGTGTACCAAGGGAGCACCTTTCACTGAATCCCACGGCTCGGACTCGCTCGTCCTGAGCCCTGAGCTCCCCGCCACTAACGTGTCCTTCCCGCCCCTTCCCTTCACCTCACACCGAGAGCTAAATGCCGATCCCCAGTGACGGGCAGCGTTAAGGGAGGGGCTGAGGAAAGGAAATGGGTGCTAGGAAACGCCGTGCCCTTGCTCACTCTGGGGCCACAGAAGTGCTCAGCCCCGATGGCGGCCACCGTCTCCCCCGAGAGGGCCAGCATGCCGAGAGCCTTTCTTCCAGCCAGGAACCCCTGTGCCCCGTTCCATAGCTGCTGCTCGGTGTGAAGCATGCTGATTGTGTACGTGTCCGTGTGTGTGTGTGTGTGTGTGTGTGTGTGTGTGTGTGTGTGTGTGTGGTGAATGGGTGGCAGATACAGTGATACTGTGTGTGTAAGAGAGGTGAATGAATGACAGATGCAGTGTGTTGTGTGTGCGAATTGATGACAGATGCAGTGTGTGTGTGTGTGTATGAGAGGTGAATGGATGGCAAATGCAGTGTGTGTGTATGGAGAATGGATGACAGGTGCAGTGTGTGTGGTGAGTGGATGACAGGTGCAGTGTGTGTGTGTGTGTGTGTGTGTGTGTGTGTGTGTGTGTGGTGATGGATGGCAGGTACAGGTGTGTGCGTTCACTGAAGTGTGCTTCAGCTTCGAAGCCTCTCACCATTGCTGGGCTGGGAGTGGGGGGTGAATCTTCCACAGTGGGCGGGAAAACCCTGCAGACGCTGTGAGGGCTGATTCCACTTAGCCAGGGAGCACCTGAATGCAGAACTGGAGGGGGGATTCTTAGAGCCAAGGGGGCTGCAGAGGGGGCGCGAGGGGGATACCCCCGGGTCAGGGGGCTGAGAGCTGTGGAATTAGATGAACTAGTAGCAACCACCCGATTGCACTCGGAGACACAGTACTGGGGTCAGGACACTCGCCTTGTGTGAGCATGACCTGGGTTAATGCCTGGCACCCCACATGGCCCCCGAGACCCCCAGGAATAAGCGCTGAGCACAGAGCCAGGAGTAAGCCCTGAGCTCCCCCCAAAAGCAAACAATCAAAAACACCAACAACACTTTTTAAAAGTACAGTCATTAAATTGTCCCTTATAAGATTTTAGAGTGTGTGGGTATTCCTCAGTAAAACTATCATTTTAAACAATGCTTTTGGCACGTGCTCTGCTCAAGTTTTTTTTAGTGAAGTAAATAGCTTTTTCTTGTGTGTGTGTGTGTGTGTGTGTGTGTGTGTGTGTGTGTGTGGAGGGGCCCTCCCGGGGGTGCTCAAGGCTTAGTCCTGGCCCTGCGCCCAGGGATCACTCCCGGAAGGGCTCGGGGACCATATGAGGTGCCGGGGATGGAACCAGGGTCGGCCGTATGCCAGGTCAGTGTCCTACCCTCTGAGAGGTGCTATGGCGCCGGCCCCCTGCGTCAGTTGTTCTATTTGAGAAACCCGAGCGCCGGAGCCAGGGCCTGAGCTGTTAGTGAAGGCGGAGAGCGCCGGGCCCGACCCAGCCACGGCCCATCTCCCGGTCCCGGGGTCCTCACTCCCGGGGCTCCCGGCTGAGAAGGCGAGGAGGAGTGGGGTGGGGGCTTCCGGGAGGGCTGGGGGAGGAAATACGGCGGCTGCTCTTTAAGCACGGGCTGTCCGTCATCTGTTTCTGGCGCCCAGGAGAAGCCCCGAGTGCCACAGTCTCCAAACCGGAGGCCCCCCCGGCGCTGCCCCGCCGGCCGGCACCCAGAGTCCCGGCGCTCAGGAAACCCACGTTGCGAAGGACCGGGAAGGTAAGAGCCGTCGGCCGGCTGCGGGGGAGAATTGCGTCTTGGCCGGGAGCGGGCTTGGGGGTGCGCACACGCCTTGGGCCCCCTGGCCTGGCTTCGCTCGCTTGGTTTCCTGCTGGCAGAAGAATGGGCTCAGGAAACAGGCACTGGGCGGGGTGGCGGTCCGGGCCCCGCGGGGTCGGGCCTGGGGGCTGCGTGCATTCTCCCAGTGTCCCGGCATCTCGGGTCGCCTGTGGCCTGTGCCCAGGAAACCCCCTGGTTCTGAGAGCACTGTGTCTTGAGCCGCTCGCTGGGCCTGACGCGGGGTGCCCACCGTTCCCTCCCTCTGCAGATCGTCTTCTGCGCCCCCTCCCGGGCCCCCCCGCCCTGCTTGCTGCTTCAGAGGCATGAGCTTGTCAGGACAGTCGCAGCCCAGAGACTGGCGCCCCTCGACACGGCTGGATCATCCGTGTGATCTCGGGGTCCTCGCCACGGGACTCTTGGTAATCTCTGGGCTGGCCACCGTGGGCAGCGGCTGCCCCGTAGACAGCGTGACGCTCGCTCGCTCGCTCGCTCTGCTCCTGTTCCTCCCGCCCATCTCTCACCCGGGAGCCCAGCAGACGTCTCCTCCCTGCCTCTGTTCTCATTTCGTCTCATCTTTTAACTTTGGGATTTGGGGCCACACCCAGCAGTGCTCAGGGCTCACTCCTGGTTCTGCATTCAGGAGTCGCACCTTGGCGGACTTTAAGAGATGCCGGGGATTGAGCCCAGGCCAGGCAAACACCCTCGCTGCTGTGTGGTCACCCTGGGCCTCCCCGTCTCATGTGTAGGGGGCCCTGAGTCTGGTCCCTGCTGCGCGTGGCCCCCTGAGCACTGTCAGCAGCAACCCCCAAGTACCGAGCCAGGAGGAGTCCCTGAGCACTGCCAGGGGTGGCCCCAAACTCCCCCCAATTAAAAAGAAAACTTCATAAAAATAAAATAGTAGAGGGGGCTGGAGCGATAGCACAGCGGATAGGGTGTTTGCCTTGCACTCGGCCGACCCGGGTTCAAATCCCAGCATCCCATATGGTCCCCTGAGCACCGCCAGGAATAATTCCTGAGTGTAGAACCAGGAGTAACCCCTGTGCATCGCTGGGTGTGACCCAAAAAGCAAAATAATAATAATAATAATAATAATAATAATAATAATAATAGTAATAAAGCAGTAGAAGCCCGTGGCAGAAGTGGCCACGTGCCACTGGTGGGAGTCGCAGAGAAGGGCAGCTGGAAGGACAGGGTCGGGGCAGCGCTCCGCCCGGCCGGTCGAGACCCCAGGGCAGCCCAAGCCGAGGTTGCTCTGCCCAGAAGCCGCCTTGCCCGGGCCTGTGATGTTTGTTCGTCCTGAAGTAGAACCAGGGCCCTGAGGTGCCCATGGCAGCACCTGCCAAGCAGAGATGTGGGCGGCAGGGGACGGTGAGGCCCTCGTGGACGCAATGCCGCCCCCATCCCTGCAGCAAGCTGGCGGGGATCTGCCGGCCCCACAGGGCTCAGAGAGGCTTGTGTTTAAGAAGGGGGGAGCCCAGCGCCAGGGGGCCACTCGGGGTGGGAGGTGGGGGGGCAGAGCCTGCTCTGACCTCGGCCAATCCCTTCTATCCCTGCCACACGCCCCTGAGCACGGCGGGTGTGACCCCAGAACCACTCGTGTCCCCTGGGACTGGCAGGTGCCACGGGGCCCCGCTGTGAGCCCAGGCGGGCCTCCTGCTGACCCCTGTGTTGTGCCTCTCCTCAGCCCCCGTCGCCTGAGGAGCCCTCCGCAGAGGCGCCCGTCCGGTTCACAGTCGGGCCCCCGGAGACCAGCCTCGACTTGCCCCCCGCGGCTGCCGCCCTTCCCGTCCCCAAGCCAAGGACACTGCAGCCTGGGAAGGGGGCGGAGAGGAGGCCAGAGCGTGTCCCTCTGGACGTCCCACCCCCCGTGCCCCCCAGGAGGAAGAAGTCGGCCCCGGCCGCCTTCCACCTGCAGGCCCTGCAGAGCAGCCCACGGCTCCTCGACATGCTCTCCTGCAGCGACGGGACCCCCGCCCAGAGCGACTCCACGACCCCCGACCCCACACCTGACAGCCCCCCGGAGACGGCGTCGGAGGCAGCCTCTGCGCCTGGCCGGCATCAGGATCCCTTCTGGAACCTTCTCCAGCAGCCTCGCCTCCCCGTGGACTCCGAGCCCAAGGGCGCAAGGAGCCTCCCCAGGGCACTGGCGGCCCCGCTGCAGGACACGGCCCCCGCAGACACCGAGCGGCCCCGGGAGACGGTCAGCGACGAGGACCGGAGGACAGTGCTGCAGGCCTTCGACCCGCTGACGGAGACATGACAGAGACAAGCGTCCGTGCGGGCCCCGGGGCTCCTGGCCTCCCCTCATCCAAAGACATGTCTGCCTGATGGACGCTGACGGCACCTTGTCACCGCCGCTGTGCCCTGCGCACGGAGATGAATGTCCAGCCATCCTATCCAGCCAGCTCCAACCAGCTCCAGCCAGCTCCAACCAGATCCAGCGCTGTCCCCAGACTTGTGCTTCCCCTGGGGCAGGCCCCCGGGTGGGACTCAGTGTGTGTGGACTGGTTGCAGGCGAAGGGGTCAAGCTGATGAGGAAGATCCAAGATCTTGTCTCCTGTTGGCTTTTAAAAGACCGTTTGATGGTGTGTGTGTGTGTGTGTGTGTGTGTGTGTGTGCGTGCGTGTGTGTGCGTGTGTGCGCGCGCGTGCGCGCACGCACGCCCGTGTGCTGTGGCTTTTTGCGTCTGCTCCACTGGTGTACAGATTTGGAAGTGCATTTGGAGGCCCGCATGCACATGGCTGCCAGGTCAGGGCTACACTCACAGGTTGGGTGGGTGGGTGGGACCAGCTAGCGCTGTACCTGCTGGTCCTCCCGGGGTACACGGAGGTTAGCCAGTGACTGTGCCCCTGAGCACTGCACCCGCTGTTCTGAGCATCCAGCGCTCGCTCGCCCTGACCTGCCACTGGCTACAGGTGCCTGAGCCGGATCTTAGAGCTTAGAACCCGGGGGTTCCTCTCCGCCCGAGTCTGGGTCTTCCCAAACCAGCTTTTAGACAGTGTTCCCTCCTCAGCCACCCTCCTGGATCCGTTCTTCCCTTCTGTTCCAAACCCTGTGAAAGCACAAAGTGTGAAGGCCAGAGCTAGAGTACGGTGGGTGCTGTATGGCACCTGCCTGGCAGTTTGAGCTGCAGCACCTTGTATGGTCCCCCGGGCACTGCCAGGGGTAATTCCTGAATGCAGAGCCAAGAGGGACTCCTGAGCATTGCTCATGCACCCCCCTTCCAAAATGAAAAAGCACCAAATGTGAAACCTCACACCGGCACCTACTATTGGGTCTCCTTATTAGGACAAGAAGAGTATTTGTGCCGCCTCTCTCCCCGGCGGGGGCTACCACGTGACTCCAGGGATAAGGACCCACCAGACAGTGTTTGTGTGTGTGTGAGGTTTGCTTTTCGCCTGTACGTTTTCCTAGATGTTCCCCACACGTCTTCTTGCCCACTTGATCCTGTACAAAGACATCGCTAAAATGTTGGCCATGCTTCCACGGTCTGGGCCCAGAAGGCACTGGGAGAAGATTGCGTGCTTTCTCTGGCACAGTTTGACGAGTCACATGCCCTGTGTGGCGTGCTCCTGCACCAGGTCACACGACAGTAATTCTGTCCCACCCTCCCGCCCCGTGTGACCAGATGCTCCAGGAACGATGCTAACTGTCCCGGTGGGCCATTTCTCACCATCACTGTTCTGGGCCGACTGTGAGTCTGGGACTCCAGCCCCAGTCACACCCTGGATGCCGTCCAATCTGAAAACTGGCTTTTAAGGAAAAGTTGTTTATTAGCTAGCATGTGGAACGGGTCCTGGGCACGGCTCACCCCTGCCCCCCACCTTGTACCTGAAAGACTGTTCTCTGGCCTTCGCTGATGAAGACACCTGTCATGCATGAAGACCCAATGTCATTTTTAACAGGCACCAAGGTCAAGAACAGCAGCTTCCAAAGGGCCCAGGGAGGAGCACGGCGAGGGGGCACTCAGCTTGCCCCGTTGCTGTCTGTGCCAGGAACCACATTGATGTTGGGGGAGCAAGTGGGCATGGAACTGACGGTTCCTGGGCCCCTGGTTCACACACATGCAAACACACATACACATGCATGCATACACATATACACATGCAAACACATACATGCATGCTCACACACATGCACACACACACACCTCTCTTTCTCCCGTAAAAGGAAGTAAATCTAGAGGCCAGTATTTGTGCCCACAGGTCCAGAGATCTGGGGCAAAGGGACACCATGCCCGTGGCTGGCATCGCGGGCAGTGATGGTCACTGTCTTTGGCCCAGCTGGGTCGTGTCCAGAGAACTGAATTTCAGGCACAATCGCTGTGCGTCGCACGGGGGGCACTCAGGAATGCGACAGAGTTCGTACTCCATGGCATGTGACCCCTTGAGGGGCAGGGCTGAGCAGAGACAGCAGTGCGTATTTGGTCAGTGATGTGATAGGTGACACGTGAAGTTCTAGAAATAAAGAGAACCACTAGCATTGCCTTATGTTTTCCCAGTCATTGCTTGGCTATAGGTAGATTTCTGAGGGCTGCCAAGGCAGTGGGCATGGCCAGGACTCTGAGCTGAGCTTGGTCTAGGATTTCCCCCATGTGGGCCTTTGCACTGCCATCCTTGACCCTCAGCCCTTTGCACTGCCATCCCCAACCCACCCCCGGGCGCCGCCTTCTCTACAGGCAGCATTTTGCTGCCGAGTGTTTCAGCCACTTCAATAATGTGCGGGTAATGTGCACCCGCCTCGGCCACCCGACTCATATTTCCTTTGACAGCCCCGTCGTCTTGCCCTATTTTGTTGTTCATTGTCCTAGTAAATGCACCTATGCAGACAGTGCCTGTGGATGTTTGGGAAGACTTAATAAAAAATTTGCCGCGTCTGCCGTGCTGTGAAGCAGCAGCACAGGGACAGAAGGCAACAACGCTATTTATTGGGCAACTCGCAATGAATAAAGACCCTCGATGTTTGTTTGAAGTGTGACCATGTATACAGATGTTGTGAAAATACCTATTAAATGTTTTGTCTTTTTTTAAAAATTTGTCTCCTTTCTTTCCAGATGCGAGCAACACCTGGCTGTACGCAGTATAGGCTACACCTATACTGAGTGAAAGGTTGTTATTTCGAAGTAGCAATTCGAAGTAACAAAAATTCTTCTGTTTGGGGTATTTTCTTTTTGTTACTTCGAAGTAGCAATTTCATTACTTCAAAGTAGCAATTTCGAAGTAACAAAAATTCTTCTGTTCCGGGTTTTTTTTTTCCCTAACTAAACTGAGTTCAGAAAGTATAACAGTTAATTTGTTTAACAATATGTGGAGAGACAGTGGAGTGGGTGGGCTGCTTGCCTGGCCTGCCGCCTACGGGTATGGTCCCCGAGCACTGTTAAGAGTGACTCCAGAGTGCCGGGCCAGGACTAAGCCCTGAGCACTGCCGAGTGCGGCCAGACACCAGCAGAGCCTGCTGGAGAGATTACACCAACACTGCCGAGCCTGTGCTTGCAGCCACGACGCTGGGTGGAGCCCTGGCATCGCCCGTGGCCCCCAGCACTGCCAGGGGTGGCCCCAGACCACACTAAAAGCCTGCCTTGACTTAGTATAACTAAATCCGACAGTAGAACTGACTTTGCAAGCCTGACTTAGCGTCACTCCATAAAATGCGTGATGACTTTATGCTACCTTACTTTTTATTTTGGTGGTTTTGTTGGGGGGATACCCTGTGGAGCTCGGGGCCATGCCATGCTGGAGTGGGGTCCTGTGCTGCAGCCCTGAGCTGCCTCCACAGCCCCCGCAGTGCCTTTCACGCGAGAGATGCTCCACTTCCTTCTCCGGGGGCTCTGACAGCACGAAGGGCGCACTGCAGGGAAGAGGCCGAGAGAGAAGCAGCCTGCCCAGTTCTGTCTGCGGGCACTCTTTGCCACTTGCACACAGAATGCAGCCACGGACATGTGGGAACAAGGATAGACTGACAGTCCCTGAATCACAGAGCTGTCTAGTCCTTCCTGAGCCAGGTGGGTCCTCTTGCTTTCACATCCAGGGGGAATGAAACAACTTCCTTTCCTGTGAGAGAGGGTTTAAGACTCTCTCCTGTTAGGAGCTAGATAGCTTCTGTCCCAAAGTATCTAGGATACAGTTTTTAAAAGAGTGAGACAGCTGGAGAGATAATACAGCAGGTAGAGCACTTGCCTTGCATGCGGCCAACCCAGGTTCGATCCCTGGCATCTCATATGGTCCCTCAAGCCCGCCAGAAGTGGGTGCAGAGCCGGGAGTAAGCTCTGAGCACTGCTAGGTGTGGCCCCAAACCCAAAATAAATAATAATAAAAAGGAGTGAGGTAGGGGTCCAGCCTCTCCTTCCAGAGGATCAAATACTCCATTTATTGAGTAGACCTTTGGTTTCACTTTTTTAGGCTTTAGCCTCATAATTTGGTTTCTCAAGGGGTTATTCCATTTTTCTTGACTTGCTCAAGTAATAGTGGGATTTAGATATCCTATTGATAATATTTTTCTTTCTGAGGTGTCCATATTGTTTTCCAAAGAGTTTGAACCAGTCAACATTCCTGCCTATAACGAATGAAACTTTATTATAGTCAAACTTTACAAGTTTACCAACAGAACAAAAAGGGGGAAGAAGAGAGGGACAGTTTTGGAAAGGAGCCCATACTTGGCTGTGCTTAAGGCTGGCTCCTGGCTCTGTGCTCAGGGATCACTCCTGGTAGGGCTCAGAAGAACATCTGGGGTGCCGGGATTGAATCCAGGTTGGCTGCATGGAAGACAAATACTCGCTGTGTTAGCTGGTTGCTGTATCAAGATCAAGTGACAGATGTTACAATCTTCTTTGGCGTGCATTTCTTCTTTAGTTTTTAACTGTTTTGCTTGTGCTTTTATTGGTTTTCAATGTGGGGCCATACCTGTTGGTGTTCAGGATTACTCTTGGCTCTGTGCTCAGGACTCCTGGCAGTGCCCAGGGAACCATTTGTGATGCTAGGGCCCCATGCGAGGCAGGTGCCTTACCCACTGTGTTCTCTCTGCGGCCCCCATTTTACATTATGTAAAATTCTAGACCATGTATTCACATTCACATATTATTTAAATGTACCATTTTCCTGGTAAATATAATCTTTACTCACTATAAAGTGACCCTCCTTTTCTCTAATAATTCTTCCCTTTAAGCACATCATATCTGATGACTTTTGATATTGGCATGAAGGTCCTTTCAGTGTTTGTTACTCTGGGCCTTTCCTTGCACTCATGTTTCGGATGGGTCTCTGTGGGTCTCATAAACAGCCTGTTGTTGTTTTCTTATCTTGTCTGACATTCATCTCTTAGGGAACATTTAGCCCATTTATATTTAGGGTAACTATTGGGGTTACCTGATTAACCTCAGGAAAATTTAACTGTTTACTTACTACCAATGATATACAATGTGATGTTTTAATATTCATCATCTGCTACATAGTAGCACTGTTGTCCCATTGTTCATTGATTTGCCCAAGCAGGCACCAGTCACGTCTCCATTGTGAGACTTGTCACTGTTTTCTTTGGCATATTGAATACGCCATGGGTAGCTTTCCAGGCTAGTACACACAGAAAAATTTCTAGGGCATGATTATTTCTGGGTAGAATTTGGGTAATTTGGGTAGAATTTGTCCTACTTTTCTCTTTGTGCTATCTGTTCTTTTTTTTCCTTCCACCCTCTTTTCATGCCTTTATTTACCCATTTTTTGTTTTTGCTTTAGGGCCATACTCCATGGTGCTCAGGGCTCACCCCTGGCAGTGCTCGGGAGACCTTTGAACCCGGGTTGGCCACATGCAAGGCAAGTGCCTCACCACTGCACTGTCACTCTGGAGCCCCATTTAGCAATTTCAGTAATTCCTCTCCTAATGATTCTGGGTTTCCCAAGCAGTGGTCAGCTGCGGGCCATGTCCACTCTGCCAGTACTTGGGCCAGCTGGGCTAGTTGTTCAATTTAGGGCTTGAGGATGTGGAGTTTCTCAGGTCTGATAAGTTATAGACCCCCAGGCCCACCCTGGCAGTCCTTAGGGGCTCCAGGAGATATAGAAGGGGTTCTGGGATTCAAACTTGAGCCCCCGGACATGTAAAACCTGGGCCCCTAGTTGTGGACCTATTTCTCCAGTTCTTCCTTCTCTCTGGTTTCTGGCCTTCTCCTAGATTTTTGACAGTAATTTCTAGTTTTCTTTAGTTCTTAGGTTGATTAGAAAGTTTCCTCTCAGCCTTTTGGATGTCTTCACTGGGATGTCATTCCAAATTATCTACCCTGCCTTTAACCAAAAGCAGGAGTCCATTGCTTCTCTCTAAGGTTTCTTCACTGGTGTTTCAACGTTGCTCCTCCAAGGGTTGTTCTTCCTCATGTGGTAGCGATGATCACAGGCCTGGGGTTTGGGTTTTAACTTCTGTAGAGGCTGCTTAGGATAACTTGAGTATCAAAATACAGGGAAAAAAGAAAAAATTGGCAGTACAGAAGAGTACTGAAGGCTTACAATTTACCCAAATTCTACCCAGAAATCATCATGCCCTAGAAAATTTCCTGTGTGTACTAGCCTGGAAAGCTACCCATGGCGTATTCAATATGCCAAAGGAAACAGTAACAAGTCTCACAATGGAGACGTGACTGGTGCCTGCTTGGGCAAATCGATAAACAATGGGACAACAGTGCTACTATGTAGCAGATGATGAATATTAAAACATCACATTGTATGTCATTGGTAGTAAGTAGACAGTTAAATTTCCCTGAGGTTAATCTGAGAGAACAGAGCTAGAAGAAATGACGCACAGCCTTCCTTCCCTGAATTCCACCAGGCTGTGGGGTTGGCGTGCGCACCCATTCCTTTCCTTTGGTGCGGGGAGGGGTGATGCTTGGATGTCATCAACAGCTCAGCACATGCGTGGGTGGCTCCCCTCGGAGCTGATGTTGGCTCCCTCTGCCCTGCTAGCATAGCGGGTGGGGCTGCCCTCTGTCCTCTTCGCTCTTTGGGTGCTTTTAAGATGGCACTATCTGGGCTCTGGGTCCCTGAAGTGATTCTGTCCAGTTCCAGGAAGGCTCTGGAAAACAGGCTTCAGCAGGTTTGAAGGGTGGCTTTTGTGTTTGTGCTTTTTAACGTTTACCCTGATAAAAGGTGTTTCCAACCTCCTCTTGCTCAGCGTTCACTTCCTCTTTGTTTTACAGAGTAGGGAACTCTCATACAATTTCTCAACATAGAGTTGGTCTTCACCTTTTTTCCTCATATCACCTACATAGAGTCTCCTGCCCCCACGCCAGGCTGTCTTCACTGGAGCCCCTTGGAGAGGGGCCGGTTGAGTTTCCCTCCCCGCCCCCAGCAGAGCCCTGGCAGCCGAAGACCTCTGGAACCCAGCCACAGTCATGCTCAAGGCCACTCTCCACATACTCAGACAAACCTCATGCATGAAGGAACCAGCAGAGGAACCCAGGTGTGCAGGACCTGGGGCTAAGACCTCCAAGCCTGCTCGGATCAGGACTGGGCCCCCTCCACCCAGATCCCCCCATTTTCCAGTAGCTAGGCAGTCACGCCCACAAACTGCTTCTGGTGCCGTGTAATCCCATCAATGGCCAAGATCCAGAGACTATAAAACAAAGCTCTCGGAAGTGCACGGCCTCGACCTCTTATAGTCTAGTTCTCCCTCTTGGAGAACCCAGCAAGCTACCAAGAGTATCCTGCCCGCATGGGCAGAGCTTGGCAAGCTCCCCATGGTGTATTCGATATGCCAAAAACAGTAACAATGATGGGTCTCATTCCCCTGACCCTGAAAGAGCCTCCACCTATTCGGAAGGAGTAAGGAGAGGCTGCTAAAATCTCAGGGCTAGGATGAATAGAAACGTTACTGGTGCCCACTCGAGCAAATAGATGAACAATGGGATAACAGTTATACAGTGATCACCTTTTTTTTTTTTTTGCGTTTTGGGTCACACCCGGCGATGCACAGGGGTTACTCCTGGCTCTGCACTCAGGAATTACCCCTGGCGGTGCTCAGGAGACCATATGGGATGCTGGAAATCGAACCCGGGTCGGCCTCGTGCAAGGCAAACGCCCTACCCGCTGTACTATCACTCTAGCCCCGATCACCTTATTTTCCTAGCCACTCTCTTCAGAGCTGATGGCCAGAGTTTTTTGCTTTATTGGATATTTTGTTGTTTGTTTTGAGGTGCCATCATATTGTTTTATTTAGTGGCTTTACAAATTCATATTTGTATGAATACAAATACAAATACAACGGCTGCTCCTCCCAGACAGGAGTATAAAATGAGGCCCCCATAGCCATGTCACCGGACTCTGCGCCAGGCTGTTTTCACTCAGGGCACCCCAGAGAGGGGCAGGTGAGAACACTCCCCGTCCCAAGGGACCCAGCCCCGGCAGCCGACCTCCACTACCCAACCGCCGCCATGCTCCAGACACTTCCTACCCATTTTCCATAATTACCACACCATATTTGATGGAGTTCAGACAGTAGGCAACAAATCATATGTGTGTGTATTATATATATATATATATATATATAATACACACACACACACACACACACTTCTTGGAGAGCCCGGCAAGCTACCAAGAGTATGAGTATCCTGCCTGCATGCGCAGAGCCTGGCAAGCTCCCTGTGGCGTATTCGATATGCCAAAAACAGTAATGATAGGTCTCATTCCCCTGACACTGAAAGAGCTTCCAATTGTTGGGAATGACGAGTAAGGAGAGGCTGCTGAAATCTCAGGGCTTGGAGGAATAGAGACATTACTGGTGCCCGCTCAAGTAAATCGACAAACAACGGGATGACAGTGATACGGTGGTACAAATTCATATTCCAGCCCCTGTTCTCACAAAGCCTTGCCAACACCCATAAGTTCTTTCAGACAGGTGATGGCAGCATTTCTTGTCACCCTGTTGGTCATCCAATTGTTCTTGGAGAAATATCTATTTAGTTTTTCCACCCATTTGCTAATCATATTGGATGATGTTGGCATTGTATGAGATCTTTGTATATGTAGGATGCTAACCCTTTATCAGATACAGGATTTACTAATATTTTCTCCCATTTGGTAGATTTTTTTTTTGCTTCTTTTTGTGCGGGGGGGGGGGGGGTTCATACCCAGCAATGCACAGGAGTTACTCCTGGCTCTGCACTCAGGAATTACTCTTGGCGGTGCTCAGGGGACCATATGGGATGCTGGGAATCAACTCTGGGTCAGCCGGGTGCAAGGCAAACGCCCTACCTGCTGTGCTATCGCTCCAGCCCCATTCGTTTGGTAGGTTGCATTTTCATTTTTATTTTTTATGGTTTTAAGTTTTGTGCAGAAGCTTTTTTATTTGATGTAGTCCTGATTGTTTATGTTGCCTTTAATCTTGATGTCAAATCCAAAAAAAATTACTATTGTACTTTGTTTCTTCTAGGAATTTTATGGTCCCCAATATTCTATTTAAGTTTTTTATCCATTTGGAGCTAATTCTTGTGTATGTTATAAGATAGTAGTTCAGTTACTTTGTTTTGCATGTGGCTCACCAGTTTCTCTAGACCTTTTATTGACTGCAGTACTGTTCCTCACTGTACTGTTGTGGTTTCTTTGTCATAAATTAATCAAGCTACATGATTAAGTTTATTTCTGGGTTGTCTTATTCTGATCTATGTCTTTCTTTATTCTAATACTATACTTGTTTGATAATTATGGCTTTGTGATATAGATTGAAGTCAGGACTAAGATTGCTCTGGTGTGGATTTATGTGATTCCATACAAATTTAGTCTTTAATCTGTCTCTGTGACAGTTCTTTAATCTGTCATTGATTTTTGATAGGGTTTGTATCAAGTTTGTAAATTTCTTTGGGGTTAGTCTAGGCATTCTAACACCTTTATAATTCATGAGCATGGACTGTCTTTCCACTTATCTGTCTCTTCAAGTCATTTCACCAATTTTTTTTTTTTTTGCTTTTTGGGTCACACCCGGCGATGCACAGGGGTCACTCCTGGCTTTGCACTCAGGAATTACTCCTGGCGGTGCTCAGGGGACCATATGGGATGCTGGGATTCGAACCCGGGTTGGCCGCGTGCAAGGCAAATGCCCTACCCGCTATGCTATCGCTCCAGCCCCTCACCAATGTTTTAGTTTCCAGGGTATAATCTTTCACCTTTGTTAAAATTACTTTTAGATATTTATTCATTTTTAAATGGATTTAAAAAAATTAGTCTGATAAGGTAACTCATTATAGTGCATAGAAATGGAACTTATTTCTGCATATTGATTTTGTGGGCTGTAGCGATAGCACAGTGGTAGGGCATTTGCCTTGCATGTGGCCTACCCAGGTTCAATTCCTCTGCCCCTCTTGGAGACCCTGGCAAGCTACCGAGAGTATCTCGCCCGCACGACAGAGCCTGGTAAGCTACCCATGCCATATTCGATATGCCAAAAACAGTAACAACAAGTGGAGACGTTATTGGTGCCTGCTCGAGCAAATTGATGAGCAACAGGATGACAGTGACAGTGACAGTGATTGATTTTGTATCCTGCAACTTTACTAAAAAAATCTGATAGGGTCTTTTGGATTTGTCCATATCTATGTCATTTTCAATTATAGTTGTACCCCTTTCATTCCATTTCAGATGTTCTTAATCTTCTTGACTAATTCCTGGCTCTGATTTCTAGGACTGTGTTGAGTGAAAATGGGAAGAGTAAGCATCTTGTCTTACCTCTGATTTTAGAAGAAACTTTTCAGCTTTTCACCTGGTGTTAACAGATACAGCATATATATTAGGGCACAGTGCCTCTCTGACTCATTTCATTGGGCATATTTATAAGGGATAGAGGTTGAATTTTGTCATTTTCTTTGGATGATAGTGTGATTTTATCCTTCATTTTTCCCACATAATGTAGCATATTGATTTGTGGATGTAGAACCATCTGTGAGCCCATGTAATAACCCCCTTCTGATGCATTCATTCTAACTTTTAGCTTTATCTTTCTAGTTCCTTGTGGTCCACGGTTGTATGAGATCTTGTTTATTATTTCAGCCCTTTATCACTTCCTGCCAGCAGTGCTTTTGCTATAGCCCATCTCTTTGGCATGTTGCACTAACATTTTCGTTTGCAAATATTTTCTCCCATTTAATTTCCTCATCAATCATTGGTTACTCAGTTACATGTAATTTGCTCTTCACATTTCTGAATTTTCTAGCTCTATTTTCTCTTGATTTGTGGTTTTTTTGCTTACAACACTCTAGCCTATATCCTGCCACTCCCTTCTGGCCTTCAAAGTTCATACTGAAAATTCTGAGTGTCTTATGAAGCTTCCTTTTACCCATTACATGTTTTTTTCTCGGCTGCTTTTTTTTGGTGGGGAGGGGGATTCCTGAGAAGTCCTCAGAGGGGCTTTGGGAACCGACCCTGGCAAGAGTCTGCCCAGCTGGACAGGCAGTTCAATGTTGGTGCCTGCCATTGTGGCATTGCTTATGCCAGCATTATTGGGGACCTCCATGGATACCCCTGGAAGTGCTTAGGGGGTCCCATGGTGCTGGGGGTCTCATGTGGGTCCTTTCGCATCCCCTTGATCCCTGAGCTGTCCCTCCAAACCCTTGTTTGCTCTGGTTTAGGGCCCCCCAGCTGTGTTCAGGGCTTACCCCTGACTCCGTTAGGGATCACTCCTGCTGGGGATTCGGGGACCCGATGTGGTGCCAGGGGTTAAACCCAGAGTGGCTGCTTGCAAGGCCAGTGCCCTGCACACGGCATTGCCCTCTGGCCCCCAACCCCACCTGCTTCAAGATTTTTCTTTTTAAAAAAAATTTTTTTACACAATTCTGTTAAAATGTCCCTTGTTGTGGCTTTCTTTGGATTCAGCTTATTTATTTTACACTTGATCTTAGCCCAAAGGCCAAGAAGTGATCAATCTTTTGTATTTGGTTTTGGGGCCATAACTAGATCACTCCTGACGGGCCTGGGGGACCATATAGGATGCTGAGGACTAAACCCAGGTTGGCAGCGGGCAAGGCCCTACTCACTGCACATTTGCTCCAGCCCCTCGGCCTTGTTTAAAACTTTCTGAGCTTCTTGGCTAGGGAAGATTTTAGTTATTATTTCTTTGAATACATAGTCTGCCCCTTTCTTCTTTCTGGCTCTTATAATGCAAACATTAGTCTATTTGGTGGTATTTGTTAATGTCTTAAGCTCTCTTCATTTTTTCCTTCTTAAGTCCTGTGAATTCCACAGTCCTGTCTTTGCTGTGTCCTTTTCCCCAGATTTAGTTGGCTACTGAGTTGTATCGATTGTGGTCAGCTCTGTGATTTTCATACTGTGGTGAAATTCTTCTTGTGTCTATCATCCTCCTGGCCCTGTAAGCATCTTTATCAAGACTGCTTTGGACTCTCAGATAAATCACTTATACATTAAGGTCTGTTTCTGGAGTTATCTTCCTTGGAGTATATTATTTCTGTTCCCTCATTTTCCTCTCTGATGATTTCTGTTAGACAAAATGACCACGTCTTGAAGGAATGGTTTTTGTGCAGGAGTCGACTTTGTTCAACCATGAGTTTTTGTTGGTTTTCATTTTAAGTCATACTCATGGTACCCAGGGATGACTCCTGGTGCTTGGTGGTTGCCCTTGGCATAGGGGACCAAGCAGTGCTGGACATGAAACTGGACGCAGAGTGTGTGCGCCAGCCTGGGGAGCCAGGTCACCTAGTGAGTTCTCTTCCTCTTGGTCATTGTCTAAGGACTTGTTTTCCTTAGTTGAGGAAAGTCCTGTCAGTGATCCTGAGGGCATGATCTCTGCACCTGTATATTTGTTTTGGTGGGGAGAAGGCAGGGGATGGACCATAAGTAAGCACGATGCTCAGGGCTTACTCCTGGCTCTGGCATTTATTCCTGGCAGTGCTCAGGGAGCCATATGGGATGCCGTGTATTGAACCTAGGTTGTGTGCAAGGCAAATGCTCTACCCACTGTACTATCATCCAGCCCCCACTTAGGCTTTTAAAGTGTGGAATACCCACCCCCCACCCCCCACCCTCTCAGGGGGAGTGTGCGATAGACCTCTCTCAGGGAGAGTATGAGATATACCCTCTCAGGAGGAGTGTGAGATAGACCTTTCTCAGGAGGAGTGTGGGATGGACCCTTCTCAGGGAGACTGTGGAACACACCTCTCTGTCTGTCTGTCTGTCTGTCTGTTTGTCTGCTTCTCTCTCTCTCATATGGGACACACCCCCCCTCAGTGGAACCCCTCTCAGGGACAGTGTGGAGCCTGGGCACTTCTCTCTGCTGCCTCTGCGTGGAGGCTGGGGCATAGTCACAGCAAGCACTCTGGCGCCGTTAACAGTTTCCTTCTTGCGGGCCAACTCCCATCAACCCTTGAAGCCAGCTGGGCATCTTACACATGGGCTCCGAGCTTTTTGCTCCCTCCTCGTATCACCTTCGGGGACCATGGGTGGGGTTCATGGTGCACCTCACTCTGCCTTTCCTGCAGCTTCCATGTGGGCACTTTCCCATTCTGCCAGGAGGAGTGTGGGATACACCCCTCTCAGGAAGAGTGTGGGATAGCCCCTTCTCAGGGCACGGGATATAACCCTCTCAGGGGGAGAGTGGGATACACCCGTCTTAGAAGTGCGGGATGGACCCCTCTCAGGGGGAGTGCGGTATAGACCCCTCTCAGGGGGAGTGCGAGGTGGGCCCCTCTCAGGGGGAGTGCGGGGTGGGTGCCTCTCAGGAGGAGTGTGGGGTGGGCCCCTCTCAGGGGAGTGTGGTATAGACCCTTCTCAGGGAGAGTGTGGGATGGACCCCTCTCAGGGGAAGTGTGGGATACACCCTCTCAGGGGGAGTGCGGTATAGACCCCTCTCAGGGGGAGCTCGGGATGGACCCCTCTCAGGGGAGAGTGCGGGATACACCCTCTCACGTGGCTGCTCGTGGCGCTGCTGTAGTCTGGTTGGCTGTGGGGGCAGGTGAGTTCAGGAGACTATTGTGTTGCCATCTTGGATTAGATGCATAAGAAATATTTTGACCTAATAATCCCAGATACCAAATTATTCTGAAATCTGACACACAGAGAGCTGTTTCTGCCCGAGCTCTCCCTAGTGGCCCAGGAATCACGCTTCTGGTCCTGAGACAAAGTTTGGACTAAAGGTAGAAATTTCTGCTGAGCGTGTTTCCACACTCCAGAATCTGGTCTGGAACTCAGATACTTATTTCACTCCCAATCCATGCTGGAAAGCGAAGAACTGGGGTTTTTGCAAGGGTGGCTTACAGTTTGGAAATGATCTAGGAGGAAACTGCCTTTTTCATGTCTTGTGCCTCATTCAGGTAATCTATAAAATGCCACTTTTCATAAAGCAAATATCCAGGGAGTGGTGGATAGCCCACATAAAGGCACAGTCAACTGTATTAAGTACTTAAAAATGAAATTTATTGAACGTGTTGAAATTTCCCCACACACAATTTTATACCAAATGGCAAAGATAAAACATGCGATAGTGTTATTACAGAGATGAGAATTCAGCAGGGTTGGCCTAAACTTAGGTTCAGACTAAAGGAAACGTACAGGGAGCTGTCATTCTGCCACGGGCCCGCGCTGGCCAGGCAGAGGTGGTCACCAGAACCATGGGAGAAAGACCCTGTCAGAATGGCACCTCTTAGGCCCTCCGGTCCTGTCTCATCTTTCTCTGTGACACTTAATTCACACCCCGAAGTAAGAGGGGTCCGAAGTATTCCTGAGTTTCAGTGTCCCAAGGCAAGCCTTGGGCAAGCTTGGGGGACATGTGATGAGGTAAATGGGCAATAAGGATAATAAGAATTTTTGTTTACTTTCTTCTTGGACAAAAATCATTGGAAGCTTTTTCACATGGGGTTAAATGAATTTTTTTTTCAGAAACAATATTTAAATAAGACTTGAATCATTTTATTGATGTTCTAAGTTTAAAGCTATTTCAAATACATTTCACATTTTGTGTTCTTCAGGGAATGATTCTTTTCAAATATCACGGACTTAAATCTCACAAAACTGTGGGCAAGAAAGTGTCCCTCACCTCCATTTCACGGAATAAACGGAAACGTGAGGTGACTTGCCGAGATGTCTGCGGCTGAGCACTCTGCCCCTGGTCCCCCACACCGGGTCTTCCGAACCCATCTGGAATGCGACAGTGAGACTCTGAGGGCTGGGGTCTGACTCCACGACTGTTCAGCACCTGTTGTTTCAACAGGTTGAGCTGTTCATGGGAAACCCTGAACTAAGGAAGGAAGAAAATGAACTAAAAGGACGGTGCTCAGTGCTGAGGGCAGAGACAGGCTCCCTGTGGCGTCTCTCGGGGGCGGGGGGGGGGGTGAACAGTTCTGCCACCTGTTGATGGGAAACCATCAGATGCAGACAGGAGCAACCCAAGGTCAACGGCCGCCGTCAGTCCGGGCAGGACTCGCCCACCCTGCGAATGTCAGTGCTCAGAAGGGCAGAGGGCAGCTGACGGGCACCAGCACCCACCCTCAGAATGGCGAAGGAACGTCCACAGCAGCACTGCCAACTCCAAAGACTTGGAAAGCGGAAGGAACGTCCACTAACGGGATGTACTCGGGATGCGATAGTCGGCCATACGCAGGAATGCAGTACTTATCCGGGCTGCGTCACCATGACCCCGGGAACACCAGGCCAAGAGAAAGCCATGGGACGGGGTCCCCACTGTGAGTCCACACACAGGAAATGCCGTTACACGCCCTTCCCCAGAGAAAGGAGGGCAGCGTCTGCCGAGGGCAGGTAACCCACAGATCAACAGTGCCACGAAGGAAACGCTGGCAGGATCCCCCACCATCCCGTCCTCACTGGCACCTTTGAGGTTTGGGATCGAAACAAAAGAACATGCAATGAAAGGCCTTCGATTAACCTCCTTTCTCTGGAATGGCTTTCTTCTCCCCGGTGTTCTAAGGAAACAACCTGAACTGTTGAGGGCCTGATGTATATAAATGATTTAGCGCCAAGAGAATCTGGCAATTATTTTTGTTGTTTTGGGCCAAACCCGGCGGTGCTCTGGGCTTACTCCTGGCTCTGTGCTCAGGGATCACTCTTGTAGGCTCCGGGGACACGTGGTGCTGGGGATTGATCCAGCCTCGGCCAGGTGCAAGGCAACTGCTCTACCCACTGTACGATCACTCTAGCCCTGAGAATCTTGATACTATAATGTCTTCACACACACAAACACACACACACACACGACGACTCTGAGTAGTTTTACCCCCGGTCAATAATGGGCTAGCTACTTTCTCCTTTTCTGGGAAAAATCCCACATACCGGTAGCTACCATCTAGAATTTCTCTAGGGTAGAATGCTTTGTAAGAAGAGACATTTGTTCTCAGCACTATGAAAATAAAGTGACAAGACACTGCGCCCTGGGGAGCACAGTCTATCGTGACCACCGAGACAGTTTCAGTTACAGTTCCCCCAAGTCCATGGCATGTGGCACAACAAAGCCCGACTCCTCTGTGCGAGCTCCCGCTCGGCCCACTGAGGTTCTCTCCAAACGGCATTGGGGGGCAAAGTGGGGGAGGCGGGTGGGGGTTCCCCAGAACCCGGGCAAAGTGCCAGCGCCACCGGGCCCACGTGGAAATTCTTGGGAATCCAAGATGGCAGTGTGGGCTTCATTCTTTTTCTTTCTTTTCTTTTTTTTTTTGTAGGTAGGACACACCCGGCAATGCTTATGGATCACTCCTGGCAGTGCTCAGGGGATTCTATGGGATGCTGGGGATTGAACCCGGTTGGCTGAGGGCAAGGGAAGTACCCTCCCTGCTGCCCTTTTGCCCCAGCCCCAAGCCTTCACTCTGTGTCTGTGCTTTTTATAACAAGAGCCCGCAGCCCACGGCCCGCCCCAGACGCTCGGGATGCTGACCTCCGCACAGCTGCTGAGCGCTAGAAAGAATGAAAACACCAGGTTCCCGCACCATCTCTGCTCATGAGGGAGGGAAGGCCACCGTCAGTTTTCCAGGTCTTTGGCTAAAGTCTCTCGGATGAACTGTAAGGTGCGCTGGTATAAAAAAGCATCCTTCCTCTTGGGCTTACAGATGTCCAAGTGGTTCACATCCACGGAAATGAGGTCTCCAATGCCTAGGTCTGAGGGAAGCAGAATCACCCTTAAGATCCCGTGAGAACACAGGCTGCCCTGCCCCATCCAGGCCTGAAGTGGATGGAGACTCGGTTGTTCTGTGGGACTCGACTGAGAGGCTCTGATGTGGGACCAGCTCGATACAGGGTGCGCATCACCTGAGAATGGCTTCTCTGTCGGCACCAGGACTGTCCCATACTCTCTGGTTCGGGGACACCTGGCAGTGTTCCAGGCTCACTCCTGGCAGGTGCAGCGGACCATATGGGGTACCGGGGACGGAGAGTGGGTCAGCAGGACAAGTGCCCTCCCTGCTGTCCTACCACTGCGAGCTTCTCAAAAGCCTTCACGTGTCTGCCACTCCCTGCCGCACTGGGAAGCCCGCCCGCACGCGGCCACCGTCCAAACCTTCCCCGGCGGCTGATCCTGGCACGTTTGCCCATGTCCCTTCCTAGCACTTGCAACAAACGTCACTGTGGAGAGAGCCAGGGCCTGCCCCCCACCCTGCCACCGCAGCAGGCGGAGACGATGTGGTGCTTGAGGGCTGGAGGGGGTGACGGTCCAGTCCCTGGACAGGAGGACACCAGCAGGACCGACCAGGTGAGGGGCCCAGCCTCCCGCGGGCACCTCGCCCGCTGCTCTCCCGACCAGGCGCTGGGCTACTGCCGGGGCCGCCCACCCAGGCTGCCAACTGCGGCAAAGCCTCTTCTGGTGCCTCTTCAGTTCCGCTCTTGGCCCCACTTTCAGTCCTACTTCAATCCCCTGGGGGTTTTGTTTTTGTGACTGGTGTGGGGGCTGCGGGGACACTCCGGGGGTGCTCAGGAGACCGTATTCTGTGCTGGGGTCAAACCGGGGTGGCTGTGTGCGAGGCGAGCACTTTGCCAGCAGTCGTGGCTTTGGGCCCAGGGCTCCCTGCTCTCCTGGCACTCAGGGCCGTGTGTGATGCCGGGGGTCCAACCCGGGCCAGGGCGTACAAGGCAGGCGCCCTCCCTGCTGTCCTGTGGTTCTGGCCCTGCTGACGCCTGCCTCTGGGCGAGCGACTCCTGCTCCATCCCCCCTGTCCCCACCCCCATGCTGGCAGAGAAGCACCCACGGGAGGCTCCCGGACCTGACAGAGCTGGATGCCAGAGGCCCCACCCGACACGGAGACGCAGACCAGCCCCGGGGCCACCGGGCGGGGCCCAGTGCGCACCTGCCGACTCGGCGGGCACCACGTGCAGCTTGATCATGCTCCCGATGTAGGTCGGCAGCGTCTCCACGAAATTCAGCACCTGGAAGTTCTGGCCTTTCGCGAACTCCAGGAAATCGTCCTGCAGGATTTTCAGTTCCGGAGAATCTGGAGGACAGAGGGCACAGCGGGGACAGCGCGGTCAGAGCCACGGCGCTGGGACTCCCTCCCCCTCCCCCCTTCCCGGGACCACTCTGCCCTCGGGACAGGTTGGGCGAGCCGGCAGAGCGGACAGAGGCAGGGCTCCAGGAGACAGCGAGCAAAGAACCTTCTAGTAGGATCCTTAGGAAGTTCTACAGCTTCCGCAAAGGTAACGAATGGGTCAGCGGCCCCCAAAGCTCAACAGCACAAAAACGGAAACTGGACAGAAGCTTTGGGAGCGCCAGGCAAGCGACTCCGTGAAGCAGAGCAGGGAGAAGCTGCGCGCGAAAGGCGGGTGTGACTTTTGGCAGCAGCTGCCACCGACAGAAACGCTCGTGGAAACGGGGCATCGCCGTGGGTGTGCGAGAGCTTCTGGGCTCATGTCAGGTGCACGCGCGCGTGTGCACGGGGCCCAGACCCAGGGGAGCAGCCGTCTGCTGGTGGCGTGGAGTAACAGCGCAGACCCGGCAGGATCCTACAGTGCTGACGAGAGCACCGACGGGGTGCCGCTTGTGGAGAGAGCGGCAGGGCAGCCCGCGGCTGTCCCAGAGGGATCCCGGCCCACCCGGGCAACGGCCTCGAGCGCAGAGGCCGGCGCTGGAGCCCAGGGTAGGGAGGACGGCCGGGGAGGCAGGACCTTTGCTGAGCTCCTTGACCTCCAGGGAGGGGAAGAGCAGGTAGCGGACGTTGACCGAGTACTCGGCCAGGTGGGAGCCGCGGTGGGGCACGCTGTAGAAGATGACCCCGCGCGTGTTGCTGGCCAGCCGGCTCATCTCCGGCTTCTTGGAGGCCTCCAGCAGCATCTTCTTGACGAGAAGGCCTGGCCGGGGGAGAAGGGACAGCAAAGGACGCTGTTTCCTTGGGCGCCGCTGCTCGAGGGAAGGGGGCAGGACGGGGCCCAGGGCAGGCAGTGCACTCTTGGAAGCACCAAGCACAGGAGCTGAGACCCCGCTCGGGAACCCACCCGCAGGGGAGATTCTAGAGACTTTGTTGTAGGACTGCTCCATTGGCAGAGACTGGCTCCTGGGGCCCCGGGTGGGAGACGGCCTCGAGGCGCCAGGCCCTACCCAGCCGCCCACAACCCTCCAAATGATGGCACTGTCCCCGAGGCTGGTCTGGAGGGGCCAGTGGGACACAGGGCACTGCGGTCACCTAGCCAGGCTGCAGCTTGGGGAGCTGCCATCCCCCTGCACCTCAGCAGAGCCAGCTTGGGGTGGGGGGCCGGGGAGAAAGGGGCGGGGGGGCTTCTGAAAGCTGTATCGGCTGGTTCCCAACCCCCGCGAGCAGGTCAAATTCTGCCCCTGTCATGGTCTCTCCCTGCCGGGAAACATGGGCAGCCTGGAGGGAAGAACCTTTCTGACTCCGGGATCAGCCAAATGTCGGGGAGGGGAAGGGGCGCTGGCCGGGGAGAGGGGGCTGCGGGTGCCCAGCAGGTGCCTGGCTAGGAGCACGACTGGCCCAGCAGGCCTGCGAGTCCCGTGTTGGGCCTGGCCATGCTGGGGGCCTCGGGGCCAGTGCTAAGGAGGCGTGGACGCCTGCGGTGCAGGGATGGAAACTGAGGCAGGCGTGACCCCGCTGCAACCTGGGACACTCCCTTTGGGAGAGAGACAGACTCACCCCCCATGCTGTGGGATACCCAGATCACCGGCCGCTCCCCCACGCCGGCCGCTCGGAGCTTCTGCAGGAGTTCGTTGCTCCTGAAGGCAATGGACTTCCTGGACGGGGAGAGCACAGGGCCGGGATGGGGGGGTGCTCTCCGCGGGGGGCCCCCCCGGTCACAGCAACGCTGCTCACTGTGCCTGGCTATTTCTTTTTCTTTTCTTTTTGGGTCACACCTGGCGATGCACAGGGGTTACTCCTGGCTCTGCACTCAGGAATTACTCCTGGTGGTGCTCAGGGGACCATATGGGATGCTGGGATTTGAACCTGGGTCGGCCGCGTGCAAGGCAAATGCTCTACCCGCTATGCTATCACTCCAGCCCCCGTGCCTGGCTATTTTGAAACCCTGGCAAGCTTGGAGGCCAGGGAGAGAACACAGTGGGGAGGGTGCTTCACCTGCAGGCAAGTGGCCCGGGTTCGATCCCCGGCACCCCATAGGGTGCCCTGAGCAGGCGGGAGAGAGCCTGAGCACAGCGGGTAAGGCCAAAAGACTAACTAAAACTGACGGCTCTGGCGGCAGCAGCCGACGTCCAGATGGAATGGGGGGTTCAAGGCTCTCGGCTATCCTCCTGCTGTCGGGGGCGGCCGGGGGCCTGGAGCAAGCCCAGCTGCGCTCAGGGGGCTGAGAGTGGCCGAGACCCCCTCAAGCCGCAGGCCCAGCCTCTCCGGCTCATGCCACTGAGGGGACAGTCAGCAGGATGCCTTCTCTAGGGGGCAGGGGCGGGGCTGGGGGAGGTTTCCCCAGGAAGTCCTCCCTGCAGACCCCCACCCGGGAGGAGGCCCCCATTACCTTTCCATCGGGCACCGCGCCCGCCAGTCGCTCAGGCTGGTGTCGTACTCCACAGAGATGATGCGGAGCGCGGGGCAGTCTCTGGCGAGCCATGACTGGATGGAGGCGGGAGAGAGCAGCTGTGAGCCTCCCGGGATCTCCCTAGGAGCCAGCACCCGAGCTCTCTCCGTCACAGGGAACCGAGGGTGGGGGAAGGCGTCCTCCCTGTCAGCCTCCCAGCTCTGTTGGTGGGATTTGTCGGGGGCCTCTCTGGCGCTGCTCAGGGGGCCCTGCCAGCCACCCGCTCCAGCCCTCAGCCGCCACCTGCTACAGCCCAGAACAAGTTCTGCTTGGGGGTCTAAAGGCAAATGGGCTTTTTGGGGGGTTCTCCCCGGTGCTCCCCCCACGCTCCCCAGATGGGTACACGTGTGCAAGCTTGGGAACGCGCTGCTCAGGGGCTGCAGCCTGCGGGTGCGGGCGGGGATCTCAGCGGGGCCTCCTGAGTGCGCTGCCACTATTTTTTTTCTTTTTGGGTCACACCCGGCAATGCTCAGGGGTTACTCCTGGTCCTGCACTCAGGAATTACTCCTGGCGGTGCTCACGGGACCATATGGGATGCTGGGAATCGAACCCGGATCGGCCGCGTGCAAGGCAAAGGCCCTCCCTGCTGTGTTATCGCTCCAGCCCCTGCGTCACCACTTTGAGTGCTGCCCTCGCCCCCTGGTTTGGAAAGGCAGCTAGCCGGCTGCTTCTCGGAGGAGGAGGAGCTGGAGGTGGGCTGGAGCACAAGGCCCAGCTGTCCTACAGACCCCTGGTGACCGTCACCTCCCCTCAGCGTCCCAGAGACCACGTCCAAGCCAGCCGGGGCCGCCAAGCCTCTGGACATGTGTTTGCAGCCTCAGTTTCCACCAAGCCTTGGATACAGTCCAGCCAGTGAACTCACAATCGAGGTCAGGCTCCCAGAGGAAATGACATCGGGGAAACCCAGCGCACAATTACTTCCTCGGTGTCTTTCTGAGCGCCGGAGAGATACTACAGGGCTAAGGCAGTACAGGCACGCAGCCGACCTGGGCCCGGTGCCCGGCACCCCGTATGGCCCCCGAGCTCCCCCAGGAGTGACCCGAGTGCTGAGCCTGGAGGAAGCCCTGAGCACCGCCAGGTGCGGACCAAAAACCAAAAACCAGAAAAAAAAAAACACCAAAAAACCCAAAGCCTATTTTCATGACTCCCCAGAGAACCGTTCCTCCGCTGTGTGTTTCACCTGCTGAATTCCGCCCGCACTGGAATGGCCTTCCCAGCCACCACCTCAAGGGGCCGTTTTCTGAGCTGCTCTGTCCCCGCACCAGAAGAGACGCCACACAGGGTCCCACACTGTCCAGTCCCTCGGGACAGAGCCCACAGGGGAAACAGACAGTGGGGCAGGGAGGGGAAGGGCCCAGAGCTGGGCGGGGCGGGAAGGGTCGGGCCGTACCTTGGGCCAACACGTCGTGTACCCAGCTTCATCCTCGGAGAAAGCCTCCGTCAGGTTCTGCTCATTGTCCTGCTGGCGCCAGGTTTTGAAGGCTGCTCCCATGAGGCCATGAATAAAAAGGACATCTGCTTTAATGGGCTGACTAGGGGAGAGAGTTTTAAAAAGAAGCAGAACAAAGGCGTTATTGCTCTGGTCCCAGTACACACAGCAGGCCGGGGGGTGCTTCGAGGGTTTATCAGACACAGAGTCACACTGCGGCGGCCCCGGGCGGCTGAAGAGGACACGCAGAGTGCTCCCCGCCCCGTGCTCCCTGCTCCCCCACTCCTGTCCTCCCCCTCCCTCGATCCCCACTCCATGCTCCCTCGTTTAGCCCCCCTGTCCTTTGCTCCCCGTTCCCATGCTCTCCCGCTCCCGTGCTCCCCACAGCTGTGCTCCCACTCCTGCTCTCAGGGGCCCGCCCTATCCAGCCCGGAGACTGGACCATCCCAGGTGACAGCCCCAGGGCTCCGTGAGGACACCCCACAGAGCAACATGTTTAGAGGGCCCGGTGCCAAGGCTCTGGGGTTGTTTCAAAATCAGTGTGTATGACTGACATCCACAAACGTATCGGGGAAACAGTGTTTATCAGAAATAGGTCAGATGGCGTTGCGGAGTAGGGGGGCAGCCAGTGTTTCTCAGGGGTCACTCCTGCACTCCTGCAGGGCTCAGGGGGCCGCAGGTGGTGGCGGGGAATGAAGCGGGGCCAGCCGCGGGCAAGACAAACGCCTCACCTCTGTGCTGACTCTTCAGCCCATAGCGACATTTGAAAGTCATATACTGTTTGCATGTGACACTCTATTTCTGGGTCATACCTGGAAGCACTCAGGGCTTACTCCCAGGTCTGTGCTCAGGGATCACTCCTGGTGGGGCTCGGGGGACCACATGGGTGCCAGGGTCCAAACCTGGGTCCGCTGTGTGCACACAGGCCCCCTCCCCGCGGCACTATGGCTCTAGCCCCGGGACGTGGCATTTTACAAAACTGATAATTATAGGAAATTCCTGACAAGGTGTTTATTGCATATGTATGATTTATGCTAACTAAAAAGTGTATAATGTTACTTTACTTACAAATTGGAATAAGCAAGGCAACCCACTGTTAACATTTTTGCTTACTTTCACAAATTTTAAAGCACTTGACAATAATAATTCAAGAAATACGTAACTTTTGTTTCCACTTCCTTCTAGGTGTACTGTGTCAGCAGGGTACGTGGAAACAGTGAGCGGAACCAGCCACGGGGAAGGGGCAGGAGTTGGGCTTTTCACAACTAAGGATCTGCCTCCGACAGGAGAAATCAAAGTGGGGCCGGAGCGACAGCACAGCGGGGAGGGCGTTGGCCTTGCACTCAGCCGGCCCAGGTTTGATCCCCGGCATCCCACAGGGTCCCCCAGCACCGCCAGGAGTGATTCCTGAGCATCGCCGGGTGTGACCCAAAGAGGGAGGGAGGGAGAGAGAGAGAGAGAGAGAGAGAGAGAGAGAGAGAGAGAGAGAGAGAAGAGAGAGAGAGAGAGAGAGAGAGAGAGGAGAGAGAGAGGAGAGAGAGGAGAGAGGAGAGAGAGAGGGAGAGAGAGAGAGGGAAAGAGAGAGAGAGAGAGAGAGAGAGAGAGAGAGAGGAGAGAGAGAGAGAGAGAGAGAGAGAGAGAATCCCAAGTACAAAAGATTGTGGGAGCTTTTAATCCAAATTAAAAATCTGCTGGCCACAGAAACCACTGTTTCAGTGAAGGTAAAAAGCGACCCACTGAACAGCAGAAAACATTTGCAGATCATAAATCCCAAATGTTCTGAACATACAAAGAACTACCAGAATGCGACAAGTCAGAACTGAAAAGGCGCAGATTAAACACGTTTTTCCTAAGAAGCCATACAAATGGCGCCAGGCACGTGGGGGGAAAGTGCCGTCACTCTCACCAAGGAACTGCAAATCCAAAGGGCCTGTGGCGTCACACCCCCGCGGGGTGGAGGGGAGAAAGCCCAGCCCCAGGCGCTCTGGAAGGTTCCTCCGCAGACTAAGGTCAGGGCTGGGGCAGGGGAGGCTCGGCGTGGTGGGGGAGGGGGCGCCCGGGTTCGACCCCCGGCCCAGCATGTCCCCAGCCCCACGGGAACAGGAACTCCCTGCAAGACGCTTCTGGAAACTTCACCCAGAGAATCTGAGAAGTGAGAGCGGCACTGCCCCGTGCACTGGAGCACTACCCAGGGGGCGACCGCAGACGCCTCTGCCCACTGACCTGGGCGGAGAGGGGGCACCTGGGCTCTCCGTCCTGCCCGCGGCCCAGCAGCGCCCCGAGCGGCCCTCACCTGGTCCGGAACTGGGGGTGCAGCACGTACACCCCGTCCGGGTACTTCTCCCCGCACGCTGTCCCGGTCCAGGTTCGCCAGGGCCCTGGCCGCGTGCGAGACGTCGATGATGTGGCGAGACTTCATGGCTTCGGCCATGATGGAGACCCAGCCTGGAGGAGGGACGGGCCGACAGAGCCCACCGTCAGTGGGGGAGCAGCCCCCGCCCGGCTCTGTTCCTCCTAAGACCCTCCGGCCCGCGGCAGACGCCACCGGCCAGGCCCCCATCCTGCCTCTCTGGTCCCTCTCTGTTTTCATTTCCATTGGTGAAGACTGTGTGTCCCTTGATGCACCTACACACAAGCCCAGCGTGCAGGCCCACACACAGAGCAGGGGTCTAGCAGACCCCAGACTGACCAAGGGCGCCCCTGCAGGCAGGAAGCCTGGGAAGGCTCGGTGTCCCGGGAGCACTCCCGACAAGCCCATCCCCGCTCCCCCACAGGGCTGCACTGCGGAGGGTCCCGGCCCGGGGGGGGGGGGGGGGGGGGGGGGGGGGGGGGGCGGGGGGCGGGGGGGGGGCGGGGCGGGCAGCTCACCGGCGCGGGCGATGGCGGCGTGCAGGTGCTCGCGGAGGGCCATGTTGCCCACGATGCGCAGGACGCTGCGGCGCACCTGCGGGCAGTCCTGGTGCAGCAGGTAGAGCCGCTGCAGCAGCTGCAGCCCGCCGTTCCTCTCCAGCTTGTCGCAGTGCGCCGCGATCTGCGGGGACACGGCCGGCCCGTGGGCGGCTCACCGCACGCCCTGCGACGTCCATCCGTCCGTCCAGCCCGGCTCTCCCCACTCACTCAGGGGACCCCACCCCGCGGCAGCCACCGTAGTCACAGCAGCAGCAGGCGGGCTCTGGGCGGCGTGGGCCGACTCAGGACCACCCGCCCGGCCCCCCGCCCCCACCACTGTCTCCCATCCGGCACTGAGCAAGAGGCCTGACCCTTTTAAATTTGGACTTTAAGTGAATTTTTCCCCCCTTTGGGTTACACCCGGTGAGGCACAGGGGTTACTCCTGGCTCTGCACTCAGGAATTACTCCCGGCAGTGCTCAGGGGACCATATGGGATGCCGGGGATTGAACCCGATCAGCCCTGTGCAAGGTAAATGTCCTCCCCGCTGTCCTATCACTTCTGCCCCCGTGTAATTTTGAAGAGCAAGGGAAACGGAGCAGGAGGCGGTGCAGTCTCAGGAAGCAGCGACAACAGGCGTGCAGGGCGGCCCCAAGGAGGACTCTTTTCCCATCCCCTGCGCGGCTTGCTGACATCACACCGTGCCCCCCACCCTGAGATGAGTTTTCATTCTCTCAAAAAAAAAATAAGATGAGGGGCTGGAGCGATAGCACAGCGGGTACAGCGCGTTTGCCTTGCACGCGGCTGACCCAGGTTCGAATCCCAGCATCCCATATGGTCCCCCGAGCACCGCCAGGAGTAATTCCTGAGTGCAGAGCCAGGAGTAACCCCTGAGCATCGCCGGGTGTGATCCAAAAACCAAAAAAAGAAAAAAAAATAAGATGAGATGAGGGGTGTTTGAGGGGCCACAACCATGGTGCTCAGGGCTGATTCCTGGCTCAGTGCTCAGGGGTCAGTGCTGGCAGGCGCAGGGAACCCTGCGGAGTGCCGGGGAAAGTACAGCCCATGCAGGCCGGGTGCCTGAACCCCTGCACTAGCTCCCTGCCCTCTGCTGCACGTTTCTTTCAAATCAAACTATGGGCGTGACAGGAAAACAGCGATGCCTCACAGTGACAGGGTGAGACTCAGTGCGCCCGGCGTGGAGCCAGCGCAGCCCCTGGACAGCTGCTGCCCCCGGGCTCACGTGCACAGTCACTGGCTGGTCGGGTCACCCGTGAGCACTGAGTGGCAGACAGCTGCCTCAGCCAGCGGGCCACCGAGAGGAGGGCCCGCTCCTAGGAATACTGACCCCGATGGGAAATCATGTATGGCTACTAGCCCATGATGGCGGGTCCTGACCCGTCATCGGGGAAGGAGGGATGTAAGGGAAAGCGTGCAGCTGTCTTTTCCCTCCCTGCTAAGCGAGCACTGTTCTCCTGGATGCGAGCACGGGGCACCAGCGGCATCCCCGCAAAGCTCCGGTACCTCGGAATGTTTGACGATCGCTTCCAGGCAGAACATCTCCATGGTCACCGAGGGCACCTCGAAGCTCTCCGCGTAGGGAAGTCCGTTTCCTCCGAAACACCACAGGCCACCCTAACAGAGAAGGCAAGTTTCCACTGGGCAGGTGGCACTTTTATTGTACGACGACCACCAAGCCCCCCGGTCCCCTGGGGACTCCCAGGCAACACTGCAGAACTGGCTTATGCAAATGGAAAGGGTCTTTCCCTGCTGTCCCTGCCCTCGGTGCGGCCATCCAGCCGGGCTGTGCGCCCACGGCATGTGCTTCACCTCTGAGAGAAGCCCGGGAGGCAAGAGACGAGTCTTTTTTTTTCTTTTGGTTTCTGGAGTCCCAGCCGGTGACCATCAGGGGCTACTCCTAGCTCTGCACGCAGGAATTCCTCCCGGCGATGCTCAGGGGGACCACAGGGGATGCAGGGCCGGAACCTGCGTCCAGGAGAGCTCCCCACCTGCTGGACTATCCCTTCAGCCCCACCAACCTATGACTCCTGATCAGGTAAGAAAATCCCAGGGCGGGTAATGTTCTGATCTCCTATCATTTCCTGGGTTATGCTAGTTCAATGCTTACTTAAATGTTACGAATCAAACTAATAGAGGGTTTGGAAAACATAACGGAGAACACGAAGACAGGGGGGCCAACCTCAGAACTGTAATTCTTTCCGGGTTGAAGTTCAACTTCCCATGAAAGAATTACCATGTGGGAAGTAGGGGGCCAGGGATGACCCAATGGGGGAGCACAGGCCTTTTGTACCCGGCGGTGCTCAGGGCTTACTCTTGGCTCTGTGCTCAGGGATCACTCCCTACGCGGTGCCAGGGACGAACCCCAAGGGGGCCCCACGCAGGGCGAGCGCCCTCCCCCGGGTGCTACGGCTCGCGCCCCTCTGCTGGTTTCTTTACCTTCCCTCCTGGCGCCTCCAGAGGGCGCACAACCAACTGTGCAGAGTGGGTCACCCCGACTCCAGGGGGCCTGAGGTTCTGCGTGCTGGGGAGCCCTGGGGGCAGGTGGGCCCAGGCCGTGCTGGCCGCGTGGAGGCCTGAACTCACCTTCTGCGCCGCGAGGCTCTGGCTGCTCTCGCTCAGGGCCAGAGACGTAAAGTTCTGGATACACTCGTCGAGCTCCGTCTGGGGCAGGGAGGACAGCAGCTGCCTGAGCTCCTCCTCGATGCAGGAGTCCTGGGACACGGACAGGAGGCCCCTAAGCACCGGGACGCCAGGGTCCCCGCACAGACGCACGCCTGTGTCTGTCTGGTCACCGCCCAGGTGCACCACCAAGCCCTGCGGCTCAAGTGCCTGGGGGCTCCCGGGTCCCAGCTCCGAGGAGGGGCAGCCACTCGGGACCCACCTGCTTGGAAGTCTTTGGAGTCCGAGTTCCTCGGGAACCCCCAATTCTATCCTCCTATACTCAGCTTTCGAGACGCTGGTAGTGGGCTTTGAAACCACCTCCAGGGCGCCCCCTTGGCTGTCTAGGACCTGCTCATCTGTGAAGTGGTCAGTAACCGCCGCCTGCTGTGCCAGGGCTGGGATGTCCCCGGGGGTTCTCCTGGGCCCAGGCAACACCCAGCGCCACCGGGAGATGCTCAAGGTGGTTATGATGCTGCTGACAAGGAGGGAGTCGAGCCACATGGCCGAGCACCCCACCTGGCACGGCCCCCCACAGCAGAATATTACTTCATCCCAAATGTCCACAGTATTAAGGTTCATCAAAACCAATGGCTACTGATCAATTCTCTGGGAGAATTGATGCAGAGGTAAGCTGTGGGGCCACTCTGATCTGTGCAGGATAACTATTGGGTCACTCTGATCCATGGAGGGGTAATTGTGGGTCACTCTGATCTGTGCAGGGTAAATGTGGGGTCACTCTGATCCATGCAGGGGTAATTGGGGGGTCACTCTGATCCATGCAGGGCCACTGTGGGGTCACTGATCCATGCAGGGATAACTGTGAGGTCACTCTGATCCATGCAGGGTCACTGTGAGGTCACTCTGATCCATGCAGGGTCACTGTGGGGTCACTCTGATCCATGCAGGGCCACTGTGGGGTCACTCTGATCCATGCAGGGTCACTGTGGGGTCACTCTGATCCATGCAGGGTTTTTGTGGGGTCACTCTGATCCATGCAGGGCCACTGTGGGGTCACTCTGAGCCATGCAGGGATAACTGTGGGGTCACTCTGAGCCATGCAGGGATAACTGTGAGATCACTCTGATCCATGCAGGGTCACTGTGGGGTCACTCTGATCCATGCGGGGTCATTGTGACCCCTACAGGGGTAATGTGAAGTCAGTCTGGTGTCCAAGCACCCCACGCTGAAGGAAGGGAAATTCCAGACCGTCAGCGTGTCCAAGGAACATTCACATCCTTGGGTGACAACCACATTGAGTGTCTGGGTCACATCTTATGTCCCTGTGCCCAACTATTGTTTGAAAGTTTATCTGGTACCCAAGGTGTAGATATGCTATTTTTCACTGTACCTTTTACTTATTGTGTTTTGTTTTGTTTTTGAGCCGCAGCCAACAGTGCTCAGGGCTTCCTGCCTGGCAGACTGCGGGCTCCAGCGGGGCTGCCAGGGTTCGAACCCAGCCCAGCTGCATCCAAGGTCAGCGGGCTACCTGCCGTACTGTCACTCTGGCCCTACTCACTTCTTTCATGGCAGGCAAACGAGGCGGTGGTAGGAAGAAGCGAAGGTCACTGTCTTTGCTCCGTGCCAAGCCGACGAGGGTTCTCAGATCTGCGGCCTGTGCAATGGTCCTGTACTGGTAATCTGTCGGGAAGATGTGCTCTCAGCGCCCAGACCGCACCGCAGTAAGCAATGGTTAGAGAGCTGCACTGAGGACCAAACACACTGCGCGAAAGCACTAACGTTCAGGCTACCCGGCTGTCACTGATGTTCTGAGTATTTCTCCTGCCTACAACTAACTGCACGTGCAGAACCAGTAAGCAACCCCCGGCTTTTCCACACCCAGCCCCTCAATCCTCAGTATGTCCTGTGTGTCAGTCTTTTTGGGGGGCAAAATGAACCTCAAATGTGAAAACTAATAGGTCAGAAGCAATTTAACTTATTTGGAAATTTAATATAGTGTCTCTCTTTATTTGGGGGATACCCCCTCTGAGCCCGGGGTCTGGTAACTGCCTCTGGAGAAATCTCAGAGTACCAAACTGTGGACACAGTCTTTTTTCCCCTAAACGAATAGCTATGACAAATTTTAATTTATAGCTAGGCACAGTAAGAGATTAACAAAGCCTCATTATAATCCTGTATTTTGTTAGAATTATGATAATGTAATAAGCTCAGTAATATAACAATAGTAAAAATAAAACAATGACAGTGATGTGGATATAGCTTCGCTCTCAAAATATCTCATTGTAAGAAATGTTTTGGCATAATATGAGACTGACACCCAAGGACAGTAGACACAAGGACCAGGAATATTGCCCCATAGTTGGAAGCCTGTCTCATGAGCTGGGGGAGAAGGCAGCTGGGATAGAGAAGGAATCACTAAGTCAATGATGGTTAGTGGGATCACTCAGGATAGGAGATGTGTGCTGAAAGTAGATAAAGGACCAAACACGGTGGCCTCTCAGTGTCTGTACTGCAGACCATAATGCACTAAGTAGAGAGTAAAGGGGGTGTGCCTGCCATAGAGGCAGGGGCTGGGGTTGGGTGGGGGTAGCGGGAGGGATACTGGGGACATTGGTGGTGGAGAATGTTGCACTGGTGGAGGGATGGGTGTTTTTGATCAAGGTATGATTGAAACTCAAACATGAAAGCTTGTAATTGTATCTCATGGTAATTCAATTAAAGAAAAAAATGTTTTGGGGGCCCAGAGAAATAGTACAGCAGTACTTGCATGCAGCCAAGCTGGGTTCAGTTCCCACACGTACAGGACACCCTGAGCCCTGCCGGGAGAGATCCCAGTGCACAGAGCCGGGAGTAGGCCCTGAGCATCGCTGGGTGTGGCCCCTTCACAAGATACATATATATATTTTTAGCTGACCACAAATAACAAACTATGGGAAGCGAAATCTTCCACAAATAACAAACTAAGGGAAGAGAAAGAGGAATTACCACACAGCATTATTGCCTTTACTTTTAAAATATGATTATTTAAAAAAAGGAATAAGCTACTTTAAAAAACTGAGAACTTGAGGGCCATACTCAGCAGCGCTCAGGGGGCCTGTCCAGCTCTGTGTGGGGTGGGGGTCACTGCCGGAGCGCTCAGGGGCCATGCCGTGCTGGGGTGAAAGTTGGGCGTCTGCTTGGGAGCCGTATGCTCCATCTCCTGGCCCCAAATTTAAATATTTGGAAGTGAATGTTTCAGAAATGATCTTGGCAAAAATATACTTGCCTAAATTTACCAGATGAAAGAAATGGATTATTTCAAATCCAAACTTTTAGAAAGTGGCACAGCACCAGTGACTAGGAGAGGGCTGTGGTGGGTGGTGTCTCTGTGTCTTAAGTTTCGGTGTGGGGGTGGGGCCGTGCTGGGGGCAGGAGGGCGGTGCAGTAGGGGGCCGGGCGCTGGCGGGCAGAGCCAGCACTCAGCCTGTTTGAACAGCTGGGAAACGGCCCCCACAGGCACGAAGACTGCGAGGCTGGCTTCCTACCTGCTGTCTCACTTAGGCTTTCTGTGCTCAGGGGAAACATATGGGACGCTGGGAATCGAACCCGGGTTGGCTATGTGCAAGGCAAACGCTCTCCCCGATGTGCTACCGCTCCAGCCCCTCCCTTAGGACTTGTGAAGATGCGTGTTATGGGCACGTGTGCACCAAGACTGCCTGGACTGGGCGGGGATGTGGCGACGGGCTCAGGCACGTGCCCTGCGCGGCTGAGGCCACACCTGCAGGCCCCTCCCGGCTGTGCGTCTCTCCGGTCCCACAACAGCACCCAGGAGGCCTGAACCACGTTCCCTCCCCTGCTGCCCACACTGTCCACCCCGGCCACACGTACCTTGCCAGTGGCGGGCCTCGGCCATCTCCTGCACGGCCTGCAGCCGGGCCTCCCGGGCCTTCGACTGGCTCTTCCGAAGCAGCAGCCACACGGGGCACTCGTGGTCCTCCACATCCACGGTGCTGAACGTGTCTGCAGAAGGGGACAGGGTCACTCCTGGCTCTGCGCTCAGGGCTCACTCCTGATGGGCCCGGGGGACCATACGGGATGCCGGGGACTGAACCTGGGTCGGCCACGTGCAAAGCCAGTGCCCTCCCTGTGGGACTATCACTCTGGCCCACAAGTTGACATTTGTTGGTGCCGTATTTGTATTACCAAAAAGCAAGGGGGTGATTTCAAGTAAAGTTTATTTCTGAGATATTTATCAAAAGGAGAAGCTATCATCAGCTTCAATGTCTATTTATATCTAAAAACGATACATCCAACGGAGCTGAAGGAGGAACACCGGCCAGCAGCATGAGAGAATACTATGGTTTGATTTCCAGGCTACAACTGTGTTGCTTTAAGAAAGAGATAAAGGTCCAGCGAGCTCGCTCAACAGCCTAAGCACGTATCTGCTTGCGGAAAGGCCAGGTTTGATTTCCGGCACCACACAGTCCCCAAGCATGACCACGGGTGACCCTTGAGCCCCGAGCCCGCTCAGGGAGCAGGTCCTAAGCACCACAGCATGTGGTGTCCACCTCCTTTCCCCAAGAGAAAGAACAAATTGGGAAAATGTCAGATGGCCAGAAGACTCCCAGGTCCTCTCACACCCAGCTGAAGTTCTGATACACACCAGAAAACGGGCTCTGCAACAGCTTGGCTGACGTTGCTAGAATCGCTCTGACTGCTTTGTGGATCTCTTTCCTCGCCAGGTAAGTGATTCCTGAAATGATCACAAAAGTCCTTCAGAAATCTGTGTACAAATTATAGTTCTTTTCAAGAACATAAAACAATGCCTCTGTAGAATTATTCTTTTTTTTTTTTTTTTTGCTTTTTGGGTCACACCCAGCGATACTCAGGGGTTACTCCTGGCTTTGCACTCAGGAATTACTCCTGGCGGTGCTTGGGGGACCATATGGGATGCCGGGGATCGAACCTGGGTCGGCCACGTGCAAGGCAAACGCCCTCCCCGCTGTGCTATCGCTCCGGCCCCTGTAGAATTATTCTTATATTCCAGCGTGTGATGTAAGTAGCATTTTGGGAGCTGGGGAGATGCCCAGTGGCCGGGGGAGAAGCTTCACATGCACTGGGAACCGAGTTTGAACCCTGGCGTCACAGGGTCCCCCAGAGACCGTGGATGATGCCCTGGGGGCCCTGCCTGGGCGCAGCCGTCCCTCCGCACCTCGAGTGGCCACGGGCCCCGTGAGCACTGGTCGAGAGGCCCCATACAATGGAATAAAATATCATCTCTGTCACTACCAATACAACTAGAATCCGTATGGGCTTAAAAGACAATAACCGCTTTCATAGAGGAATAAAAAGGGAGAATAATGAAAGAATAAAAGCATTGTGGGAACCAAGAGTTCAAGATCTCAAAATAAGACTTCTCTCCAAGTTAGGGGGAAAAGTGAAAGCAGAAGTACGGGTGGGGGGGGGTTGGTGGGGAGTGATGAAGAAGTGTCCTCTTCATAACGTGATCGGGCATCAGTCACAATGGATGTGGAGTCCAGGGGGTGACCACCGGGGATGGTGAGACGCGGGGAAGGAAGCGGAGCAGAGGCGGGCCCAGAGGACAGAGGAACGGCTGGGCCGAGCCAGCTGGGAGCGCCGGTGCTGACCCAGCAGCTGCAGGGGGACTCCGGGAGCCGAGTGTGGGTGGGCACTGCTGGCGCTGCCAGGCTGCCTGTCTCTGCAGGCTTTCTCAGCTGCCGCGCATGTGCGTGGGGCCATCACAGGAGTCCCGTGGGCGGCAGCAGAGTTATCTCTGAGCTCTGTGACAAAATCTTGCGTTTGGTCTTGCCTGGGGGAGGGAGGGCCGGCCTCCGGGCTGCTGGTCCGCCAACAGGGGCAATTCGAGTTCAGACATGCCCGCAGCCAGCTGGGGCCCCACCTTCAATCCCTGGCACCTCCAGGTCCCCTGAGCACGGCTGGGTGTGGCCCTGATCACATCCAGCACTGCTGGGCACGAGCTGGGCCCTATCCAGCCCGAGGTCAGGCTGACGGGGTGACCAGGGCTCCTGCCCTGCCTGACGGGGTGACTCTGTCTTGATGACACTGGGCTGGTGTGTGGCCACACCCAACAGTGCTCAGGGCTTACTGAAGGCTCGTGCCCAGGGGCCATTCCTGGCAGTGCTCGGGGAGCCACGTGAGGTGGGGTTGGCCCGTGCGAGGTAAGAGCACTGCCTCCCCCTACCCTGCCAGCTCTCTGGAGCACCCGTTCTGGAGTCCACACAACCAGCTTCCAGTTGTCACAAGACTAGTTCTGCCAGCAACTCACCATAATCGCCTTTTTCATCTAGAGAGCCCGTGTACATGTAGATGTAGGACTTCATCTTCTCTTTCTCTACCACTTCAGTGTGTAATGTCAAAGACTTCTTCAGGGCCAGAACTTCATATGTAAAAAATAAAGAGCCTCTTTAAAAGAAACAAACAAAAAAGATTCATCATGAACAAATGATATAACGGCAATACAAGAGCCCCTCTCTTTTTCAGCTTTTTTAGTAATATTTTTTGGGAAATGTACATACACAGACACACACAGAGCAATATATGTTATATTTACAACAGTATCTCATAGCTGATATTTAGTTGGTAGTAAACCTCCTTGTGTCAATATGATATATGACATAGCTATTAGACCAGAGCGATAGCACAGTGGGGAGGGTGTTTGCCTTGCACGTGGCCAACCCATGTTCGATTCCTTCGTTCCTCTCGGCGAGCCCAGCAAGCTACGGAGAGTATCCCATCCGCACGGCAGAGCCTGGCATGCTACCCATGGTGTATTCAATATGCCAAAAACAGTAACGAGTCTCACAATGGAGACGTTACTGGTGCCCACTTGAGCAAATCAATAAACAACGGGACAACAGTGCTACAGTGCTACATAGCTATCATATATACATACATAGCTGTGTACCTTAGAATACCTGTTTATGTCCGTGACCTGAGTCAGGGGTCCCATCATGGTCACAGAGAGGCCACTGAGAGCACCAGAAGCCCACGACATGCAGGTCCCCCACACTGCCCCAAGCCCCTGCACGCCGCCCCCCTCCCCATGCCCGCTGTTGTTCTGACTTTGACAGTGGTAATGTCTCTGCTTTTCTCTATAGTTCAGCCCCTTCTGAGCCCCAGGGCGAGGAACTGTGAGCCCCATCTCAGACGTCCCACTCCAGCCCGAGAGCGTTCCCAGTGGTGAGAGCCATCCACCGTGTGACCATTATTCACACACAGCTTCTTCATCCGTCTGCCAGTGAGGTCCAACTGTGGAATTCCCCACTCTGACTTTAGTACAAACAACAGTGCCCTGCTGGCCACATTTGCATGGGGCACATCCAGTTCACCCTCGAGGAGACAGCTGCAGAGACAGCGAACCCTCCATGCACACACTGGGACGTCCAGCTTTCCTAGCGACTGTTCTTTTATTTTTTTCAATTTCATTTTAATGAGTCACTGTGAGATAGTTACATACTCACAAACATTCATGATTATGTTTCAGTCATATAATGTTCAAGTGCCCATCCCTCCACCGGTGCCCATTCTCCACCACCAATGTTCCCAGTATCCCTCCCGCCCCCCCCCCCCCACCCCTTGCCTCTGTGGCAGGCACATTCCCTCTTATTCTCTCTCTCCTTTTGGGTGTTATAGTTTCTAGCAACTGTTCTTCTGGAAGGATTAGCCAAGTTACCAGCGCCTTCGAGGTTCTCAAGCTTTTACTAAAAGCCAAAATTTAAATGTGAAATGCTGTTTAGGGAGCCATAAGTGAAGGATATTTTTCTCATTTCAGCTTGACTGACACGATCCCGAGGTCCACCACAAAACTGGTGCTCAGTCACCTCGGTTACACCAGCCTGCCCGACCCGGAAGCAGGAGGGAAGCCAGAAGAACAGACACCCCCTCCTCAGCCCCCCGGGACAGAGAGGAGCTCACTCACATGGGCCCTCTCCCATGGGGATTGATTTATCGGAGCAGCAAAAAGAGAAAATTTTTTTGCTTGGTATTTTTACCCTGTTTTTCATGAACAGTATTTCTTTCCTAGAAATAGCGGAAGTTTCCGCTGTATTCCTAAACAGAATGCCGCTGACTAATAGTCCAGAGAGTATATTATCTCTTGCCCAGAATGAATCAAAGGGTAAAATTATTTTGCCCTTTTGACATATTTCCCAGAACATGCCAAATGATTTAGCTCACATTACAATGCCCTGGAGAAATGTGTGTCTGGAATGAAATACACCGAGCATCTCCCTTTGTCACTTCAGCAGGGCCGAAACCAGCACTACTCCAACAAGACAGTGGCTAGAGGGGCTGTGGCGTGCAGACACGAACACTCCATGGCTGCAGAAGAGGCGAGGGATGGGCTTGCTGCAGTTGGCTGGAACTGCAGGGAGGCTGCTCCATGAAGCCAGTCAGAGGGTGGAGGACACGTGCCGACGGTCGCACCCAGCCGGGGGATGCAGAGCAACGAAATAAGGGAACAGACGGGGGCCGGAGGGCCAGTACCATGGGGAGGGAGTTTGCCTCGAATGCGCCCACCCTGGGCTTGATCCCCAGCACCCTCTATGATACCCTGAGCCCACCAGGAGTGATCTCTGCATGCAGAGGCAGGAATAAGAGCACTGGTGGGGGTGGCCCAAACCCTCCCCCAACACACATGCACAAAACACACTAACTAAAGAAAGGAACAGACAGCACGGAATGATGAGAGCCTTGGCCTTGGATTACAGAGCCGAGACCACCAAGCAGCGGGGGTCTGGGGTGACGCAGGACCGTGGTGAAGGTGCGGTGAAACCACATGACCTAGCTACATAATTTTAAGAAATAGAGTATTGATTTCAGAAATTTAATAAAATCTGAAATATGGCCTAGGCTTACAAGAAGCAGCAATGCTTAGAAAAACAAAAAGGAGGGGGCTGGAGGATAGCACAGCGGGTAGGGCATTTGCCTTGCACGTGACCAACCCGGGTTCAAATCCCAGCATCCCATATGGTCCCCTGTGAGCACCGCCAGGAGTAATTCCTGAGTGCAGAGCCAGGAGTAATCCCTGTGCATCGGCAGGTATGACCCAAAAAGCTAAAAAAGAAAAAAAAAAGGAGAGAGAGGAAGCAGAGAGATGGGATAGGGCAGCTGACCCTGATTCCACCAACAGTATCCTGAGCACAGGGCCAGGAGTAATCCCTGAGTACTGCAGGGTATGGCCCAAAGAACAGGCAAGGAGAGGGGGGAGAGAAGAGAGAGTGGATGGGAGAGGGGAGAGAATTATTAACAAGTATGACAGAGAATCACCCCTTTCAAAACCAGGAAAGAAGGGGGCTGGAGAGATAGTACTGAAGCTAATTATTTTTTGTTTTTGAGCTACACCAGCAGGGCTCAGAATTTACTGTGGCTTTGGACTTAGGAGTTACTCCTGCCAGGGCCATGTAGGGTGTTGGGGATCGAAGCCGGGTCAGCTGTGAGCAAGGCCAGTGCCCTCCCAACTGTCCTATCGCTCTGGCCCACTGCACTGGTTTTCCCTTCTCCTGCCTTTGAAGCTAAGGCAGGAGGCGCTTCTGCAGGTGACGAGCATGGTGCCCGGGGACGGGCCCAAGGGGACACGCTCCCAGACGGCCCGGTCCACCGCAGACCCCACCAAGGCAGGACCGTGCCTCGGAAGCTCCAGCCCGGATCGCAGCCCACTCACGCCCGAGGCTGTCTTCTCGCAGGCAGTAGCTGACGCCGGTTACTATTTGCCACACTCACCCTAAGATCAGTGACCCGGTAAGCTTGATGATGTTTCCTTCAAAAAGAAAGGGGGGAAAGCACATTAATATCATCGACTTTGCTTTCAAAACGTGACAGGATGAGGTAAGTGACTCGGTCCGCAGAGTGCCTAACGGGATGACAAGCCGTCCACCCCTTGTAACTCGGCAGCTGTCTTGCCGGACAGGTAGGGTAGTGGGAGGGAACTTGCCTTGCGTGCAGCTGACCTTGGCTCGTTCCTGGGCATTGCCAAGGGCCCCCCAGAGTCCTGCCGGGAGTGGTCTCTGAGCACAGAGCCAGGAATAAGCCTGAGCACTGTCCAGTGAGCATACTGCTTTCTTCGTCCCCGCTCCTCTTACTACTTAAAATACAGAGCCACTGGACTTCCTGGATGAAAAGAACCCCCACCCGAGCCCCCAGCTGACCCAGCTTAAAGAGCAAAAGGAAGTGGCGTGAGGTCGGGGCTTGCCTCCTTCCACGGTCACCCAGCGCCTGGATCAGCGCGTGGCACATCTCCACTTGGTCAATGTTTGCCAAAGGGATGGAAGGTTAGCCAGACGGATCTTGTGGATCTTGTCTGGATTCTACGGGGAAAAGACTAGAAACACGGCAGGGAAACGAAGGCGGATAAGTGGGGGCGTTAAGTGCCGGTGTCAGGAATCACCCAGCTCACCGCCCCCCCCCCGCCCCTGCTCGCCAGTGAAGTCCGTGAGCCCGGCACTGGCATAGCAGGAGTGTAAGGAAAAGCTGCCGACTGAGAGCGAAGAGATTCTTGGGTTCAGAGGTCGAGGCTGAATCAGCTCAGGACCACACTGGGGCTGGAGTGTACGAGACTGGTAAAGGTGTGGTCGGAGATGTGTGCTCGTGGGTTCGACAGCTCCGGGGGTCATCCTGGACCCCAGCCCCAGCCCCGTGTTCCCCCAGGATACTCACTGCCATCCCTCCAGTACGTTCGGCTCTTGGCTGGAGGAGCTGAGGTTCTTATTCTCCGGCAACAGATGATACAATACGCAGCCAGGGACATTCTGTGTATTTGGAACAATCATAACAAATTTAAGTTGGAATCTGACTTTAAAAAAAACATTTCCTTTCACTCTAAGCACATGTGCTGACCGTGGATGAGGACCTTCAGAGTCAGATGGCACAACCAGGAGAAATAACTTTCTCCCTTGAAACTCAAACCAGGGGCCAGAGAGATAGCAAAGTGGGTAGGGCGCTTGCCTTGCACACAGCCAACCTGGCTTCGATCCCCAGGATCCCATATGGTCCCCTGAGCCCCTCCAGGAGGGACTCCTGAGCGCAGAATCAGGAGTAATCCCGGCGCATCAGTGGGTGTGGCCCCAAAACCAAAATGAAAAAGAAAACTCGAAGCAGGGCTGGAGAAATACCAGAGGGGCAAGGGTGTTTGCCTTGTGTGTGACTAACTCCAGTTCAATACCGGCACCGCATGTGATGCCCTGCATATCACCTGCGGTAATCCCTGAGCACATCTGGGTTTAGCCCCTACACACACACAAAAAAAAAAACAAAACAAACAAGAAAACTTAAAGCAAAACTTAGAAAAATCCTTTGCTGGTACTTTAGTGGTGCTTCAGTAGTTGGCTAACACTGTACTTAGTCTTCCGAGGAAGAATCAGGAAAACACAGGTGATCAACAGAAGACTGGTCCAGGAATTTCAGCTGTGAAATGCCTTTTTACATCTACGGGCAGATAGGTAGAAATTCATATTTATCTTTGGTGGCAGGCGGCCTGCGGACACGGGCAGGGCGTGGCGGACGGCCCGTGCCCCCAGCTCCTTCAGCACGGCGCCCAGCATGGTTCCGTGAGGCCCCGGCCTGCTCGCCCCGCCTCCTCGCAGAGTGGAAAGCTGCGGCTCAACTGCACAAGGGGGAGGTGAAGGTTCTAGAACAAGCAAGCATTCCGGCGCCCTGCCAGCATCTCTGGTGAGATGGTTCCTTCTGTGACATAGAGGAAAAGCATGGTGTCCCAGAGGGACTTGGAAAAAAGGGTTCAGCAAATGGAAAAGGCTTTCAGCACCCTGAAAGGGGTAGACACGAGGGGCTGGAGAGATAGCCCAGCGGGGAGGCCGCTTGCCTTGAATGTGGTGACATGGGTTCAATTCCCAGCATCCCTTATTGTCCCCTATGAACCCGCCAAGAATAATCCCTGATTGCAGTCATCAGTAACTCCTGAGCAATGAGTGTGCCCCTCCAAATAAATAAATATCAAATTGTTCACGATAACTCCCAAATACTAGGTTTCGGAATATTTCTTCTCATTCTCCTGTACATCAGTGGATGAAAGAGCAGTCATTCAGATTGCAGGTGAGCAATGAAGGCCACCGATTTCCAGGGTTATTGTTTCTGATTTTCTTGCGTATTTAATGAATTACTGATAGTTTTTAAAATGATAAAAGACTAATGGGGCTGGCTGGAGCCACAGAAAAGCGGGGAGGGAGTTTGCCTTGCATGTGACTGATCCAGGTTTAATCCTGGCATCCCTTATGGTCCTGGCTAGGAGTAATTCCTGACTGCAGAGCCAGGAATACACCCCCCCTGCCCCCCCAATGCTGGGTGTGGCCTGAAAACAAACATACAAACAAACAAACATACAAACAAACAAACAAACAAATCAGAGACTGATGGAGCAGGTTCTCACAGAACAGGGCTGAACTGAACGCACAGTGAACTACAAGCCTGTGGAGTGACTCGCCTTTTTCCTCTACCTCCTCTACCCCTCCACTCCTGGGACACAGGCAGCTGTGGGTGCACCTGCCCGCACCCACAGTGGCAAGGGGCCGCACCGCACAGCCTGGCACACTGGCTCTCCTCCGACCCAGTGACTCAGCCGTCCCGACCGGCTCTGCTGAACCCACTGCCCCAGCTGGGCCTCAGCCCCCCTTGATCCCGCTCACCTTCTCTCCAGCACAGAAACCTCCAGCACAAGCTTCCCTGAGCTTCCCCGGAGAGGAACCCACCAAGGTCAGGGATTTAAGGGCTGCCTGATTTCCAGATGTGACCCAAAAATCAAAGAGAGGCCAGAGCAATCCTAGAGCAGGCAGGGGGCTTGCCCTGCTTGCGGCCAACCTGAGTGCAATCCCGAACACCCCGTAAGGTCTGCCAAGCCCCACCAGGAGTGATCCCTGAGCACTGGCAGGTGTGGCCCAAACATCAAAAATACATATATATGTTGTATTTATAAATTATTCACTCAACTACTATCTAGTTACTACTCGGAGCAAAGGTGGCCTTAGCACAGGAGACAGGGCAGAGGACAAGAAAGCCAGGGCTGCCACCTCCCCCTGCCCAGGGACACTGCAGCTTGCTGATGGGAGGGAGTAGGTCCCAGGGTGCACGTTAATGATTAACAAGATCTGAGCACCTGCTCCCTTTATGATCACATTTCATCCCTTTAGCATTTATTGCCTTAGGTTCCACTTCATAGATCAATAAAATTCCTCACCAGTTTTCTTTCAACAAGTTTTTAACAGAATTCTTTGCTATCATGTGTATTTAATTTTAAAATCTTTTAGTTGATGAGTTTAGTATGTATTTGTTGGAGAGATTCTGTTTTATTTCCTTTAACTTAAGTTACAGTGTACTACTTCTATTCATTTACAAAATAACTATACTACATATATATATATGTATATAATTTGGGAGGGGTCTTTGGGCCAATGGTGCTGAGGGCTAACTCCTGGTTCTGCACTCATGGATCACTCCTGGCAGGACTTGAAAGACCATATGGAACACTGGAGATCAAATCCAGGTCAGCTGCATGCAAGGCAAGCACCCTACCCATTACACTATTACTCTAGCTCCCAAACAACTACATTTAAAACATCCTATATAAAGTATAAACTTACACACAACTGAAAAATGAGTGTTAAGATATTTAAAATCCGATGACCTGCTTTTATCTAGAATTTTTATTCATTTATGTTTCTGGGCCACACTTGGCAGTAATCAGTTTTGCTCCTAGTTCTGTGCTCAGGGATCATTCCTTGCAGTGCTTGGGAGATCATAAGGGCCATTGACCCAGGTCGGATGAATGCAATGCTAGTGCCCTACCCACTGTACTATTGCTTGAGATTTTTTTTTTTTGGCCACAACTGACGTTGCTCAGACTTATTCCTGGCTCTGTGCTCAGGGATCGCTCCTGGCAGGCTAGGGTGACCACAGGGGATGCTGGGGATCAAACCTGGGTCTGCCACATGCAAAGCAAACATGCTATTCATTGTACTATTGCTCAGACTCCTTATCTAGCATTTTATTGTACTTTAAACAGCCTAAAATAAGTCATTTTTCATTTATTTCAATTTTTTGTGTTTTTTGTCACACCTGGTGGTAGAGTTTACTCCTGGCCCTATGTTCAGGGGTCACTCCTGACAGTCTTGGGGCGGGGAAACATATGCAATACGGAAGATTTGAACTGAGGCCCGTCCTATGCACGCCAAGTCCCTATTCCCTGTACTCTCTCTCTCTGGCCCTACGAAGTCATTTTTAAAATTATTCTGCTGAAACAGTCAACTACAGTTTTCCCCATTCCTTTCTTACCACTGGTTTTGCCAGTTCCTCTCCGAACATCTACCACCTCCTCCGGGTTTCCCATCAGCCTGGAGGGAAAGACCCTCCGGAAGCTCTTTCTGTGCTTGCTGGCTCTCCCAACCTCCGTGTGTTTGAAATCAGACTCTGGAAACAAGTTAACTTGGTTGAGAAGTTCTTAGAATTCTCTATTTCTTTTCGCATCTCAATAGACACGATGCAGGGGAAGAAATCCATTGATAGGTCCAGTGTTTGTTTCTTTGGAGACAAAATCACAGCCTCCTTAGAGGCTGCCCCTGTACTCTTGGGACCCAAACCGACCACCTGAGCTGATCGAGTCTTTTCCGGTGACTTTGTGGCCTCCTAGAGTCTTGAAGAGGGCAGTGAATGGGAAGGGGCAAGGGCCCCTCCCAAGGAGAGCCACTGCCCAGAGCGTGAGTGTGTTCCCATGGAAACCACCCAGTGCTGAGTTCATACTCCCAGACGGCTCCTTTACCCGGCAGCTACATGCCCCTGCCCTTCACTGGCCCTGATAACTGGGTCCACCTCTGAGCCCAGTCTGTCCACTCAAACTCTCTGATTTAAAAACTAGCTCAGCGGGTGTGCTCCGTGTCCATTCCTTCCCAATGAGAGACAAAGGCTCCAGCGGGTTTCCCCGCCTCCTTCCATTCCAACCAATCCTAGCACTCCCCGCCAACCCACAGGGTGCAGCCCGCCCCACCTCCTTCCAGTCCCGACCAATCCCAGCACTCTGCCCCCACCCACGGTGTAGCCAGCCACGCCTCCTTCCCCTCCCGACCAATCCCGGTGCTCCCCGCCTTCCCACAAGTTGGGTGCAGCCAGCTCCAGGTCCTTCTAGGGAAGATGAATGTGAGGAACTCAGGGCAGCTGTCTGTCAACCGTCCTACTTTACCCTGCTGACACAATACCCCGGGGACATTTTTAAATACCACCCGACCTATGATTATGAGCTAGTTAAACTCTTGCCTCACTTTCCTTGTCTATAAAAAAGACAACAAGGCCACTCTAAAAGGTGGTTCTATTAAACGGATTAGCACATGCAACACACAGAATAGTTCCTATTCCCCGTTAAGTGCTCAACAAATTTTGCGGCTCATTATGGTCCATCTGGCAATTTTGAGATCTTTGTTCTTGATATTCTTATGTTTCTCTGTTTTGTGTCTGAGTATGGGCTTGCTACAGCATATCGTGCTGAGATTTTGGTGTATTCATTCTACCATCTCTTCCTTCAGAACTGCAGTGTTTTGATTTTGGGGTTGTTTTGGGGCCACCCCCAGCAGTGCTCAGAGCTTACTCCTGGCCCTGCATTCAGGAATCCTTTCTAGTGGTGGTGAAAGAACCATATGGGAAGCTGGGACTCAAATCCAGGTCAGCTGTGTGCAAGGCAAGCACCCTACCCATTGTACAATCTCTCCAGCCTCATTCACTAGATTACTGAATTTAATCTTAACACACCTCCATATGCCAGTGATTTGGACCTTGGCCAAAATCTCTCCAGATTCATCCATCCAACAGCTACTAAAGCGCTTCCACTGGAATTACAACAGGTCTTTCAAACTTTACTGTCCCAGACAGAGCTGGTTTCTTTCCTCCAATTCCTTCTCCACTCATCGTCTCCACTGCCTCTAAATACAAGGTCTCTGCTTCTTGAGAGTAAACCATCTACTTCCTAGCTCAAGAGAAGTCTCAAGGGTTGCTGTGATGGGGTTTTCCTACCCCACCCACACACTCAGCATGCAACAACAAAACTGCTGCTTCTTGCTGGCCTGCCCTACCAAACAATCCTGTTTCTCCACCTTCTGGTCCCTGTTAGCATCTTGCACAAGTCACTGCCGGCACTCACTTGGAACACACCAGCTTCCTTCATGCTCCCTTTCACACGAAGAAATCCTTCCAGAAATTCGTGTTTTCTTTTTTGAAATAACAACAACAACAACAACAAACGTTTGGGCCACAGAGACCATACAGGATACAGGAGGTAAGACACATAACCTGATTCCAATCCCTCGTCCCAGGGCCTTAGAAATAATACAGCAGGTAGGGCATTTGTCTTGCACACAGCCAACCCAGATTCCATCCCTGGCATCCCATATGGTCCCCTGAGCACTGCCAGGAGTAATTCCTGAGTGCAAAACCAGGAGTAACCCCTGAGCATCATTGGTGACTCAAAAAGCCAAAACAAACAAAACAAACCAAAACAAAAATACACCTTCCCCCAACCTCCAGTCCCCTAAGTACAGAGCTTGGAAGAGCCAGAGCACAGCTGGGAGTGACCCAAAACAGTTCTGTCAAGACTGTTGTGAGGTCGGTGAGTAACAGGAATACATGTACATTGCCATGTAAACTTGGGCATCAGCATTAAAACAAACACAAGCCCTCCGGAGAGAGACCCGCCTATATGCATTTCTAAATAGTTCGCAGATGTTTAGCACCTGGATTAATCTGGAAATGACTGCTACATATACAGTGAGGATGTCTGTCTTTCTTCCAAATGGATAGCACCCATCTTAGCATCATGTAGTGAAAATTTGGTGCTTTCTCCTGCACTGTAATAGCCCTTAGTGGTATGCTAAGCCCCCTGCCCTGCTTGGTATATGGGGGTATTTCTAGGTTATTCCGTTCCACACTCTATCATGGCTCAATGCCAAGAAGTAAGATAATAGCCTTATTATAACTCTATGCTAAGCTCTGATTCAGAGAGGAGGGACTTTAATTTTCTTTAAAATTATGACAACTAGGAGCTGGAGTGATAGCACAGTGGGTAGGACATTTGCCTTGCACGTGGCCCACCGGATTCGATTCCTACATCCCATATGGTTCCCTGAGCCCCACAAGGGGTAATTCCTGAGTGCAGAGCCAGGAATAACCCCTGTGCGTTGCCGGATGTGACCCAAAAAGCAAAAAAAAAAATTATGACAACTATTTTTGGCTTATTTTTTTGTTCTGGTTTAGTTTGTCTTTCCATACATATTTTAAGGTAAGTATGTGCCAGGGATTAAATCAGGGTCAGCTGCATGCAAGGCACTATGTTTAACCCTCCTGCTATCCTTCTGGAACCTATTAACTCTATTTTCCCCCCCTGGTGTTTTGGCCACAACCTGTATTGCTCAGGAGTTACTCTTGGCTCTGCACTCAGGAATCACTCCAGGAGGCATTGCTTGGGGAAGCATATGGGATGCCCAGGATCAAACTTGGGTTGGTCGTGTGCAAGCAAGCTCCCTGGCCCCTGTGCTATCTCTCAGGCCTCCAAATCAAATGTGTATCTTTGTTTTTGTTTTGAGGCCACACCCAACAGTGCTCAGAGCTGACTTCTGGCTCTGTGCTCAGGGGACCTTATGAGGTGCTGGGGATCAAATCCAGGTCAGCAGCATGCAATGCAAATGCCCTCCCCACTGTATTATTGCTTCATCCTTAATTCTAGTTTAAATGAAAACTTTTGAGCATGTCCACATCTAAAAAAATAACCTAAAAAAATCACATTAAGTAGGAATGTTTTCAGATAGCAAGAGAGAGGAAATTGGGATTGCAAGTCAATGTGCAGGACTCGGGCAAACATCTTTACGTTATGGAGTCTCCTCATCCATGAACATAGTTTCTCCCCATGGTGGTGATTTTTCACGTTTCAGTACAACTGTTTCTTTTCTTAAGTCCCAAAACGACATGATAGAATTGATCTCACCCCTTTCTAGGTATCTTTTTTTAATACTAAAGTTATTTATGAAGAAACTGTCCTGAGTTGAATGCCATTTTTTCCCCACCACTTGTCAAATAATCCTTTCCTTCCCCACAAATTTGGGATCTTTTACCTTAAGGGTTTTTTAATGTGTATGGACTGATGGTCCATTCACACACACACACTTCCTTAACTTGTTTCCAGGTCTCCATTCTGCTCTCCTGCTCAGCCTTCTCTGCCACCAGTGTCTTAGTGCTTTCCATTTTTCTTATGGGGAGCACCCCAGCAGTGCTGGCCCGGCAGTGCCTGGACCCTGGGGAGGAGTCTGAGCGGTACGTGGTAGGGAGAATGGAAGCAAACATCACATACCTCTCACGGTAGGCATGTGCTCTGCCCCTTGACCCCCAAACCCAACACCATGCTGTTTCAAATGTCTCATTTTAGAATGCGCTTTCCTGCCATTCGCTGCCAGGTGATGCTTCCAGGTGGATATAATTTTATCAGGTCAGTTTCTCTCAGGGGTCCACCTAAGTTAGCCCCCACTTTGGTGGGGAGGGCTTTGAGGACACACCCAGCAGTGCTTACTATTGGCTCTGCACTCAGGAATTACTCCTGGCAGGCTGGGTGGCGACATGGGGGTGCTGGGGATTGAACCTGGGTTGGCCACATGCAAAGCTAGCATCCTCCCTGCTGTGCTGTGGCTCCAGTCCCGAGCCAGCACTTTTGGGGAGCTCTAAAGGCCTTTCCCATCCTCCCACCAAAGAAACCCTCCGAGTTCCTGCTCCTCGCTAGCTGACACCTGCTCGCTGACTGCTGCTTTCTCTCCCTGCCCCTGCGGTCAGCTGCTTGACCAGTACCCCTAAGCCAGAGAGCCTGGCAAATAGGAAGGGCACTTACACTTCAGAGTAAACCAACAGAGGTTTTAAATCTCTACTCCAAGGCACACTGGAAAGGTGGGTTTTGAAAAAGAGATAGGCCTCGGGGTGGGGGGTGTACAGCAGGATAGTGAGCATCACATACGGTCCCCCCGCATCTGCAGGAGTGATCCCTGAAAGAAGAGCCAGGAGTAACCCCTGAGCACTGCAGGGTATGGCCCCCTCCTTCACCCCTCCCCAAAAAAAGGATTAAAAAGGAGATAAAATGAGAACTGGAGAGATAGTACTGGTTAAGGCCCTTTTGGCTGACCCAGGTTTGACCCCTGGATATGATGAATACTAGCAGTGACAACCCTGAACAGGGCTGGGTGTGGCCCAAACCCCAGTGCCACCCCTCTTTGCCTCCCGCCCCCCAAATTAGAGAACTAGTTCAGTGCATGGGCGATCGCCCCAAGGGCTGGACACATGTTTTGCATCTCTAAGGCCTCCAGTTTGACCCCTGGCACCGCGGGGACTTCCAGCAAGTACCCAGATGTAGCCCTGCGCCACAGCGGGGCTGCAGGGCCCAGGGGGTCGCGTCCCAGGGGCTCATAGGAGAACGCTGGGTTGAGAGGAAGCGCCCTGAGCGCCCCGGCATTAACACGCAGGCTCAGGCCAGCCCCCGCGGCAGAAGCCCGGGGGGAAGGGCCGGCGTGGGAAGGGTTACACGGGCGCGGCGGGGCTATGAAGAGAGCGCGCCCGCTGCGAGGAGGAGGAGGGTTCTCCGGAGAGAAAACGGGCAATACACGGAGGTGCCAATCTGTCCATTAACGCGACCACACGGAGCATCACCGGAGGAACAACTGGAGCCGAGGAAGTGCACGAATCTCCCGGCTCCACGGGTGAAAACGGAGCAAGAGGGCTCTCCGCCCGCCTGGAGAGCAGAATCGGGGGCGGAGGGTCTCCATTTCCGAGCCCTCTGCGGCGCTGCACTTTCAAGTGACCGTCAGCGGGGCTGGCTTGAGCCGGCCGGCCATGCACCTGTGCAATATGCGAGCACGAAGCCGGGCGGTCCCGGCGGAACGAGCCATCGGGTCTCCCGGCCCACCGCGCCGGCGGGGGATAGCCGCAGGTGCGCCCTGGGCCCACTGCCGCGGCCAGGCCGGAGGACCAGCGCGCCGCCGGGGTCACGGCCAGGCCCTCGCGCCCGGCGACGGGTCAGCGGGTCACTCCGGGTTCGCGCGTCCTCGCGGGGCCGCCCCAGCCGCGCCCCGACTCCGCCCTCCCAGCCCGCACGACACGGGGCTCCGCGTCCTACCTGCCGGCTCAGGGGCCCCACCCGCCGAGATCGTGGCGGGTCCGGTCCCCTCCCGCGGAGCCCAGGCTGCGGCGCTGCTCGCTGCCCGCTCCCTCCGCCCGACGCTGGGCAGCACGTGACCCGCTCCTCCCGCCGGGCCCCGCCCCCCCGCCCCGGCGAGCCCGCCCCCGCTTGCCCACGCCCCGCCCACCAGCCCCGGCGAGCCCGGCCTCCACCCGCCCGAGCCCCGCCCCCGGATCCAGCCCCGCCCCGACCGCCCGAGCCCCGCCCCCCGGAGTGCTGCCGACGCGGTGACGTCAGCCGCGCGACGTGCTCTGTCTGCGACGCTGGGACGCTGCGGGGCGCTGTGGGTGGAGGTGCGTGGCGTGCGTTCTCGGGACTGGAGGGCCAAAGTGGGGTGCGTGGGAAACGGAGGGGGTCTGGAGGAGGAAGGGGAGGGAAAGGAAAGACCCCGAGGCCTGTCCCCCGCGGCTGGGCTGCGCGGTACGTCCCGCACCCGCGCAGGGCCTGCCTAAGGAGGCCAGTTTTGCGGTGACCCGCCCCAGTTTCTTTGCGGGGGTCGTGTGCGGGCCCGCGTCCAGGTGTAAAGGGAAAGGCTTGACTTGGCTGAAGCCAGGCGGGCTTCTTCGCGTAAAGCTCTGGTCTTTGGGGAGCCAGTTTATTTGAGGATGGAACCCCAGATCCATAGACCAGCTGGTATCCTTTTGGGTGGGGGTGGGACTCCCGGGGTCTTAATCCCTTTGGTCATGATCATACTTAAAAAAAAATGTTTTTACTTAAAGAATTACCAGGCAGAGTCACTGATAGTTGAGTTTTTAGACATACAATATTTGGGGGTTTTTAAATTTTGGTTTGGATTTCGGGCCACACCCGGCGATCCTCAGGTCTTCTGCCTGGCTCTGCACCGAGGAATCACTCCTGGAGGTGCCGGGGGACCATTGGGATGTTGGGGGTGGAACCGTGGTCGGCTGCATGCAAGCCAAGTGCATGTGCCGGTTAGGCGCCGTGTTCTCTCTCCTGTTCCAAGGCATACAACATTTCTACACTAATTATGCCCCCAGTGTCAGCTTTCCCCCACCAATGTTACCATAGTCCATCCCCCGCGGCACCATCCCCTCAACTTGACAAACGTTACAAAGTTTAGTGGTTACAGCTTAGATCTCATGTTTTCAGTCTTTAGTCTGTTGATCCATCTCGAGGAGAGTTTACCCTGGGGAAGACACTTGCCTTGGATGTGGTTCTGACCTGGTTCAGTCCCTGGCATGTCAGATGTTCCCCTGAGCCCACCAAGAGTTATCCTGAAGTATTCCCTGGTGTGTCCCTGAAAGGACAAAAATGAGTGGATTGAATTCATTGCCTGGAATAATTTCAGAGCAACTAATTCGTCCTTCCAGGGCCTTACTGTTCACCTGCTCCTGGGGGCAAAGAACTCTAGGGAGCACATTAGAAACCTGAATTGCGGGTGAGCTTTTATTCGCCACTCCTTTTTTTTTTTTTTTTTTTTCCAATAGAGTGTGGGTGGAACTGATTTTCTAGCAGGATTTAGGCATCACTGTGGTCAGACCCTTTTTAATTCTGTTTAAAGATTAGGCTGGCAGTGATTTTCCTTAAGGTTAGCCCTAATGCCTTCAATTAAATGTTTAATCTCTACATTTAGTATTTTGCCTCAATTCAGACATATGTCACCCAAGTACATGAAAATTGGCACTTGAATTTTGTGTCATTGCATTTCATGTCACCTTATCCCTCTTCCTAGTGCTTTTGAGATCACCTGCGCCTTCTGACGGGAAAGATGGTCAACGTCTTGAAAGGAGTGCTTATAGAATGGTTAGTAATTTTCACGGAATGAGTTTTCAATCTTACTGAATCATGATTCTTGTGTATACATCTCTGAACCCCCTTTTTTTTAAATGTTTCAATTTTGAATCAATGAAGTCTTTCTGCTTTCTCAACTTTTATTTTAAAAGAAACAGAACAGATTGTGTTGCAAAGCTTTTTCCTGTGCCTTATTTCAGTGTCTCTGTTGAATTGATTGACTCATTTCCAGCAAGTGTTGGTCAGGAATTCTGTGTGTGTGTGTGTGTGTGTGTGTGTGTGTGTGTGTGTGTTTTAGATTAAACCTCCTCTTTAGAGGAACAGTGCTTAGATTCTCAAAACATTGGGGAGGTTGAACAAAATGTTATGGGGCCAGACGGATAGTGTAGCAGGTAGGGCGCTTGCCTTGCACACACCAACCAAGTTTCAACCCCAATACCACATATGATCCACTGAACACTGTCATAAGTGATTCCTAAGCACAGAGCCAGGAGTAAGCCCTGAGCACAGCTGGGTGTGGGCCCACCATCCCCCCCTCCCCCCTGCAAAGAAGACACAGCTTGTCATGGTGAAGGCTCAGGCAGATTTAAAAAGTTGTGGGGGAGGGGCTTACCCCTGGCTCTTCACTCAGGGATCACGCCTTAAAGGCTCAGGACCATATGGGGTGCCAAATATCAAACCCGGGTTGGCCACGTGCAAGACAAGCAACCTAACCTCTGCACTATCATTCCAGTCTCAGAAACTTAGGTTGTCTAGAATCCACATTAAAGATGAATACATTTTATTAAGTCAACACACTTACATAGAATATTTCAGCATCTGCTAAATCCTGAGTTGTAAGACTCCTAGATTGGTTAGTGCAGTCTGAAAAATTGTACCAAGTCTCTTTACATCCAGAAGTTTCACAGGCTGTGACAGCCTGTGAAGACCATCCCCGGCTGGAGCATGTGTGACAGCCTGGTTTGCTGCCTGGCACTGGCGAACAAACAAGAAACGAAGCGTCAGAATCTAAAGCGCATTGTCCCTCGCCCGTTGACCACATTTCAGGTCCTCAGTGGTGATTTGTGGTTGGACTGGTTAGGTGGAGCAGGATGGAGACTTGCTGGTGGGCCTCGGGGTATTTTAAAGCGCTGTTTGAAGAGGTAGAATATATTGAGGGCTCCGAGGGGAAGCGAGGGCTGTTCTGAGAAGCGTGGTTGACAACCCAGGAGAACTGAACCAGTATCTATAGGAGGACATAGTAAGGGTCTCTGGTCTGGGCCTCTAGCTTTTGCTATTTTTTTTCTCTTTTTTTTTTGGGGGGGGGCAGCAAGGGAGCACACCCAGCAATGCTCAAAGCGTACCCCTGGCCCTGCACTCGGGGACCACTCCTAGCAGTACTTGGGACCATGTGGGATTCTGGGGAAACCCAGGTAGGGTGCATGCCAGGCAGACACTGCTGTACCATTGCTTTGGCCCCAGTCCTTGCTGTTTCTGTTTCAGTGTGTGAGACTAGATGAATATATGCTGATAAGAATATGTCGATTGGTTCAAGACTTTCTGGAAAATAATTGTGGACATTCTTCCAAAATCTAGGGATTGAGCTTCCTAGATTTCTAGGAAGCTTCCTAGTTCTCCTGGGAATATACCCTAGTGGCCAAAAAAACACAGTGCAAAAAAGGCATCTGCACTCCTGTGTTCACTGCAGCACTGTTGACAACAGCCGGAATCTGGAAATAACACAGTGCCCAGGAACAGGCTAGCGGATAAAGAAGCTGAGGTGCATCTACACAGTGGGAGCTCGCTCGCTTGCTCGCTCTCTCTCTCTCTCTCTCTCTCTCTCTCTCTCTCTCTCTCTCTCTCTCTCCCTCCCTCTCCCTCTCCCTCTCCCTCTCCCCCTCTCCCTCCCTCCCTCCCCTCGCATTCGGTGCTCTCGAGCTGCTGTGTATGGATCGGATCAGGATGGCTCCTTCTTGTGCTCTGCTTCTGTGTGTGCCACTGTGCTCTCTTCTGTCTGTCTCCCTATCTCTGTCTCTGTCTCTGTTGTCTCTCCTCTGGTCTCTTCCGACCTCTCTCTGCCTCTGTTGTCTCTCCTCTGGTCTCTTTCGATCTCTCTCTCTCCGGAGCCCTTCTGCTTCAGTCTCTGGAGCCCCACTCGCTGTCACTTCTGGCTCTGACTCTGACTCTGATTCTCACTCGCTTTGTGCTTTTTTCCCCCTGCTTCTGGCTCTGATGGTTCTCTTTTGCTCTGTGCTCTGCTTCTGTGTCTTCTCTGTCACTTCTGTGTCTTCTTCTTTGCTTCTGTCTTTTTTCATGCTTCTGTGTCTTCTCCCTTCTGTGTCTTCTCTCTCTTCTGTGTCTTCTCTTTCTTCTGTGCTCTTCTTCTGTGTCTTCTCCCTTGCTTCTGTTACATTCTTAGTTTATACAGCAATCACATAGGGTGGTGACACAAAGGTGGGTTGAACATTAAATCAACAAAGAGAGGGGTAAGACCACTCCTCCAGGAGATTACCAAAATGTCATCTAAGGAGATTACTCCAGACTACTAGGAGATCTGCTTAAGAGCAGGATCCCATCCAGGGTGTGTTGCTTTCTTCTTTCCTCAGCTAGTAATCCATGTAATTAGTTGTAGTAAATCTACTTCTAATATTTCTAGCAATGTGATTCTGTATGAGCACAGTAAGAGATATATCAAACTTAAAGTTTGGTTCTTCCTGAGGACATTCACTATATATTCCAGACCACAGTCCTCAGGCCAGGTTAGTCTTCCTAACCCCAGCAGGGTCCTAGTCTCGTCGTTACTTTTGGATCATGACAGCATTTGTCTATGACCGTGCTCTCAACTTATAGTTGAATATTGTGGCGCTTTGGCCTGGCCCATTTCAATGCCAGGAGAGCTCACAGCTTGCCCTGTGTCCATTTCGTCCCTTGTCGGGACCCTGCTTTTTGGGGTGCTAGGAACTAAGGGCAACTGAGTTGAGAAAGCAGATGCCCAGGAGTAAATATTATTGGAGTCAATCAACTCCCAAGTTACAAAGCATTATATTAACTGTCTTCCTATGTCCATACAGAAAGGACATTGCTTTAAGGTAAACTAAGTTCCCTGTGGCAAGGCTGAAAGGACAAACCCAGTGTTATCCTACACTGAGACAGAGGGAGAGGGACAGACAGAATGATTGCAGGGTATAAAAAAGCATAGCACGGGAGCTGGAGTGATAGTGCAGCGGGTAGGGCGTTTGCCTTGCATGCAGCCAACCCAGGTTCGATTTTCGATTCTCAGCATCCCATATGGTCCCCAGGGCACTGCCAGGAGTAATTTCTGAGTGTAAAGCCAGGAGTAACCCCTGTGCATAGTGAGTGTGACTCAAAAAGCCAAAAATAAAAAAACAGTAGGGACAAATACCCCAAGACAACAGAGCAACAGAGGTGAAGACCAGGAACACTGGTCCTTAATAGAAAGCTTGCCGTGATGCGGGGAGTCAGAGAAAGGACACTCTGGCCAGAACTGGGTGCTGGAAGGAGGTAAAGGGATATCCTTGGTTCCCTGTCCGTAATGGTATTGCAAACCACTTTGCCTAAAAGGAAAAAGAAAATTATCTACCAGAGAGGCAGGCTGTGGGGCCGGAGGCAAACTGTGGACACTAGTGGAGGGAGTGGACACTTCTGGAGGTCTGGGTGCTGGAACATTGCAGATGGGAAATCAAGAACAGCTTTGTAACTTTGTATCTCAGTAGTTATATATATGTATTTATTATTTTTTATTTTTATTTTTTTTAAGGAGTAAACCCTTAAGGGGCTGGAGAAAGAGTGCAGGGGTTAAGGCCCTTGCCTTGCACGCGCCTACCTAGGCTCGAATCCCTGCCACCACCTTTGGTTTTCCCAAGCACCGCCAGGAGTTATCCCTGAATACTGCCAGGTCTGACCCAAAAACCAAATAACATAAACTGGTAGCTGGACTGCATTTAAAGAGCTTAACTCTGGGATTTTTATTAAGATCTGATTGGCTGGAACCATACTCAGCGGCGCTATGCTATACTTTGCATGCCTCCAGCTGGGATTTGATCCCTGGCATTCCATGGGCCCCCCTAGTTTGGCCAGGAGTGATACCTGAGTAAGCCCTGGGCATCTCCTGGTTGGCACAAAAACAGTATCAGATTGTTCTCTGTGTAGTCATAGGGGCAGCTGGCGCAGATTTACTTGTGAGCAGAATGAGGTGTCCGTCTTCCTTGCAGGGTGGGTGGATTCTGCCCCATCGCAGCCCGCTCTGGCTTGCCTGGCCCCCTGGCCTCCTCTCCTTCCAGTACGGGCCCATACGGGCGACCACATCCAAATTGGTCACACTGAAGATCTCGTTGAATGGTTTGTTTGGGGGGTTGGCAGAGGCCGGGCTCAGTCCCTGGGAGTCCTCCCCAGGGGTGCTCAGCTTTCCATACTCAGAGCCTGCTCACGCCCTCTGAGCACTGCCCCTGAGTCCCGTTTGAGAAGCCCTTCACCCGAGGGAGCCTGTGCTTGTCCCCTGGGAGTGCGCTGTTGGTGCGCATACTCGCCTGCTCTGTAGATGGCTGTGATCTAGCAGAGCAGTTTCATTTCCCCTGTGAGAGATGTGTAATCGCCAGGCGGCTAGGAACCCCTTGGCTCTCTCACTGCCTGCGTTTGGTGGTCTCGTGCCGCTCCCCCACCCAGGACGGCCAATGCCATGGGCAGACGGAGAAGGAAACAAGGGCCAGGCTGGTGTGATCAATTGCGGTTTATTCTGTTCTCCCCACACGCCTGTTCCAGTCTCGCTAAGCCCCTCATTCTACTCTCACACTGCCCCTCATTCCATCTCCTCCTGTACCCCGCGCTCCCACTCAGCCCCTTGGTCTGTCTCTAGTCTCTCTCCTACCCCCCAGCATTGAAGGTAGCAGCCGCACCCTGGCCAGGGAGCACAGTCAGCATATGAAGGCCCTTCCTGACTGCCTGCAGCTGGGGCATCAGCTGAAGGGGGGATGCCGCTTAAGGGTTTTCCAATAACTTAATTAGCATCTTAATTCTACTTAATACTAGTATATGGCACAGTAAGAGATACGTTAAGCTTAAGGATGGCTCTCCTGGGGGCATCTCCCTCTATATCTCAGACTGCAGTCAGTGCTCAGGCCAGACTAATCTCTCCTAACCCTAGCAGGGTCCTAATCTAGTTGTTACTTTTTGGATCATGATAGAATTTGTCTATCACCATACTCTTAACTTACAGTTCAGTATTATGGCGCTTTGGCCTGGCCCATTTCGATGCCAGGGTAGCTCACTGCGTGCCCTGGGTCGATCCAGTCCCTCGTCGGGACGCTTTATGGGTGCTAGGAACTAAGGGCAACTAAGACTTAAGTCAAGAGAACAGATGCCCAGTAGTGAATATTATTCAGAATCAGTTAACTCCCAGGTTACAAAAGCATAATATTAACTGTCTTTCTGTGTCTATACAAAAAAGACTTTGCTCTGAATTAACTATGCAAAGGACTTAAGGAGAAGAGAAAAGCAATATTTACAAGTTAGCTGTCTGATTAGGTGATAAAGGTGATTGACTAGTTGGGGAAACAGCACAAAGAAAGAGGTTACAAATAAACACAGAGGAATGGGAGTAACCCAATAAACCTAAGCTCCCTGTGGCGAGGCAGAAAGGACAGACCAATGTTACCCAACAAAAGGTGTCAAAATAGTAAGTGTCTACAAAAATACTAACCTTCCTGAAAGACTCAGACCTAAGAAATCACAGTGGGCGCCTCCTCCTTCACTTTAAATGACACGTGGTGACTGGCCAAGGCCCGTGGGTTCCGTCCCGGCTGCCTGTGCTGGCAGAGGCAGGGTTACTTAACCCTGCGGGTTCAGTGCGGTCTGTTGATTTCCTCATCACCTCTGCAGGCTGTAGGAGCCTTGGGCGTAGAACGCCCTGGCTGTAGAACTGAGTGGGTCTGATTTTCACGGCCAATGAGCCGGTCTCCCAAAACTCTTGAGCTGTCCGTGCTTCTTCCGATGCCAGTCCCCTACCGTGCATGGCGGACTGTGAGGCCTGGCGTTAGTTACTGCGCTCCGCGTTCTTACCAGGCGCCTACAGAATTCTCCTCAGACATGTTCAGCCTGTTTAGGGGGCTTCTCCCCCAAGGGGTTGAACCCAGGCACTTGCTTTACCACCGAGCCACACCTCCCCAGAAAGGAAGTCCTTCAGCATGACACTGAAGACAGCTGACTGCGCGTTTAGACCCCAGCTCTGTCAGTATCTTTTCTTTGATGTTGAGTCTATAATAAGCAAGGAACCTGCACTTAAGTTCAGCTTAAGTTAATAGGGAATTTAAAAATTCAATGTATTCGGGGGTCTGGAGTGATAGCACAGTGGATAGGGCGTTGTTTGTCTTGCATGCGGCCAACCGGGTTCGATTCCCAGCATCTCATATGGTCCCCCAGCACCCCCTGGAATAATTCCTGATGGCATGAGCCAGGAGTAACCCTGTGCTTCTCTGGGTGTGACCCAGAAAGAAAAAAAAAATTCAAGGTATTTGGATCTGAGACTCTTCCCTACTAAATCTTACCAGACTGCAAACTCTAAAACCAATCTCTTATGTATTTATAAATTACTTTTTAAAATTTAATTTGCCAGGGCCGGAGTGACACTACCATGTCTGAATCATTGGGGGAGAGATAGTATAGCGGGTAGGGCTCTTGCTTGCACATGGCCAACCAGTGTTTAATCCCTGGCACCCCATATGGCCCCAGCACCCTCCAGGAGTGACACTGAGCACAGCCCCAAAACAAACCAAAAAAATTAAATAAAACTACAAATCTGGATAGAAAATAAATTATCTAGCATCTGCCTGTGGCAGGCAGGCTTGAATAGTGGTGGGAAAATTTGAAATAATGGGTAGTGGGAAGGTGTAATGGTGGTGGGATTGGTGTTGAAATAATATAATCAATGTGAACAACCTTATGAAAATTATTTAAAAAAAAAAACTACAAATGTGAGGAGGCTTGGGGAGGTGGTTCAGTGACAAAGCACCAGCCTGGCAGGTGGGAGGCTGAGTTTGATCTCTGGCATTGCCCACAGGCCACATGTGACCCCAACACCATCGTGACAGATTACATTTTATTTATTTTGGAATCACGCCCAGCAATGCTCAGGGGTTACTTCTGGCTCTGCACTCAGGAATATTTCTGGCAGTGCTCAGGGGACATACGGATGCCAGGGATTGACCCAGGTCGGCTACCTGCAAGGCAAACACCCTATGCACTCTGCTGTCTCTCCAGCATGGCCCTGACATTTTAGACAAAATTTACGCCCTTTAATTTTACTCATCCACAGACCAGAAAGGTTGTGCAGCAGATAGGGCACTTGCCTTGCATCAGCTGACCCAGGTTCATCCCCAGGGCCCCATATGGTCCCCGAAGCACCACCAGGATTTATTTCTCAGTACAGAGCCAGGAATAACTCCTGACCATCTGAGCATCACTGAGTGTGAACAAAAAAAACCCAAAAAAACATTCATACACATGAGAACCTTCTTACCATCAGGTAACCTTAATTCTCTTGTCTTTGTTCATTTTTCTTTTTAATAGTTGTATAGTATTCCATTGTAAAAACCCACGCCTCGTCTTTACCCAGCCTTTTCCAGTGGCTTGCTTCCCTATATATATATATTTTTTTTCTTCCCTATATTAACTCTTGTGAATAGTGCTGCAAGGAACACTGGAGTGGATATAGTTTTTTTGTTGTGTCGCCAGAGATGCAACGTGGGGTGGCTCCGTGCCGTGCCGTTTTCCAAAATGGTGGCATAAAACTAAATGAAAGGGTTTTGTTGGTGAATTTGTACTTGCATGTCAAAATAAGATCCATGAACGCTTCCACTTTGTCCTGCTCCTCTGCCAGCCTCACACCTCGCGCTCCCCCAAACCCTGCCAACCCCCGAGAGTGCTGAGGCGCGAGCATCTGCCACACTTGGTCTGTCCAAGCACAGGTCTCCGGGGTGACGCAGTCGCCTTGGCAGGGCTTCAGGAGAAGATTGGCAGAGATGCGATGCCAGCCGGCTCTCAGCAAAAACAGCAAAGACCTGGGGGAATGGCGGTGTGGCCGAGGCCAGCCTTGTCCGTGCAGGTTAGCCTCCGAAGCCCGGCCACCACGCGTCCTTGCGCGGCCCGGAGTCTGCGCCCGGCTCCTTAGTGGGGTTCCGTAGCGCCGAGCTTCCACGTGAGGCGGGTGCGCAGCCTCGGCCAGCTCCCTGCCGCTGACCCGCTCAGAGCACCCCTGGCCACAGCGAGTGCGAGGGGCTCAGAGTGAGTCATGGCTGAGTTTGATCTCAGCGCAGACCCCTCTGGACAGTTGCCCCGGACAGCTGGGCCGGGTCAGAGCTGTCGCCAAGCAGCTCCTCCCGGCGGGGTGCCTGCTCGCTGTGTTCTGGGTTCCAGCCCCCCCAAAACCAAAAAAAAAATTTTTTTAATTTTATGGAAGTAAAATAGCAGAACAATTAAGCGATGGGCTCATGATATTGTTTATAATTGCAGGTTAGGTGAAAGGTCACGTCACTAACAGGTGACAGCAGGCAGGGCTGGGCTGGGGGCTGTCGCCCAAGTGATCGCGCAGTGACAGACGCTGACCTGGCCTCCTAACATAGCTGGTGCAGCCCCGGGGGGCGCCAGGCCGCCCAGCACACGGGCAAAGTGCTGTGAAGCACCGTGGTAAGCCCGGGTCGTTCCTCAGCCCTCCACGGAGGTAGAGGCATTGTGGGCCCATTTTCATGAGGCGGAGCCCAGCTGCCAGTCACACCGTAGTGAACTGCCCCCCGGGCCTGAGCCTGTCTCCCGGCAGGAGTCTGAGTGTGCACGGCGCTGCGCTAAGCAGGCTGCGAGTAATGCCGGGTCTTCCTGCTTACAGCTGAAGCCATTTCGTGGGCACAGAGCTGCTTGTATCCGGAGCCTTTGCCTGACCCTCCCTCGGTGCCAGATGCTGTTTGCCTGAGCATTTAATGAGGACGAGGTGTGAGACACTAATCCCGCAGCCTGCGACCCAGAGGGCTGCTGTTCCCGCCCCCTTGGGAGCCGGAGGATGCTGATGCGGTGTGCACAGAGTGATGGCCAGGGGTGCTCCTCAGGGCCGCCCGAGCCAGCCTGCAGGGCCCCAGGGTAGCCCCTGGCCAGGACGCAGGTGTTTGTTGAGGCCCAGCAGTAGGATGGATGTGGTCGTGCAAGGCTCAGATGCCGAGAAGGCTTTGGAAACCGCTTGTGAGCGCGGAACAGATAGAACAGATGCATCAGATGATTCACAGTACATTCACTAGCAGGTTCCTAAGCCATGCTCAGAGAACGCAGGAACTGATCGAGAAGTATTCTTCAGAGTCTCTTGCGGGACCACTCGTGGCAGTACTGGGGGATAGGGGTCGAACCCAGGGCCTTGAACCACATCTCTAGCACTGTCGAGTGTTTAAGCCATTGATGCGTATCAGAGGGCCGGAGTGATAGGACAGCAGGGAGGGCGTTTGCCTTGTGTGTGGCTGACCCAGGTTCAGTCCCCAGCATCCCATGGGGTCCCCTGAGCACTCTCAGGGGTAACTCCTGAGCACGGAGCCACGGATAAGCCCTGAATATTGTCGCCCAGAATCCAAAAGAAAAAAAAAAAATTATACGTGCCAGCTAATTTCCCACAGGAAGCGTCGTGGAAGCATAGGTTAGCACAAACGGAGCCAGCCAGTCCTGAGGGGATGGGCAGGACAGTGGTGCCATCCCAGTGGCCATGTCCTCCCGGCCCTCAGGGTCTGGTGCTTTTCAAGGTCCCGTTTTATCTAAGTGCTCCCAAGTGCTTCTGGACGAGATGGCAGAGGGTGTGAGCAGGGAGCGGGCAGTGCCCTAGTGGGCAGCAGGAACTCAGTGCATCACCCACAGAAGCGCGTCACTGTTCAAGGCCAGTCCTTCAGGTCCTGGGCCCAGTATGACCTGGTCCGTTGTGACTGTGCCTTTCGTGGGCAACGCTGCATCCTGATGAGTCTCTCGCCGCCAGAGTCCCAGGGCCAGGCTAGTGTCTGGCACGTGGCAGCGCCTGTGTTTACCCAGTGAACGTGTGCAGCCTCCTCACGCAGCTGTAATACTGGACAGACCCTTCCCGCACCTGAGCCACGGGCCTTGGTGGGGCTCTGCAGCTTTCTTCAGTAGACTTGAATTTGGATCTCTGCTTTGAGCGCTGGGATCTTGGGATTCTTAGGATTTCCCTGAGAGATTCTGAATTACCCGCGAGGTTCGGGATGGGACGGGGAAGGCGCTCTCTGCCGGCGGCACGCCAGACCCCGGCTCCAGTACTGCTCCTCCCGCGCTTTCTCCTTGTGCACTGTGTGGAGGCCAAGTACAGTCGGGCCACCACCCGTCAGCAGAGGCCGGAATCCAGACCTCGGTTTGCTACCCCTGTGGCTTCACCGCAGTGACTGTCGTTGGCTTTGTGGGTTAGCTTGTCGTTTGCAGGTAGTGGAAAACTAGGGACTAAAATGTGGTTCGTGGGTCGCAGCCCTAGCCGCTGCCTCCTGAAACGTAATGGTCACGGGTTAGGAGGGAATTCCTTTTATTTTTTTTAATTTTTTTTGGCTTTTTGGGTCACACCTGGCGATGCACAGGGGTTACTCCTGGCTCTGCACTCAGGAATTACCCCTGGCCGGGCTCAGGGGACCATATGGGATGCTGGGATTTGAACCTGGTCGGCCGTGTGCAAGGCAAATGCCCTACCCGCTGTGCTATCTCTCCAGCCCCGGGAATTCCTTTTAAAAGCAGTTTCCGGCATGATTCTAGGCCCTGGCTGCGAGCTTTGAATAGCCCTTGGGACCTGTGTCTTTTTAAAGCTCACCACTGGGGGAAGCAGGAGAGTTCTAAATGGAAGCTGTGCCAGTAAGGCCTGGGGGGGGATGGGGGCGGGGAGGGAGGGAGAGTGGGGGAGGGGGGAGGGAGGGGGAGGGGGAGGCTTGTGTAACAGCTGAAATCTGATTAGGAAGGCAGTGAAAGAACCAGAAGCTTTCAACAGTCGTCTATTGTGTCACGCTCCAGCCACAGGCTGGGTCGCTGGCATCCAGTGACAGCCAGTCTCTTCTCTCCACAGTGACCCTGCCATGAAGCAGTTTCTGCTCTACTTGGACGAGTCCAACGCCCTGGGGAAGAAATTCATCATCCAAGACATTGATGACACGCATGTCTTCGTAATAGCAGAGCTGGTTAACATCCTCCAGGAGCGCGTCGGGGAACTGATGGACCAGAACGCTTTTTCTCTGACCCAGAAGTGAACGTGACTCTCGGCTGCCGGGCGCAGGCGGGGGAGGCCCGGGCGTCCAGGGGGCGTGCTCGGGAGGGCAGAGGATCGTGGTTCAGGGAAAAAGGCCTGGAACCGATTTGCTTGTGTGTGAGGTTTTTTTTTTTTTTTCCCAAACTGTGTGAAAAGCCTTTAACAGTTGGCTGTAGTTGGACTTTATTGTCTCTATTAAAAGGATATAAATATTTTTCTACTTTTTTAATACCATTAATACTAGTAAGTGGAATATGCATTTCAGTGCTGCCCTATTTAGGTGTGATCTTCTTGTTCCTGCTAATACTTGTGGGTTTTTGTATCATAGATATAATTATTTGGTTTCAGTGATAACCCTTGCAGAGTCACTATTTAGACATGCCCTGGTGGGAACTGCGCTGGTTCATGTCTGCAACAGTCGCCCTAACCCCAGCACACAGCCACCCGAGCCCAGTACACAGTCGCCCTAACCCCAGCACACAGTCGCCCTAACCCCGGCACACAGTCACCCAAGCCCCGGCACACAGTCGCCCTAACCCCGGCACACAGTCGCCCTTACCCCGGCACACAGTCGCCCTAACCCCAGCACAGTCGCCCTAACCCCAGCATACAGTTACCCTAACCCCAGCACACAGTCGCCCTAACCTCGGCACACAGTCGCCCTAACCCCAGCACACAGTCACCCTAACCCCAGCACACAGTCGCCCTAATCCCAGCACACAGTTGCCCTAATCCCAGCACACAGTCGCCCTAATCCCAGCACACAGTCGCCCTAATCCCAGCAGTCGCCCTAACCCCAGCACAGAGTCGCCCAAGCCCCAGCACAGTTGCCCGAGCCGCCAGCTCCAGTGAGAAACTCCCAGAGAGCGTGCATGCTCTGCAGTCTGCATTTCCCCACGGGCGAGTTTTTCAGCTGGAAGAGGCTAGCAACAACCAGACGGAAAGAGCACCTGCTGTTACACTGCTTCACCATTGTAATTTAATTTTTAATTGTTTGGGTTTTGGGCCACACTCAGCGGTGCTCAGGGCTTACTCCTCGCTCAGTACTCAAGGATCCCTTCTGGCAGGCTAAGGGCACCATATGAGGTGTCAGAGATTAAACCAGGGTCTCTGCGTGAAAGACGCGTGCCCCGTGTTGTGTCTTCAGCCCCCCTTTTGTTATTCACCTTTTCCAACTTTGTTTTGGCACTAGAACAAGTGCTCTTTGTTACAAATTTTTTTTTATAGCTTTAGCAATGTCTCAGGCTTGGGCATTTGCTTTTGATGTATGAGATCCTGGATTCCAACCGTTAATATAATTTCCCCGACTCCACCTCCACCTTGCGCCCCCCAAAAAAAGATCCAGGCCTAGGTATTTTGTTCAGCAATAATTTGTCAAGTATGAATGAGTCTTGTATCCCCCGCACCCAGAATGAGACAAGAGAAAGAAAAGAAAGAAGTTCATTTTATTTCTGCTCTATTTTCGAGAGCCCCTGTTTAAACTTCCCTGAGAAATGAAGGAATGGCTGCAGATACAGGGCAGCAGGTAGAGCACTCACCTTGCGTGTGGCTGACCCAGATTCAATCCCAAGCATCCACTGCAGCCCTCGGCGCCCTCTAGAGGTGATCTCTGAGTGCAAAGCCAGGAGCAAGCCCTGAGCACTGCTGGTGTGGCTCTCAAACTTGGAAAGGAAATTAAGGGGAAAGCAGATCCAAGCACAGTCTGTGGGAACCAGCAGGATCCGACTAAAATCGTTTGTTAAAGCCAACAGATCGTAGTTCTTGGCTGACTGGGGGCCGAGCCAGGCCCACGGGTGCCTTGCTTCCCACCCAGAGATAGCATTGCCAGGTGGGGAATCTTCTAAGAGGAAAGAGGAATCCCATGGTGTCCTGAGGAATTTTTGTTTGTTTATTTTGCACCACATCTGACCATAGTCAGGAGCTACTCCCGGCTTGGTGCTCGGGGTCATGACAAGTGGTGCCCAGGAGACCATGTGATGCTAGGGCTCATGACCATGCCCCCAGCCCATGGCATGGGAAATTTTATCAATCCCAAGTCTTGCCTCCTTGTCTTTAGAACACCGTGTTCCATCTCTACTCCTGCATGTATTACTAGAGCTGGAAATTTCTATAATTTAGTATATGAAGGTTCCCACTCATTACTCATTTCTTACTATTTTTATTCCCACATAACATTGCAAGACAGTTTTGCTGAGTTACTAGTACAACTGGTACTCTCATTTACTGAGAGGAAAACGAGTTTCTTCAGAATTTCCTTCAGCACTGATGGACTGCTAAACCTTGTAGGTAAGACATTTCTGATTCAACATCTAATTCCCTCAAGCATTTGTCCTATAGTTTCCTTTATATTAATAAGACGCAAAGGGAAATATTTCTTAGAATCTCAGAGAGTGAGGAGTATGAAGGAAAAAAAAGCTGTATTGACAGTAACTGCAAAGGGTGTTAGGAAAACTTCTGTTTTTGGCAGGGCTGAGGCCACGCCCTGTGGTGCTCAGGACTTATTCCTGGCTCTGTGTGTAGGCATTGCTCCTGGCAGTGCCCGGGATCCTAAGCAGGGTCGGCCACGTCCACGGCAAGTGCCTCGCCTCCGGTGCTTACTCTCCGGCACTAGGGAGACCTTCACTTCATTAGCTCTTCATTTGGGTCCCTTGAGCTAGAGCAGATGTTAGATTTATCTTTATTAGCTGCATTAGAAGAAAAAGCAGTGACAGAACAGCAGCCTCGTTGGTCTGTCCGGTTATTATAGAGCAGAACTACTTTTTGCGGGGGCAGTCACCCCAGTGTGCTCAGGACTTCCTCCTGGCTGTGAGCTCAGAGATCAGTCCTGGCAAGGTTCTGTGGGGGCCCTCTGGGGTGCTGTCACACTTACAGTCTCTGTATTTTCTTTAGAAATACAAATTTAGGGGCTGGAGCAATAGCACAGCAGGTAAGGCGTTTGCCTTGCATGCAGCCAACCCAGGTTCGATTCCCAGCATCCCATATGGTGCCCCGAGCACCACCAGTAGGCTTGAGAAGTCTAAGTCAGGAGCTGCGGGTCTGCCCAGCACCACTGGGCCCACTAACCAGCGCTGCCACAGGGGGTCCCTTCTCGAGGCCACCTGGGGCCACCAAGTGTCACCCACTCCCAGACCCGCCTGGCCAGCTGGAACCCACAACTGCTTTTTCCCTGCCTGCCCCATGCCGTGACCTTTCCTCCCATAAGTGAAGTTACTGGGCAGAGGTCAGGAACATTTTCCTCTCCAGCTGAGGCTGCATGCCAGTCTGGCCCCCCGGGCCCTGCCACAGTCCCTCTGGCCAGGAGGCGGCATGGGAACTGAGCCGCAGTGGGTCCTGTGCTTTTGTCTGTCCGGACAGAGTGGGACGCGGCTTTGTCCTGGGTGGCTTGCCCCTGCCATCATTCTAGCACTTATCCCACACCAGAACTGTTAACCTCTCATTGCAAATGACTTCTCACACAAAGTTGGTTTCTAGTCATGATTCGGAGTCTTCTTGCAAAGGCGATGTCCCTCTCTAACTGTTGCTGGGAAGTAGCAAGTCACTTTCATGCAGCTTATAGCGTGGCAGAGTTTGGGAGACTGACTAGGGGCTGGAGCGATAGTGCAGCGGGGAGGGTGTTTGTCTTGCACGCAGCCAACCCAGGTTCGATTCCCAGCATCCCATATGGTGCCCCGAGCACCCTCAGGAGTAATTCCTGAGCGCAGAGCCAGGAGTAACCCCTGTGCATCGCCGGGTGTGACCCAAAAAGATAAAACAAAAATAAAACAGGAGTAATTCCTGAGTGCAGAGCCAGGAGGAACCCCTGAGCATCGCCGGGGATGGCCCCAAACAAAAAACAAAGCAGAGATTTTCTTGCCCCTTCAATGGGCTGTGAGAGCAGGTGTCCTGAGCTTAGCGCCTACACCATTCACCCCACCCCACCCCCACCACCAAATGCTCGGGATAGAAATTTTCAGATTGGGGACTGGAGTGATAGCACAGTGGGTAGGGCGTTTGCCTTGCACACGGCCGACCCAGGTTCGATTCCCAGCATCCCATATGGTCCACCAGCACCGCCAGGAGTAATTCCTGAGTGTAGAGCCAGGAGTAACCCCTGTGCAACGCCGGGTGTGACCCAAAAAGCAAAAAAAAAATTTTCAGATTGAATTATTTGAACTTTTCAGTGGAAGGATGCCAGACGTGGTGGGAGGAGCCTCGCCGTGCTGGCCACTGACCTGCCCCCAGGGGCTCCCTGCTGTCCCCAGCACCCAGGCCGGGAGGAAGAGTGACCCCGTTTCAGAAGCTCCGTCCCACTCAGGACACGAGCTGACTCCCAAGCACACAGGCATGGTTTCTGTGGTGGTTTGGCATGCGGGCCTCATCTGGCAGTGCTCGAGGCTACTCCTGGCTCAGTGCTCAGGGGCCACTCCAGATCGTGCTCGGGGAGGTCTGTATGGTGCCAGGAGCTGGACAGAGTCTGTGTGTTCAGGGCCCGTCTCAGCGCCTGGACTCTGATCCCTTGTTTCACACTGTAGCAGCCAGGTCTGGCCGTCTCTCTGGTCTGCCCCTGGCCTTCCCGTGCGAGTCCCTCGGGCGCGGACACTAGAGTCTCCTTCTTGCTGTGGGTGGCCTCTGTTTGCAGCCCCCGCGCCAGAATGATTTCACTAATAAACAGGACAGTCCTGGCGTGACTGCAGACTTCAGGCCCGGGTCTGACGGAGCGGGCGGGCGGCCAGGCTGGGCCTGAACTGGGGAAACCCGCATCAGGGAGTTTCACCGACAGGTCATCTTTCTCCCAGGGCGGGACACAGCCGACTCGACTGTCATTTGAGAGGAGAAATGGAAGCACAGGAGAGTTGGCAGTGCTGCGTGGTGGCGGCCACACGCGCCTCTTGGTTCAGCCCTTCGCTCGGTTCACTAGCAGAAGCCGTGGTGCCTCCCGGTGCCCCAGGGCAAGCAGCTGTGTGTGTGTGGGGGGTGGCCCTGCTGGCGAGGCCCTCCCCCTCACAGCCCCAGCCAGGGGTTAGAGCAGAAGCCCGTCGCACCGTCTCCCCCCCCCCCCCCCGCACACCCGCCCGCGTAAGGCTTGGAGGCAGTTCCCGGGGTCAGCCCTCTTCTTGGCCACCCTCGTCACCGTGGCCTCCATCCTAAACCTACTGCCCTGTGGTCACGAGGCAGGGCCACACCCCAAGACGGCGAGCTCCCAACAGAGGGAAACAGCGTGCCAGCACCAGCTTCCACTGAACCTCAGCTTTCAAAATCCAAGGGGTCAGATTTTGTTTTCTTACTTTATTGGATCACTGTGAGACAGACCCTTACAAAGCTGTTCATGATCGGGTTTCAGGCATACAGTGTGCCAGCACCCATCCCTCCACCAGTGCACATTTCCCAGCACCAGTGTCCCCAGGTTCCCTCCCGTCACCCCCAACCCTCAGTCTGCCTCTATGGCACACACTTTTCTTCTCTCTCTCTGTCTCTATCTCTGTCTCTGTCTCTCTGTCTTTCTCTTTCTCTCTCTATCTCTGTCTCTCTCTCCTTTTGTGGTTTGCAATATTGAAAGGTTATCAGAATCCCTTTACCTACTTTTAACACTCAGATCTTGTCCAGCGTGATCATTCCCAGCTGTTGTCATACCAGTCCCTTCCCTGTCTTACCTACCCTCCGTCCCACACACACTTGTGTATGACTCCAACCATTGACCAGTGCTCCTAGAAGGGGCCAGATTTTAAAGCAGGGCGAGTGTTTGCAGTGCACGTGGCTGACTCAGTTTCAATCACTGGCACCACATCTGGTCCCCCAGGGTGGTCTCTGAGCACAGAGCCAGGAGTAAGCCGAGCCCTGCCAGGTGGGACCCAAGCCCAAATATGGTAAAATAAAATTGCTGGGGTCTTGCTTCAGAGACCCATAAGTAAATCTTGAAAGAGATCAAAAGCTACAGTTAATGTTAGACCCACCCATGGCTGAACAGACTGGGGTAAATCGGGTGGGGGGACCCCGCGGGTCAGCCTGGGGGCTGCCCAAGCAGAGTTCCTGGCTGTCTCTTGCTTCCACAATCCAAAATCACTGCCACGCCCCCGGCGGGACTCCATTGTCTCAGGATGGACCTCACCTAGATATTAATCTGCTGAAAATTTTGGTATGTAGGTTTTGTGACTGAAATCTCCAGGCTTTTTTAAGGTCGGAATAGGTTACCTCCCCCCATCTCCCTGTGCTTCCGGAAGCCTTGGCAGTCGCATCCACACCCCAAAGCCGCCACCCATTTGAAAAGCTACTTAGAACTGCCTGACGGGAGAACAGTGCTATAGTGCTACCTGTATTGTAAACCTTAATGCCCAAAAGGAGGGAGAAGGAAAAAAAAGTAGAAAATTGCCTGCTGTAGAGGCAGACTGGAGGGCAGGCTGGTGGTAGAGAGAAACTTGGGGGTTTGGTACTGGGAAATGTACACTGCGGGTGGGATGGATCTTTTAAAATTGTATGAGTGAAACCCAATAGTGAACAGCTTTGTAACTGTGTATCTCGTGGTGATTCAAAGAAAAGCAACTACAATAATAAAAAGAAAAATACAACTACTGAAGGGAAAAAAAAAAAGAACTGCCTGAGACCTCACAGGTGAGATGATGTCGCACTCGGGCAGGGACTGAGACTGAGGAGGGTCACGTGGGAGCAGCAGCACGGTCACAGAGAGAGGCGGGCAGGCGACCTGCAGGACGGAGATCAGGCACGAGAATACTGACGCACAGGCCAGGGCCCCAGGACCACGGGGAGGGACTTGCCTTGCACACAATCAACTGGCATTCAGTCCCCAGCACCCCATATGGCCCCCTGAGCACCACCAGGAGTGATCCCTGACCATTACCAGGTGTGGCCCCAAAACAGAAAAGTACTAACAAACTGTTATCTTATGGATATATATGGCTACAGAGCAAGGACATATATGTATGTATATATGTATGGAGAGAGAGAGAAATGAAATTAGCGATATATAACAAGGCTAATCAAACACTCAGAACCTCAATCAATTTAAGTCACCTTAGGAACAGACTAGAAGAGAGAAACATCAAACCGGTACGGAAAATTGTTGGGCAGACTTGAATACACAGTCACCATAAAAATCTCCACAAACCAGGAAAATACAGACAATCCTTCACGGTTAGCACAGACTTGCAGGCCAGCTGTGCACACGTATCACACACATGAGGCCCCAGGCGTGAACATCTCAAACAAAGAGAAATGCATGGATGTAGAGGTATAGAGAGACAGCAAAGTGTGCTGCCCACTTCCCACTCTCCCACCAAAAAGTTGGGGATGAGGGCTAGGAAGATATCTCCAGTGGGTATCTTAGAGCATATGCCTGACACACACTAAGCCCCAAGTTTGATCCCCCACCCTTCAGGTGTAGGCCACCCACTAGGTATAGGCCCAGAGTCCCCCATGTACAAATAAAACAAAATTGGGAACAGGTGAGACTATCCATTTGGGGCAGCGCTGGACAGATGATAAGGCACATGCCTGTACAGACTGTGGACCTGGTCCTGTCCTCAGCACCGCATATGGTCCCCTTATCCCTGAGCACAGAGTCAGGAGTCCGGAATACTGCTGGATGTGCCTCCTGCCCCCCCCACACACACAAGAAGAAGGAGGAGGAGGAGGAGGAGGAGGAGGAGGAGGAGGAGGAGGAGGAGGAGAAAAAGGAGGAGGAGAAAAAGGAGGAGGAAGAGGAGGAGAGGAGGAGGAGGAGTTGGTGCTGGTGGTGGTGCTGGTGGTGGTGGAGGAGGAGGTGGTGATGGTGGTGGTGGTGGTGGAGGAGGAGGAGGAGGAGGAGGAGGAGGAGGAGGAGGAGGAGGAGGAGGAGGAGGAGGAGGAGGAGGAGGAGGAGGAGGAGGAGGAGGAGGAGGAGGAGGAGGAGGAGGAGGAGGAGGAGGAGGAGGAGGAGGAGGAGGAGGAGGAGGAGGAGGAGGAGGAGGAAGGAAAAGAACATACACTTTTGGTTTTCTTTTTTAGTTTTGTGCCACACCTGACAGTGCTCAGGCGTTACTCAGGAGTGCGTCAGGCATGGTCCCTGACGGTGTTTGGGGGACCAAGTATGGTTCCAGGATTCAAACCAGGGTCACGGCCACTGCAGGGACTTCCTGCATCGCTGTTCCTGCCCTGCCGTTCCTGATCAATATTTCCTTCATGGTGCACCAAGAAAAACAATGGGTAAGTAGACCGTAAAGGAAGAAGGAAGATGATGCATTTAGAGACGTTGTGATTATGTACATAGAAAACCTCATGCAGCCTTAAAATATGCAACTATTAATTTCCATAAAGGCATGTGAAATACATCAATGAAGTCACATTTTTTCCATAAAAATCAACTTTTAGGGGCTGGAGCGATAGCACAGCAGGTAGGGCGTTTACCTTGCACCCGGTTGACCCGGGTTCGATTCCCAGCATCCCATATGGTCCCTTGAGCACCGCCAGGAGTGATTCCTGAGTGCATAAGCCAGGAGTAGCCCCTGTGCATCGCCAGGTGTGACCCCCCAAAAAAAGCAAAAAAAAAAATCAACTTTTAGGAATTGGAGAGATAGTACAGGCTGAAAGCAACTCCCGTGAGTGCTAACTGACCCTGGTTTGATTCCCCTGAATCACTTGGTTTTCCCTCTTATGCCAGAGCAAGAAGGAAACTCCAAGCAGTGTTAGGTGTGACCCCCCAAAAAAACCAATACATTGATTAATTTAAAAATCAAGCAGTTGGGGGCCAGAGAGATAGTGCAGTGGGTAGAGCACTTGCCTTGCACAAGGCCTATCTGGCATCACCTGTGAACCTGCCAGGAATGAACTGTGAGTGCAGAGCCAGGAGTAAGCCCTGAGCACCTTCTGGGGTGGTCCCAATTCAAAAGAAGAACTAAGCCCTTCATATGAAATCCTCCCTCACACTTACCCCCCACACCCCCCAAGGAGAATCTGAATTACACCACAGATTATTATTCCTTATCAAAAGTCTGACAGGACTCTGTGGTCCTAAGTCCATTATTCCAGGAGGTGGCGCTCTGACCAAGAGTTTTTCAAGCTCAGTTCTCAGTGTCTCAGCGTCTGGGCTTGCCCTGGAGCTTGTCCTGTTTGTTCCTGGTGCCACGTTAGTTAAATAAAACGCTGCTGGAAACGATGTTTTATGCTAAAATTATTAATTAGAATAATTGAACTTTATTTGGATTTCAGACGTAATTTATATAAAATGCATTCAGTTTGTGTTGGCAAAAACGTCTAATTTCATGTCACATTCATAAATGTCTACACTTAGGGTTTACACTGAGGATCTTTAGATGTTCTCCTTTAGATATCGCTGAGTATAAGAACTCACAAAGCTTTATAACAGGTCTAGAGGCTGGAGAGATGGCACAGCCGGTCAGGCACTTGCCCTACACACGACTGACCCGGTTCAATCTCCAGTACCCCATATAGACTCCCGGGCTGTCAGGAGTGACTCCTGAGTGTAGAGCCAGGAGCAAGCCCTGCACATTTCCAGGTGTGGGCCCCAAAACTAAACAAAAAATACATAACATCTTTATTTTAAAAATTGTTTTGGTGGGGCTGGAGCAATAACACAGCAGGTAGAGCATTTGCCTGGCACATGGCCAATCCCGGTTCAATTCCCAGCATCCCATATGGTCGCCTGAGCACTGCCAGGAGTGATTCCTGAGTGCAGAGCCAGAAGTAACCCCTGTGCATCTCCAGGTGTGACCCAACCAAAAAGAAAAAAAATGTTTTGTGTGATTTGGGCCGCACCTGGTGGTGTTCAGGGCTTCCTGCCAGTTCTGAGCTCAGGGATCACTCTTGGTGGTGCTTGGGGGACAGTAGGGCATACCGGGGATAGAACTGGGTCAGTGGCCTGGTAGGCAAGTGCCCTGCCTGCTGCGCTGTTAGAACCAAAGTACAGCCATTTTTGGCGTGAGCCAAAGTGCATCTATTTCAGTTGTTAGGAGCCGTTTTGTACTTCATATGTTTAGTAACTTGTAAAAAATACAAACAAGCACACGTGGGAGGGTGAGATGATGTGTGTGTGTTGTTTGCGGGCTCTCGGGGCGGCTCTCTCTCTCTCTCTCTCTCTCTCTCTCTCTCTCTCTCTCTCTGTCCGCTCTCGTTCAGTGCTCTCGAGCCACTGTGTATGGACTGGATCGGAATGGCTCCTCCTTTGTGCTCTGCTTCTGTGTGTGCCGCTGTGCTCTCTTCTGTCTGTCTCTCTATCTCTGTCTCTGTCGTCTCTCCTCTGGTCTCTTCCGACCTCTCTTCTTCCGATCTCTCTCTCTGGAGCCCTTCTGCTTCAGTCTCTGGAGCCCCACTCGCTCTCACTTCTCACTCACTTTGTGCTCTTTCTTTCCCCTGCTTCTGGCTTCAATGATTCTCTTTCGCTCTGTGCTCTGCTTCTGTGTCTTCTCACTACTTCTGTGTCTTCTCTCTTGCTTCTGTGTCTTCTCTCTTCCCTCTCTTACAGTCTTCGTTTATATAGCAATCACATAGGGTGGTGACACAAAGGTGGGTTGAACGTTAACAAATCAACAAAGAGGGGTAAGACCACTCCTCCAGGAGATTAACAAAATCTCATCTGAGGAGATTACTCCAGATTACTAGGAGATCTGCTTAAGGGCGGGATCCCATCCAGAGTGTGTCGCTTTCTTCCTTCCTCAGCTAGTAATCCACTTAATTAGTTGTAGTAAATTTACTTCTAATATTTCTAGCAATGTCATTCTGTATGAGCACAGTAAGAGATATATCAGACTTAAAGTTTGGTTCTTCCTGAGGACATTCACTATATATTCCAGACCACAGTCCTCAGGCCAGGTTAGTCTTCCTAGCCCCAGCAGGGTCCTAGTCTCATTGTTACTTTTGGATCATGACAGCATTGGTCTGTGACCATACTCTCAACTTATAGTTGAGTATTGTGGCACTTTGGCCTGGCCCATTTCGATGCCAGGAGAGCTCACAGCTTGCCCTGGGTCCATTCCATCCCTCGTCGGGGCCCTGCTTTTGGGGTGCTAGGAACTAAGGGCAACTGAGTTGAGAAAGCAGATGCCCAGGAGTAAATATTATTGGAGTCAATCAACTCCCAAGTTCCAAAGCATTATATTAACTGTCTTCCTATGTCCATACAGAGAGGACATTGCTTTAAGGTAAACTAAGTTCCCTGCGGCAAGGCTAAAAGGACAAGCCCAATGTTATCCTACAGTAACTGACAGCTGAACTGGGTGTGAACCCTAGACTGTGTCCTGGAACACACCCTGGAAAGAGGAGTAGAACAGAGGAAGCACGGCTGGGGTAACTCCTTGCGAGACTGATAAGAAGTATCAGCCAATTAGCGTAGGGGTAGAAGTGACCTGCTAGTCAGCCAAGGTTGTGGTTTTGGGGTGCTTAAACTTTTCTCCACTATTGGAGGGCATCGTACCCCCAACTACCTTTCTATGGGGTGCCGCCCTGGCCGGTCAGCTTGTAACAACTCTTCTTAATAAAATCTCCCAATTCCTCCCAGATGTCTTATATTTGAATCATGGACCCTAACAATACTAGCTCTCTGGGCCCTAAAATATATAACATCTAAAATTAACCTTCAGTTTCATAACCCTTTGCCATATATTTTTTAAGGGCCATGCACAGATACTCTGGAAAAAGTCTTCAAAAGCAAAACCCACTGGCTTTTTTTTCTCACTATACTTTAATTTTTTTTTTGTGTGTGTTTTAACCACACCCAGTGGTTCTATAGGGTTTCTCCTGGCTCTGTGCTCCAGGATCACTCCAACGGTGTTCTGAGTACCATGCAATATGGGGGTGTCCTACAAGCAAAGCTTGGTGATGCAATGTTCTGAGATTTTTCCAAGGCCTGTACTTGCTTTTTTATTAATTTTTTTTCCTATTTTGGTGTGATATTTTACTGTGTAGTAGATCAAGTGTGATTTTTTCTTTTTTTTTTTTTAATATAGAGTAGCACTGTAGCACTGTAGCACTGTCATCCCGTTGTTCATCAATTTACTCGAGCAGGCACCAGTAACGTCTCCATTGTATAACTTGTTGTTACTGTTTTTGAATACCACCACAGGTAGCTTGCCAAGCTCTGCCATGGGGTGAAATACTCTTGGTAGCTTGCTGGGCTCTCTGAGAGGGACAGAGGAATCGAACCCAGGTCGGCCACATGCAAGGCAAAGGCCCTATCCGCTGTACTATAACTCCAGCCCTTGATAAAGAGTATATTTGATAATTAAAAACTGTATACAGGGTTAGAGAGATAGTTCAGTTTTGTGGCCCAAAAACCAAAAATTTTTTAAAAATTAAAATAGTATAGTTTGATACATTCATAGGCATACATATTGTTATCACTATATTCAAGCTAATAAACGTTGTCTTCTCTTCAGAAGACAAACCAATTCTGTTTGTTTGTTTTTGGGCTACACCCGGCGGTGCTCAGGGCTTACTTGTGCCCTGTACTCAGGAACTACTCATGGCAGTGCTGGAGGGACCATGTGGGACTGGAAATCGAACCTGGGTCAGCCACATGTAAGGAAAGTGCCCTCCCCACTGTATATCACTCAGGCTCCTAATTACCTTTCTAGCAAGAGTCGTTTTAGATAAATTTAATCACTCCTGGGGATAAAGATAAGATTATTTGGGGTTACAGTGAATATTTCCCAAACCTCAGTTTTCTACTCTGTGGACTACATCGGTAATGCATTGTTCTGTCTGATGTTGTTCTTTTTAATGTTGCAGAGGAGGGAGAACACAACCAGAAGTGCTCCGGGACCATGTGGTGCTGGGGATTGAGTCCAGGGCTCCCTCATGCAGCGCTCGTGCTTCAGACTCGGAGCTGCCTCTCGGGGCTGCCTCCCCAGCCCGTAGCTGTTCTTTAGACTCATTGCATGCTGCCAGCATTCAGAGGTTTTGCCTTTTGTCGTTGATCTCACAGGTGCCCATGAAGAGCTTGATACAGAATTGAGTCAATGAAAAGGGACATCTCTCACTCATTTCGGGTTGCTAGGCAACTGGTCTATTGCCTCAGCACCTCTTTCATTGCTTGGGAAATATAGCGGGATACAGCACTCACCATACAACATGAAAATACATGCCACAGAATCATTCCCAGGGAAAGTGTCCAGTTTGTGGAGCTTGTATTGTCTTTTCTTCCAAGCCAAATACCTATTCCATCTTTCTGTCTTACTAAGACAAATAAAGCTAGAATTCTAATTTAAATGAATGACAATGTGTATTTTCTCTCATCTCATATTTTTCATACATAATCCAAATTTTAAAACTAATATCAAAATAAAAAGATTTTTGATTAATAACTATTTTGAATTGCAAACATAACAGTAAAAAAATGAAAAAAGTTATCAAAGGATTTATGGGCCTGTGGGGAGGGCATTTGCCTTGCAGGCAGTCAACCTGTGTTTGATCCCCGGCATCCTATATGGTCCCCAGTGTGCTGCTAGGAGTATTTTCTAAATGCAGAACCAGAAGTAATGCTGAGCACCACTGGGTGTGGTCAAAAAAAGATAAAAGAATAAAAGAAAGAGGATTTAAGTCTCATGCTCCTGTTTGAGTTTAGCTTTTGCTGCAAGGAGTATGGATTTCTGATAGATTCGGGTTGGTTAATGGTGACATGAATGCCAGGCCGGTGTATCGTACTCATCCTTCCACTCGTGTCGTGGCAGCTCAAGCACCAGTGGCGCACATGGTGGTCCAGCTTCCGCTCGGATATACGGTTCACAATTCTGCCGCTGGTTGGTCCCGTGTTCCTTGAGCTTTGTGGCTGGCATGAAAATGGAGTAGAGTGTAGACACAACGCGGGTCAACTTGGGGATCTCTAATCTGTGCTCTGTCTTAAAGTAGTTGAGTCATTTCATTTGTTTTGTTTTGTTTGCTTCTTGGGTCACACGTGGTGATGCTCAAGGGTTACTCGCTGAGGGGACCATAGGGATGTTGGGGATCGAACCTGGCTCGGCCATGTGCAAGGCAAACGCCCTCCCCGCTGTACTATCGCCCCAAGTTGAGTCATTTCTTTACCATGAAGCTGTAATCCCTGTACCTCAAAGTGACCCCACACTGTCCGTTCCTGGCTAGAATACTGGGAGGGCGGGGCAGGGGGTTCCGAGAGGCCGGAGAAGGGAAGCGCCAGGTCTATGAAGAGCTGTTCTTACGTGACTCCAGCTTTTGGTGCCCTTTACCCCCTTGCACAGCTGCAGGCTCGCCAGACTGTTGCTGCTGTCGTCGTGGCAATGGCCAGGATGACCTTCCCTGCAGTCAGGATGCTCTTAGGCAGGTCTGCAGGGCAATGTTGGAATTCTCTGCACGAAGGCTGCGTGCAGTCACAGTGAAATCATATGACAGTTGCTGTCACCCTCCTTTTCAAAGCTGGTGGGGTCCACCTTAAACTCAAGGCACTTCTCTGGACCGGGCAGTGTAACCGTGGGCTCCAACAGGCCGCTACTGTGAGAAAGAGAGATGGGGTGACATTGAGAGATGATTAGAGAAGATGCGCAGAGAAGTACGTGCAGTTGTGAGTGAACATGTGTACAGAAAGAGAAGGGGAGGGAAATAACTCACTTGGTAAAAACACACTTAGCATGTGGAAAGCACTGAATTTCACTTAGTAGCTCACCAAAGTGCTGGCTGCGGCTCCGGTGGCCCCTGACCACCGCTAGGTGGCATCATAGTGACTTCCGCTAACCACTGGGCCTGAGTGCCTCCCTACACCGTACTGCTGGGCTGAGCATGGAACCATCCGGCCCTCATTACTGCCAAGTAACTGGGTGTGAGCCTGGGCTGCAGGGGAGCAGAGGAATAAGCTCCTGTCAAAGCAATGTTTGCAAACAGAAGGATACAGAAGAGAATTAGGGGTAGAAACTAGAAGGGGGAGAGGGGGCGAAAAAGAACCAAGAAGCATCAAGACAGAGTAAATTCTAGGGGCTGGAGCAATAGCACAGCGGGTAGGGCGTTTGCCTTGCACGCGGCTGACCCAGGTTCGATTCCCAGCATCCCATATGGTCTCCCGAGCACCGCCAGGAGTAATTCCTGAGTGCAGAGCCAGGAGGAACCCCTGTGCATCACCGGGTGTAACCCCCCCCAAAAAAAAGCAAAAAGAAAAAAAGACAGAGTAAATTCTAATGTTTTCTACCTCCAGATAAATGGATCAGAAAGAAAACAGAGAAAATCATCAAAACTAATGTTTTCTTTCTGCCAAAGCAACATGACTCTTGCTCTGCGTTTAGGGCTGCAAGGCCAGAGTTCCAGAAGCTGCTATTCTCTGATGGGGTATTTGTCTAAGATCCTACGTACTGATTTGTCAGTTTGTTTTGTTTTATTGTGTTTTGCTTTGGGCCACATGTGACGATGCTTGGAGGATGTGAGGCTTTGGGGACGGGACCCAGAGTCCCTCATGGAAAACCTGTTTTCCAGCCCTTTGAACCGTTTCCCAGTCTCTCTGCTGATTTGATAAATGGTTCCTTTGATATGTGATCTGAAAGCCACCAAGAAGTATGAATTTCTCATTTCACAAAGTTTTGCTTCCTAATGTCATTTAAAAACCTTTAAAAGTACTCATTATTGATACTGCTACATAAAGCATCCTTGGCCACTGACTCCAGTGACTTGAGAAAATCAGAGAAAGGGGTCACTGGAGAGACAGACACTTACCTTACAGGCTTGCCCGCCCCAATTGGAACCTCGGGCCCACTTGGTCCCCTGAGCACCATGGGAGCAATCCCAAGCACGGACCTGGGAGGAGCCTCTGAGCCATACTGGGTGTGGCCCCACCCCCTAAGTTATGTAAATAAATAAAGAAGAAGAGCCCGGATGTGGGTCAGTGCTAAATCACAAGCTTTGACAACAAGAGGCCTGGGTTGAGTCCCCCCCATCCCTGCCACCCCCACACCCTCCACACACACTCAAATCAGGGATCTGGGCCTGGGGATGGTAGAGTGGCAGAGTTTAGCCTTCCAGGTCTTGATTTTCATCCCAGACCCCAGCACAACCTAGTGTGAGCCCCCATCACACACAGCCAGGTGTGTGGCCACCAACACTAAAAACAGCAAAGGAAGTAGGGATTGAAAGAGGAACAGGGCAGAGTCCAGTTTCCTCCCTTTCTCCTCTCTCCCTCCTTCCCATCTTCCCTTCCTCCCTCCTGTCCTGCCTCCCATCCTTTTATCCTCCCTCCCTCCCTCCCTCCCTCCCTCCCTCCCTTCCTCCCTCCCATCCTCCCTCCCATCTTCCCTCCTTTCCTTCCATCCTCCCTCCCTCCCTCCTACCTCCCATCCTTCCGTCCTCCCTCCCTCCCTCCCTCCTCCCACCCTCCCTCCTACCTCCCATCCTTCCGTCCTCCCTCCCTCCCTCCCTCCTCCCACCCTTCCTTCCTTCCTTCCATCCTCCCTCCCTCCCTCCTACCTCCCATTCTTCCATCCTCCCTCCCTCTCTCCTCCCACCCTTCCTCCCTTCCTTCCCTTCCTTCCATCCTCCCGCTCTTCCTCCCTCCCTTCCATCCTCCCTTACATTTTTGTTTGTTTGTTTGTTTTTGGGCCACACTTAACTATATTCAGGTCACATTCTAGACTGTGCTCAGGAGTCATTTCTGGTGGGTCTCAAGAAACCTTATGGGGTGCCGTGGGCGAAGCAAGCACCCTGTCCGCTGTACTGATGCTCTGGCTCCTCACCTAGCCAAGTTGAACCTTCCCCATCACATTTGTCATCTAAGGGAACAGGGTCAGATGCGGACCTCCCCAGAATCTGTAGCGTAATTGGTCCCCCCAGACCTTCCTGCCCGCGCGGCTGCAGGTGTCTCCCTACCTGGTCACCAGGGGGCAGCAGCGCGCCGCCTCCGCGTCCTGCCCACCCGCTGGAGCCGCTCCTGGTCCTGCCAAAGGCTTCCCGCTGACTCTGCAACGTGAAGATCCTAAGGTGGTCCCTCTTCCCGCGCCCAGCCCCTGCTTGTTTATTTGTTTGTATGTTATTAAAGAACTGTGATTTACAAAGTATTGATGAATTATTACTGAAGTTGAGTTTTAGGCATGCAATATTTCAACCACACAAAATTTCAACATCAAGTTGCTATTTCAGTATCACTTCCCTCCACCCATGTCCCCAGATTCCCTCCCCGCCCCATCCCCACCTGTCACCTCAACAGGCACATTACAAAGTTCCAGTGGTTGCAGCTTAGATCTCCTGTTTTCTGTGTTGCTGAGTCTGTGCTTTGGATATATGATGGTACCACTCACCCATATCACCAGTATAAGGAAGCCCTGATGCCTGAACCCATTACTTCCCTTCTCTTCTTCTCTTCTTCTCCCCCCCCCCCCACCTTGCTTTCTTTCCTTTGCTGTCCTTCTCTTCTTTAAACACTGGATCAAGGGTGATCTATGCAAGCCCCCTTTACTACATTTTCTCATCCAGTAGTCTATAGGCCGCAGATAAGTGAGGCCATTTTGTGTTAATCTTTTCTTCTGGCTTACTTCACTAAACATGATATCTTCCAGTTCCAACTTTGCAGCAAATTTGCAGCAAATTTCATTATTTGTTGCAGCTGCATAGTATTCCACTGCGTGTATATACCACATCTCTATAATCCATTCATCTGTGTTGGACACCTAGGTTGATTCCATATCTTAGCTATTGTTGGGAGTGTAGCAGTGAATAATGGTGTGCGTAGGTCTTTTGAGAGAGCATTTTTATGTCCTTCCCTAGTTTTTTTTTTCTTTTTGGGTCACACCTGACGTTGCACAGGGGTTACTCCTGGCTCATGCACTCAGGAATTACTCCTGGAGGTGCTCGGGGGACCATATGGGATGCTGGGAATCGAACTCGGGTCAGCCATGTGCAAGGCAAATGCCCTACCTGCTGTGCTATCACTCCAGTCTCGAGGTATTTTTTTTTAAATTTTAATGTGGATCACATCTGCTATTATAACCCTTATAAAAGTTAGAAACATAAAATATGTGGGTTTTTTGGGGGGGGCCGCTCACCTGTGCTCTGTTGTCAGAAATCATGCCTCGAGGAAATCATGTACTAGAGGGAACATTTGTGATGCTAAGGAAACTGAACCGGGGTTACTGCATGCAAGACAGGTGCTCTACCCTTGAACTTTCTCTCTAGCCGGCCTTGTGGTTTGCCTGGGGGTCACACCCTTAGCGATGCTGGGACAGGTCCCCTGTGGCCTTGAGCATGCTCTGCCCCACGAGATCTCCTCTAGCCCCTCTGCGTTTCCTTTTCCCTTTCATGCCACACCCAGTGGTGCTCAGGACTTACCCTGGACTCTGCACTCAGCGTCTCTGCTGGCGATGCTGAGGGGACCGTATGTGGCACTGGGGACTAAGACCAGGGTCAACAACATGCATGGCAAGACCCTTGGCACCTTTATATCTCTCTGGCCCTCTGTGGCTTTTTCTTTTTTCTTCCTTTTTTAGAGCTAAGAAGCCATTGTGAAAAGTTTCCCTTGAAAACTGCCCCTTCCATTTGACTGGTGGGGATCTTGTATTTCCTTTTCGGGGTGGTGGGTATTTGGACCACAGCTAGGAGTGCTTTTTGGGATTATTGTTTTTTTTTTTTTATTTGGGGGGTGGAGATTCTTGTTTGATGTTTATTTTGCTTTGTTTTGGGGCCATACCTTGTGTTGTTCAGGGCTTACTCGTTGCTCTGTGCACAAGGGTGAAACCTGGTGAGATGCGGGGGGCCGTATGAGTGCACATGAACACAGAGACAATCACACGTGAGCACATGCACACGCACGCACCTATACAGAGGGACTTTTTTTTTTTTTTGCTTTTTGGGTCACACCCGGCGATGCACAGGGGTCACTCCTGGCTCATGCACTCAGGAATCACCCCTGGCGGTGCTCAGGGGACCATATGGGATGCTGGGATTCAAACCCGGGTCGGCCGCGTGCAAGGCAAACGCCCTACCCACTGTGCTGTCGCTCCAGCCCCTACAGAGGGACTTTTTTTTTTTTTCAAACACATTTACCTTTATTTTTTTTATAGAATCACTGTGAGATACAGTTACAAAGCTTTCATGTTTGAGTTTCAGTCATACAAAGATCGAACACCATCCCTCCATCAGTGCACATTTTCCACTACCAATGTTCCCAGTATTCCCCCTAACCACCCCTCTCCCTGCCTCTGTGGCAGACAACTTCCCCCATACTGTCTACAGAGGGACTTTTTAAGGAATTGTTTGGTCCACAGCTGAACAACGTCTATGCTGTTTAGTCTTTTTTTTTTAAAATTGTTTTGGGGCCACACCTGGCTGTGCTCAGGGGCCACTCCTGGCTCTTTACTCAGTAATTTTTCCTGGTGGTGCTCCTGGGACCATATGGGATGGCAGAGCTCGAGTCCAGGTTGGCCACGAGCAAGACAAGACCCTCCGAGCTGTCCCCTCGCTCTGGCTCAATGCTGCTTTGTCTTGATAGTGTCGGCTCAATCATTTTGCGGGGGTTGTATTATTTTAGGGGGTAAACCACACCCTGTGTGTTCAGGGCCACTGTCAGCTCTGTACTCGGGGTTTGAGGTGCCAGGGAATGAACCCAGGCCTCTGGCATGCAAAGCATGTGCCCCAGCCCTTTGAGTGTTCTCTTTCTGGCCCTTGCTTAAATCATTTTTATAGGTTGCACTTGTTAGGTCAAGCAGTTCTTCCTCTTTATGTTTTTATCTTTAATCCTTTCCCTAACCCTTTAAAGTCTGACCAGAAGGGTCTGAATTTCCAGTTTGTTCCAGTTTTTATCCCAGTTCAATGTGTGTGTGTGTGTGTATGAGAGAGACACAGAGAGAGAGAGAGAGAGAGAGAGAGAGAGAGAGAGAGAGAGAGAGAGAGAGAGAGAGAGAGAGAGAGAGAGAGAGAGAGAGAGAGAGAGAGAGAGAGAATTTCATTGAGGGGCAGAAGGATGTAGAACAGAGGTTAAGGTGCGGGCCTTGCAAATAGCCGGCCCAGGTTTGACTCCAGAGCACTGCTGGATGTGGTGCAAAGGGGAAACAATTCTGCGGGCCTGGGGAATGACCAAAGGGCGGCATCCTCGGTCTTGCAAGGCTGAGTTTGAGCCCATGGAGGAGTGTGACTGGGTTCCTTCGCGTGTTCTAGCACCAGTGTATGTTTCCTTCCCGGGTTATTGACCTGGCAGCCAGAAAGCGATGGGAAGGGGCAACAGTGTCATGCAACTGTGCTTCCAGGGTGGACATTTTGAAGGCAAGAGTCATACCTCATACTCGAGCGCCCCTGGCCCCCAGTAGTGTTTAGCGCGTAGGATTGGACCCTCTGTCGAGGCACAGTCCTTACACCGAGTCAGGGGGCGATCTTTGTGTTAGGGTACTGTGAGCCCGTGGTCTGCGACCTTGCCCCGCGGCATTCGCCCGTCCAAACACCGTGGCGAAGGTTCAACTGTAGCTTTTATTTGGAAAAAGCCAGTCTCAAGACTCATTTTAGGGATGCACGAACGATGCCAGTGCCGCTGTTAGTGCGTCTGCTTCTTCGATGGCACGCCCGTTACTTCGTGCACCCACACAGGAGGCAACCAGCGTGCCAGGCAGGAAAAAAAAATCACCTGTTGGCACCGACGCTTTCGGACGAGGGCAAATACGCTGGGGCGGGGCTGCGCGGGCGCGGGCGGCAGGCGGTGAGCCCTGGGGACCCGCGAGCGGCGGCCCGACCCCCGGAGCGGCCGCGAGGGCCCCGGGGGAGGCCGGCGCCGTCGGTGCAGCGGACGACACGCGTGTCGGCGGTCGCGCCGGCGGCCTCGTCGCCGCGAGCAGGGAGCCTCGTCGCCGCCGCCCACGGGCCCTCGAGCGAGCGACCCTCCGGGGCTTCCCGCGGCGGCTCCGCGGTGCGGGCGCGGGGCGCGGGCGGGGCGGGGCGCGGCTGGCGGGCGGGCGGGCGTTAACGGGCGAGGGGCGGGGCCTGCGGGCGCCGGGTCACGTGGCGCGGTCACGTGGCGCGGAGCCGGGCCCGGCGGCGGCGGCGGCGGCGGCGGCGGCGGGAGGCGGAGACTCGGCGGGGACGCGGCTGGGGGGCGGCGGCGGGGCGGCCGGAGGCGGAGGCGGAGGCGCGGGGGAGCCGCCGCCAGGCCGCGCGGAGGTGAGGCGGGCGCGGGGCGGCGGGGGCCGGCGGGGCCGGGCGGGGCGGCGCGGGGCCGGGGGCGGCGGGCGGGCGGCGGCCACCGGGGGCGGCGGCGGGGGCGGCGCGGGCCGCTCGGAGCCTTTGTCTGCGCCGAGAGAAAACGGCGAGCCCGGCCGGCGGCGCGCGCGGGTGCGGGTGCGAGTGCGCGCGTGCGCGTGTGAGCATGTGTGTGTCTGTGTGTGTGAGCATGTGTGTGTCTGTGTGAGTGTGAGCATGTGTGTGTCTCTGTGTGAGTGTGAGCATGTGTGTGTCTTTGTGAGTGTGAGCATGTGTGTGTCTGTGGTGAGTGTGTGTGAGTGAGCATGTGTGTGTGTGTGTCTGAGTGTGTCTGTGTATGTCTCTGTGTCTGTGGCGAGTGTGTGTGGTGTGTGAGCATGTGTGTGTCTGTGTGTGTGTGTGTCTGTCTGTGTGTCTGTGGCGAGTGTGTGTGTGTGGTGTGTGTGAGCATGTGTGTGTCTGTGAGTGTGTCTGTGTCTGTGTGTCTGGCGAGTGTGTGTGTGTCTGTGGTGAGTGTGTGAGTGTGTGTCTGTGGCGAGTGTCTGTACGTGTGTGTGTGTGTGTGTGTGTGTGGAGAAGCAGGAGGCGTTTGGCTCGGAGCCATTTTCCCCCTTCCCTGTGGAGACGGAGCAGCCCGGGCGGGTCGTGTGTGTCCCCGGCCCCCCCCCCCCCGCGCCCCCCACCCCGCCCTCGGCGGCCTCGCCGCGCCCCTGGGCCGGGGCCGCCCCGCGCGGTCACCTGTCGTGGCAGCTGCCGGGCCGCGGCCCGCTGTCCCTGGGGAGGGGGCGGCTTCCCAAGTTGGGGGGGGCGGGCTGACGGGACCCCGCCGCCCTGGCGTGCCCCGCGGTGGGCGAGGGGAGGCCGCGGGGGTGACCCTTCCCGCGGGGGCGGGGGCGCCCTCCCTCCCGCCGCCGGGCTGTGCGCGGGGCCAGCAGCCGGATTTTTTCTTTTAATATAGCACCGGGAGGCGGGGTAAGGTCCGAGGGTCGGGGGTGGCCGTGCCTCTTCGCGGGGCCCCGAGCCCCGCCGCCGCGGGAGGAGCCGCGGAGCAGCCGCGGGAGCGGGCCGGGCCCGCAGAGTCGCGGGCGAGGCGAGGGCGGTAGTGACCGGCGCCTGACGCGACCCTCTCGCGTCCTCACCTCCGGCGCCTCCCGGGCCCGGCCGGCCCCGCCCCGCCCCGCCGGCCCCACGTCGGGTGGCGATGCCGCGCGGACGGGGAAGGAGCCTGCGAACCCCCCTTGGCCCGGGCCAGCTCGTGGCCCTGGGAGGAGTCTGGGACGGAACCGTGTGGCTCCTCAGTTTTGCGGGGAGCATCTGACTGGGTGCCCCCGGGCTCCTAGAGAGCGTGAATTTCCTTCGTGGCGCTCAGTCTCGGGGGCGGGGCTGGGGGCTGGGAAGGGGTGAGTGCTTGGCCGTGAGCGGAAGGCGGTGTCGACCCCCAGGACTTAGACACCCCCACCCCCACCCCCCCCCCCCCCCCCGCACTGAGTTGGGGACGTAGAAAAATGGTCAGCGCAGTGGAGTTTTCCGACAGGGGAGTTGAGTGGAAAGCCAGAGTGACTTCCTGTTACTAATGCGTTGTATCTGCTACTGTACATTATTAAACAATGACTTCTTGGTTTAGAAACGACATGCATCATATTCCGTTTGTAGTTCTTCTGTCAGTCTGCAAGTGGCGGTTTGCTTATTCATAATCTCGTACTCCCAACCAAAATTTTGAATAGAAAAAAAAAATTTTAGCTCATGAAAGGATGCTTCAGTTGATGCTGAGAACCCAAGTGATAAAGGAAAGCTTTAAAAAAAAACTAGCCTTCCTTCAGGCCAAATTTCAGCTCTTTCACTACCTTGTGTTAGGACAGGACTTTTGCTTTTTCGCCACTCTAGGCAGTGCTCAGGACTTCTGGCTCTGCATTCAGGGATCACTCCTGGGCCAGCCTCTGGGGACCATCTGTGGTGTCCAGGATCAAACCTGGGTCAGAAGTGTGCAAGGCAAGCCCCTTAACCCTGTACTATCTCTCCTGCCCTGGAGCAGGACGTTTAGCATGGGTTGATAGGCTGTCCAAATTCAGGTGTATTCATTGAATACTTACTGTGTTTGCAGCCGAGCAGGGACATTGTTTCTTCTCTTCACTGAACTTAACCATGCCAGTCACAGTCTCTCCCCTGTTTTCTGTGGATGGATTAAAGATTGAGTAGGTCAACTATGTGTGTGGTCATGAAATGCATCAGAAAATTGAGTAAAACTTCTCAAATGTATCCTGTAACTGCACTGGTTTTTATTTAGGATTCTGTGGAGTATTTTCAGTATTTCCAAAAGCTTAACAGAAATTGTATGTTTGCCCTTAGACTGCAGGTAATATGTATGTATGTATTTTAATTTAGCGGGGATAACACTAATCTAGATACTAAATTTCAACTTGCTATACTGTTTTTGTGATAACATAACCATAATGTGAAATCTACCATTTTAACCATTATTGTGTTAAGTACATTCACATCCACATCTCCACAACTCTTTATCTCCCTAACCTGAAAATTTTGTATCCGTTAAACAATTTTTTTTTTTTTGCTTTTTGGGTCACACCCAGCAATGCACAGGGGTCACTCCTGGCTCATGCACTCAGGAATCACCCCTGGCGGTGCTCAGGGGACCATATGGGATGCTGGGATTTGAACCCGGGTCGGCCGCGTGCAAGGCAAACGCCCTACCCGCTGTGCTATCACTCCAGCCCCCGTTAAACAATTTTTCATTCCCTCTGCCCTTATCCCCATTCTGCCAGCCACACTTCTACTTTCTGTTTTAAGATTTGATTAATCTAGGTCTCATGTATAAGGTGAATTATAAATTTGTTTGGGGGCCACACTCAGCAGTGCTCAGGGCCAACTACTGGCAGGGCTGAGGACCATATGGGATGCCATGGGTGGACCACGTGCAGGGCTTCCTGCTTTACTGTCTCTCTGGTCCCAGTGTTAGTACTTATGACTTTTATTTTAGCATGTTTTGAAGAGTCATTCATTTATGTTAACATATATTAGCATTACCTTCGTATTAAGGCTGAATAATATTCTTTTATATGTATATGTTACCTTTTGTTGCAAACACCCAACTTTTTGGTGATGGTTTTTGGGCCACATGCAGCTGTGCTCAGGGCTTACACCTGGCTCTGTATTTAAAGATCACTCCTGGTGGGATTTGGGAAACAATATGTGATGCTGGGGATTGAACCCCGGTCAGCCTCGTGCAAGGCAAGTGCCCTTCCCCACTGTACTCCCTATCTGGTCCCACCTAAATTTTATTTTGTTTTGGATTTTGAGCACAGCAGTTTGTGGCTTTACTCCTGGCTTCGCTGAGAGATCACTCCTGGTGGGCTCCAGGGACCATATGTGGTATAAAGCAAACATCTTATCACCTGTATTCTCTCTGCCCCCCCATCTAAATTTTAATATTAACAACCATGGAAACTCCCAGTAATTATCACTGGAAATTATAGATTACAGGAAAAAAACTTGTTTCTATTTAGTGCACAATAGCTTTTTAATCCATTTCAGTGCACATTAGTCTTAACTGTGAGAGGTGAGACTGATGCAGTCTCAGGTGGTAAAGTTCATTCCTGGCCTGTGTGAGACATTTGATCAGTTTTGATCCCCAGCATTGTAGCCCCGGGAGCTATGCTACTTACAGCTCTGGTGGTTGGTGGTGGTGGGTGAGAAGGAGGCGGCACCTCCATTCCCAAGCCCCTAACAATCCAACTCTCAGGCTATGATTTGTATTCTTTTTTTTTTTTCTTTTTGGGTCACACCTGGCAATACAGAGAGGTTACCTCCTGGTTTTGCACTCAAGAACTAAGACTCCTGGCGGTGCTCAGGGGACCATATTGGATGCTGGGAATTGAACCCGGGTTGGCTGCATGCAAGGCAAATGCCCTACCCACTGTGCTATTGCTCCAGCCCTCTCTGATTTGTATTCTGGGTATGGCCCTATCCCCTACCACTGCAAACAGAAACAAATACCCTGAGTAGTATAGAACCTATACTATATATATATATATATATATATACTATATATACTATAGTAGTATAGAACCTATGCATGCAATGTTTTTTTTTTTCTTTTTTTGAGAGGGTGGTTCATGGTTTGGCCCCACCTGACGGTGCTCAGGGGCTACTCTCTGCAGTGCTTGTGGGACCATGCAGTGCTGGGTGCTGTTAGTCAACTGGGATGCACCACTTGCAAGGCAAGTGCCTAAGCCTCTGTAATACCTCTCCATCCCTAGATGCTAGTTGTTTTTCTCATCTGTGAGAGTATCTATGATGGTTTAATTTGTAAGTTAGACAACGGAAGGTTAACAATAATAGTTGTAATAATATGCTTTAATAAAAGTTACTGTGAATGGACACTCTCAAAATTCAGCACACAGTATTTTTTGGTCCATGATTGATATAAGGTAACAAAGGAGAGTGTAGTCACAGATAAGGGGACTCCTGTATGTCCTTGTCTGTGTCCTTGCTTTGGCCTCATTTTCCTCCCATGTAGATGGTGACCCCTGTCCAGCTTCCTGACAGTTGCAGCAACTGTTGCTGCTATGGTGTTTCCCTGTGCATGCTGTACTGGTGACGTATTTTGCTGCATGAAGAGTTCACAGGACTCACCCTGAGGTACAGATTGTCTAGGAGGTGTGAGAAAAATTCCTGATTATTTCACTTGAGCACTTCACACAGTCTTGTGCAAGTTACCTAGCTTCCTCCCCACAATGATAAAGGTTCTTTTTTCTTTTTTGAGTATCCGTAACTCATATGACACGTATCAGTCCTTATCAGTTTCTAGCCGTTGGATGTCCAGGTTGCCCTACCTTTGTGCAGATAGGCTTATTCAGTTTGGCTCCAAGTCCTTTTGACATGGCTTTTACAACAGCTTTCTGGCTCTCTGGTATGAAGAGATGTTCTTGACTTATCCTGTATCCTTTCCCTCTGAGATTTGGGTTCAAAATAGACTTTTAGTTTTGTTTTGTTTTGGGTGGTCATACCTGGTAGTAGTTAGGGGCCACTCTTAGTTCTTGTGCTATGGGGTTTCCAGTGGTGCTTGTGGGGGCTGTGTGGTGTGAGGGATAGAACTGTGGTTGGCCACATGCAGGCTAAGTGTCTTATATCTCTCTAGCCCCAAGAATAGACCATTTTTTCTCTTGTTTATTTTTTGTTTTGAGGCCACACCTGGCATTGTTCAGGGCTTACTCCTGACTCTGCACTCAGAGGTCACTCCTGGCAGGCTCACAGGACCATATGGGATGCCAGGTATTGAATCTGGGTTGGCTGTGTGCAAGATAAATGCCTCACCCACTGTACTATCACTCCCCCTCTTCAAAAAAGGGCAAAATAAGCTATGAATAAACACTGAAATCTATTTTTCTAATGAAATTAAGGCAAAAATGAGATGTCGTTTGTTCTGGACTAAATGTGCTGCTCTGGTGAGATGGTATTCCGAGATAGGGGCTTTGGGATATAATCAGAGTTCATCAGAGTGGAGCCACATTGCTGGGGGAGTGTTCTATGAGTGGCTGCCACACCCTTCTCCCCAAGGACTGCAGAGGAAGAGCCTGAAGGGGCACTCCATCTGAGACAGGAGGTATCAGAATGAAGCCTGACTTGCTGCCCTCTCAACTTTAGACTTCTCTGCCTCCATACTTGTAAGGAATTAATTTCTGTTTTTTTGAACCAATGCCTCTCAATGTGGGGGGCCATATTATCTCCTGTGGGCTCTCAGGATATTCCATTGGAGCCACAAGTGAGAAGTGTGTAAATGGGGGTGGGTATGGCTCTCAGGACAGAGGCCACAGGAATGAAACAAGGTTGAAAGGAGGGCACAATTGGAAAAAGGTTGAAAAACGTTGGCCTAAACCTTGTGGTGCTTTGTTACTGCACTGGAGACCATTAAACCATTTTTTTTTTTTTCTTTTTGGGTCACACCTGGCGATGCTCAGGGGTTACTCCTGGCTTTGCACTTAGGAATTACTCCTGGAGGTGCTCATGTGGGATGCTGGGAATTGAACCCGGGTCAGCCACGTGCAAGACAAACGCCCTACTCGCTCTGCTATCGCTCCAGCCCCAAGCCATCATTTTTTAGTTACTAGTAATATAATTTAGATCTTATTAAAGGTAAAGTTTGCTAAAGCTTATGATTGCATATTATATAATAATATGCTATTCCTTCTCCTGGTAGTTTTATTTGGGCATCTCTTAGTTTGGAATGGAAGTTAGACTTATTTATTCATTTATTTATTCCCAGTGCTGAAGGATCTGAAGGGGGTTGTATACTTGGCCTCTTTGATGCACTCATTTTATTTACATATATATTTTTTCTGTGACATGAATTGAACACAGGGCCTTAACACATGCTAGGCAAGTGCTCCACTGCTGAACTGTAACCCTGGCCCAGTGCACTCAATTTTAAATAGTTGCTATTTTGTATCAGAATGTAAAATGCATATAACCTTTCATTAGCAAGTGCATATACAAATTTATCCTAAAGAAATAGTAGGGGGGCTGGAGAGATGGCACAGCAGGTAGGGTGCTTGCTTTGTATGCTCTGACCTGGGTTCGATCCCGGGCACCCATATGGTCCCCTGAGCAATGCCAGGAGTAATTCTTGAGTGCGGAGCCAGGAGTAATCTTCAGCATCTTCAGGTGCACCCCTCCCCCCAAAAATATTTAGGGCCTGGGGAGTTACACACCAGTCTGGGTGTATGGTGTGCATGTGTGGGAACTTTGATCCCCTTCCCCAGCACTGCATCCCCAGTTTAGCTGGTTGTGACCCTGGTTATATCTGGCGCCCCAGACCCGGAGCAGCACTCAGCTTTGGACCCTATCAATGAACCACCTGGCCCAGGTGGCCAAGTATTGCCAGGAATGGTCTTGGGGCTTTTTGAGCACAGCTTGCGAAGCCCCTTCCTGCTCCCCAAAGATTGGAAAACATTAGTAAAGAAAATGTATAGAGAACTTACTTTATGCATTTATAGGGTAGGTACATAATCTTAAGTAAGGAATAGATGAAATGGGTTATTATTATTTATTGCATTTAACCACTGAAAATAATGATAGGAATATAAATCAATCAATCTGGAGAAATGCCTGCAAGGTTTTATTGAGTGAGAAGAAAGTTAACAAAGTATAATAACAAAGATACACTTTGTTAACAAAGGGCCCCCTAATGTGGAATCTGTCTCAGGCATGCCATGATCTTGGATAAGTCTTTACTTGGAAGGTGTGGTGGGTGGAGTGTGTTGATGTTCTTGGCCTTCCCTGTTATTTCTCTTTTACTAAGGGAGAATATGGAAGGTACTCTTTTTTGGGGGTGGGGGCACACCCAACTATGCTTCTGGCTCCTTGTTCACGATTGATCCTGGTGGAGCTCTGGGGATCAAATGGGGTTCCAGAGATCAAACAGGTCACCTATGTGTGGGGCGAGTTCCTCTGCCCACTGTACTATGGCTCCATTTCCTGAAGATAACTTTTGAGTGACAAGTAGATGAGTGACAAGTAGATGGCTTTCCCCCACTCTTTTCTTTATTCTTTTTTGTTTTTCAAGATAGAACCTTTGCCAGTAGTTTTTTTTTTGGTTTTAATTTTTAAAATTATTTTTTAAATTAATGAATCACTGTAAGGGTACAGATACAGATTTACATATTTTCATGCTTGTGTTTCAGGCATACACTGCTTGAATACCCATCCCTCCACCAGTGCCTATTTTCCTCCACTGATAACACCAGCATCCTTCCCACCTCCTATCCCATCCCCCCTATCCCACTCTGCCTCTGTGGCAGGGCATTCCCTTTTGTTCTCCTCTCCTTTTGGGTGTTGTGGTTTACAATGGAGGTATTGGGTGGCCATCATGTTCAATCTATAGTCTGCTTTCAGCACGCCTCTCCCATCCCGAGTGGGTTCTCCCACCACACTTTACTTGGCGTTCCCTTCTCTATCTGAACTGTCTTTTTCCCCAGCATGTGAGGCCAGCTTCCAAGCCATGGAGTGAACCTGGTACTTATTTCTACTATTCTTGGGTGTTAGTCTCCCATTCTGTTGTTTTATATTCCGCAGATGAATGCAATTCATCTATGTCTGTCTCTCTCTTTCTGACTCATTTTAGCATGATACTTTCCATGTTGATCCACTTATATGCAAAGTTCATGACTTCATCTTTTCTGACAGCTGCATAGTACTCCATTGTGTAGATGTGTCAAAGTTTCTTTAACTAGTCATCTGTTCTCGGGCACTCGGGTTTTTTCCAGATTCTGGCTATTGTAAACAGTGCTGGAATGAACATACAAGTGCAGATGTCATTTTGACTACACCTTTTTGCCTCTCTAGGATATATTCCCAGAAGTGGTATTGCTGGGTCAAATGGGAGCTCAATTTCTAATTTTTTGGGAAGCTACCATATTATTTTCCAAAAGGACTGAACCAGTCGGCATTCCCACCAGCAGTGTAGGAGGGTCCCTTTCTCCCTACATCCACACCAATAGCAGTTGCTTTTGTTCTTTTGGATGTGTGCCAGTCTCTGTGATGTGAGGTGGTATCTCATGGTTGTTTTGATCTGCATCTCCCTGATGATTAGTGATGAAGAGCATTTTTTCATGGGCCTTTTCCTTTGCCAGTAGTTTTACTCTGTTTTGATTTCTTGTTTTTATAGGAAATGAAGGGTCATAATGAAAAATATGAATTATTCACAAATTTAAGCATTTTTGTTGTAGGAGGGTGTGGTGGATAGGATGCTTTTGGACCTCCAGCATCCTTTTGGCCCTCCAAGCACTGCCAGAAGTGATCTCTGCACTGTGACCAGAGAGTACCAAACCCCTGGATCCATGTGTGTTGCCCTGAGCTCTTCCATAGGTCACTTCTGAGTACAGAGTCAGGAATAACTCCTAGCACTGGCAGGTATGATCCAGCAACCGCAGCCCCCCACTCCTAGTAAAGAAAAAATTTTTGCTCTTTCTCCTTTCAAAGTGATGAGTGTGCTTTACTTTTTAATTTTTGGGCCATACCCTGCAGTTTTCAGAGCTCTTTTTATTTTATTTTATTTTTAAATGAATCACCGTGAGGTACAGTTACAGACTTACAAACTTTCATGCTTATGTTTCAGTCATACAATGATTGAGTACCCATCTCTCCACCAGTGCCCGTTCTCCACTACCAATGGTCCCAGGATCCCTCCCACCAACCCCACCCTATCCCGCCTTTATGGTAGCATACTCCCTATTGCCCTTTCTCTCCTTTTGGGTATTGTGGTTTGCAATATAGGTATTGAGTGGCTGTCATGTTAGGTCTGTAGTCTACTTTCAGCTCGCATCTCCCATCCTGAGCAGGCCCCCCAAAGCACCCTTTACTTGGTAGTCTCTTCTCTATCTGAGTTGCCTTTTCCCCTACCATGTGAGGCCGGCTTCCAAGCCATGGAGCAATCCTCCTGGTTATCATCTCTACTGTTCTTGGTGTAAGTCTCTCAGGGCTAACTCTTGACTTTGTGCTCAGGGATCACTTCTGGAGGTGCTTAGGGGACTATATGGGGTACCAGGCATTGAACTGGCCACATGCAAGGGAAGCACTCTACCTGTTGTACTATCCTTCTGGCCCCCAAAAGGGAATAGTGTATTTTTCTGTCAGAAATTAGGAATGAAAATCTTTGTACTTGTGTAGTATCAAGGAAACAAACCCTTGAGAGAGAGAATGGAATTGAAAAGTGTTTGTGGAACCCCCCAGTGGTAATGGTGTGGTAGGCTGCAGAGGGTGGAAAATGATTCTGTAGGTGTAGAGAGGTGCTATGCAGAAAATATAGACTTATTTGAACATCCTTCTCACTGCTGTTATTTTAGTCAAAAGCACAGTCAAAATGTATGTGAAAGAGCTTTGAGAAGGATAGCATACACTACAATTTAAGATATTAATTTTACTTTCTTAAAATCAAAGGTTCAATTTAGACTGTAATGAATATGAAAGGAATTGGAAAGGTTTAGTAATGTAAGGTATTATGTTGTTAGAAGCTTATGTGCTTTTTCTTTTTTTCATAATCTTAAGACCTGGACATCTTTCAGTTTGAAATGGTACTGTAGAGCCAGTGGGTTCAAGTTTTTGTATTACATATATATATGTATATATATATATATTATACACACATATATAAATATATGTATATATTTTGTTTCTTTGTGTTTGAGCCACACTTGGCAGTACTCCTGGTGGTGCTCAGAGGACCATATGGGATGCCAGGGATTGAACCAGGGTCACGTGAATGCAAGGCAAGTACCCTTGCAGCTATACTATTGCTCAGGCCCACCCCAGACTATTAATGAAGAATATTTAGAACTTGCGTTTCAACCTTTACTTCTGGGTCTCAGTTGTTTATCCGTCTCTTTACAGTTAGAATCTTGGGTTCTAAGGGCTCTTTTATGTCTGCTTTTAAAAACTGGTGTTGAGCCTTTTTTTCCTTCTTTCTTTTTCTTTTTCAGCTACACTGGGCCATGCTCAGGGCCTCCTCAGCACATTTTGCTCAGGGGTTGCTCCAGGTGCTGCATGGGCAGTTGGGGTGGGGGTGGAGGGTGGTAGGGGGACAGAGACAGGGCAAGGGACACCATGCAGTTCTGGGAATTGGACCCAGCCCTCGTATATAAGTTCAGCATATGTAGTTTCTCTTTGGTCCTTGACAGTTTTTGTTGGTGGCTTGAGGCTACACTCAGCAATGCTCAGGGCTTACTCTTGACTCTGTGCTCAGGGATCACTTCTTGTAGGTCTTTGTGGGGATCATATGGAGACCACTTGGGGTGCCAGATACCAAACAAGGGTCTCCCTTGTGCAAAGCAAGCACATTACCTGCTATACTATCTTTCCAGCCCCTAAAATGTACTTCTTAAGGGTGTTGTATAAGGAAGTTCCCCAGTTCAGGGTTTTATTTTTTCATTCTACAAAATATTTCTTTTACCAGTTTTTTAAAAAAGGATTTTTTAAAACAGGTGATAAAAGGACATTTAGTTCAAACTACTGAGGTAGTGACATATGATTTGTGAATATATTTAATTTGAAATCTCTGGCAAGAGAATAGTCTTGTTAAAGAGCTCTTTGATCCCATGGTACTTTCCCCATTTTCCCTTCCTTTGTCTTTGGCTATTAAGAATATGTGTACTTTGGGAGTAACACCTACCATTTTTATTGATAGCTGTGATAATGTAGCAGAATCCAGGTTCTCAATGAGTGGCAGACAAAGCTTTTACTGGTTCACTTTTAATATTTCTGAAAAGTTGATCTGTGGTTATGTACCATATGTGGGAAATATACAGGATTACATTTGCACATAATTGGTTTCTTAAGCTTTAGCTAGCCCTTTTAGCTACAAAAGAAGATGGACAAATTCAGCTCCAAGGCTGTAGCACTGTAGCACTGTCGTCCCGTTGTTCATCGATTTGCTCGAGTGGGCACGAGCAATGCCTCCACTGTAAGACTTGTTGTTACTGGTTTTGGCATATCGAATATGCCTCGGGTAGCTTGCCAGCTCTGCTGTGCAGTTGGGATACTCTCGGTAACTTGCCGGGCTTTCTGAGAGGGACGGAGGAATCGAACCCGGGTCAGCCGTGTGCAAGGCAAACGCTCTGCCCGCTGTGCTGTCACTCCCAACTCCAAGACTAGAATATAAAAATATTCATTCTGAAGAAGTTAGGCCTGTGCTTTGTATATAAAACTATAGTTAGAGTTACTGTATAAAATTTTGAATGGAAAGTTCTTATATTAACATTTGTCACATTTAGGCAAAGATAAAGTAAAGTGACACCAGAACTGAATTTATCTGAGAGAAAGAACTTTTTTTTTTTTTTTTTTGCTTTTTGGGTCGCACCCAACGATGCTCAGGGGTTACTCCTGGCTCTGCACTCAGAAATCACCCCTGGCGGTGCTCGGGGGACCATATGGGATGCTGGGAATCGAACCCGGGTCGGCCACGTGCAAGGCAAACGCCCTACCCGCTGTGCTATCGCTCCAGCCCCTGAGAGAAAGAATTTTGAGGAGGTTTTCTCACAGGAACTGAGACAAATGGACAAATGCGGCTCAAACTCAAGGCACCATTTTCTAAGCTCTTACAGAGTAATTTGAATTTTTTTCCATTTTTAAGCTTTTTTATCTTGTGAAATAAGAAAGCCAGTTTTGTGTATTTCATATGTAGAAAATTAATTTTCTGAATTAATTTCCTGATATTTGAATAGTGAAGTTCTGTATTATTTGAAATGCTTGGAATAATTCAATAAAACATAGAAAACTCACTGTTAAGATTCTTTTTTTTTTTTTTTTTTTTTTTGGTTTTTGGGTCACACCTGGCGATGCACAGGGGTTACTCCTGGCTCTGCACTCAGGAATTACTCTTGGCGGTGCTCAGGGGACCATATGGGATGCTGGGATTTGAACCCGGGTCGGCCGCGTGCAAGGCAAACACCCTACCCGCTATGCTATCACTCCAGCCCCTGTTAAGATTCTTAACTTGTTCCTTACTAATGATTTTTAATATTGTAACAGTGAAAGAAAGTATTGCAGTGTGCTATTCTCTTACAAGTCTTAATTCTGAGGGACTTGGGAATAAGTGTTGGATTGGGACTTGGGAATAAGTGCTGCCCAGGACCTATTCATTATTGCTTGTTAAAGCATCAGCTCCTACCAACCCCCCCTTTAAAAAAAAATGTTGGGGCTGGAACAATAGCACAGCAGGTAAGGCGTTTGCCTTGCACGCAGCCAACCCGAGTTCGATTCCCAGCATCCCATATGGTCCCCCGAGCACCGCCAGGAGTAATTCCTGAGTGCATGAGCCAGGAGTAACCCCTGAGCAACGCCGGGTCTGACCCAAAAACAGAAAAAAAAAAAATTATGGGATCCTGTCAGTGTTTGATTATTGTATCTCCCTCTTCTAAGATCTTCATCAACCAGTTCCCTGTAAAGAGTGGAAAGTGCTGATATATGAATTCTACAAATTATAGCCATAATTCAGTGTTACCTAATTATTTCATCCTATAATCTATCTTAACTAATCACTGCCAAAACTTTTTCTGGACCATTAACAAGCGGGTATGTGAAATTGTCTAATTTAAGTTTTGGATTAATTAAAATGCTTTGAGTTTTTTCAGTATAGCCTATAGTGAATAGATTTATATCTTATATGAATTTTTGTGTAAGAAATGATAGAGAAGCAGTACTTAATTACAGGTCCTTCCTAGGAAGGGAGGGAGGGAGGGAAAGCGGGAGAGAGATATAGACAGACAGGAGAGGGGAAAGAGAGAGAGAGAATGAATTTTAGTTTCATGTAGCTACTTCAGCCATGACCAGGCACTATATATGGTTCTTGAGCTCCATTCGGAATGACCTCTGAGCACAGAATCAGGAGTGAGCCTTGAGCACTCCTGGGTGTTATCCCAAACCCAAAATAAACACGAAACACACAAAAAAGAAATGTCATAGCATGTGATAGGGATGAATGGAGATGTTACTGGTGCCCGCTTGAGCAAATCGATGAACAGTGTGATGACAGTGATACAGTGATAGTGATATGTGTTAGTTTTAATTCTGAGAGCCACGTGGAATATCACGTTGTCTTTACTTTCTTAGCTTATTGTGTTTTGCAGGTGGTCTCCTTTACCGGACTTACTGGTCATATAAATGGTATCTTTTTTATGGGGTGGGGGGAAGGAGACACACACACACACACACACACACAGCAGTGTCCAAGGGTTAATCCTGGCTCTGCCATCAGGGATCACTCCAGGTGAGGCTCGGGAACCATATAGGGTGTCAGAGGTAGAGCCGTGGTCTGCCGTGTGCGAGGCAAGTGACCTATCCGTTATACTATCTTTCCAGCCCAGAAATGAATCTTTTTGGCCCCCAGGTGAACCTCTTTTTTCTCCCCCCTTTTTTCCCAGTGACATAGAAACATATCATGTTCTTGGCTTTTGGGGACTCTATGTATGTATACAAGACAGCCAGAATGTTTTGTGAAAGACAAGGGAAGAAGCACTGTCACATGGAACATCTACCCATAATCTCTGGAGGTCAATTTAAGCGAATTACTTCCACCTTTTAATTTTAGTTATTACCAAACGTTTTACTAGACTGTTAATGACTAGAAAAATTGGTTTGAGTTGAGCCTCCTTTGGTGCTAATGAGCAGTAAGTGGACCCAAGGTGAATTGTCTAAAGGAGGAGTGTGCCGGGAAGTCAGGAATCACTCACAAATTAGATCATAAATGAGCTTCTAGAAATTAAGATTTGGTTTAATTTCTGTCCTCTTCATTTTTTTTGTCTATCTGACCTTCAGTACTTTCTCTCACCGTACCATGTATTTTTTGAGAAGTGAACTATCTCCTAATTTAGAAAATCCCCGACAAATAGGGCAGCAGAAATATGTCTAGGCTGTTGGAAGATTTCTAATCAACTGTGATGCCATTTTTAGTTACTGAGTTTTAATCCAGTGATTTTACTTATAGTTATTTTCTGGTAAATATTTTGTTTCTTATCGTTGATAATGATTTATGTATGGAGCTTAAGCATTGCATGGGATCCATAACCCTCTGCCTTTTACCTTTTAACACATGACTAGTCTCAATTTGGTTTTAGCTCTGAACAGTGTGAAACTAGGGACCTGGAGCCCCAGTACAGCAGGTAGAGTATTTGCCTTGCATACAGCCTACTTGGGTTCAATCCCCGATACCACATATGGTTTCCTGAGCCTGCCAAGAGTGATCCTGAGTGCAGAGCCAGGAGTAAACCCTGAGCAGGTCTGGGTGTGGCCCCAGAACAAAAACCAAAAACAGGCTTTACTTACTTAAATATTTTATTATTTTATTTTCTAGCCACACCTGACAGTATTGAGGGGCTACTCCTTGCTCTGGTCAGGAGTAACTGTTGGTGGTGCTCTGCTGACAATGCCGTGATGGCGATCGAACCAGTGTTTCCTGCATGCAGAGCACGTGCTGCACCTATCGTGCTAACTCTACAGCCCAGGAACTATTCCTGATTTTTTGTTGTTGTTGTTTGAGAACAGATGGCTGGTGTAAGATTGCCCAAGACTAAACATTGCCTGCTGCACTGCTGAATGGAAGGCTGGAGGGAGAGAGAAAGGCTTGAGAGGGAAAGAAAAGAGAAACGGAATTAGCCCCGTTTGCCTTGGTGGATGATGATGACAAAGATGGCAAACTCCTGGCTGTCTTTCCCCAGTGTAGTGGGTTCTTATTCTCAAGGAGACAAAATTGAAGCCAGGGACCAGAGCAAAATGGAAGAATCCAGATTTTTACTGGAAACAGAAAGGAAGGAAGAGTAAGGCAGGGAAGCTCCCAGACAATGGGGAGGGGTCTTCTAAAGCAGTATTTCTTACTCTGTTTCATTTTTCCTTTTCAAAAAAATTTTTTGGTGGGAGCATACCCGGCAGTGCCCAGGGCTTATTCTTTATCATTGGTTTTCAGACACATTTGCCTTGGTATTTTGACAGCGGCATTGTTCTGCATGTACGGGACTCCAGGGAATTTGGGACGTAGTTATACTTCTTAGATTGTCAATACTGCCTGTTCGTGCTTCAGTTTCCTCTTCATTGTAGTTCTTTAAGACATCTTTGCTCCTTCATTGTTAAAAATTATGTCTGGATCAGAGTAGAAAACCAGAATAATTTTGGTGACTAATTTTTCTTTTTGTTTGGTTGGTTTTTGGCCGCACCTGGTGGTGCTCAGGGCTTACTCCTCCTGGTTCTGCACTCAGGGGTCACTCCTGGCAAGTTTGGGGATCATACAGAGTGCCCAGGAATCAAACCTGGGTTGGTTGCATGCAAAGCAAGCACCCTGCCTGCTGCACTATTGCTCTGGCCCCCAAGTGACTGATTTTTAAGTTGAGAGAAGGGTGCCCTACTCTAAGGGTGCCTATTTGTATGTGTGTATGTGTATGTATGTTGGGGGTAGTGGTTGGGATCACACCTGGCTGTGATCAGGATTTGGTCCTGACTGTGCTCAAAGATTACTCCTGATGGTTTTTGGGGAAACTTATGTGGTGTCAGGGACCATGTCTGGGCCTGCAGAATGCAGTGCAGCTGTACACTCGTGGTACTGTATCTCTAATCCCTGTGAGGAAGCTTTTCTAATTAGAGTAAAGTAAAAATATCACTACTTTTGCCCTTTAGAATCTTGGTGTTGGGCATGTCTGTTTTGTAACTTTTATTGTCTAGGTGAAGTAATTGGTATTTAAAGTGTCTGGCATTGATAAATGGTTGTGTATCTTTAGATAGGCTTGAAAATTTCTGCAGCTTGTTAGCCTGTGGTTAGCCCTGCTTTACATGAAGATCCATGAATGAAACTTGGTGGAAGAGGTGGCGCAGTTATATAGAACAGAAGCCATGTTGGGTGGTTTTACATGTAGATAACCTGATAAAAATTTCAGCTTTGGATGAGGGAAGGGGGCATGGATGTTGCTCAGTGGTAAAGCACATACTTTGCGTGTATGAGAACCTGCATTTGATCCTGGCACCACACGGTTCTCCGAAGCATTGAGTTAGAATTATTAGCCCTTCGGCACCAAGCCTGGTATGGCCCCCAAACCAAAAACCTGCTCCCTCAAAAATGCCAGCCAAACTCAGCAAGACTTCTTAGTTCCTTAGTGCCTACTATCTATAATAACACACTATCTGTGGCAGCTCACTCATTAATGTGGGTTGCACCGAGCTTACTCATAGGCACACATTGCTTTTTGTGTGTTGAAATCTGCCTTCTTTTTCCCAACCAAAAATACTTGAATTCTTAACCTTTTCTGACTTGCATAGCACTTTCAGATTGCCTTCCATGTAGAAAATAGAATGTGATTGCTATGTCTACCTGAGACAATATCTGGAGTTGCTGTGTATAGTCCATCCCAACTCTTAGAATCTGTAGCTCATTGGAAAGCCTCCAACTACTGGGACTTTGATTGATTGATTGATTGATTGCATCACACCCTGCAATGCTCAGGGGTTACTCTTGGCTCTGTACTCAGGAATCACTCCTGGCGGTGCTCAGGGGACCATATGGGATATTGAGAATCGAACCCGGGTTGGCCGAGTGCAAGACAAATGCCCTACCTGCTGTGCTATCGCTCCAGCTCCAGTACTGGGACTTTTAAAGCAGCTAGATGTCCATTTATAGATTGTATCTGGTATCTAATTTAGTTTGGTCAGAATAGGAGTCCCTCTTTTTCCTTTTTAATTCCCCGAAGGAATTTTTCTCTGTGGCTTGTGACTTTTCCCTTCTAAGTAGTAATCATTGGTTACACGTCCCTAACGTTTAGTTTACAAAGTATATTCTCCTAAATGCCATTTTATTTGGTCTTCCAGGTAACTTTACACATTGTGTCAAGCACATACTGTTGCTTTCCAACTTAACAAATTTGATAGTTGGTCCTTGAAAACTATGACTTAAAGTGAAACAATGTATAATAAAAGATTTTTGAATAAAATAGTTTTATTTCATTCAACCCTGACTGAAATTTTACTTTTTCCTTACCACCATGACTGAATGGTACTGATAGAAATGATAATATTTTTTGTTTTGTTTTGGGCCATATCCAGTGGTACTCAGGGCTTACTCAGGGATCACTCCTGCTGGTGTTCAGGGAACCATAATGGGTGCCAAGGATCCCACCCAGTTCAGCCATGTCCAAGGTGAGCGCCCTACCCTCTGACTATTGCCCCATTCCCAAGAAACTATGTTATTTCAGACCTGCTCTGTAATATTAAAAGAGAAAACCTAGGCCAAAGGATTTGTTTATAGTTCTTTCACTCTGAAACAGAGTGCTGGGGAAATAGTATAGGTGTTAAGGCACTTACTTTGCAGCTGACTTGGTTCCGTCCTGGCCATCTGATTCTCCAGTACCCCAGGAGCCACCCCTGAGCATTGTAGACAAAGGAGCACGCTGAAGCAGTGTTGGGATGTAGCTTTTTTTTTTCTTTTCTCCGTAATACTTTATTTGTGGGCTAAATATATATTAATATTTACATATTATGAATTTTAAAAGTTTCCCCAACTATTAACAAATGTAAATGCCTTTTTTCCCCAACTACATTTAACAGTATTTTTTTTAAATTAAAGAACTTGATATGCAAAGTTATTGATAGTTGAATTTTAGGCATACAATATTCCAACACCAATCCCACCACTAGTGTCAACTTTCCAGTATCCCCATATTCCCTCCCCACCTCATCCCCTGCCCCATCCCTTCCTGTCAATTTGACAGTCATATTACCAAGTTCCGGTCCCATGGCTGCAACTTAGGTTTCATGTTTCCAGTGTTGCTGAGTCTGTTTTTTGAGTCTATGGCAGTACCACTCCCCCATATTATCAGTGTACTGAAGCCCTGATGGCTGTTAACCCACTGCTCCGTTCTCTTCTCCCCCTGCTTGATTTCTTTTTTTCCCCTGTCTTTCTTCTCTCTAAACACTGGGGTCAACGGTGATGCAGGCATCCCCACCTCCCCTCAACTGCAGATCATGATCAAGTTAGAACCTGCTGATTTAAAGCCTTGTGTTTCTTCTTATCCCTTTAGCCTTTCTGCTGAACACTTTCTCCAAGCTTGCTGGAGGTTTTCTTCTGTAGACTTAGGTGGTGTTGAATGTCAGTGCGGAGATCCCAAGCGGATAGCTGGGTCAGCCTGTGGAGTGCATAGTTAATGTCTTCCCTCTTTCCTCATAATTGAATTGGGATTATGCTTACATATCCCTCTGGTCTCCATATAACTGGAGAGAAAGTGACTTATGCCCAGCTAAGGGTAAATCCTGCTTTGTTTCAGCCAGTCATCCCTTATGTAGATGATTGTTGGAGGGGTAAGTTAAGACTGAGTTTTGGCTATGAGGTTGTGAGCGAGAACTGTAACAGGTTTTGGAAAAATTCTCAATTGTAAGAGGATAATACTGGGAAAGAAAGTTTTTGTCTTGAGCCAGGGAGATGGCTTAAAGGACAGGAGCACTTCCTTTGCACATGGAAATGCACTAGATTCAATCCTAGACTCTGTATGGTTCTCTTATGTATTGAGCTGAAGGAAGCCCCTAAGCACCACCAGGTTTGCCGTGCCCACAAAGAAATAGAAATCCTTTCCCTCTAGAATTAACATGCTTGGATGTGGTGCCTAAAGTTGTTCTAGCCAGTTCTAGCCATTTCTACATTTGATCACAAAGCCAAAGCAGGAGACAGGACATGTCTGAGAAAACTCCTTAGAGCCTAGCACCCATGCTGCTCTTAAATTTGTTCTGTGAAGCAGATTTTTTACTATTTTAAGGCAATTTGACTTTGAGTTATTTTGCTATTTGCATTCAAGGAAAGGCATGCTAGGTGATGCAGTAGCTGTCAGATTCATTCACACACAGCACATACAGCTCACATGCAGACATATATACAGTGAAGGTGGTTATGATCTATCTAGTCAGACTTGCTTCAGAGATGGCTTTCCTAAAGAAACCTAAGGGCTTAGTGAGGAAAGTGCCTCTTCATGCTTTGCTTTATGTCTCACACAGAAGGATTTTGGTTTTTCCTAGAAAAGGAGTAAAGCCACTACTCTTTCTTTTGGCGTGGGCAGTTGGGGGTGGGGGAGAGGGATACCCAATGGTTCTCAAGGGCTAACTCCTGGCTTTGCCCTCAGGAATCACTTCTGGCAGGCTCCAGGGATCATAAGGGATGCCAGGGATCAAACCCAGGTTGGCCATGTGCAAGCAAACACCCCACCCACTGTACTATCTTTTCAGTCCCGTCACTACTGAAATGGATCAGAAATGGGCTATGGCAGGAGGACAGTTAGTTTTAGCCACACCTGTTAAAGAATACCTTGGCTGGTGTTGCAAAGGTATTCTTTAACCTGATTTCCTGAGCAGGCCACGAGTGTGGTAAGGCCCTGGTGTTCAGTAAGTATGTCCAGAAAGCACGAAAGAGTATTTCTTCTTGGAATCTGATGAAGTAAACAATGTAGATTCTTTCCTTCCTCATTGTATATACACACAGTGCTTTCATGTTTTTTTAACAGTCATGATAAATAAATATTTCATCTTTTTAGAGTTTGATCATTTAAGTTAAAAAAAAATTGCATCCAGGAAATCTAGGTTGGAGTAATAGAAACAGCATAGATAGTTATAAATAAAATTTTCAGGATGTATTAATGTGTCTGAAATGGAACTTTTAGCATCTTTATAGATTTTCCTGCAGGTTTGTAATAAGAAAATCTGCTCTGATTCTCATGCATATGGATATATTAGCAGTGCTGGATAGCATCCCAGTATAACCAGGTGGGGAGCCTGCCTGCACACCTCTGAGTGGAACTGCAATGAAAGCTGCAGTATTCCTGTGATTATATTAGGATGTGATGTGGTCCCTCCTGTGTTTATTAATTAGTGGAGTTGTACTGAGACTTCCCCCTCAGGCTTTTAAGGATGCTGATCAGTGGGCACCTGGGCAGGAGTTTAGTTATGTTTGGGAGCCTTCTGTATACAGGTGGGAAAGGATCCATGTTTCAGGTGGCAGCAGGTGAGCCTCCTGCCAAGTTGGCATAAAGGGAACAGGACTCTTCTGGGCTGCCATCTGTTTGCATCTGATAGGAAACCAGCAGTACTTCTGAAGAAATTTGTTAAAATACTTAGGAATTAGTAGTGCTAAGACCATGCTGATTGAGTAGTAGGAGGTAGTGAGAAATAGATTGTGTGGAATGAATTTTCATTCTTACTGATTTTAGGAGACTTGCCTGGATTCAACTGTCCTGATCCCATTCCCACCAAAATAGCACTTCTGTTTTTGCCCACCCAAACTCCCATTTCCATTAGCCCAGTTCTTTGCTGAATTTCCCATGGCCAGGGGAACTCATTATTTACAAGTTAGTCCCCTGGGACCCTGGTTGGTGCCTGGTTTTTGCTGCTTGAGAGGTTCAGGCTTGTGTCTATTTACATTGAAACTGGTAAAAGGGGCTAAAGACAGTATAGCAGGTAGGGCACAGGTCTTGAAAGTGGCTTGATCCCCAACACCATAGATGATCCACCAGGCATCTCCGGGTGTAGCCCGAAAATAAAAAGTAAAACAAAGGCCTACTAAAATATATACAATAAGAGCTGCTTTATTAATGATTTATGAAATTTCATTTTAGGGTTAGGGACATAGTACAGTCTAGCATATTACAAACCTGTGTTTGTAGTTTACTCTAAAATACTCTAAAAATAGTGAATGCTGAGGCCTATGAGAAGTACAGTGGGCAGGGCACATTGATTCCTGGAATCTTGAATGCAGAGCCAAGTTGTAAGTCGTGAGCACTGTGAGGTGTGGCCCCCAGAACAAAAACAAATATGTAGTATTTATACATACTATGTATAAATAGTATACATTTATACTGTAAGGTGTAATTACACCCTGCTGTGCTCAGGAATCACTCCTTATTCTGTGCTCAGGGTATCTTATGGGTGCCCGGGATTGATCCCAGGTCAGCTGTGTACAAGCCTTATCTGATGAATTATCTTTTCTGCCCTTCCCGTTGGTTGTTTTTTTTCCAGGCCTGAATTTACTTTTTTTCTGCATTGGAATTGACCTGGTGAAATGGGAATTGCTCTGCCCCCATTTTCTGGGTTTGCTTCATTGTTCTCCCACCTGGGAAACTCTGTTTGTTCCTTAGTCATAAAGTAGTTTTTGATGGTGTCCTGGGAACTTTGTTGTCTGTCCTGTGTTGTACTTTAAACAACAGTATGAAACGACTGCCCATTTCCTCTTTAACGTGGCATGACTAGAGATAACTAGAGGAGTGGCCCTGTGGGGGCCTGTTGAGAGTGCCTGTGGTTGGATTTCTCCTGCTCAACCTCTGCTCTGTGATGCTGCACATAGATTTCTGTCTTGCTGCTTTCAGTCTGCAGAAAGAATTGAATAGCCTTTGGTTCCAAGTGAAAGAGACACATTGGATGACTTAGACAGAAAGGGAGTTCATTGGAAAGATCCAAGGGTGCCTACCAGAGTCTCTTCAGGGATGTAGCTGTCCTCAGGCCAGGCCTTAGAGGTAGACTACTTCATTGATGGGACTTCTCTTTGCCCGTCTTCCCTCATCTTGGTGTACAAAAAAATCAACATTCGCTACTCCTCAGCTTTGGGGTCAGGCATTTGTGCCAACACACAGTATGACATGTCTAGAGAGGAGACTATTTTCTATTGGCTCAGAATTTCCAGGAGAAAACTGATGAATGGTTTTATCAGTTTCATCAGTTTAACATGGTGACTCCCTTGGTAACTGAAGAGGATGGTGAGTACTTCGATTCAGAAAAGACATCTTTGCTATAATTTATAATTTACAAGTGTTAGGATCTCCCCACTCATTGATTAAGTAGTATGGGAAATTCTAGGGTGCACCTACATTTTGCATTACAAATTAAAACAAAGGCTAGAGAGAGAACTCAGTGGGCTTGGAGCACATGCTTTGCATTCAGGAGGCCTGGGTTTGAGACCTGGATTCCATCTTGGGCACTGCATATCCTCAAGTACAGCAGAAGTGTCCCCAAGCACTGTGCTGGGATAAGCCTCTGAGCACTGCTAGGTATGACCTCCAAGCAAAAAGTAAAAAAAGAAAGCAATAGAAAAAACAAAAAATAAAGGGTGTCTTATTACCAAAAAAAATTTAGTAAATTGGGGCTGGAGCGATAGCACAGCGGGTAGGGCGTTTGCCTTGCATGTAGCCAACCTGGGTTTGATTCCCAGCATCCCATATGGTCCCTTAGCACTGCCAGGAGTAACCCCTGTGCATTGCCAGGTGTGACCCAAAAAGCCAAAAAAAAAAAAAATCCAGTAAGTTGATGAGAATAAGCCTGGTAAATTCTGTAATTTTTCTAAATTTTCTTTTTAGATAAAAATATTTATAGCCTGTTTTCATATCAGCATTATTTCAGCTTGGAGAAATTGTGGCCAGATTCTAAGCAGGGCAGCTTGTGAGATAGATCCCTGAGGACCTGAGTATAAATAATGATTTTAAGTTGAACTTTATATATCTTTTTGGCCTTTCAGGTGGTGCTCAAGGGCCTGGATAGTTGCAGGCCTCCTAGTATGGTACTGCTTGGCCAACGGGTGCTGGGGACTTCCAGAGCCACCTTTGTAGTGCTTGGGGGTTACTCTGACTATACTCTGCTGTGCTCTGGGGCCGTAGGTGCTTGGCATTAGTGCTTGCGAGGCTTGGGCTTAGTGCTTGTGAGGCATGGACTTTAACCCTTTGAATTTCCTATCTGATCTCTAAGTTGAATAATTATTTAAAATAATCATGCATTTGCTGGGAACTGAACCCAGGGCCTCACAAGGCAAGTGCTTTGCCATTACCAAAATAGCTATTTTTCTTTCTTGCTGTGGGGGCAGTGCAGAGACCTCCCCATCTGTGCTTGTGATACTGGAGGCCTCTCCTGGGGATACTTGACCTGGCTGTAGGGGCTTGAAGATTCTACACTTGAGTCTCATGATACGCTGTTACTTGGGGCCAGTTGGCCACCACAGTCATACTTGGGGTGGCTATGCAGTTATAGAAATTGAATTTAGGGCCTCATACATGAAGGGCATGTATACTCTTAAATCATCTCCCTGGTCCAGGGTTCAATTAACATTATTATTATTATTATTATTATTATTGTTATTATTATTATTATAATTTGGTGGTGGGGAGGTGGGTGTTCACACCTAGCAGTACTCAGGGGTTACTCCTGGCTATGCAGTCAGGAATTACTCCTGATAGTGCTAAGGGGACCATATGGGATGTTGGGGCTCGAGCCCAGAATGGCCAAGTACAAGGCAAACACCCTACTCATGCTGGCCTCCAGTTCAACTACCTTTAAATAAGCAGAGAGTTGGCTCTTTTTATAAAGTTTTCCACAAAACTCTGCTAATTTAACTTTGCAAGCGTAAGTCTTCAAGTGGCACATACACTTAATTCTAGATTGTAGTGGGAGATTGTCCTTTCTTGTCATTATCTTGGTTCTTTTTTTTTCTTTTTTTTATTTTACATTATCTTGGTTCATGGCATATGGCAGAACTGACTGACTTCTTAGGTTATGAAAATTACTGTTCTTTTATTTATTTCTTCCATTTGGTTTTTGGGCCACACCCAACTGTCCTCAGGTCTTACTTGCTCTTGACTCTGCTCAGGGATCACTTCTGTGGGCTTGGGGGACCACCGGGACTGTATGGGTTGCTAGGGATGGATCCTACGTCAACCATGTGCAAGGTGACTCTACTTGCCATTCTGGCCTCTGTTCCTTTTTTTTTTTTTTGCTTTTTGGGTCACACCTGGCGATGCACAGGGGTTACTCCTGGCTCTGCACTCAGGAATTACCCCTGGCTGTGCTCAGGGGACCATATGGGATGCTGGGATTTGAACCCGGGTCGGCCGCGTGCAAGGCAAACGCCCTACCCGCTGTGCTATCTCTCCAGCCCTGGGCCTCTGTTCCTTTAGATGTTTAATTATACACACAGAAACAGCCCTTACGGTCTTGTGAATCCTTTATGAATTATGATTGGGATCAAATAGTCTGGATGAATTGTGAACCTGTGCAATAATCTAAGGGGATTTAAAGATGCCCCTGGATTGTAAGATGAAGAAAGTATAGCTTAATGCTTCTGGGAGTTAGAGCCACTTAAGAATTTGGGAATTTATAAATTTGGTGAGTTTTTCTTTTGGGGGGGTCATACCCAGCGATGCACAAGGGTTACTCCTGGCTCATGCACTCAGGAATTACTCGTGGTGGTACTCAGGGGACCCTATAGGATGCTGGGATTCGAACCCGGGTTGGCTGCGTGCAAGGCAAACGCTCTTCCCGCTGTACTATCGCTCCAGCCCCTATAAATTTGTTTTTTGTCTTCTCAAATGATCTACTTTATTTTCAAATTACTTATAAAAGTGAATTATTGTCCTTTGACCTATTTTTATTTTTATTTTATTTTAACTTATTATTATTATTATTATTATTATTATTATTTGCTTTTTGGGTCACACCCAGCGATGCTTTGGGGTTACTCCTGGCTTTGCACTCGGGAATCATTCCTGGCAGTGTTCATGGGACCATCTGGGATGCTGGAAATTGAACCCGGGTCGGCCCTGTGCAAGGCAAACCCCCTACCCACTGTACTATCTCTCCAGCCCCTATAAATTATTTTTTGTCTTCTCAAATGACCTACTTTATTTTCAAATTATTTGTAAAAGTGAATTATTGTCCTTTTGACCTATTTCTATTTTTAAGCTTAAAACAGCTTCTCTCTTCTCACAACATGTAGATCTGTGGAGTTTGACTTACTGCTTGAGTTGAGGTGAAGGGCACCATCAGCACCTGCGTAAACATGGCCTCAGTGGCAGACACCCTGGGAAGCTGTGGGGCATGCCCACTGCTCTACTCAGGTTCCTACCTTCAAAGTGTTGGAAGCATTTATTGCTACTTTGAAGGATTTGGAAACCAAGTACTATTTTAAAATAGTGCTGAAAGAACCCTGCTGTTGAATGAAAATCAGGAGTGCTGCGTGTGGGTTGTGGGAATTCCTTTATCCTATATGACCTTTTTCCTTCTCTGGGCCTCTTTCTCCACCACCCACCCCCAAATTGGGATGCCCTGAAATGCCACAACTTCAATAAAATGCCTTGAACTATACTTCACTCATAAAAATTGCAGAGCCAGGGAACTCTGAGAACTGGGACAGTTGATGCTCACTTGTTAGAACTAAGAGTGGGAGTCAAAGCATCCCTGAACTAATTGAGGTGGTAGCTTATAAGAAAATAGGAAATCTAATACTATAAATTAGACAAGGCATCTTCTTCTAGTTCATTAGGCATGTTATACTTATTCAGGCATTTTGTAAACAAAAGTGGTGTTGATGGTGATACTAATGAAGGTTACCCAGGCTCGAGTGTGTCGTCTTTCAGGTTTAGGGTTGAGCAAGGGAGTTCAGGTGCAGCTGTGCGTGGTTGCACATGTGGAACTTGTAGAATGGTTAGCTGAAAGGACTTTTTTCTGTTGCACTTTTTTTTTTTTTTAAGGGGAGTATTTCCTTCTGAAAAGAATTTTTTTGGAGCGTGGGCACATTGGGCAGTGCTCAGGGGTTACTCCTAGCTCTGCACTCTGAAATTACTCCTGGGCATTCTCGGGGACTATATGGGATACCTGGGATTGAATCCAGGTCAGCAGTATGGAAGGCAAATCCCTGTGCAGTATTATTGCTCTGGCCAGTGTTCTTTTAGTTTTATTATGTCAATTTGGGATGTTTTTATAAGTTTGGAAGTAATCACAAGTGCATTTGTAAAATGCAAAAATTACTTGAATGTCCCCATTATTTGAACTTTTATTGTTACTTCATTGTTCCTGTTGATGTTGTGATGACTAGGGATCCCACACGTGGTAAGGCACACATCAGGTGGTGGTGCTCACCAGGATTTGTGCTTTTTAGTTGTGTTGCTTGTAGACCTGCTTACCATGCAAACTCTTTATTTTTGATGTAGTGCTCACACATGTGCTCACTAGGGATTGTACATCCTGGCTGTGGCACTTGCACGTCTTTTTATTTTTTTGATTTTAAACACTCTTGTTTACAATACTGTTAATGATGTGGCTTCATGAAATGACTGTTCTCAGACCTCACCCTCCACCAAGTGCCCACTTTCTTTTGCACATCTCTTTGTCCTCGTTGAGGGTTTCACCCCTTCTGTGGTTCTGGCACATACCTGACTGAGATCATATTTGGCACATGTGGGACATCAGGGATTTAAACTCAACTATATAAGACAGGTGCTTTAAGCCACTACACTGATCTCCTGGACCCCCAGTAGTGTAACTGTCAAACTCAGCTTTCTTTTGAATTCTTTCCTTGTACCTCTTTTTCCCATTGTCAGACTAAAAAACAACTGTGTTCTTCAGGAACTTCACATTACAGAAAACAAAAGAACTTGGGCTTCTTGAAAAGATAATACAGGGGTTAAAGTGCTTGCCTTGCATGTGACTGACTGAACCTGGGGCTTCCTTGTGCAAAGTATGTGTTCCATGCAGCCTTTTGGGTTACTGAGAACACCTGCTGGGTGTGGCCCCAAACCCCAAAATAATAAAGTAGACAGTTCATTGACATTAAGAACACTAACATGTTTTGTAACATTTAACATAATCCATCACGAGTTTTCCCAAACTAATATACTGTTAAACCAGAATAAAAGTATTTTGAAAGCTTAAAAAAAAAAACAACAACCAGCTTCTCCTTGTCTTTCCCAACGATTTTGGAGGCTCTTTTCAGGGTCAGGGGAATGAGACCGTTATTGTTATGCCACGGGGAGCTTGCCAGGCTCTTCCATGAAAATATATACCTATTAATAAAATAAATATAACATACTTATAGATGAAATATATACCTATTAATATTAAAGGACTGGAGCGATAGCACAGCAGGTAGGGCATTTGCCTTACACACGACCGACCCAGGTTTGATTCCTCCATCCCTCTCAGAGAGCCCAGCAAGCTACCGAGAGTATCCCGCCTGCACGGCAGAGCCTGGCAAGCTACCAATAGGGTATTGGATATGCCAAAAACAGTAACAAGTCTCACAATGGAGATGTTACTGGTGCCCACTCGATGAACAACGGGATGACAGTGCTACTTTTTTATAGTGCTTAATGTGTCCCTTTTCCATGCCAGAGTAGCTTATGGCTTTCTGGGGTCCATCCTTGTCCCTCAGAGGGACCCTCGTTTTGCGGTATTAGGAACTAAGGACAACTGAGGCTTAAGTAAATCTGAAGGATGCCCAGGAGTAAATACTATTCAGAGTAGATTAACTCCCATATTATAAAAGCATAGCATTAGCTGTTCTCTTGTATCTATACAGAAAGGACATTGCACTAAAATAAACTATGGAAAAGACATAAAGGAAAGAAAAGCAGTATTTCACTTTCATATGAAAATCCAGAGTCCTCAGAAGAATTTGACTTTACAAGCCACAGGGTCTGATTTGGGGATAACAATGATTAACAGAGGGGAAGAAGAGCACAAAGGAGAGGTTAAAGGTCAACACAGAGGATTGGGAGTGCCTGATGGAATTGGGTGTGCCTGGGGAGCACTGTGATGGGAGTTACTCAGTAAACCTAAGCTCCCTGTTGTGGGGAGAAAGGACAAACCAGTGTTATCCAACGGAACAGTCAGTCGCCATTCTACATTCTGACTGTCTTACTTTGACTGTGACTGTTGTGACCACGTGGTATTGTTATTTTGGCATCTGACTTTAAAAAAATTCTTTTTAATAATGAAACAAAACATTTAAAACCGTAGCTTCTGGAAGAAACATTTGTTCTTGCCCGTCTTTTATCTCTTCCTTGAACTTGACCTTGGCCTCTCTCTGAGACTTCTGTTAAAGAGCTGGGTCTCTGAAGACATCTTTTTTGAGGACGGTTTTGTCAAGGGGATGTCCACGGAGTACCTTGGGGCATGAAGTGATTATAGTTATAAACTTTCACAAAAGACTTGATCTTGGACCTCTTGGCAATTTTCTTCTTGATCTTGGCAGCTGTCACATTGCGGACATAGTGGTCAATCCCAGTCACCAGGGCATGACTAAGTTGTACCTTGTGTCAGGATTTCCTTCATTTTTGTGAATGAATAACATTTCTTTGCATGTATATACTGTACTTATTTATACAAGTAGTGTACTAATAATGATCACTCAAAATAGGAGCCGGGCCTGAAAGTTGTGGACAGTGCCCTCACATAGGACAATTAAATAAGATGAGATTTAAGGCCCTTCTTGGGTTCTGGCACCAGTTTTCAGTGAGTGTGTGTTTCTTCTGCTAGTAAGCAGTTTTCAGATATCAGCAAGCTGTTTCAACTCTGCTCCATATAGTCTGACGTTACCGAAAAGAAAGAACTCAGTTCTGAAACTCTCCACTTCAGATGCCAGGTGTAAACCCAGATTCTTACTTGTGCTTCTTTATAAATTGGAGATTCCTATGGCCTGCTTGAACTTGGATGTCAGTCTCAAGTCCAGGTTCAGAAGTTCTCACATTCCCCTCTTTAGGGTAGATTAATTTGTTAAGAAATTCCCTGTAGGGGCTGGGTTGATAGTACAGTGAATAGGGTGCTTGCCTTGTATGTAGTGGACCTGGATTCGATTCCCTGCATTCCATATGGTTTCCTGAACCCGCCAGGAGTGATTCCTGACTACAGAGCCAGGTGTAACCCCTGAGAACTACCAGGTGTGGCCCTAAAACAGAAACAAAACAAGAGGGTAATGTTGGTTTTCTTTAGAAAATATAGATGATGCATAAGTATCTATTAATAAGAAAAAATTGATATGAAAAATCAACTGAATAGACATAGAATGAACTATGTCATTCTTTGACATATATGTTTACATATGTCAAAATAAAACACGAACTCATTATTTAAAAAGTATTCAAACTCTTAGCAAGCTAGGAATAAACAAACTTTTCTTAATCTAGTAGAGGGCAGCCATATACCCATGAGCAAATGCCTGCCTTAATGATGAAGTATTGAGTTTTGTCTTTTATTTTGCTTTATTTATTTATTGGTACTTCAACCACACCTGCCCAGGACTTACTCCTGGCTCTGTGCTCAGGGTCTACTCCTTGCAGGGCGGGGATCTGTGGTACCATCTCTCCAACCTCTTGTCTTTTATTTATTTATTTATTAAAATTTTTTTTTTGCTTTTTAGGTCAGACCTGGCGGTGCACAGGGGTCGCTCCTGGCTCTACACTCAGGAACTAGCAAACACCCTACCCTCTGTGCTACTGTGCTATTGCTCCAGCCCCCAACCTCTTGTCTTTTAAAGTAGCTTCTTTAATTTTTTTTCTTTTCTTTTCTCTTTGGCCTTGGGCCACACCCTGTAATGCCGAAAGATTACTTCTAGCTTTGCACTCAGGAACTGATCCTGGTGGCACTCCTGGAACCAAATGGGATGACAGGGATCAGACTAGGCTGGCTGAGTGCAAGGCAAATGCCCTACACTCTGTACTATTGCTCTGGCCCGTATTTTTCTTTCTTTTTGCAAAACTGGTTTCAAGGCTATGAAATACCTGAGTTCTTGCTTGTCTCTGTGAAGCTTTCTATCATTTTAAATATGGCCATGTCAGCTTTTTTTTTTTTTTTTTTTGCTTTTTGGGTCACACCCGGCGATGCTCAAGGGTTACTCCTGGCTTTGCACTCAGGAATTACTCCTGGTGGTGCTCAGGGGACCATGTGGGATGCTGGGATTTGAAACCAGGTCAGCCCTACCCGCTGTGCTCCAGCCCCCCTGTCAGCTTTTTAAAGGGAAGTGTTTGTCTCAAAGATTGCTTTCCAGCTTTTGACTTTGAGCCTGTATTTACCCTGCCTGTGCAGATGTGTCTTTTGTAGATAGCAGAAAGTTGGGCTCAATTTTCTTACCCATTCTGCCAACTCTGTCTCTTATGAGTGAGTTGTGGCTCAGGAGCTGTGGAGCTGTACCTGTTGATTGGCAGAGTTGGATTTTGGAGGCTTCCTGGCCTCTCCAGAAGGAAGGGCTGGGAGTCTTTTAAATGCAAAGTGAGCCAGCTTTTGAGCTTACATTTCCAAAAGATGTTTTTATTGTTAGAACTAAGAGTGTTTATGTTTAAGCTGATTGAATTGATTGAAATGCAGTTTATGCTTAGCTTTTTTCTAGGAAAATGGATTTTTGCTTTGATAACATGTTTTGTCTGATTTAATTGGAGAAAAATTTTATAGCATGAGTTTTTTTTTTTTCTTTTTGGGTCACACTATGAAAAATCACATAATTTGGGGCCAGTGCGTAGGATGGGGGTGGGAGGGTACAAGAAAGAAATAAGGTCAGAAGAGGACCTTGGTCAGAAAAAAATTGAAACACTATTTAAGAGCAGAGGTGTACAAACTTTCCTTCGTATTAGAATCACCTGGAGAACTTAAAAAATTCCTAATAATCCGAGTAACATGTTTGAGAACCAGACCACAGCCATGATAATTATGTCAGAATCAACTCTGAACCAGGCTTTAGTATAGAGTTTATATGAAGAGTTTGTTGAGAACACTCCAGTATGCAGTTCACTTTGAGATACACACTTTCAGAAGACCTGCTCTCTGCACCGTACTGTATGTGAGAATGAGACCTACGTCATGGTCTCTGTATTCCATGTCATTTGGGTAAGGATATAGCTCCCTATGGGAAGGGTCCAGAAAACTGGACTTGGATTTGTTAATGTAGAGCAATTAATAATTGTCAGAAGTTCTGTTCTTTATCAGCTAATTGGAATTCGTTAAAGATATGACTAAATTTATAAATAGCCTATCTTACAGTTTACAACCTACCTTGTAGTAGTTATAATACCTTATAATTTATAACCTACTATATAGTGGGCTGGAGCGATAGCACAGCGGATAGGACATTTGCCTTGCCCGAAGCCCACCCGGGTTCAATTCCTTCGTCCCTTGGAGACCCTGGCAAGCTACCGTGAATATCCTGTCCACACGGCAGAGCCTGGCAAGCTACCCTGTGGCGTATTCTATATACCAAAAACAGTAACAAGTCTCACAAGGGAGACGTTACTGGTGCCAGCAAATCGATGAACAACGGGATAATAGTGATACAGTGATACCTTATAGTAGTTATAACTTAACTTAGGTATTGATTTGCTTGAGCGGGCACCAGTAACATCTCCATTGCGAGACTTGTTGTTACTGTTTTTGGCATATCGAATACACCACGAGTAGCTTGCCAGGCTCTGCCATGTGGGCGAGATACTCTCGGTAGCTTGCTGGGTCTCCAAGAGGGGCAGAGGAATCGAACCTGGGTTGGCTTCGTGCAAGGCAAACGCCCTACTCACTGTGCTATCACACCAGTCATATATCAGAAAGATATTGTTTTTTTCTTTTCTGCTATGTTTTGATATTAATGTTTAGGGAAAATAATGATATAGAGTTTGGTACTAATTTATCTGGTTTGGGGCCACACCTGATGGCACACATGGCTTACTTCTGGTTCTGGCCTCCAGAGATCATTCCTGGCAGAGTTCAAGAAACATGTGACAGGGATTGAACATAGCCAGCCACATATAAGGCAAGTGCCTTGACCCTGTACTATTTCTCTAGCCCAACTAATAGTTTTAGAAAATACTTGCTAGCTGAGTATATGATATGTATATATGTACATATACATATATAGTACATAATTTTATGTTCTATATGTACATAGATAATTTTATATACATATATAATCTTATTTACAGTTTTATGGGTATATAAGGTTAGGTATATAGGGGTCCAGTGGGTAAGACGCTTTCCTTACACACAGCGGACTCGAGTTCAATCCCTGGCATCCCATATAGTCCCCAAGAGTTCATTGTCAAGAGTAATTCCTGAGTGCTGAGCCAGGAGTAACTCCTGAGCATTGTCGTGTGGACCAAAAACTTTAACAACAACAAAAAAAGAATAGATATACGAATTGAGCATTTACTGATAATCATAAAGAAATGTATTTTTGTTGTTGTTGTTTTTGGGGGTCACACCCAGCGATGCTCAAGGGTTGGGGGACCATATGGGACGCCGGGGATCGAATCCAGGTAGGCTACATCCCTCCCCACTGTACTATCGCTCCAACCCAAGAAATGTATTTTTAAACAAATTTGGGTGTGTGTTGAGCCACACCCATCAGTGCTCAGGGCTGACTCCTGGAGGTGGCTCAGAGGCCTTATGTGTGCTGAGGATTGGATCAGGGTGGGTCACTTGCAAAGCAAGGGCCTTAACCCCTGCTCTATCTCTCTGGTCCCTTCAGACAAAATGTGTTGTCCCTTAACACAAAATGTTAACCTGTTTTTGTAAACCCCATATTAAGTTCTGAGACACCCATCACCCCTGCCCCATATGGGGTCATAGTCCACAGCAAGCTGGGTTGCAAAGCATTTTGGCTTTTGACTTGTTTTGGGCTCTAATCTAGTGCTGTCCAGGGAACCTTTAGGTGCTGGGGGTTGAACCTTGGTCTCTTTATAATAATTATTATTTTTGTTTTGTTTTGGAAAGCCATAGCACAGCGGGTAGGGCGTTTGCCTTGCACATGGCCGACCCTGGTTTGATTCCTTCGTCGCTCTCGGAGAGCCCGGCAAGCTACCGAGAGTATCCCACCTGCAGGGCAGAACCTGGCAGGCCACCTGTGGCGTATTTGATATGCCAAAAACAGTAACAAGTCTCACAATGGAGACGTTACTGGTGCCCGCTGGAGCAAATCGATGAACAGTGGGACAACAGTGCAACAGTACATAATTTATTTTAATTGAATCATCATGAAATACACAGTTACAAATATTTCTTGTAAAGGGGAAGACAATCAGGATCAAAGAACTCATCTAGTTTTCATGGTTGGATTTTAGTCATACTATATTCAAACACCAGTCCATCTGCCAGTGTATATTTCCCACCACCAGTGAATATCCCGTTTCCCTTCTGCCACTCCACCTCCCCCAGTCTAGCAGACACTCCCCCAACTTTTTCCCTTTGGGCATTATGGTTTGCAGTATAGATACTGAAAGGTTATCATGCTTGTTTCTTTACCTACTTTCAACCTGCAGTTTTTTTTTAAATAGACTTACTGTGAGATAGACCATTGCAACCTTGCTTGGGTTTCAGTTGTAAAAGGATCCAACACTCATCTCTCCACCAGCGTACATTTTCCACCATCAATGTCCCCAGTTTTTCTCCCACCATTCCCCAACTTCCCCACCCCCAGCAGGCACTTCCCTTGCCCTCCTTGTCTCTTCTCTGTTCTTTTGTGCATTGTGGTTTGCAATACAGGTACCAAGAGGTCAGTGTGTTTGTTCAGGGAGTTTAGTATTTTTATCAGGAAGATACAGCTGAAGTAGCTTTTTTAACTGGGTGGCAACTTTGGAGTGCTGACATGACTGCCAGGGCTTCCAGAAGTACAGGGAGGTGGGAGGAGGCAGCCCATCCTGACTCGAATTGAAGCCTGGCGATTTACTTCTCAAAACCCAGATACCTGCATTTTTAGCAGATGCCTCTGTGAGGTCCGTCCTGAGATGGTGAGTCTGGCCAGGGGCATGGCAGCGATTTTGGATTGCGGGAGCAGGTGACTGCTGGGGGTTCTGGGTGGACACTGGGGTAACTTGCTCCCCTCCTGTGCACCCCAGATTCAGTCTGTGCGGGTCCAAGATTTACTGTGGCTTTTGATCTCTTTTGAGATTTATTCATGGTTTTCTGGTGGTAAAACTTACATGATAGTGCTGGAGTTGGAGTGACTGCCCCATAGTCGTGGGTGTATGGAGTGCCACTCCCATAGTAGTGGGAGTGACCGCCGGTCACGCTTCTGGGAGTATAGGGAAGTAGGGGGAGGTATCCCGTCCCAACTCCAAGGAAGCCTGGAGATTTTAGTTTTGAAACCCTCATACTCAGACTTCTGGTAGCTTAATTTCTCTGTGAGGTCTGTCTCCAGACTGGGGTATAGTCAGGGACATAATGGCGATTTTTGATTTTTGGAGCCAGTAGCTGCTGGGGCCTGTGTTTGGGGGGGGCACTGGTCTAACCCGTCCCCTTAGATGTACTCTAGATTATTCAGCCATGTATGTGTCTGAGAAGATCTACTGCATCTTTTTGATCACTTGAGTCTCTGGGACATGGCTAATATATGAGCTTACATGATGGAGCCCAGATGTGGTTTGTGGGTGTGGCTCCTGTGTACCTAAATATTGGTGGTTTAATTTCTCGAAAAACTTGGTCCCGAGTTGTTGAAGTCCTGTCAGAGGCATTGCAGTGACTTTGGGCTGTCTGGAAGCCCATGGGCACCATTAGGCTGCTGATGCTTTCGCTATCAGGTCCAGGTTGACCTGCTGGCCATGTGGTGTGCTCTGGATCCCAGTGGTGATGGCAGCAGCGGCCCAGCAGGGACCAGGGTCCGGGTCAGGATGGCTATGTGCGCAACTGTGCACAGGCTGCAGCCACCAGCCCAGCAGAACCTGACAGGGGGCCACACTCCCCATCCTGGTGCTCAGGGAGGTTTTCCCCCAACATAGGCTGTGAGCAGCACTCTTTGTGAGTTGTGCTTGGAGTGCTGCAAGTGCTCTGGGCTGCGGGCGCAGCAGCGGGGTTTTTCAGTCTTGGCATGGCTACTGGGCCCAGCATGGATGCCTAGCCGGCGGCAAGTTCCTGGAGCTGCGCAGCCACCCAGCTGGCTGTTCATGGCAGGTACTTGGGGTCCCACCCCGAACTGTGGGAACCGGAACCGAGGTTTTTTTAGTCTGGGTGTGGAGTCTGGGACTGCCCATCTGCCTAAGCTGGTCACTCATGGTGGAAAACTGGGGCACCGCAGCAGTTCCAGATGTCCAGCTGGCCTTGAAAAGTGCCTTTTAAAAAGAAATGACACATTAATTCCTGCAAAATGCTGTAGAGTACTCAGCTGTTGTGCCCCGCAGTTCAGAGTTCCAGAGCTGCCACCTCTCCACCCATCACGATGCCTGCGTCTCGCCATCGCCCTTGGCTCTCCTCAACATGTAGTTCTTATCCAAAGTGATCATTTCCAACTATCGTCGTCATAGTGGTCCCTTCTCTATCCCAAATGACTCAGTCAATATTTAACTTCAGATAACTGCATCAAAAAAACAAAAAAGAAAAATGAAAGAAATAGTATCTTCTTCCAGTTGTCATTTGACACTAACATGTGGTAGGGATCGGCCCCCTCGATTGTCTTTGTCTTTGCTTCCAGAATGTGGTAGGTCTCCCTATTTCCTTCAGGAGTTGGACATTCTTGTTCGAGGTTTGAAGAAGCAGCAGACAGCTGTGAACACTTGGTGCCGTTTGGCTTGAAATTTAGCATAGAAAATTATTCCCTGCCTAGATGGTAGTAACGTTGTTTCAGGATGGTGTGAAATGAAGTGAAGCTTCTTAGGATTGATTTAAATGTGAGATATTAGTGAGATATTAATAGTATGGACAGAATAGAGATACTTTGTGGCAGATGGCAGGGATTGGCGTTCTCAGAACTGAGGAGTTAACAATGTAGGGGCAGGGAAGTAGCTAAAAAGGCTGTATTGGATGCCTTGTATGCACAAGGCCTCCAGTTCAGTTGCTGGCTAGGATGTGGCCCCCCAGGTCCCTACTGGATGTAGCCCTCCTAAGCACTACTTGGGAGGTACAACCCCCCAGGCCCCCCACACCCCCGGACAGTTCACTGACTAAGAATGTGCCATCGTGTTTTTCGTTTCTTTGTTAGCAGTTTTTGGAATTGAACCCAGTTCTCATCCATGTAAGGCAAGTGTTCAACTGCAGAGCCATAGCCCAGGCCCTCAAGGTGAATTTTAATTAGAACTGTAGTGCATCATTCCGTGTCAGGCTACAAGACCAGTGTAGTCTAGTGTATTTAATGAAGGGAAATGTTGGGGAGGCCAGCAGTATGGCAGACAGGGTGTTTGCCTTGCATGTGGCTGATCCACTGGGGTTCAGTCCCCCGCCCCGCTTACGTTCCCCTAAGCACAGAGCCAGGAGTAAGCCTGAAGCACTGCTGGGTGTGGTCCAAAAACTGAAAGGAAGAAAGGAAGGGCTGGAGCTGCTGCTCATTGGCCGAGCACTGGCCTTTCACATGATCCTCGGGCGCACTCGGTCCTTGTTCTGGAAAAAAGCAAAGAAAAAGAACTTTATTTATTATAAGATATATTACATTATAAAGCTAACCAAGTCACAACACTCTACTTTTAGGCAGTTGTCTTTTAAAAATACTATTTAGTTGTGATACTTTAGTACTTTATTATATGTCATCCCTGGAACAAACTAAAATGATTTTGGTTTTTCTTCACTAGAAATCTATTTTCTTAGTTTTTTTTTTTAAAACTGGCTTCCAGTTTTATGTAATAAAGATTAATTTCTCATATAAATTTGTTCCACTGTTGTTATAGTACTCATATTATTATTCTAAGCATATAGTGTGTTTTCCCACTTTGTGTAATATTTTTTACTTATCAATAAGGTACAAGCCCATTTCTGGTTGTTATTTTGTCTTGCATTACTTCAGTTTCAAAGCAGGAAAGGGGGGCAGAGCTCTGGTACAGACAGTAGAATGCTTGCCTTACACACACCTGACCTAGGTTTGATCCTAACACTGCCATATGGTCCTCTGAGTACAGAGTTAGGAGAAAGCCCTGAGTACTGCCAGGTGTGGCCCCCAAACCAAAATAAACAAAAGCAGAAACAGAGTCCTAACATGGATACTTGATTTAATTCTTTTTTTTTTTTCCTTTTTGAGTCACGCCCAGTGATGCACAGGGGTCACTCCTGGCTCTGCACTCAGTAATTATCCGTGGTGGTGCTCAGGGGACCCTATGGGATGCTGGGACTCGAACCCGGGTCAGCCTCGTGCAAGGCAAACGCCCTACCCGCTGTGCTTTCACTCCAGCACCCACTTGACTTAATCCTTAAACTCAGATCCACCTTCATTTTTACTAATCTGGAAGGAGTTTACTAATTTAGGTCTTTTTGTCAGAGGCAGCTCCAGGAAGCCTATCATTAAGATGGTTCTTCTTAAGGTATTTGTTGGTAAGATAGTTCTCACAACTTTTATAAAACTTTCAGAAACAACTCTGATTTTAATTCCTTTTTCGTATGCTTTTGTTTGGGGATCACGCCTGGTCGGGCTCAGACCATATGGGATCCTGCTCACTTTACTATCTCTGGCCCGTGATTTTGTTCTTGAAGTGTTTAATGTGAATAACGTTCCTGAGATTTCCAGTTTTTCCATGACTAACCCTTTTCCATAGAAACTTCAAAGTTTTGAGTCAAAAAATTCCATCTTCAGGGCTTGAGAGATAGTACAGTGGGTAGAACACTTGACTTGTACTCTGCTGACCTGAAGTTGATCCCTGGTACCCCATGTAGGTTCCTGAACCCTGCCAGGGGTGACTCCTAAGCACAGAGCTAGGAGTAAGTCCTCAGCACTGCTGTGTGGGGGCCAGAAAGCAGAAAAAAAAAATTCCATGTTCTATAGGATGAGTAAGATGCAAATTAATTTTCCAGGTTGCCCCTTTAGGCTCTGTCTTTTTTGCGGTGCCGTGTTGGAGTCCCAGATAAAAAGCTTGAGCCAGTAGAGTTTCCAGAATGCCAGTCTCTTGCCACTCTTTTTTTTTTTTTTTTTTTTTGCTTTTTGGGTCACACCCAGCGATGCTCAGGGGTTACTCCTGGCTCTGCACTCAGGAATTACTCCTGGCAGTGCTTGGGGGACCATATGGGATGCCGGGGATCGAACCCGGGTTGGTCGCGTGCAAGGCAAACGCCCTACCCGCTGTGCTATCGCTCCGGCCCCTCCTGCCACTCTTCTGTTTGACCCAGTACCCCAGCTCCAACCCCACCCTCACCTACCAAAATCAGTTCTCTTGGCTAAACCTGTTAGTTTTCATTGACTATTGTTGGCTTCTTCCTTTACTTTGTTTCCTTATACTCCACTTATTGAGAGATTATCCAGTATTTGTTTTTTTCTTTCTGACTTTGCTTATTTTCTGATTCCATTCAAGTTCTGGCAAACCGTAAGATTTCATTTTTACTTATGTCTATACTTCATACAGGCAGTATTTTTATTTACTCCCTTGTTAATGGGCACTGGTTGTTTCCAGATTTTGGCTTTTGTAAATAGTGCTGCAGTGAGCATTGGTTGCATATTATCTTTTTGAAAGTAGTCCATTCTCACTGATAGGACGTGATGTCATTTGATTTCTACATGGTAATAATCAATGATTCTGAACACATATTTTTGTTTTGTTTTATGGGCCACTCACGGCTGCTTCTTCTGGAAGGGAGCATAAAATGAGGCCCCCATAACCATGCCACCGGACTGGCGCCAGGCTGTTTTCACTCAGGGTGCCCCAGAAGGGTGGGTGAGAGCCCTCCCTGCCCCAAGGGACTCAGCCCCAGAAGCTGATTTCCACTACCCAACCACCACCACGCTCCAGGCCGCTTTCCACACTCTCAGGCTGAGCCTCATGCATGAATGAACATATTCTTGAGCTGCGTGACACATCATCATAACGGGAAATATGTACATATATATGCCTTTCGGAGAGCCCGGCAAGCTACCGAGAGTACTCTGCCCGCATGGCAGAACCTGGCAAGCTCCCAGTGGCATATTCGATATACCAAATACAGTAACAATAACAGGTCTCATTCCCCTGACCCTGAAAGAGCCTCCAATCGTTGGGAAAGATGAGTAAGGAGAGGCTGCTAAAATCTCAGGGCTAGGATGAATGTAGATGTTACTGGCACCCCCTCGAGTAAATCGATGAGCAACGGGATGGCAGTGACACAGTGTCCACACTTGGTGGTGCTCAGGGGTTACTCCTGGCTCTGCACTCAGGAATTACTCCTGATGGGCTTGGCGACCATATTGGAATGCTGGGGATTGTACTCGGGTCTGCAGCATGTGAGGCAAGTACCCTACCCGTTGTACTTTCTCTCTGGCCCCTGATTATGAACACTTTAATATGCCTGTTGACCATCTGCATTTTTCCTTTGGGGAAAATAATTTTCCCAAATAATTTAACTCCTCTCTCCAGTTTATGATGGTTGTTTTTGTTGTTGATATCTGATTGGCTTTCCTTTTCCTGCAAAGAGAAAATTCTCTACTCAAGCCTGTGGCTGTGGCTTCCCGAGAACAGGGATGATGGGGACTAGTTCTATGTTGTGAAGATCCAGTGGGCCTCTGGTGCAGCCATTGGGGTGCCAGGTAGGTGCTTGTTGCACTTTACCATCTCAACCCACTAGGCACTTCGCTAGGGAGAAGAGGTGGGTTGAGCAGAAGCATTGTAGTACTTTCTTGAGACAATTCACTCCCTTGCTCCCCATTTCACTGAAGTCATCTACAGCTTTAGGAATGATAGCCAAGACTCAGATGGACATATTGAGTCATATGGCCCTCCTTATACTTTATGCTTTCCCCCTTTTTTTGGTGGGGGTTGGGGTGGGGGAGGTAAAGTGGGGCACACCTAGCAGTGCACAGGACTTTCCCCTGGCTGCACTCAACTATAACTCCTGGCAGGAGTTAGGGCACCGTATGAGGTACTGGGAATTGAATCCTGGTTGTCCAAGTACAAGGCAAACACCCTACCTGCTATACTGACTCCAGCCCCTACTTTGTTCTTGTGATATTTTTTAAAACATTCTCAAGTTATAAGATTAGTTTATTTGAGACTTTTTAACTTGTTCTTGTTGTTTTTGGGTCACATTTGGTGATGCTCTGAGGTTACTTCTTGCTCTACACTCAGTAATTAATTACTCCTGACAGTGCTCTAGGGACTATATGGGCTGCTGGGGATCAAACCTGGGTCATCTGTGTGCAAGGCAAATGCCCTACCCTTTGTACTATTGCTCCAGTCCAAGACGTTTTTACTTCTGATGTAAGCTTGCATAACTGTTAACTTCGTTGTTGGAATTGCCTTAGCTGTGTCCTTTATGATCTTTTGATTCTCATTTGTTTTGAGGAATCTTTTTATTTATTTCCTCTTTTGACCAACTGGTTATTCAGTAGTGAGTTTGTTTGTTTGTTTTTAGTAGTAAGTTGTTTAGTTTCCAAGTGTTTAAGTTTACCCAGTTTCTATTTGTAATTTCCACTTCAAATCATTGTGTCTGACAAGACAGTTGATTTGATTTCTATCATCTCGATATTAGGGATACTTGTTTTGTGTCGAGCATGTGGTCTATCTCTTCGGCCCCTGATCATATTTTATTTTTGACCCCTGTTCTTGGATATCTGCCTTTTATGAATCATACAAATTCCACTTGTCTCTTCTGGGTTACATCCTTTACGTATATTTGACTTGAAATTACCATGTAATTTTCCTCTGTAGTTTTCATTTTGTATTTTCTCCTAAATTCAAAGAAAAATTTGTGTGTGTGTATTTACAAGACTATTATTCCTCTCTACTTCCTCCTTATTTCTGTGTTTTTAGTATCATATTACTTCAAGTTGTGTTTCTTTGCTTTTCAAGGAGACCCATTTTGTGCTTGTTGTAAAGCTGGCTTAATGACTGTTAACTTATTTAGTTATTCTCTCCTCCCCCCCCCCCACCCCTGCCAAAAGCTTTGTGTCACTCCTTCAACTCCTTACTTGGAATAGAGTGTTCTTGTTGAGATGTTTAATTTCATCCAGAATGTTTGCTATGACCAACCACTCTCCTATTCTGTAGAGTTTTATTAGTATGATGAGTGCTGTGGAGTTTCTTTATATATAAGTTCCTGTTTTCCTCTTTCATCTCTCAGATTCTGTCTTTGTCTTTTGTCATTTTAAGTAGCATGTCTTACTTGGAGTTCTTCTCTTGGGCTTATTTTGTCTAGAATGCAAAGTTTCTTGGATCTGGATATATGATTTATCTTCAGACTGAGAAAGTTCTCAACTATACTTTTAGTCACTTGTCATCCCGTTGATCTTCAATTTGCTTTAGTGGGCGCCAGTAACATCTCATTTGTCCCTGTCGCGTGCTAGTGCAGCTCAATGATATCTGCTTGCGCCAGGCACAGGAAGAGCCTCAAATCGTTCATTCAGGGATTTGATGAAGAAATCTGACCATCTAGTTGGTGGGCAGCCACAAGGTCTTCTGACGTCCCGTGGAATCCAGTCGGTAACAGCTCTAGTCCAGCAGTTGTCTTTGAATCGCATTACATGACCGGCCCATCTGATTATTGATGCCTTGGCAAATGAGACAGTGTCTCTGATTCTTGACTGTTGACGGAGGTCAGAACTCCGGATTCCTTCTCTCACTTGAGTGAGACGTGATACTCCTAGCATAACTCTTTCGATTCCTCTTTGGAATACCTTAATAGTGTTCTCATCCTGTTTGCGTAGGGCCCAGGTCTCTGAGGCATATGTTAGTGCAGGAAGAACGGTGGAATTGAAAAGATGTGCCCGGAGTCGAAGGTTCTTCGTTCTCTTAACCACTTCTTTGACACTCTTGAAGGCGTTCCACACTGCTCTCTTCCTCCTGCGCAGTTCTGGCACCAAGTCATTCCTCGTGTTGATTTCTCAACCCAGGTATACATAGCTGCTGCATTTGGAGATGTTCGTTCCATCAAGAGCAAATGAACCTTCATTCATACTTTTAAAAAATTTTATTATTTTTATTATTACTGGGTTGTGGAGGTCTACTGCTGGGGCTGGGCTCCTTGGGGTGGGGAGGGCTCTTACCCGCCCCCCTCTGGGGCACTGCAAGTGAAAACAGACTGGCATGGAGTCTGGTGGCATGGTTATGGGGACCTCATTTTATATTCCCTTCTGGGAGAAACAGTCTTGAGTTCTAGGCTGCTTTCCACACACTCGGGCTGAGCTTCATGTATGAGTGAACATATTACTAAACCGTGTGGCCGCTTTTGTCCACGCCAAACATCATTAGACACTCCCCACTCATTTTCTATAATTACCACACCATATTTGATTGGAGGCAAGATGCTGCTGACACTGCCCAAACCCCTTACACTCTCCCAAACCTGGCTCACCATCTTGCCTTAGACAATGTGCGGCTCAGCATTCCAGGCATGGAACTCTATGCTGGAACTCTAAGCATGATTCCTGATGGATATTGCTGGCTGTTTTTTAAAATTTGGACAGATTGGTGTCGGCGGGTCACGGGGAAACCGGGGCGGCGACCACAGCCTTGCCACCTGACCCGGTTGGGCTGAGTCTCAGCTCCATCAAACTTAGAGCTGTGGCGGCAGTGCACGCAGTGGCTCATCCACTGTGGGGTGCTGTCAGCCAACCACCAGGTGACCTGGGACTTGGTGCAGGTGTTCGACCTGGCTTTTGTCGCTTCAGGTTTGAATGATGATGGGTTTGGTTTCTTGGGTGACAGATGCTTACTCATTGCACACACTAGCCTGGGACTAGTCAGGCTTGTACCAGCTTTCCACCTATGCCTTTAGTAGGTGGATGTAAAAAACTAAAGCTCTCCAAGGGGCTTGCGCACTCGCAGGCTCTCCGGGCAGCTCTATCTCACCACCCGCGTTCGGTGCTCTAGAACCGCAGTATGTGGACTGGATCGGGACGGCTGTTGGCCAAGGACTGGCGAGGGAAGAACGAGGACCAAGCTGGTTGCCGATTAGTTACCGTTTATTCAATCTTCCATCTTTCTCATCTCCCGCACTCCCAGCTCCATCCTCTCTCTGGATCAACTGGCTGCCTCTCTGGCTTCTCTCCTCTCTCCTACTTGTCTCTCCCACCTTGCCCTCTAGGCTACACCCAGCCAGGTAGCAAAATCAACATAAGAAAGCCCTTCCTGAGGGCAGGGCATTCCAAAGCCCTTCCTGACTCTTAAGGTTTTTTTTCCTTTTCCTTAGTCCAAACACTTATTAACATCTTAATACTAGTTATTTTTGTATGGACATAGCAAGAGATACATTGAGGTTTGCAAGGCAGCTCTCCTGGCAACATCTTGCCACAGGCTCAGACCACAGCACTCAGGCCAGATTAATCATTCCTCACCCTAGCAGGGTCCAAATCTAGTTATCACTCTTTGGATCATGACAACATTTGTCCATGATCAAGCTCTTAACTTATAGTTAAGCATTAGGCACTTTGGCCAGGCCCATCTCGATGCCAGGGTAGCACACAACTCACCACTTGCCCTGGGTCCATCTCATCCCTCGTCGGGACCTTGCTTTTGGGGGTGCTAGGAAGTAAGGGCAGCTGAGGCTTAGGTCGAGTGAACAGATGCCCAGGAGGAAAATATCATGTAGAGTCAAATGACTTCCAGGTTACAAAGCATAGCATTTGCTAAGTCTTCCTGTGTCCATACAAAAAGGACATTGCTCTGAATGAACTGTGCAAAGGACTCAAGGAGAAGAGAAAAACAGTATTTGCAAGTCAACAGAACACTAAGAAAGAAGTTACAAATAAACACAGAGGAATGGGAGCACTGTAATGGGAGTAACCCAATAAACCTAAACTACCTGAGGCTATGTTATCCTACAGGTGGAGCTTCCTGACACTGAGTTTTCCATCCCTCCCTCCACCCCCCTTTGCCCTTTGCCACCCGTGGGCCATACCACTCCAGTCTGAAAAACTCCCAGAGCCATTTGTACTTCCTCTTTGACAGCACTTTCAGAATCCTTTGGTCACTACTGTGCTGTATTGCAGCTTAGAACTGGCTGTGGCTCACATGGCACTCTTCATATTGGCCCCAGAATACTTTGCTTATTAAAAATGCCATTTATCAGACCGAAGTGAGAGTACAGCAGTTAGGGTGTTTGCTTTACGCGTGAACAGCCAGGGTTTAATCCCTGACACCATATGTAGTACCCTGAGCCAGCCAGGAGTGATTCCTGAGCACAGAGCCGAGAATAAGCACTGCCAGGTGTGGTCCCCAAGCCAACTAAATAAATAAAAGTGCAGTTTATATTTTGAGGATTTGGGTAAAATGGCCAAAATATGCAATGGAGAGAGGACAGCAAGTTCTTTCCATTCTTTCTGAAATGGTTGACTCTTGGGGCTGGAGCAACAGTACACTGTGTAGGGCATCTGCCTTGCGTGCAGCCAACTAGGGTTTGATCCCATATGGTCTCCCCAGCATAGCCAGGAGTATTTTCTGAGTGTAGAGCCTGGAGGAATTCCTGACCATCATTGGGTTGTCCAAAAACGAAAAACCACTCCGCCAATGCTGGGTAAATAACTAGGCAAACATTCTACAAGGAAACAGTCGCCTTGAAGGAAGAGACTGGCCTAACAGGCATGAAAGCTGAGTACACATTCTTTAGTGCTGAGACGTTCTCTAAGTTAGATAACATGCTGGATCACAAAATATAATACAGAATAGAAATCAAAGAACTATCCTCAGACCTTTAAATCACAAACCAAAATGGGGAAAACTCAAATACTTGAAAAATTAAAAAATATTTTCTTATTCAAAAAAAGAAAAACCCAATACACATTATGGTTGTACCTAATTTAAAAAAAAAAGAGAGAAACATGGTCAAGAAGCAACAAATGGATAGAGGCAACATAAATAGAGAGTTGTTCTAGGGAACTGAGCTTTCCTGGGTAAGGAAGTGGGTGGGTGAAAGGTGTTTTTGGAACCCAGGTCGGGGGTGGGGGGCGGATAGGGGTAATAGACACTGGTGGGTGTGACTTTAAAACCATGTATGCAAGAAAGTCTCATTAAAAGTAAGTTACATGGTATCTTAATAAAAACCGGAAAAACTAACCCACTTTGTTTGGTGTTGGCTATAGGAAAAGAATGTCACTCCTTTTACTAATTTGTGTGATAGTTTTGACATCTTTTTGTGGGTTGGGAAGGACACCTAGCAGTGCTCAGGGCTCACTCCTTGTAGAGCTTAAGGGACGACACACACTGCTGGGGATTGGACCAGCTCAGCCGCTCATAAGTGCCATACCTGCTGTACTAGCTCTCAGTCCCTTGACTTGATCCTAAATTTAGAGAATTAAATTTCTGTTTTGTATTGTTTCAATGTAATAATTATTTCAGAATTCAATATTGAGAAACTAATCTTTCCCTGGATAATGTAACAACTTTCTCATTTCTGATAATAAAATTTACCTTAGCTGTTCTGTTTGCCTGGATTGCAAATGTTAACATTTTACTGCCTTTTTCTTAACTTTTATTTTAAGAAAGACACACATATCTTCCTTGCTTGATGAATGTCATTCCATGTCAACTCTTAACCAGTTTTTGTTTTTTTTAAGTAGTTTTTAAAGAAAATCACTTTTCAGTCTGTTCAGGGCCACACCTGGTGGTGCTCAGGTGTTACTCTGGCTGTCAACTCAGGGATCACTCTTGGGGGCTCAGGAGACCTTATGTGTTGCTAAGGATCAAACCTGGGTTGCTTGCATCCAGGGTAAGTGCCCTACCTTCTATGCTATTGCTCTGGCCCCTTAGTTTTGAATTCTTTTAGTGATGTTATATATATATATATATATATATATATATATATACAGGCTGGAGCGACAGCACAGTGGGTAGGATGTTTGCCTTGCACATGGCCGACCTGGGTTTGATTCCTCCGTCCCTCTTGGAGAGCCTGGCAAGCTATCGAGAGTATCCCGCCCGCACGGAAGAGCCTGGTAAGCTCCCCTTGGGGTATTCGATATGCCAAAAACAGTAACAACAAGTCTCACAATGGAGACATTACTGGTGCCCTCTTGACCAAATCAATGAACAATGGGATGATAGAGCTACAGACAGTGCAATATACATATACATATAGGTAGCATTGTAGATCCTGACAGTCTACCTCAGAGGGGTGCATCCTTCAGTGCTGAGGCTTGGGGGGTGCTATGCTTTTTGTGCCAATTTCTCAGAGCTTCAGTTGACCAAAGTGAAACTACCTCCCATGTATGGTTATTGTTTCAAGATAAGGAAACTTCTGGAATAATTGAACCCGAGTAATCAGTGTTTGTGAAGCTTTGTTGTTGCTTCTTTATTCCCCAGCATGTAGAACCAAATTCCACTGTAAAACAGTTCTTTGATACAGACTGGGATAAGGTTGGACTCATTCCCTGAATCTTAATAGCTTCACAGGAGCACAGCACAACTGATAGTCTGTTTGCAAAGTGGAACACCCATTTCCTTTCCTTGTTCCTTATACATGCGGAATAAAGATACTTATTAAGTGATATTTAGTGATACTTAATACTGGGATTTGGGTAAGTTTTACATCTGAAGACTTGGGGGTAGGGTAAGTTATAAATACACCAGTGATGTCCCCTAATTACTCTCTTAATTGGTAGCAGCACTCATAAAGGTGAGCATTCTGTTCTTCACTTCCTCATCATCCTTTACGACTAGTTTCTGAAGTTATTATCAGTGTTCTTTTTAAAATCTAATTTTTTAACTTTATTAAGTCATCAGTTTAGTTACAGTCCGTATTCAAAAATCAGTTCCACCACCATTGCACCTTCCCACCACCATTACTGTCATTGTCACTGTCAACCCGTTGCTTATCAGTTTGCTCGAGCAAGCACCAGTAACATTTCCATGTGAGACTTGTTGTTACTGTTTTTGGCATATCAAATACACCATGGGTAACTTGTCAGGCTCTGCTGTGCGGGCGAGATACTCTCGGTAGCTTGCTGGGTTCTCTGAGAGGGGCGGAGGAATCAAACCCAGGTCGGCCACATGCAAGGCAATGCCCTACCTGCTGTGCTATCACTCTAGCCCCCCACCATGATTACTTTCAAATTTTCCAACCACCCATGAAACCTGTCCCCATAGCAGACCCTCAAGAGTTTATTTTATATTTCTTGTTATAAATGATTGGCTAAAAAAAGGATGATCAAAAAATATTTCTTTAGAAGAAAGTTAGTGAAGATGGTTGTAGCTCACCATGGAGTTATTAAGCCCTTGTATAAGAGATTACTAAGATATTATTACATGTTAAGCTTTTGGTGTTAATCGAGATTGGTTAGCTTCTATATTATGTTCCATCCAACCTGATGTGCTACTCCTGGTTTATTAGTGTTATAGAGTTTAAAATGTCACTTTGGAAGTCCAAAATTTTTAATGGGGTGACAGAACTGGCATTAAAATTTTAACTGGGTAGTGGTTTTGGGGTGTGTGCATGACTGCCAGAGCTTCCAGAAGTATAGGGAGATGGGAGAGGTAGGTAGCCCATCCCTAATTCCATGAACTCTTGGAGATTTCAGTCACAAAACCCACATACTTGAGTTTTTCAACAGATTTTTGTATGAGGCTTTGATCCCTGCCTTTGTGGGATCTCAGTTTTCCTACCTTGAAGTTTGAGCAGAGTTGGCTCTCTGGTAGGTAGAGTGACCAGCTTGCTCAGAGTGAGTGAGGTACTGCTTGGGATGTGGGACGTAAATTCTGAGACTGAGAAAGCTCTGGGCACACTGGCATGACTACGCCTCTTCATTCTGATTTCTGTGCATCTGTCAGCATTTTGTCTAGACACTTCGGAACAGATTAGTATCTTACCATCAGTATTTGACAGATAACGCCAGCTTTTTCCTTTGTTTATTTGTATGTATATGCTCCTTGGAAATTTCTTTTCCTCTAAGTCCAGCTAAAATTATATTTGTTGACATTTATCCTAAGTTTTGTTACATAGTAATGTGATGCCCTTCAGAGCATTTTGGAAATATAACCCATAATTTCACTTTGTGCTTAAGATATTGATCACTCCAAAGTCTACAATGTAATTACTAGTGGTTGCATAACTAAAAAAAATATGGCTGTATCAGCATTTACTGAACTGATATTATATTTAGACATACAGGTTATATCCTATTTTTTCTTTATAAAACTGGCAGTGAGTAATGGTGTGCATACATCCTTTTAAATGAATGTTTAACTCCTGGGTGTAGCCCAAAAGTGGAATTGATGGGTCATATAGTAGCTCATTTCTAAGTTTACTGAAGCCTCTTCAAACCGTTTTCCAAAGGGGCTGAACTAGAGGTAGTGGAAGTTTTTTTAGTTAAAATGAAGCAATCTCAGATGATTCCTTCATAGTCATTTTCAGAAGTAGAATTGCTAGATCAAAAGCTTGCAATAATTTTTAAGTCTTTTGAAGTATATTACCAAATTGGTATCTCATTTCTTCACACTCTGCATGACATGGCAAAGTATCAATCCTGTCAGTCTTTCTACTTTGAAGATAAAATGCTCTCTCCCTCTGTAATAAGATACATGATTTGGTACTAGAGGTTCCTTCCCATAGTACCATAGAATTTTAACTTCTAAATTTCAGGTGTAGATTCAATCTTATTTAGTCTGTATTTAGTTTCTGTCTCTGGAATATTTTAGGTTTTGGAGCCATATCTGGCAGTGCTCAGGCAGCCATATGCAGTGCTGGAGATTGAATTGGATAAACTGAAAGCACGGCAAGAGAATTAACCCCCCTGTACTATCTTTCTGGTTTAGGATCTCACACTTTTAACTTAGAAATTAAGCCGCCTGTTTTGTAATATCCATATCTCTCTTTATAAAGATAATTAGGTGTTCAAAATCTTTTTTGGTGAGGGGTTGGCCCACACCCAGTGCTGTTCACCCAGGGGTTACTCCTGGCTCTGCAGTCCAGAATTATTCCAGGTGGTGCTACGGGGACAATATGCGATGCCTGGGATCAAACCCAGGTTGGCTGCATGCAATGCAAGCTCCCTACCTGCTGTACTGTCACTCTATCTCCTAGATGCTCAATTTCTTAACTCTAACTGTTGAAATCAGGCACAGAAAATTAATAGGGGTGCAGGAGATATAGGCTAAAACACTTAACCTTGTACATGTGTACATGACACAGCCGTGTTTGATATCTAGCACTACATATGGTCGCCTGAGTACCACCAGGTGTGGTCCAAACCCTTCTCTCTCTAAGGATAAAAAACCAAAAAGTAAATAGGGGATAATTTTCTCTCTAAATGTGTCTTCTTCTCTTGTCTCTGAAATAGCAGTGGATGCTGGTTTCCCTTGGCTGCAGTGCCTTATCAGACTTGGCCTTGGCCTTTAAGGAGACCTGATTCTGAGTGGTCAGTGTTAATCTGGGCCTGTTTCAAAACCCTCATTCTGTCAGTATTTCTTGTTTTCCATTTTCTTAGACGGTCTCGTAGTGTTTTGTGCTAAGCTTAATATGTTATTGAATACTTAACTAACTATACTCTTGGAAGGTACTGAAAGTGAGATAAAAAATTAGTAATCATGTTGAATTAAACAGAAAAATGGCTCTTCCTCAAACCGAGGAGAACCTTGCCTTGTGAATTGGTGTTCAGTGTTCGACATCTGAAAGAGCTGGTGATGTTTGGAAGAGTTTTTCTGTGAAATGCACTTCTAAAATTCACAGTGCAAGTCATTGGAAAATGATTTGAAACAATCATAATTGCTTTCAGGATGCATCTTTTGAGTGAGCCTGGGCGCCATCCATCTATCCATACTGTCTCGCTAGCATGTTTTGTGAAGAAGTAGGAAATGACCTTACAGTAAACACTTTTTTTTTCTTTTTTGGGTCACACCCAGCGATTCGCAGGGGTTACGTCTGGCTCTGCATTCAGGAATTACCCCTGGTGGTGCTCAGGGGACCATATGGGATGCTGGGAATCAAACCTGGGTGGGCCGCATGCAAGGCAAACGCCCTACCTGCTGTGCTTTTGCTCCAACCCCCCCCCTTTTTTTTTTTTTGCTTCTTGGGTCACACCAGTGATGCACAGGGGTTCCTCCTGGCTTTACATTCAAGAATTCAGGAATTATTCCTGGCGGTGCTCAGGGGACCGTATGGGATGCTGGGAATTGAACTTGGGTTGCGAGCATGCAAGGCAAATGCTCTACCTACTGTGCTATTGCTACAGCCCCAGATATATTTCTTTTTTTTTTTTTTGCTTCTTGGGTCACACCTGGCAATGCACAGGGGTTATTCCTGGCTCTGCACTCAGGAATTACCCCTGGCCGTGCTCAGGGGACCATATGGGATGCTGGGATTTGAACCCAGGTCGGCTGCGTGCAAGGCAAACGCCCTACCCGCTGTGCTATCTCTCCAGCCCCCCCAGATATATTTCTTATGTACACTTTTTATTGTTGTCAGGGCTGGGACTTGAACTCATGACTTACATAGGCAAGGCAGGTGCTCTGCACTCTGGGCTCTGCAATTTTTCTTTTGCAAGTTTGGGCTCTATAGGAATGCTTTGGGCACCCAGGGACCATTCGTAATGATTTCTGGTGACCTGTATCTGACATTTCTGCTGGGGCCCAGGCCATGCTGGGGAACCTCTAAGACACCCTGAGCATCCCCAGGAATGATCCCTGAGCACAAAGCCAGGAGTCAGCCCTGAGCACTGCTGGGTGTGGCCCCAAAACAAAAGCAAACACTCAAAAGAATACAGATAATGCATTTGGATGCCTTTGCACAGTAGGTATTCAATGAAGATGTGTGCTAGACTCATCCATGAATATCTACATTTTTAATAGGAATTTCTTTTTTCACTCTACCAATTTGTCCCTAAATGATACTTTTCTAAATTTTGTTCCTTCTTATTTGCCACTAAACTCAGCAGTATGGAAAGCGTGGCAAGCATCTTAGAAGTTTGCTTGCTCCGAGACTGTCAGGTTAATTCTATTATTTGTTTCAAGATGTTACTATCTTACATGAAGGAATGTTTTATTTTTCAGTAACTTGGAAGAATAATTTGAAAATTATCTGTGTCTACTGGCAGCAGGGTCAGGCCAGAATTCAGAGCTTACCATTGTTCACTCAATGCAAAGCTCCAGGGATCATTCACAGGCCTATTCCTAGAGGGTAGCACCGTAGCATTGTCGTCTCATCCCGTTGTTCAACGATTTGCTCAAGCGGGTACCAGTAACGTCTCCATTGTGAGATTTGTTGTTACTGTTTTTGGCATATTGAATACGCCACAGGTAGCTTGCCAGACTCTGCCGTGCGGGTGGGATACTCTTGGTAGCTTGCTGGGCTTTCCAAGAGGGACAGAGGAATCCAACCCGGGTCAGCCGTGTGCAAGGCAAACACCCTAACCGCTGTGCTACTGCTCCAGTCTAAAAAGCCAGAATGAGGACTATTTACCCTTTTTGTTTGCTTGGTCATACTCTACTTTCTAGATTGGTGGCTCTGGCCCTTTGCCAGGGGAATCCCTCTAAGCAAGGCTCATGCGTACCATGCCATGCCAGGGCCAATCTGGACTTGGTACACGTGAACTATGTGGTCAGCCTATTGAACTATTCAACTATCTCCCTGGCCCAAGAATATTTGCTTCCCATTGTTAAAAGGCTCTGTATGAACAGTGACTTTTCTTCATTTAACTAATCTTTAAAATTGAGCTGAGCATACAAAATAAAACTTGTCATTTTAATTATTTTAATTATTATATTGGCACTGTTAATTACAATATAATTATTTCCTTTATTTTGGTATTCTACCTTTAAAAATTAGAGGCCTCAAGACCTCTAATCATTCGCTTTACGGGATAAAACTGTGTGGGTGGGAGTGCCCGAGCGCCAGGTATCCTGAGGGAAACTTTGAAGGGAACCAGCTACTAGATGGTTCTATTAGTCTTTTGCCCCTATACCCAGGTCGGACGACTGATTTGCACATCAGGACTACTAGGAATCTCCACCAGTTTCCTCTGGCCTCACCCTGCCCAGGTGTAGTTCACCATCTTTCGGGTCCTAACGTGTGCGTTCGTGCTCCACCTCCCTGGCCGGTGGTGCGCCCTCCCAGACTGGAGAGCCCTCGAGATTCCACCTCAGCCCCGCTGCCGAACCGCGGCCCCCCCACCCCCCCACTCCTCGTATCCGGAGGGATGGTGGGAGGGGGAGAGGGAGGAAGGGACTGAGACGGCTGGGACATCTTATAGCCAAGTTCTCCCTTTCAGAGAACCTTGTGTGTTCACAAAAGGGGGCAGTGGTGCGGGGCGTTCTATCTCTCCCACCGCCCATGTTTGGCAGTCTCATGCTGCTTCCCCCACCCCAGGTAGGCTGATGGAGATGGGCAGGCGAAGGAAGGAACGAGTGCCAGGCTGGTCGGTATCAGTTGCAGTTTATTCCAATCTCTGTTCCTGTTCTTCTCTCTTGCGCTTCTTTGTGTACCCCCTACTTCTGTGTCTTCTCCCCTACTTCTCCTACAGTCTTAGTTTACATAACAATCACAGAGGGCAGTAACACAGAGGTGGGTGGGAACATTTTTTTGTTGTTTTGTTTTTTGGGTCACACCCAGCGATGCACAGGGGTTACTCCTGGCTCTTCACTCAGGAATTACCCCTGGCAGTGCTCAGGGGACCATATGGGATGCTGGGATTAGAACCTGGGTCGGCCCGCATGCAAGGCAAATGCCCTACCCGCTGTGCTATCGCTCCAGCCCCGGGTTGGAACATTAATACACCAACAAAGAGGTAAGACCACTCCTCAAGGACAAAACCTCATTTAAGAAGATTACTAGGAGATCTGTTCAAGGGTGGGATCCAAACAAGGGTGTGTCGCTTTCTTCTTTTCTCAAGTAGTTGTAGTAAATCTTAATAGTTGTAGTAAATCTACTTCTAATATTTCTAGCAATGTCATTCTGTATGAGCACAGTAAGAGATATAAACTTAAGGTTTGTTTCTTCCTGAGGACATCTTACTATACATTCCAGACCACAGTCCTCAGGCCAGGTTAATCTTCCTAACCCCGGCAGGGTCCTAATCTCATTACCTTTGGATCATGACAGCATTATCCATGATCATGCCCTCAACTTATAGTTGAGTATTGTGGAGCTTTGGCCTGGCCCATTTCGATGCTAGGGTAGCTCACAGCTTGCCCTCGTTCAGGACCCTGCTTTTGGGGAACTAAGGGCAACTGATTCAAGAAAGTAGATGCCCAGAAGTAAATATTATTCAGAGTCAATCAACTCCCAAGTTACAAAGCATAATATTAACTGTCTTCCTGTGTCCATACAGAAAGGACATTGCTTTGAGGTTAACTACGCAAAAGACACTGACTTACAATACAAGTTCAGAGTCCTTAGAAGGATCTGATCTTACAAGATAACAGAATCTGATTAGGGAAAAGGTGATTAACTGGTTGGGAAGGAGGGTGCAGAGAAGTGTTTACAGATAAAGGAATGGGAGTGTCTCCAGGAGTGTCTAAACCTAAGCTCCCTGTGGCAAGGGAAGAAAGACAAATCAATGTTATTCTGCAAACCTGGTTAGCTACCGAGAGTTTCCTGCCCTCATGGGAGAGCCTGGCAAACTCCCTGGGGTGTATTCATATGCCAAAACCAGTAACAATGATGGGTCTCATTCCCCTGACCCTGAAAGAGCCTCCAATGCGGCACCATTGGGAAGGAGGAAGGTGGAGGAAAGAGAGGCTTCTGAAATCTCAGGGCTAGGATGAATGGAGACGTTACTGAGACTGCTTGAGAAAATTGACGATCAAAGGGATGATGATGTTGATGATGATGGTGATGATGATTTTAACTATAGTTAATTGCCTTAAATTGCATACAATATTATGCAGCCATCATCACCTTTTTAAAAATCATCTCTAACTGAAACTCTACATGTTAAATAATAACTATACTTTGAGCCTAGGCAACTTTAATTTTCATTTTGGCAAAATACCTTTATGTCCGATTTACTGAAAGTTAAATCAATCTCAGTCAGCTTCTGTGCATTTACTATGTTGGAATATACCTTAGACCTTTGGCTTGCTGCTCCACCGTCCCAGGTGAAGCTTGCCTCTTCCTATCGTCCCTGGACCTATTTTGGATCTGGAGGCAGAGCCCCTCCCTACCCAGTGGGGCCCAGAAGCTTCCATATTCGACCTGCACTGTATTAAGTGCCTACACCACATAAGCATAAGCATAAGTGACTGCACAACAGTCCTACTCAACAAATTGCATGCTGCTCAAAGTTGATTCTTCCTGTCTTTCTGTGAGTATGGGCAGAGAAGATATAGCAACCTCCAGCTTAACCCCTGAGAACCACAGACTCATGCCCAGCAAGAATGCTAGAAAATCAATGGGGAAAAGATGTAGAAGCCCACCAAGCTTAATGAAGAAAAAACAGTATCACTGAAGACATAAGCAATGCCAGTAAATCCTCAGTATCTTTAATGACACTATGAGCAGGATGTTCAATTAGTTTAAAGAAATAATAGTATAGGTAGTCAGCAAAGCACAAGAAAGTATGAGAGTAAAAAAGAAAAAGTTATTAGAGTCAGAAATAGCAGAAATGAAGAACATCGTCGGTGGTATTAAACTCAATGGAATCTTTGAACAGCTTAATAACAGACGCTGAGTTTGAGAAGCTTCAAGATAAGAGGGGGAAAAATTGCGAGGAAGCAGTAAAAGGTGGAAAATCATCTGAAATGAAATAAAGAGCATACCAGAGAACTATGGGGTGAGTTAAAGGGGAACAGTATAGGAGTCTTCAGAGTGCCTGAAATACCGGAGGGCAAATGTGGTAGAGAAACAGTAGTTAGGAGTTCAAAGTTTCAGAAGAAGCTCATCAAACGCTGAGCCATGCTGGGGAAACTGGCTCCATCCAAAGGTCAGAAAGCAGTGCTGTAGTCACCCGTGGCGGTGGCCACTAATGAACCTCAAGTTAATCTTCCCACTTCAGTAGAGCTCCTCCAGAGATCCCTTGGCAGTGGCCCTCTGAGAGTGAAGTGGGAAAGGAGCACCCCCAGACTACAAAAGGAGCCATGGGAGAACAGTGCAGCGCAGTGTGCAAAGATTGTAATTCTGGGGACTCAATCAGTATATCATGATCATGATCACGAAATCTCGTTAATCATCGATTTCTTGATTGGGCTCAGTAACCTCTCAGTTCATCCTTTCCCTGAGATCTTAGAAGTCTCTCAACTCCGCTCTCCCAACAATGTCGCACTGGAGGCTCTTGCAGGGTCAGGGGAATGAGATCCAGCTTGTTACTGGATTTAGCATATGAATACAACATGGGAAGCTTGCAAGGCTGTCCCATGTGGGCGGGAAACTCTCAGAAGCTTGCCAGTTTCTCCCAGAGGGAGAAGTAGGCTACAAGATATTGCCACTTCTGGGAGCTTGCTGTTAAGTCTGGATGTTGGCTGTTGATGAATTACACACACCTGGGTTCCTATGCGTCAGCTCTCTCTCTCTCTCTATATATATAAGCTCTCTATATACTGCTATACTCTATATATAGTCTATATGGTCTCATTCCTCTGACCCTGAGAGAGCCTCCAAATCAGCACCGTTGGGAAGGACGAGGAAAGAGAGGCCTATAAAATCTCAGGGCTAGGATGAACGCAGATATTACTGAGAACGCTCGAGAAAATCGATGATCAGCGGGATGATGATGATTTATGATATACTCTATATATACCACCTATATAAGCTCTTTGAAAAGGAATTCAGAGTAGAAATAGTAGAAATACTTAGGATATTTAATGAACTCAAACAGTAGAAAGGGCAGTCAATAAAATGCAAGAGGATATGAGCAGAAATGAGAAAACTACAAATGAATGATGGAACTGAAAAACTTGGTAGTTGAAAAACTCATTTAGGAGGCCTTAGCAGCAGAGTAACAGCTGCTTAGGACAGAATCAGTGAACTCCAAGACTAAGTATCAGAAAACCTCCAGAAAATAGCAAAATGGTGGTCCTCTACTAGATTAAGAAAGGTTAAAAACATATAGCAATGATTTACCACAAATTTTTATTGATTTATTTTCCGATAATTCTGTTTTGCAGTCCTTAAAGTTTTATTGGACTAAGTAATATGGAATTTGATATAATCCTGTTCAGGGGATAGGCTGGTGAGTGAGAGGGAATCTTGAGGATATTGTTGGAGGGAAGAGAACATTGGTGATGGGACTGGTGCTGGAACATTGTATGCCTGAAATTTATTATAAGCAACTTTGTAAATCACAATGTCTCAATAAACATTCCTTAAAAAAGAGTCTGGCCTCATAGATAATATATTTGGAAAAACAGGAGGCATATTTTAATTACATTTAATGTAATCATGAATTTTTCCATTGATACTATGTCAAAATAAAACAAGTAGCAGTAAAGGTTAGTAATATAGAACTTAAAATACATTGACTAATGCATGGTTATACAAAGCTTTTTACTTGCTTATATTAAAACATAGTTCACTTTCTGGCACTTTAGATAGATTTTCACTCAAGTATAATGCATTTGTCATTTAGAAAACTGGTTCACCTGTCAAATGCCCAGGTTTAAATTACTGTAATCTTTTTATTTATTTATTTATTTATTTTTCTTTTTGGGTCACACCCAGCGATGCTTAGGGCTTACTCCTGGCTCTGCACTCAGGAATCACTCCTGGTGGTGCTCGGGGGACCATATATGATGCTGGGAGTTGAACCTGGGTTGGTTACCTGCAAGGTAAACGCCCCCACTGCTATGCTATTGCTCCAGCCCCAATCTTTTTAATTTTTCCAGCATATTTGGTATTTCATGAAAAAGGTAACGTAAATTATCACAAATTCATTCTTTTTCTTAGATTTGTCTTACTAGTAGAAATATTTTTGTCTTCTTCAAAATGCAGAATATTAAGCAGCTTTCTGATCAAGGGTTGAGTTTTAATAAAATTTTTTTTTCCTTCTGTCAAGGACAGTATTTTTTTTGTTTCAGTGACCACACCTGGCAGTGTTTTGAGGCTCGAAGCTCTGTGCTTGGGGGTGGCTCCTGGCAGTTGTGGAGGGGTCCATGCAGTGCACCTAGGCCAACTGCATGGAAAGTGTATACTCAGCTCATTGAGCTGTTTGAGCCAAGAATAGTTCTTTTGGGGAAAAATTGGGGTTTCGGTCACACCCAGTGATGTTCACTCAGGACTTACTAAGGGATCACTCCTGGGGATGCTTTGGGGACCAAATGTTGGTTCGAGAGATTAAACCATGGTTGACCTCTTAGAGGGTAAGTGCTTTACTCCCCGTACTTTCTCTCTGGCACTATTTTGAAAATAATTGGAGCCATATCAATTTACTGTGAAGGCTTCAGAGAATCAATAGCATTTTTTTTTATTTTTAAATTTAATTTTTACAGAGTAGTTCACAATATTTGATTACATTTAATATCCAAACAACAATCCCACCACCATTACACCTTCCCACCACCATATTTAGGATGTTTCCATTCCAAACCTCAACTCCTGCCCCAAAGCAGAACCAAAATAATATATTTTGTATTGTTTGTTATAAATAAACTGCTAAAAATGCTCCAAAATTTTTTTCTTAGAGGAAAGTCTGTGAAGATTGTTGTCTTTCACCCTGGTGCCATTGAGCCCTTCTGTAAGAGATTAGTAACATGTGAAAGATTCAGCTTTGTTTGCTTATATATATAGATATCTGTAAAAATATATTTTCCCCTAAGATTGGTTGCCATCTACTTTAAACCCCATCAAATGTGGTGTACTACTCTTTGTATATTAGTGGTGTAAAATATGAGATGCGGCCTCGAGGTCAAGGAATACATTCATTCGTGGGTGGGACTGTGTGGAGAGTGGCTGTGAGCATGGCTACAGTTGAATTCTGGAGGTTTTCAACTGCTGGGGCTGGGTCCCTTGGGACAGGAAGGGGTGTCACCCCCCCACCCCCCACGTGCCCCAAATGAAACAGCCCGGTGCAGGGTCTGGTGGCATGGCTATGGCGAGTCATTTTATGCTTTCTTCCAAGAGGAGAATCAGTAGTCTATATGGTTAATGTGGATATTTTAATAATCATGGATAATGATTGTTAAATAATTCAGAACCCTTCTCTATATGGCTGTCTTTTGTAGTAGACTCTTGAGAATATTCTACTACTTTTTTGTCTTTGACATTACCCGCAACTCAGGGTAGGAACAAAGATAATGTTTCAGAGTGAAATTCAGAGAGAAATCTTTATGGTCTATTCAACTTGCCCTTTCCTTCCCCACTGCCTCCATCTCCAGACGGTTTCACAAAAAGACTGGAGGAAGAATTTAGTTGAATTTTATGGCTTTAGTTTTAAGGATTTTGTTTTATTTATTTATTTCAGGGGTGGATCAACTACTAGTGCTTTCTGATGTATTTATAGTTTAGATTCCTAAATACATTGTGTCTTTATAGATAATGATTCATCAGAATGATCAGAATGAGGGCATCTCATGGAAATCATGTATAGCTGCTTTGCTGTGGTCTGCCTCATAACTTTGATTGAGTACTTAGCATATGCTCAGATTTCAGCAGGAATGAGGAACTAGGTTCCCAGTCAGTGACTATTATGAAGAGCCTTCCATAAAACGCAGTCTGATGAAGATGGTTAGAGACATTAGCATAGAGTCTTTGGGAAATTTTGCTAGAGAGGTGCCCTGTGGGTTTTTCCCTCCCTTCCTTCCTTCCTTCCTTCCTCCCTCCCTCCCTCCCTCCCTCCCTCCCTCCCTCCCTCCCTCCCTCCCTCCCTCCCTCCCTCCCTCCCTCCCTCCCTCCCTCCCTCCCTCCCTCCCTCCCTCCCTCCCTCCCTCCCTCCCTTCCTTCCTTCCTTCCTTCCTTCCTTCCTTCCTTCCTTCCTTCCTTCCTTCCTTCCTAAGTCTTGGTGCCTGGTTTGGGAAGGGAGCAGCACAGTGGAGATCAGACAGTTCTTTGGGGGTCAGAGAGAAACTTACTGTGAAACAGTGTGGACATGGGGGAGGAGAGGGCAAGTTGAATCAGACCATAAAGGGTCTTACTGCCACTCTAGCTCCCGGTGAGCACTGTTAACATTTACTGAAAACTTGTTAGGAAGGCAAGTATCTGGCTCTTGCCTTAGGCCTTCCTCTCTGGAGGGAACTGGGAGAGTTGTTATCCAGCGAGGAAGGGGAGTGGGCTGGAGGGCAATCCAGGCTCTTTTGCAGCCTTGATTTTTTTCAGAAGGTTGCTTTGAGGATCCTCTGGAAACTGGGATAATGTGGGGCAGCAAGGGGCTTAATTGTGCCGTGTTTTTGTGAATGTGGCAGGTAGGATGGATTTGCTGGATATAAATTTTCTTCTCAGACTCTAGATGACTAAAAAGCTAGCAGATAAGCTGAGAAAACAGCCGTGCTTCACTCTGTGACCTTCAGTAATCAGGGATGGTGGAGGATTGTGCTGTCTTCTGCCTTCAAGTAATACTTTCTGCCATCAGCAAACTTGGTTTAGTGAACTTGCCTGAGCCTTTTCAGTCTTCCTTTTGAGAACCTGTCCTATCTCCTTACTGAAGAATGATAGCCTTTGAAGGGGAAAGTGGTGCATCCAGAGCCCAGAGTCTTAGAAATAAGGCTGGACCCTGTGGGAGAGCAGAGCCAGGAATTTCATCCACATATACCCAGCTACTGGCAGGTTGAATCAAGTGCGGTGCATTCCAGTGCCATATGTGGTATGTTGTGTGTAAGTGGGCGAGCTGCACCATTTTACTATTTGAATTTTCAAGTTTTTTTTGTTTGTTTTTTTTTTATCTTGTTTTGTCTTACAGATTTGTAGGACTCCTGGGCCTTAAAGCTGTGATTAATCAGATGGTTCCTGAAATGACTGGCGAAACAGACACTTTGCATGCCAGTTGAAGAGTGTATCTCTGTGTTCTTCAAACTTCTTTAATAGAAACACATTTACACATTTCTGAGCATACTTGGAGAGGTTTACAACTGATGAAAATTAATTTAAAAATCAGATGGAGCAGCTTGACACCACTGGGCTCAGGAGCCCTGGAAGGAAAATGCATCACTAATGGCCAATTCTCCATATGGTCTTCACGGGTAAAGAAAGTTTGCAAAAAGAAGAAAAAAAAATCACATAGATCAAGCCTCAAAAGTACCTTTCCAGTTTAAAGAAGGAACCTAGAAGGTGTCAGAGGAAGAAGTGTGATTTCGAGCACTGCTGCTGGGGAATCATGCAGTGTTTTGCACTTTATTTTTCAGTGGGATCAGTGATTTGAATAGATTACAAGTTTCTCCTGAAAAGGAACTCTTACTCTGTGGTTAAGACTGGGGAAAAGCAGGTGTGATGGGTATTGTTTGAACAATGAACTGATTCCTTTACCTTTTTTAGTTAACTATTCAAGAACTTTTAATTTATTATTTTTTTTTTCTGTAACTCTAGGCTAATATCTTAAGGTGGTAATTGGAAAAGATAATTTACAAAATACAGATACAGGAGAAGCCAAGCAAAGCAGCTTTTCCTTGGGCCTTAGGTGTGACAATTGGAAAGTCTCTGAATGTGAAAAAGAAAGCACCTGGGAGCCAGACATGCTAATTCTTTACTGACTGCTGGGAAGAATTCAACTCTTGCCTCTGGTGTTTTCACTTTAAAGGATTCTCTTCTTTGTTGGGTCCAAGAAGACTTACTGTGTAAGAGAATTACTTAATGAACTTAACTGAGGTTAATTTTTTCCTTCAAGATGGAAAAAACAGGTGATTATTAGGAACAGGAAAGGAAAGAGTGACTAGGGAGAAAGAAGACAAATAGAATTCTACAGTGTGACTTCATTTGCCAGAAGAGGATCTAGGATTCACTCAAGGCAAACACTTCGACCACTTTCAGAGCTTTAGGACATCCTGGCGTTGTGTAGTGAAAGGGCTTTCTCTCTGCCTCTATGGCATTGAGGGGTGCAAGAGCCTGTGGAGGGGCAGTCAGATGGGGCCTGGTTCTCCCTGGGGACAAAGTGACCTGCTGGGAAACCAGGTCGGGCTCTGATGGGGGAAGTTTCTGGTTTTGAAGAGTGGGGACCATCTTTTTAAAATTATTATTTTTCTTCTAAAATTTGACTGCTGTTTGCACAAACTCTGGTCTCTTTTGCACAGTTTGTGTGCCTTTTTTCCCTTTATGCAATCTTTCTCAGCTTTAGTGTAGAGATTTGTCTAGTTGAGAAAACATGCCAGAGGTAGCTTCAAAGGGAGGATGTTCCTGTGTATTCTGTCTTCGCATCTGAACTTTTGAAGAGAAATGTCCAGCTTGAGGGAGTCTTAAAGCCTTAAGTTACTTGAAATCTATGTATTTGCAACTATTTGTCTCTGGAATCATATCAACTAAACTGGAATCTCAGGCTGAATGAGAATAACCAAGTTAAATAAAAAGAAGAAAACTCCTGTGTTGTGATGGCCACTTATTAACAGTTCTCTTTCTCAAAGGGTCAGCCCGTTCTTCCTCTAAGGACTTGAAAATAAAAATGGACCCCATGTGTTTTTTTAAAGCAGTACCTTTTCTTAGCAGCCTGCCATCATCTTTTATAGAGGAATTTTTTCACTATGCATTTGGTGGATCTTTATAAAATACTGACCTCCTAATTAAAGTTAGGTCAGTCTTAAGTAGAGGGAATTGGGGGGGGTGGGGGGGAAGAACACAAGCCGAAGGCAAAAATAAGATCGGTCAATGAAAGAAATTGGTTTCAACTTTCCAAAATTCAACATTACCTTTTAAGTCAAACAGTTCATTGGGGAAAAGTATGTTTGCAGCGGTGGAGCATGGCCCGGTGCTTTGCAGTGACTCCAACATCCTCTGCCTGTCCTGGAAGGGGCGCGTTCCCAAGAGTGAGAAGGAGAAGCCGGTATGCCGCAGGCGCTACTATGAGGAGGGCTGGCTGGCCACAGGCAATGGTCGAGGGGTCGTGGGAGTGACTTTCACCTCCAGCCACTGCCGTCGGGACAGGAACACACCCCAGAGAATAAACTTCAACCTGCGGGGCCATAACAGTGAGGTGAGTTGGAGCCCTCTCTTTCATCTCTGGTCACGGCTGCAAAGGGCAGTTTGGAGTGTGCAGCACCTCTTCCTCCAGTCAGCCTCCTCCGTGGACTCAGTTTCTTAGACTTGATGCTAAGTGAGTCTTCGCAAACTATTAATATTGTCTTGTGTGTTCCAGTGGGAAAGTGTGCCCAGTGGCTGGTGTCCCCGGGTGTCATTCAGGTGTCCCTGGTCCACCTTTTCTAGTATAGGACTGTCCTTGGCAGGGACAGCAAGGCAACTTTCTGACCAGAGTGGGAGTTGGGATAATGCAGTCCCCACCAGCCTGTCACATACTGAGCTTTTGTGGTCACCCTGTCTCCACCACCTAGGGTGATTACCCTGTGTCATAGTGGCAGTGAAAACTGTGATGAGGTGTTATTTTCCTTACGCAATTACAGCTCCCTTGCAATGGTGAGATGCACCCTGGAGTATATTTCTTGTACTTAGAGGAGGACAGAGCAATTAATTGGACAGAGGTGACAGAAGTAACTGTGTGAACAGGAGTTTTCTAATTGGTATCTGTTGGGTATATTTTATTGAGACTATTATGGTTACATGAAGGTTTCTCTGGGCTTTTAAAATCTGAATAGTGTGATTACCTGTGAAATTGATTCAACCAACATTTACTAAGCAGTGCTTACATGATGGGTGTTTGTTTGAAAAGAGAATTGCCTCTACTCTCTGTGCTCCTACAGCCATGAGTTTTAGGCTTATGAACGCCTGTTGTTTGCTTTCTTTAGGAAGAATCACTTTTTCTTTGGGGAGGTGGTTTAGAGGGAGTGATGTTGAGTCAAACCGGGGTTGAATGTGTACAAAGCAAAAGCCTTAACTCCTGTACTATCTCTCTGTCCCCTTTGTTCTTTGCTTTTTCTTTTGTTTTCCCCTTCTGTTTTTTGACTCAAATCCGGCAATTCTTGAGGGCTCCCTCCTGGCTTAATGCTGGGGAGTAGTTCCCGGTGGTGCTTGAGAGATCATGAGGTGCTGGGGATAGAACTTGCACCTCTTGTATTAAAACATGCATGCAGCCCATCAAGCCCTCTCCCCAGCCCCTTAAGAACCCCTTTAAGAACCCCTTTAGAAATGGTTCTTAAAAATTATTGAGGGGCCGGAGCGATAGCACAGCGGGTAGGGCGTTTGCCTTGCACGCGGCTGACCCAGGTTCGATCCCCGGCATCCCATATGGTCCCCCAAGCACCGCCAGGAGTAATTCCTGAGTGCAAAGCCAGGAGTAACCCCTGAGCATCGCTGGGTGTGACCCAAAAAGAAAAAAAAATTATTGAGATGATAGTTTACAAAACTGTATATATTTTAGGGATACAGTTTCACATCTCTTGTAAATATATATCAGGTTATGTGAAGAATGTCATTCATGGTTATTGAGTAGCTGTTGTAAAGTAGCAAGAATGTAGTTAAAATATAACAAACAGTAAGGTGCATTCATCATAAACCCAGTGACGCAGTTTACTGTGTGGTCACCCATGTAATCTGTGAGATTAGGACACGGAACTTTCTCAGCATCACTCACAGTATTGGGTGTGCCTCTGCAGGTTCTGCTCTCCACTAAAACTGACATCTGGTGCCACAGGTACTCACTTTATACTGTTCTGGCCTCTTTCACTCAACAGACTCCCAGTTACCTTCTGCTAGTCAGGGTTTACTCCTGGCTTTGCATTTAGGAATTAATCCTGTAAGGGCTCTGGGACCATATGTGGTGCAGGGAATTGAATCTGATTGGGCGTGTGCAAGGCAAGCACCTTAATGCGCTGTACTGTTTTACACCCCATCCACCTGTTCTTTTTAATTGATGTCCCTCTTCCATTAAAGGGAAAAACATAGCTCTTCCATTGTCCTGTGGTTGGACATTTGAATCGCTTCCCATTGTTTGTTATTATAGCTTTGTCTGCTATAGAGAGTCAAGTGCATATTTTTTGGTGGCTCTTTGTACTCCAAATAAGACTTCCTAGAGGACCAGCGAGTAGAAACTGCATTTTCCGAAGTGATTATATTATTATATACTCCTCCTACAATCAATATATGAGAGTTGGGTTGTTTTTAAGAAACTTTCTTTAAATTTGAGTATTTAATATAAAAGGTAATTTTGTGCAAGGAATTATGTTTATACTTATATACTAACTACACACAAGCACAGGCACATGCATTATGTATGCAGATACATCTTACCTATATATAGATATATGTAATTTTGAGGGGAGGAGGGCCACATCTGGTGGTACTCAGGTTAGTCCTGGCTCTGTGCTCAGGAATTAGTCCTGACAGGCTCAGGGGACCATACAGGCTGCTGTGGGTTGAACCCTGGTGGACCATGTACAAGGCAAACGCCCTCTTTTTTTTCATTATTGCTCCAGACCTTTTTTTATTTTTTACTAAAAAGTTTTGGGGACTTACCAGGCAATGTTCTAGAGATGTGGAGTTAACTTGACAGAGAGTTGGAGGCCCCTCTCCAGCGGCCCTCAGAAACTACACCCGGTGGTGCTGCAGGGCCACATCTGACGTTGTTCAGGGGAGCCAGGTGGTGCTGGAGTTTGACCCCTGGTCAGTTGCACTCAAGGCACTCTTTTAAAGATAGGTTTTTCTCATGCTATGTAACAAATTACTTCAAACTCAGTGGCTTAGAGCAATACCCACTTCCTGTCTCACAGTTCTCTTGGTCTCACGTTCTCGCTTGGGATAATTGGGTCCTTTGCTTGGGATCAAGTCTAGGAAATGTGATCCGTACGTTCTGGTCTCATCCAAGACTTGAGTTACTCCTCTGACTTTTCAGTTGTTGGAAGAAATTAGTAGCTGCTGGTGGTAGAACTGACCTTGCCCACCACAACTCTCACTGCCCACCCGAGGCTGGCCATGGAGCAGGAACAGATTTCTGCAGTTGTTGTAATAATGCTTTATGTCACCCTTGACTTGGGTAGGGTTGTAAAGCTCACAGAAGATGGTCTTTTCTTGTTTTTAACTTTCTTTCCTCTCACAGTTGAAAGCTTTCCTTATTTAATTGAATTTTCTTGTTCACTTCAGCATGGTAGCTTTTTTCCACGACTGCTAAAGCAGCCATTTTGCAGTGACCTTATATTGCTCAGCTCATAGGTGAGACTGTCTTCTTTTTCAGGGTCTGTGCTTGTCAGGCTTTTTTCTCATCTGTTTTTCTCTATTTACCACTGCCCTTTTTTTTCTTTTCTTTCCCTTTCTTATTTATTTATTTGTTTGTTTGTTTATTTATTTTTGGAGGCCACACCTGGTAATGCTCAAGGCTTACTTCTGGCTCTGCACTAGGAATTACTCCTGGCAGTGCTCAGGAGAAGATATGGGGTGCCAGGGTTGAACCCAGACTGGCTGGATGCAAGGCAAACACCCTACTTTCTATACCTCTAGCACTGTTTTTATTTATTTTAAAATTTTTATTTTTTACCTCATCTTTAAATATTGGAAGATGCAGATTTGAATCTTTTTCTAGATTATCTCTTAAGATTGGCTTTAAGTTCATCTATATGCTGATGACTTTCAAATTTTCACCTCCTGTTTGCCATCTTCCTGTGTTTCAAATGCTATTTATTCTTTGACTTGGGATGGGCTAGTGACCCTGGGACAGTGATGAGAAAAATGGACACGTGGGTAAGAGGGTGTGGTGCTGAAATAGTTCATGTATAAAATCCTACTGATAACAGCTTGAAAACCCAAAATGTTGCCCAAAATAAAAAAATTAAAAAAATATATAAAATTAGATGTCAGTCTCTGTGTATCTCAGACAGTAAGACAGTCTAAGAGAATGCATTTTCCTCTGCTTCTTTAGCCACCAAACCTTTTCTTTCCTTTTCCCTCAGTTGATCACCCCAAGACCAGACACTAAGGATTTCAACTCAGAAATCAGCACTCACAAGACCTCCCCGCCCCCGTCTTATTAGACTTCCAAATGATGTCTGAAATGTGCTTCCGTCCTGCTTTGCTCCCATGCTCACTCAAGCCTCCAAACTTGTCTTTGTGCATTCTGCTCTGTGAGCCACTGTGAGAGCTCCGTGGCAAGGTTTATTTATCTTCTCAGGTGTTGCCGAAATGTTGTTAAAAATTTATATCTCATATGCATATATGTATGTATATGTATGTGTGTATGTATGTCTTTGGATCACAGCCAGTGGTGTTTAGGGCTTACTCTTGGTTCTGCGCTCTGGGATCACTCCTGATTGCAGGGCTGGGACCATATGGGATGTTAGGAGTCAAATCTGGATCAGCTGTGTGCAAGGCAGGCACTTTACCAGCTGTACGTCTCACTCTGATCCTGATATTTAACATATTTTGGTGATCTTTTGCCATTCCTAAAACATGTCTGACCTACGTCAGAATTCCAAAAGGAAAGGGACTCTTGGGATTGGTGGCACTGTTGTAAATGATTCCAGTGATCTTGCAGTTGAATCCTCGGTTTCCACTGCCTAACTGTGTGGAGAGTATAAAGGCCTAGGTTTAGACTTTACCATATTTTCTTGGGTCCTCTTTTCTGGAAGACCCTTGCTACTGGGTGACTGCTGAGTTTGGGTGTACCTTTGCATTACTGAACATGATGATGACTAACTTTCTTCAATTTTGGAGAGATGGGAAAATTCTTTCAATTTCAAACATATATAGGATTTAACATTTACAGATTAATACGTGTTTTAGTGAAAAACTTTGGCTTAGTTTGAATTAAATCCAAGGTAAAGCGATTGTATGTCTGCCTTATAAAATATTGGTAGAAAGAATTTGATAGGTTTGTGTAGGTTTATTTTTGCTAGGTTTGTGTTCAGTCTCTGTGATAGCATCATGATAAATTGAATGAAAAGGTGGACTGGGTTTTACTTCCTTTGGTGATGGTTTGTTTCTTTACTCTCCTTGCTGCTGTTTTCATAGCTCCATGCCAAAAAGTTTGAGCTCTACTCACGTAACTAGCTGGCATGGTCCTCTCCAAGACATTCAGTTCATTGGTTTATTCACAGTCTAATTGAAATAATTCCTTTCTTCTGGATTTATTTACTCTCATAGAGTAAATATACTCTATGAGAATATATTTTGGAAAGGACTTTGGAAATGAATGCATGTATATAGATGGGTGATGTGAATTCCTCATATCCTGTTTACTCAACTGTGTTCTTACTTTCTAATTCTTGGGATATCAAATTCAGTTCTCATTCTAAGTCGTGAGACCAAAGACTGCCTTTTAAAAATGCCTATTTCACAATTAAGACATAAAACCTATATGCAATCAGCAGAGAGTATGGCATTGTGGGGAAGAAGGGTCATATATTAGCCTCTGGCATCTGAGGTCATATTTGCAATGTGAGGTTTGTACCTTGACCCTTTGGTGACCATTTGTATTTTCTTAAGTATAGGGAATGCTTTGGGTCATTCCAGGAATTAAGTGGGGGATTTACTTGAGATTTTGCAGGAAGATGACCTGTGAGTGGGCCTTGAACAATAACTAGAATTTAGATTGTATTTTTCCAAAGAGGTGAAGAAGCTACATCCTGACCTCAGAAAATACTTTCTCTCTTCTGTGTGATGTGAAAGTATCATGTTTCCTTGGCTCTAAATGAAGCTTGTGACTGCTGGTTCATCTCCTCACACCAGGGCTTACTATGTTCAGGAATAGTTGTTGGACTCTGACTGGACAAGGACACAGATTTATGGATCTTTGCTGCCCTATGGCAGAGTCACTCTTGTTGAACAGACAGGCAGTGTTCTTTTCTCTTTTCCTCTGTGCAGTTTGTGGTTTATTTTTATTTATTTATTTATCTATTTATTTATTTATTTAGTTTTGTGGGGGAGGCACACCAGCTATGTGCCTGACTCTGCATTCAGGAATTACTTCTTGTGGTGCTGAGGGGGTCATATGGGATGCTGGGGATCAAACCCAGGTTGACTGCTTGCATAGCAAACACCCTACTCAGTGTACAATCATTCTAATCCCTAACAAACTTTTTAAACTGGGTTTTATTATCCATGCTATGCAGTTAAAGAACCTAAAGTTATAGAAATTGAAAGTAGTTCAAGGCCATGGCGCTAGATGATGATGCTAGAAAACCTTGAGTTTGAATTCATGTCCCATGTGATTTTTATTCAGAAAGACTATATATGACTTGTCATTACTATTTTTGGCATATCGAATATGCCACAGGTAGCTTGCCAGGCTCTGCCCTGCAGGCAGGATACTCTCAGTAGCTTGCCTGGCTCTCTGAGAGGGACGGAGGAATCAAATTCTGGTCAGCTGTGTGCAAGGGAAATGCCCTACCCGCTGTGCTTCCACACCAGCCCCTTTTGTTCATTTCTTAAGACTAAACCCGAATTAGTAAGGGTGAGCCGCATTTACTCAGCCCCGCCCTTAGCCTTGGTAGTGGAAGGATTTTTGGCTGGTAGATCAGCTGCTTTTGTCTCTTTGCCATCGTGTGATTTAGGGTTTTCTGGGCATCTTGCGGTGGTACTGAGGTGGCTACTGACCTTGGGTCTCAACTCCTTGACTCCCCTTATCTTCATTGCTGTCCTTGCGAGGAGACCACTGTGGAATCATGGTCTGTAACCTTCGTTCATATTTTGCCTCACTGGTCTGCCTTGTTCTCCTGCACCTTGCTTGTCAGGACCCTCTATCCCTTCTCTCTGTACAGGAGGGTTGAAAGACTGTGGTTGACACTCCTAGGGTCTCTGCGTGTAGTAAGGTGAGACCATCACCTGCGAGAGGGTCTGCACTGTTCTGCATGGCCTTTGGGAGCACTCTCAGATACCTCACTCTTTTCTCCACTATCAGTATTCTGGTAATTGGTGGAGGACCCCTGCGACGTGGATAGCGTCTATACGGGTACTGCCTGCTGCAGATTTCTTGTCTTCCACTGGAACTCCACCAGCGCCTGCAATGTTTGCTGCCTCCACACCCTTTTCTCCTTCAACAACATCCAACCCTCATCTTCTACACCATTAAGGTCTTTCCTGGGGTTATTCTTTACAGCAGTCTGGTTTATAAATATATCAAATATATCAAACTTGCTGTCATTCCTCTTGATGAAATCATATCCATTTCTTACATGGAACCATTTTACTGTTCTCAAAACCTTCATTGTGTTGGCTTGGTGTCGGCAGCACTAAGGGGGCAGGCAGGGATGGGGGAGGTGATGAGATGGGGGATGCAGCTGGCAGTTGCTGGGTCTCAGCCTCATGGTTGCAATGATGGTGACTGGGGTCGGCTGTGGTATCTCGGCTCCTCCCAGGTGTGATGGTAATTAGACCAGTGATGGTGGGACTCTTCCAGGCTCTCTGGGATCTGCTCTCCACTTCTGCTTCTGATTGGACTTTGAAATTATTGGGAATGTGAAATTTCTTCAGACTGCTGGGACCAATGTAAAAAACTAAAGCATGCCAAATGGCATGTGTTCGAGGGCTCTCCGGGCGGCTCTGTCTCACCACCCACGTTCGGTGCTTTGGAGCCGCTGTGTGTGCTGTCGTTCAAGGGCAGGTGACGGAAGGAAGAAGGCCAAACTGGTTGCTCGATCAGTTTATTTCATTCTCTCTCTCTGCTTCTCTCCCGGCTCTGTATCTCTCTCTGGATCTGTGGACCTGGCCCCCAACCCACTCTTACAGCCTAGTTCCCCCAGCATGAGGGGTTTGGGGCGTACACATAGGTGTGGTCACAATCAATAGGGTAAGGTTCCTTTCCCTCAGGGGATGTTTCTCTTAGGACTCCTCTTTTAGCAGGAGGATCCACCCAAGGGCGGAGTCCCATGAGTGTGTTTCTCCTCTTCTTATCCAGCAAACATATAAGCATTCATCACTTGTATCACTTGTAGTCCCATTGACGGTTGATTTGCTCGAGCGGGCGCCAGTAACATCTCTATACGTCCCTGTCACGAGCTAGTATAGTCCAATGATACCTGCTTGCTCCAGGAACAGAAAGAGCCTCAAATCGTTCACTCAGAGATTTGACGAAGAAATCTGACCATCTACTTGGTGGGCGGCCACAAGGTCTTCTGACGTCCCGTGGAATCCAGTCGGTAACAGCTCTAGTCCAACGGTCATCTCTGAATTGCATTACATGACCGGCCCATCTGATTTTTGATGCGTTGGCAAACGAGACAGCATCCCTGATTCTTGACCGTCGATGGAGGTCAGAACTCCGGATTCCTTCTCTCACTTGAGTGAGACATGATATTCCCAGCATAGCTCTTTCGATTCCTCTTTGGGATACCCTAATAGCATTCTCATCCTGCTTGTGTAGGGCCCAGGTCTCTGAGGCATATGTTAGTGTAGGAAGAACGGTGGAATCGAAAAGATGTGCCCGGAGTCGGAGGTTCTTCATTCTCTTAACCACCTCTTCGACGCTCTTGAAGGCATTCCACACTGCTTTCTTCCTTCTGCACAGTTCTGGCACCAAGTCATTCCTCATGTTGATTTCTCGACCCAGGTACACATAGCTGCTGCATTCAGAGATGTTCGTTCCATTGAGAGCAAATGGAGCTTCAGGGACCAGTTCGTTTTTCATGAACATCGTCTTGTTGAGATTCAGCTGCAATCCGACCTTTCCACACTCTCGATCTAGATCTTATGGGACTGGGGCTTTTCAAGGCCCTGATTCCACATGTCCCACCCCAATTCTGCTGGGTGTAGCTCTGGTTGCTACCTGCCACTCCCTGGCCCTTTCACTGCTAATAGTGGTCCCTGAAAAATAACATGTCTTATGAATTCTTACCTTGAACAGAAGTGGAGGGTTTTTTTTTTTTTTAAATCTGATTACTGTTGGGTTTTCATTTCATCTAAATTGACATGTGTTTTAATTTTTATTTATTTTTTGCTTTTTTGGATCACACCCAGCAATGACACAGGGGTTACTCCTTGCTCATGCACTCAGGAATTACTCCTGGTGGTGCTCGGGGGACCATATGGGATGCTGGGAATCGAACCCGGGTCAGCCACGTGCAAGCTAAATGCCCTACCCACTGTGCTATTGCTCCAGCCCCTGACACGTGTCTTTATACAAACTTAGTGTTTAGGTGCTAGTTATATCAGAGTAATATTTTACACATGGATAAGTACTAATAAGGAGCAATAGCAGTGAGACAATTCCTTTCTCCTTCCCATCAGTGGAGGCTTATATTAACATCTTTTTGATGAATCTGTTTTAGATATTTTCCTATTGATATCTTTCCTCTTGGTGTAGGTGGAGATGTAGCACTCTTTGCCCTGCTATCTAATCATCCCAGTGTTTCTGGATCAGAGTAATTGCTTCACTCATTATTCAGTGTTTATGTCAGTTAAACCATGTCAGTGTTGTGTCCAGATGAGTATTATGATTATACTTTCTTCGTTTTCCAGTCTTTTTCCCCTCATGATAAAAAATTTTCTCTTTTGGATGGGGCAAAATTCTATCTTCCTCATATTTCTACACATTTATTTGCTTGATTTTTATTTAGGTATACTGTTTGTATAGGTTATTATTATCTCCCTCTGGGACAACGTGGCAAAGTACTGGGAGTTTCCTGCCCACATGGGAGAGCCTCGCAAGGTCTCCATAGTGTATTAATATGCCAAAACCAGTGACAAGCTGGGTCTCATTCCCCTGACCCTGAAAGAGCCTCCAGTACGGCATCATTGGAAGGACGAGTAGAGAGAGGCTGCTAAAATCTCAGGGCTTGGGTGAATGGAGACGTTACTGAGACTGCTCAAGAAATTTGACGATCAACGGGATGATGATTGTTATTTTAGGAACCCGCTGTTGCTATACCTACATGCAGTAAGATGATTTTTCAGTTTTTGTTTTTTTCTTCCACCTGTGGGTTTTCTGTCCTCTGGGTTCTTTCTGACTTAGTGACTATGCTTCCCGGATGCCCTCCTGGACTTTGATTTATCCGATGCATCTTAGAAATTCCCTTTGCCCCTTACTTTTGCTGATTTTATGTCTTGTGTATCTTTGTCTTTCTTTATTTAACTTTTTTATTTGAGTATAATCTCCAGAATCTTCCTAAGAAAGAATTTGTAAATTGTGAAATTTAAGACTTGTGTGTCTTAAAATGCCTTAATTCTCCCCTCACTCTTGATAATTTATATCTGTATAATTTCTACATTGGTTCTTTCAGTATTTAAAGACATTTTTGTAATTTTAAAATTTCTCTGTTACTGTCATCCCATTGCTCATCAATTTGCTCGAGTGGGCACCAGTAACATCTCCATTGTGAGACTTTTACAAAATTTCTCTGTACAGCATTTATTTTATCTTTCCCCAATTTTATTTTAAATAAGGCTGTTTACAGTAATTTATTACGTTCAATATTCCAACCCCAGTCCCACTACCGTAACACCTTCCCACCACCATTATTTTGACTTTTCCCCTCACCACCTAAGCCTCCCCCAAAAGCAGTCCCTAAATAATTTATTTTGTGTAGCTTGTTACAAATAACACATTAAAAATATGTAAAAAAATTTCCTTAGAGGAAAATATGTGAAAATATTGCATCTCACCCTAGAGCCATTAAGCCCCTGTATAAGAGATTACTAACATGTTGAGCCTGTGTGCTATTATTTATTTATTTTTGAATCCAAATTTGGTGCCTTCTACTTAAGCCCCATCAAATGTGGTGTGCTATTCTTGGTACATCATTGGAATAGAGTATGAAATCTCTAGGGATTCTAAAATTTTAAATAGGGTGATACAACTGGAGATGACTTTGGGGTCCAGAAGCTTATCTGCATCTTGTTGCTCTCTTCCGAGTTTTTATTCTTGAGTCTCTGGGTCATGGCCATTAATGAGCTTATATGACTCCAGAGTCAGTTGTGACGCTCCTGGAAAGATAGAGAACTGGGGGGAAGCCCCCCTTTTCCAGCTCCGCAGGAGCCTGGAGACTTTGGTCACAAAAGTTGAATACCTGAATTTTTCAGCTGATTCATTCTCATGTGTGAGGGGCTCGTCTTGAGCCTGTGGAGATTGGCCATGAACATGGCGACAATTGGATTCTGGAGGTTTTGGCTGCCAGGACTCTACTGGGGCTGGTGCTGGACTCACCCGCCCCACTCTGGGTGCCCCAGGAGTGAGGTGGCACGCCTGGTATGGCATCTAGAGACATTGCTGCAGCTTGTGTCTCTCTGCCTGTACTGCTTTTACTCCTCTCACATGAGTAGTATTTCCCTCCTGAGGCTTGCTAGGATTAAATTGTTGCTATTTGGTTTTCTTACACACACGCACATGTACATATTAGCCATATATATCACTATATCACTGACATCCTGTTGATCAACGATTTGCTCAAGCGGGCCCAGTAACGTCTTCATTCTTCCTAGCCCTGAAATTTTAGCAGCTTCTCTTTATTCGTCCTTCCAAACGGTGCCGTATTAGAGGCTCTTCAGGTTCAGGGGAAGCTTGCCAGGCTCTCCCATGTGGGCAGGAAACTCTCGGTAGCTTGCCAGGTTTTCCAAGAGGGAGAACTAGGCTAATTTTCTGGTAAGGAATGTAAATTATTTTTTTTTGTTTCTTGCCTTCAATCAGGTGACTAGGACATCTGGGGGTCACCAGGTCCAGGATAAATGGAGAGTGAGGGACTGAACAGAAGGCATATGCAGCAGAAATCTTTGTTTTCATGCAAAGAACAAAATTCACAAAGATTCCGTGCAAACAACCTCCAGAACCATGCCTCAGCATCATCTTATCTCACCTGTTAGTTTCAAGGATCAGCATTAGACTCCAAACAAAGACCTGGAGGAGCTGTGAGCAGAAAGAGGACAAACCTCCAGCCCTGACCTGGGAAGCCCCTGCCTTGGATCAGAAATGTCCTGATGGCAGGCACTTTCCCACATCAGGTCGCAGCCCCACTTGGGGGAGACACTGCCAGATGCTCCATCCTCTTCTGGGGATGCGTAGCAGTCTGGAATTCTGGCTGTCTGTCAGGACAGGTGATGGGCTCAGTGTATGTGGGAGGATATTGCAGCCAGCCCTGAGATCTGGGACTCCTTCCTGTGCCCAAAGGAAGGTCCTTATGGGCCCAGCCAGGGGTTGCCTCCTAGGCCAGGAGCTTCTTTGATTAAGCACCCCTGAGCTTCAAGGCTGCCCACAGCAACTACAGCCCCCAAAATGGTTCCGCCATGGGGGCAGCCACAGGGACTCAGGATGAACAAATCTTTAGTCTTGTTCTGCTCAAAAAATTTTCATGCATGCATGTGTATCTGTGTGTGTGTATTTTAATTTTGGGGTCACAACAGGCGAGAGACCCTAGCCCTGAAATTTTAGCAGCCTAAAATTTCATATATATAAGATATATATATACATATATGTATAAATACATATATATTTTATATATGTAAATACATTTCTGTATTTACATATATAAAATATACACACATATAAATATATACATATAAATATAATATATATACATTTTATATATTTACATATATAAAATATATACATATATAAAAATATATAAAATATGTACATATATATTTTACAGCAAGCTCTCAGAAGAGAGTGATGCAGAGAGTCTCTTGCCCGCATGCCTGGCTGTCTTCCCTGGGGCCCCTTGGAGGGGATAGGCTCCAGCTTCCCTCCCCACCCCGAGTAGCGCTCCCGGCAGCCGAAGACCACTGGAACCTAGCTGCAGCCATTCTGGAGGCCCCTCTCCACACTTTCGGACAGGCCTCATGCATGAAAGTACCGGCAGAGGAACCCAAGTGTGTGTAATCCCATCAACGGCTAACATCCAGAGAGAGACTTAAAAACAAGCTCTCAGAAGCGATATCTTTAGCCTACTTCTCCCTCTAGGAGAAACTGGCAATCTTCTGAGAGTTTCCTGCCCCCATGGGACAGCCTTGCAAGCTTCCCATGGTGTATTCATATGCAAAATTTAGTAACAAGCTGGATCTCATTTCCCTGACCCTGAAGAGCCCCCAGTGCAACATCAGTTAGGAGGGCCAAGTCGAAATAGACTTCTTTTTTTTTTTTTTTTTGCTTTTTGGGTCACACCCGGCAATGCACAGGGGTTACTCCTGGCTCATGCACTCAGGAATCACTCCTGGCAGTGCTCAGGGGACCATATGGGATGCTGGGAATAGAACCCGGGTTGGCCGCGTGCAAGGCAAACGCCCTCCCCGCTGTGCTATCGCTCCAGCCCCATTTATTCTTTTTTTTTTTTTTTTGGGAAATAGACTTCTAAGATCTCAGGGAAAGGACGAAATGAGATGTTACTGAGCCCGCCCGAGAAATCGGTGATTAACGGGATATTGTGATTGTGATTGTGATATTTTACAGTAGCAATGTTATCTGCCTTACCTACCTTCTATTTTCCTCTCCTGCTTTATTTGTGAAACAAAATAATTGCCGGGTATATCATAAAGCCAGATTTAAAAATCTAACGTACGCCTCAGAGACCTGGGTCCTATGCAAACAGGATGAGAACGCTATTCTGGTATCCCAAAGAGGAATTGGAAGAGCTATGCTAGGAGTATCATGTCTCACTCAAGTGAGAGAAGGAATCTGGAGTTTCGACCTCTTTTGACGATCAAGAATCAGGGACACTGTCTTCTTTGCCAAAATATCAAAAATCAGATAGGCCGGACATGTAATTCGATTCAGAGAGGACCGCTGTACTAGAGCAGTTACTGACTGGATTCCATGGGACGTCAGAAGACCACGTGGCTGCCCACCAACGAGATGGTCAGACTTCTTCTTCAAGACCTTGAATGAACGATTTGAGGCTCTTCCTGTTCCTGGAGCGAGCAGATATCAGTGGCCTACGCTAGCACTCGACAGGGACAAATGGAGATGTTACTGGTGCCTGCTAGAGCAAATCGAAGATCAACGGGAAGACAAGTGATACAAGTGAATAATATTTTTTTTAATTTATTCTTTTATTGAATCACCATGTGGAAAGTTACAAAGCTTTCAGGTTTGTCTCAGTTATACAATGCTCGAACACCCATCCTTTCACCAGTGCACATATTCCACCACCAAGAATCACAGTATACCTCCCCACCTCCCCAGCCCCCCACCCCGCATGTGTAACTGGTAAATTTCACTTTACTTTGATTATATTCAATATTTCAACAAAAAACTCACTATTATTGATTTGGAGTTTCTCTCCCCTAAAGTTGACCTGCTGAAAAGAAAGCATGCGATAATTTGCTTTCCATTGCTGAGAATGAAGAGATATGAGGTCGAGAGGCCGCACTAACAGCCTCATGGTTTTGGATTTCTGTATTTTAGTATTTTAGTAACTAAGTCCAGAGAAATATCTGCCAGAAATTGCATCATTGTAAGCTTGTACCTCTCAGCTACTTTATATTCCACATATGAGTGCAATCTTTCTATGTCTCTTTCTTTCTGACTCATTTCACTCAGCATGATATTTTCCATGTTGATCCACTTATATGCAAATTTCATGACTTTATGTTTTCTGACAGCTACATAGTATTCCATTGTGTAGATATACCAGAGTTTCTTTAACCAGTCATCTTTTTTTTGGGCACTCTGGTTTTTTCCATATTGTGGCTATTGTAAACAGTGCGGCAATGAACATAGAAATGCAGATGTCATCTCTACTTGAATAATCTTTATATATAACATTTTATAGAATATGGAAGTTTGGCAGCTGATTTATATTAGAAATCTAAAATTTCATAATGATGATTAAAAATATTGTACCATAGAACTATTGAAAACTTCTGTTTGCAAGTGTATACACATGAGTATATTTCAATTAATAGGTTTTGTTGTGGAATAATTGGGGAAGAATTGTTTTGTTGCCAATGCCCAGATATTCATACTCAAGCATATTTCTCTGTGGTTGTTCAGATATTTTTTAACTTATTTTATTGATTGCAGTTGTTTTTTCGATATGCCAAAAACAGTAACAAGTCTCACAATGGAGACATTACTGGTACCCACTTGAGCAAATTGATGAACAACGGCACTACAATGCTACTTTTTTTATAGTACTGTTAATATGGTCTCCCATGCACATAACTCCAACACCGCACCTGTCATCAGTGCACCCACTTCTCCCCCAAGGACCCCAGCACCCTTCCCTGTCTGCCATTCTTCCCCTCATCTCAGTTGTGTGGGTCAGTTGTGTTGCCTTTGTGCCTTGCTACTACCTTGTGTATCTTGAAGTCCCAAGCCTGAAGATCAATCGTTTCTATAGATACAGCGGTTCCAGTTGCAAGCCTGAGAGATTACTCCTGCTGCTAGCATTCCTAGAACAGAGAGTGTGAGAGAGTTAGTACTTGACTCCACAGAGTAGCTCACCGCATTTGATGGGGTTAAGGTAGAAGGCAGTCACTCTCGACCCAAAAATAAATGAGTGCTAGGCAATATAGGTAGTGGTAGTAGAGGGGGAGGAGGAGGAAGAACAGGTGTTTGGGAATGAGTACTCTGTGCTAGACAGCATCTTAAGAGTGTTAACTCATTTAATCCTGACATCTGCTCTGTGACTTTGAGCCTATTTTCATCTTCATCTTATAGATGACTAAACTGAGGTACAGAGATGTTAAGTAACTTAATCAAGATAACATGTCTCTGCTAGACAGACCTACACCCAAACCCAGAATCCCTCAGATTACATGTGACCTCTCAGAAAATCTCCCATTGGTCTTGTCACCGTCTTCACTGTGCTTAGTGTTTCCAGGACTGGCTCCGAGTCTCACACTGCCATGCTTCAGTGTCTGGTGCTGTGGGGAAGGAGTGCTGGGTACAACTCCTTAGTCTCTAAAGGCAGCGTGCTCTGGGGTGTGGGTAGATGTGAGGGGCCTAGGTGACTGGACTGACTTATCATCTGTGACTTTTTTCACCTAAGCCTGGCTTTAGCCCAATTCCACACCTCTCCCAGAACCTGGAGCCTCGTTCCTGAGCTTCCCCAGCCTTCTCCCTGGCTTCTTTGCTTGGAATTTCATCTGGACATCTCTTCTATGAAGTCAGTTGCTGTCTGTCCATTTTCTTTCTTCTTGTGCTCTTCATTGGATGTGCTTGTTTTCATGCGCCTTGTGAAGGGTGACCTCTAAGAAAAGGATCATCTTTATATAGACATTTAAAATCAGAAATCTTGAGATTGAAGTGCTATGATAGTGGGTAAGGTGCTTGCCTTGCATGCGGTCAGTTCTGGTTCAATCCCTGGCATCCCATCAGTGCCCTGAGCACTGCCAAGAGTGATTCCTGAGTGCATAGCTAGGAGTAACTCCTGAGTATCGTGGGGTGAATACCCCAATTGGCCCCCAAACCAGTAAATAGCTAAATTAAATAAAATCAGAAACCTTAAGATAATTTAATTAATTTAATTCTTTTTTGTGTCTGGGCTACGCCTGACTATACTTAGAGCTAACTTCTGATTCTGTGCTCAAGAATTACTCCTGGTGGACTCAGGGACCATATTGGGTCCCAGGGGTTGTACCCACGCCAGACACATGCAAGACAGACCCCTTCTGCTGTACTCTCTTCCCAGTCCCTCAAGATATTTTTAAAGGACTTTGAAAGCATTGTGTAGATTTAAAATGGGATTTGTCAAAAATAATACCATTGTTAGTGTTTGTCTTCTAAGAATTTGTTTACATTTTTTTCTTCTAATAGAAATAAATGATCCTGTCTGAAAGCAACTTAGACCTATGGGAAAAGATTATCTTTTAAGGTGTGTTTTTGCCACAGGAAAAGAAGGATGTAGCTACAAGGCAATAATTTTTTTTTTTTTGTAATAGCTTTCTAGGGAGGCAGCTTCAAGCTGTATCATGTCAAAGTGAGGGCAAATAAGATTATTCCTATAGTCCTTGGAAAATAAATATTTCCCTCACCGTGGAGACAGTACTCCTGATTTATTAATAGGTGAATCTGTGGGTTCTCGAGCCCCTTCCTCTGTGATGCAGGGCACATTGCTTGTCTTGTGGTGGTGGCTTGATCTGTTAGGGAGCATATGCCATCTGCCTCCTGCACACTCTGCGCCAGAGGTCTCCAAGCGGCCTTTTGTCTTCATCATTCCACTCAGCAGCATCCTGAGTGGGTATCAGCAGCCTTCTCAGCAGAGCCCTCGAGTCCCGGGGCCTCTGCTGCAGGTAGCTTCAGGAGTACATCATGGGGGAATGGGAGGCAGGGAGGCTTAGGGGCAGGTTGGGAGCGGCTTAGCTGTGAGGGAGACCGGCCTTGGGCCACAAGCGCTCTGATAGGTTGGGAACTCTGGGCTCGTTGGCACTGAGTCTGTGTTGGTTCCATACGGCCTTTGAAGCAGGGCTCCTCATTCTACCCAGGACCTGCCTTCTGGCCTGACGCGTGCATGGTCCTTCTGCTGGGAGGCTCTGGGCCCACCTTCGAAGGAATCTGCAGTGTACTGGGCAGTGGACATCACAAGTGAAGTCAGTCTAAGTCATAGCTGGGAGAAAGATTTGGGAGAGAGAGTAGGAAAATCTGTGTGCAGCGGTTTGGTATTTCTATGGGGGAGCCACCCACATGCTTGATTCCAAACTTCCAAAACAAATAATCCTGTGACTTTTGCCCAAGTTTAATTGTACCTCTGGCAGCTTTCATTTCATTTGGTTCTTTTTTGTTGATTATTTTTTTGAAGTGTTACTGGCATTTGGGATTTTTTCTACTTGGCTTGCTTATATGTGGTCTAATATGCAGCATCTATCCTAGGAGTCTACCTTGTTCAAATACACTACCAACCCTGCTTTCTCCTTCCTGTAGGGAATCCGTAAAGCACTAAATTGATCAAAAGTCGAGTTTGTCTCTTTTAGTTTCCTTCTTTTTTTCTACTTAGATTTTAAGAATTGAAGGAAGAGTTTGTTATTCAGAATCTTATAATACAAAAATAAAATCACTGTCACTGTCATCCTGTTGTTCATCGATTTGTTTGAGCGGGCACCAGTAACGTCTTTCAATGTGAGACTTATTGTTACTGTTTTTGCATATCCAATATGCCACTGGTAGCTTGCCAGACTCTGCCATGTGGGTGCGATACTCTAGGTAGCTTTCTGGGCTCTCCGAGAGGGTCAGAGGAATCGAACACGGGTCGGCTGCGTGAAAGGCGAACGCCCTACCGCTGTGCTATCGCTCCAGCCCAGAAAAATAACCTTGGAAAAATCATTTTGGGTAAAATCTTTTGTAAATTCTTTGGCAGCAGAAATAAATAATTGGTAGTTTTGTTTAAAAGTTTCTATAAGTAAAACCTAGGAACCTGATTTTATTCACGTAGAATTTGAAAACAATGGTGTAAAAATGACCTATTTCCTTCTATTCACTTGCTATTTTCACAATTTTTAGGTTTTTTTTCCCTTTCAGAAAATTTTACTACAGATGGCACTTGGGCTAATTAGGGAATCAATTAAACAACACGAACAAAGAGCTCTTTCTTGTCTTGTAGGCCTTAAATTTTTATTTTTCTGTAACTATGCCTTTAAAAAACCCTAATTACATAGTTTATTTCCAAGTTTGAAATTATCTTAGGGGAGTCAGATTCTGTCTATAATGTAAGTTGACATTTTCCCCTAAGAAAGAAGTACTTGTTTAAGGAATCAGCCACTCTTAAAACAAAAAGGCTTTATCATATGTTAGATAACCACTGTATAATAAAAATAAAATATGAGGGGCTGGAGCGGTAGCACAGTGGGTAGGGCATTTACCTTGCATGCGACCGACCCAGGTTCGATTCCTAGCATCCTATATGGTCCCTTGAGGACCGCCAGGAGTAATTCCTGAGTGCATGAGCCAGGAAAAACCCCTGTGCATTGCCGGGTGTGACCCAAAGAAGGGAAAAAATAGAGTATGAGCTACATATTATTAAATAATTTCTAGTATCTACAACAAAAACAGATAAGCTTAGTTTAAAAAAAATTTTTTGTATAACCAGTCTATCATTTCAGCATATCATCAGTACAAAAAACTACTAATGTTATCATTTATACATTTGTCAGATTAAGTGTTTGGAACAAAGATTGATTTAGCCACACCACAAGTGCTCAGTTATACATGGCAGCTATGATGATAACTAGTGACATTTTGATGCTGTACAGGCTACTCTATTGAAATGCGTAGTTTGGACAACTCTGTGTTTGAGATAGTGGGTGAGGAGCCTGCTTACCCCATAGAGTTTGTTAATGTGTGTCTTAGAACATTTCAAAATATTTTAAGCGAAATAATTTTGTTTGGGAGTAACTTTAAATACACCTAAAAGTTGCAAGAGTAAAAAGAGAGTAGGACTTTTTACTTAAATCGCTCTGGTGTTGATATAGGCTTCCTCTCCTCCTCTTTTTACATTCTCTATGTATCTACTTCATTCAGGTGGTTTGAAATGATCACTGCTTGGTCACTGAACGTTTCCCTGAGAAGGGCAAGTGTGTGTGGTCAGTGTGTTTCCCTGAGAAGGAGGCATCCTTCCCACATGTCGCAGCAGTACAGTTCCAGCTGTAGGAAGCCCAATGTGATTTCAAGACTTGGGGTCCACATTCCACTTTGGTTAGGCTTCTTTTTCTGTAGTTCAGGATCACATTGTTCACAAAGGTGACATTTGGGGAGAATGCCCCATTCCCTCTTCAGTAGAGTATTCACATGGGGATTGTATGATTGTTATTATTGGGATGATGTTATTAATAAATTCAGGCTTCTCATCCCCATTTGAATGATCCCTGAGTGGGGTGGGTGCTGGCATCCTGTTCAGGAAGGTCTGTGGCAGCAGTGTTCATCTGGCCCAAATGGCGCCTTTCTCTGCCCTTGAGTCACTGTCTTCCCTTTGGTTCTCACAAGCAGCTGATGGAAGGGTGTAAAAAACTAAAGCTCGCCGAAGGGCATGTGCACTTGAGGGCTCTCCGGGCGGCTCTGTCTCACCGCCCGCGTTCGGTGCCCTGGAACCACTGTGTGTGGCTGTTGGTCAGGGGCAGGTGACGGAAAGGAAGAAGGCCAAACCGGTTGCTCGATCAGTTTATTTCATTCTCTCTCTCTGCTTCTCTCCCGGTTCTGGATCTCTCTCTGGATCTGTGCATCTGGCCCCCATCCACTCTTACAGCATAGTTCAATCCCCCCAGCATGAGGGGTTTGGGGCGTACACATAGGTGTGGTCACAATCAATAGGGGTGAGGTTCCTTTCCCTCAGGGGATGCTTCTCCTAGGACTTAATTCTCTTTCAGCAGGAGGATCCACCCAAGGGCGGAGTCCCATGAGTGTGTTTCTCCTCTTCTTACCCAGCAAACATATAAGCATTCATAATATTAATCATTTTGTATGGACACAATAAGAGATGCATTAAAGCTTATAGAATTGCTCTCCTGGGGCCATCTCAATCTCAGACTACAGTGCTCAGGCCAGATCAGTTTTTCCTATCCCTAGCAGGGTCCTAGTCTCGTCATTACTTTTGGATCATGACAGCATTTGTCTATGATCAAGCTCTTAACTTATAGTTAAGCATTAGGCACTTTGGCCAGGCCCGTCTCGATGCCAGAGTAGCACATAACTCACCGCTTGCCTTGGATCCGTCTCGTCCCTCGTCAGGACCCTGCTTTTGGGGTGCTAGGAACTGAGGGCAACTGAGGCTTAAGTGGAGAAAGCAGATGCCCGGGAGGGAATAATATTCAAGGCCAATTAAATCCCAAGTTACAAAAGCATATTATTGTCTTCTCGTGTCCATACAAAAAGGACATTGCTTTAAAGTAAATTATTCAAAAGGCACAAGAAGAGGAGAAAGGCAATATTATCTTATAATATTATAAGTTCAGTATCCTAGGAAGGTCTGACCTTACAAATTAGCAGAGTCAGATTAGGGGGAGAAGCTGATTAACTGTTTTTGGGGAAGAGAGCATAGAGAAGTGATTACAGCTAAACAAAGGGATGGGAGAGATTCGGGAACACCTTGATGGGTGAGACTGGGGTAAGCCTAAACTCCGGGAAAAACCGGGACAAGATCCTCGTGGCAAGTGGGGAGAGGACAAAGTAATGTCATCCTACATCAGGGAACTTTAGTTTTTAGTCACTGTGAAATTACAAAGTTACTCATGGTTAGGTTTGAGGCATACAATTTTACAACTCCAATCCCTTTACCAGTGTTCACTTCCTTCCACCAATGCCATCCCTCCCCCATTTGCCTCCCCCCCACCAGTCTGCTTCTGCAAGGGGTGTTTTTTTGTTTTGGGACTACACCTGGCAATATTTGGGAGTTACTGCTGGCTCTCCATTCAGGAATCACACATGGCGGTGCTCAGTGAACCGTATGCCATATGGGATACCAGGAGTGCAATCTAGCTTCATGCTTCCTTTGTGCCCCGCCCCTCCCCCCCACACACATGCACACCTTTTTTAAAAATTAAGTTTTTGCATGATGCTTTACAGTACTGTTGCTGATAGGGTTTATGCAAAACACTTTACCACCTTTTAGCACCAGCCTAGTTGAGTGCTTCCCTCCACCATAGGTGTTGTCCCCTCCTTCCCGCCCTGTCCTCTCCAGCCTCCTTGAGTGGCTTGTTTCCTACGGAATACCAGTTGTCATATTCTTTATTTCCATTGTTTTTGAATATTTGTTGTTCCCCCATTTTTTTGCACTTACTTTGGCACTTAACATTTAGAAGTGAGTCCATGTGAGCTCCTGTAGGTGATCCTCATCCTTTGTTATAGTGCACAGTTTGTTCAAGCTTCATTTAAATACTCTAAGGCTTCAACAGACAGGGGGCTAATTTTTTCATATTATGTATAATGTTGCAATGAATAATAAATGCAGATGCATTTTTGCATTGGTGGAAATATATCTTCAGGGCAAGTTCTTAAATGTGGGGTTGCTGTTTTCAGTGAGAAAACATATATAATTTTGTTAGATATTATTGCCAGACTGCTCTGTTCATAATGATTGAATCATTTTGTACTTCCATTAGAAAAGCATAAAAATACGTTTTCCTCCCACAGCTTCTCTAATAGAGTATTATGAAGCTTTTGGATTTTTGCCAATGTGCTAGATGAAAAATGACACTGGTGTTCTAGTTCCGATATAAAAGTGTATTTTATTTAGAGTGGAAAATCTTTCTTAAGTATTAAAGGGGGCTTTTTTGTGTGTGTGGGTGGGTGTGGGCCAAGGTCGCTCTTGGAGCCTTGTTTTTTAACTTGCCTGAATATTGATAAACTGAGGACTCAAAGGGATTACTTTCAGGAAAAATTTTGTTTTAGTTAGTGACAGAATTAATATCATAATTCTTATTTTAATTTTGATTTGGGGGGTGGTGATCACACTCAGGGATCAATCCTGGCAGTGCGTGGGGGACCATATATGGTGCTGGGCATATAAGCCATGTCGGCCACATGCAAAGCAAGCACCCTACTCACTGTACTGTCGCTCTGGCCCGTATAACTCTTCCTTTACACAGTGAGTTAACCCCTAAAACTGATGCTCTGTTAACTGTTTTTTTTTTTTTTAATTTTGTGTTGCTTTCTTGCTGATTGCAAAGCATTTACTAAGGAATTGGAGAGCTGTGGCCTATGCACAGCCAGGAGAGTGATCCCTGAGCACAGAGCCAGGAGTAGGCCCTGAACACTGCAGGCTGTCGCTCCCCACTCCCACCCCCCACCCCACCCTGACAAAACAAAGCATAGCATTTGTCAAATCTCATCAGTTTTTTGGAGCTCTTCTATTTCACTGCAGGGCCTTGGGTTTCTAGAACGAGGTTATAATCAGGGACATCTTTTATCCTGTTCTTACTGACCCTGACTGAGGAGAGATTTCATGTAGTGATGACATCTATGTGTGGAGCAGGCAGAGAGGATTGAAAAATAGCTCCCCAGGCCCTTGTCTGTGCCAGAGATTTGTGTGAAAGGGCCCCTCCACTAAGGAGCTAAGCATGCGAGAGACTGAGAGTTGGCAGCTTCCCTCCATTATTAAATAATTGAAAATAATGTAGTGGTTCCTTTTCATAAGGTGAAGAATGACAATGGGGCCTGGGAGCTCTGAGCTGATGCTGAGCCATGTCTCTGAAACTTCCAGTGCATAACCAACTGAAGTGAGCAGAAAGGTACCTGGGTTCTCTTGCAGGTAGAGCCAAAGCTTTCCTGACCTTTATTTCTCTTTATCTCAGTGTTCAGGTGATCTCAAATGTCTTTTCCAGCTCTAAGACTCCAAATTCCTCTACTTTGTTTTCTTTACTACTTGTAATGTTTTTACATTCCTCAAATGATTAGGCCTTTTTTTTTTTTAAACGTACACTGAAAATTTTAAATAGAGTTAAAAAATTTAAATTTAATTTAATTAATTTAAATCAATTTAATTTAAATTTTATTTTATTTAACAGTAAAATGATTTTGTTACTAAATGGATACTTAATGACATTAAAACTTAATTCAAATTATTGAGGTAACATGGTTTACATTAGTGTTAGTTTATGCTTTTGACATTCAGAGTTACTACATCATCACCCCCAGAACACTAGTGACCCTCCACCACTGTTCTTAGGGCCATCCATCTGTCCATCATGCATATTGTTGTGCTCCCCAGTCCCTGCGTGGTAACCCTTGGTTAGAGTCCAAGGGTTTATTTTCGTTGAGTGCTGACCATTTTTTTGTTTCTTTGCATACCACACATGAGTAGGGTCATTCGGTATTTGTCATCCTTCCTCTGGTTTATTTTCCTTAACATGACATCTTTCAGTTTTATTCAGGTTATAGCAGCATCAACATTTAAACTTTTCTTTATAGCTGAGTTTTTTTTCCCCCCACGCATCTGTTGTGGGCATTTGAGTTGTTTCTAGATCTTTCTATTATTAGTACTGAAAGGAACATGAGTGTGCGTTTGTCTTTTTTTTTTTTTTTTTTTTTTTTGCTTTTTGGGTCACACCTGGCGATGCACAGGGGTTACTCCTGGTTCTACACTCAGGAATTACTCCTGGCGGTGCTCAGGGGACCATATGGGATGCTGGGATTTGAACCCGGGTCGGCCGCGTGCAAGGCAAACGCCCTACCCGCTGTGCTATCGCTCCAGCCCCAAGTGTGCGTTTGTCTTCTCCAACTTAATGCTTTTGTATCCTGAGCATCGATGCCAAGGAGCAGAACCACTGGATCAGGTGTTTGGGTTTCATCTTCCAAGTGGTGCTCAGGAGGCCCAGGGGCTCCCCCTGAAGATTCTCAGCCACACAGGCCTGAGGATGTGACACTGCTCAGGTCCTGCAGTGTCGGCAATGCTTTCAGGCTTCCAGGGTTGTGTGCGCCTAGCAATGCAATGCCATTTGTAATATTTTTGGAAATGTTCATAATGTTTTCCATTGAGGCTGAACTGGACATTCCCATCAGCAGTAAATGAGGGTTCCTTTTCAACCATAGCCCCACCAATAATGGTTGTTTCTGAACTTTTAGAACCCATTCTCACTGATGTAAGGTGATGCCTTTTTTTAATTTGCATTTCCCTGGCAGTCAGTGATGAAGAATGCTTTTTGACCATCAGCATTTCTTCTTTGGTGACATGTTGTTTGATAACACTCTTCCCATTTTCTGACGATGGTGCTTTTTTTTTTTTTTTTTTTTTTTTGCTGTGAGATGTTATATACACAGTTACACATCTTGGGTATTAATTATTTGTGAAATATATGGTAAGTGAATCTTTTTTCTCATTCATTAGGGTGGCTAAGGTGTTTTATTTAGCTGTGCAGAGAGGTTTCAGTTTCAGTTCATTTTGTTTATTTTTGCCAGTGGAGTTGAATCATTTCAGACAAATCTGAAGTCAGTATCATTAAGAGTTCTGTTTTCCTTGGTAAATTTATAGATCTGAGTAAATTATTGAGGAATTTGATCAGTTTTGATTGCACAGCAGGTAGGGTGTTTGCTTTGCACGTAGCTGACCCGGGTTTGATTCCTCCGTCTCTCTTGGAGAGCCCAGCAAGCTACCGAGAGTATTTCACCTGCACTGCAGAGGCTGTCAAGCTACCTGTGGCATATTCGATATGCCCAAAACAGTAACAATAAGTCTCACAATGGAGACGTTACTGGTGCCCACTTGAGCAGATTGATGAACAGAAGGACATATCTGAGTATATGATTTTATTCCAGCACCATACTCTTTTTTTTTCCCAAATAAACCCTTTAAAATTTATTCGGCTTTATTGCTTATTGCAGTAACTGGTTTATAATTCTGTATATGTTTTAGAAGTACAGGTTCAGACCATTTCCAATCGATGTCACCACACCATATCTACCACCAAAGTACCAAATTCTATTGGACCCCTTCTACCTTTTCATTCTCTTTCTCCTTTAACTCTCTGATAATATCTGTTCTTCTCTCAAAATCTTCTAAGAATTTGTTTTGATTTAACTTTGTTTGCTCCTTTACTTTGATTCTTGATAGCCCATGTCTGAGTGAGATCATTTAGTATTTGTCCTTCTCTTTCTGACTCTTTTGATGACTATTACATTATAGTATAAAGTCAGAGAATGCAGTGTCTCTCATACTCTTTTTCTTCAAAATTGCTTTGGGTATTCAGGGAATTTTATGGTCCTATACAAATTTCAATAGTTTCGTTCTGTGTCCTTGAAATATGTCACTGGAACTTTGTAGGATTCTATTGAACCTCTAAAATGCTTTGGGTCAGATGGTCATTTTAACAATGTTATTTCTTTCAATCTGTGAACATGGGGTGTTTTTTCATTTCTTTTTCTATTTATTTAATTACTATTTTTGATGTATATGTGTTTTTCCCTTCTTGTTAAGTCAGTACCTAGGTACTTAATTTTTCTGGACACAGTTGTGAATGGATTGTTTTCTTGTTTTTTTTTCTTTTTGAATTCATTATTTGCATGTAAAAATTAAACAAATTATTGTCTTTATATTTTGCAGTGCCAAGCATCAATCTCGGGCTATCCTTGGCTTTGAGTTTAATTTGGTAGCCTATTTTACTGTATTGACTTTGTTTCTAAAAGTTTTGGTGGAGATTTTATAGTTTTCAACATATGTTATATGTAGAAAATATATACATTGTATTATATATATATATATATTATCATCTCTGGCCAACATCCAGAGACTATAAAACCAAGCTCCTCGAAGTACGAGAAGCAGAGTCTCTTGCCCCCTCGCCTGGCTGTCTTCACCGGGGCCCTTCGGAGGGGGTGGGTTACCAAGTTTCCCTCCCTGCTCCGAGCAGAGCCCTGGCAGTTGAAGAACTCCGGAACCCAGCCACAACCATGCTCATGGCCACTCTCCACACGTTTGGATGAGTCTCACACATAAAGGAATCAGCAGAGGAACACAGATGTTCTGGACCCGGGGCCAAGATCTCCAAGACTGCTCGGATTGGGACTGGGCCTCTTCCACCTACTCTCCTCATTTTCCAGTACCTAGGTAGTCACACCCAGAAACTGCCCCCCAGCACTGTGTAACCTCATCAATGGCAAACATCCAGAGACTATAAAACCAAGTTCCTGGAAGCACGCGGCTGCATTTGTGGCATTTGCAGCCGTGCGACATCTGATAGCCTAGTTCTCCCTCTTGGAGAACCTGGCAAGCTACTGAGAGTTTATTGCCCGCACAGGAGAATCTGGCAAGCTCCCTGTGGCATATTCATATGCCATATACAGTAACAGTGATGGGTCTCATTCCCCTGACCCTGAAGAGCCTCTAATACGGCACCGTTGGGAAGGATGAGTAAAAGGAGGCTGCTAAAATCTTGGGGCTAGGATGAATGGAGATGTTACTGGGCCCGCACGAGCAAATCGTTAATCAACGGGATGACAGTGACAGTGACATATATTATATCATCAGCAAATGTGATGATTTAACTCCTCTTTTTTTTTTTTCTTTTTTTGGGTCACACCCAGCGATGCTCAGGGGTTACTCCTGGCTTTGCACTCAGGGGTTACTCCTGGCTTTGCACTCAGGAATTACTCCTGGCGGTGCTTGGGGGACCATATGGGATGCCGGTGATCGAACCCGGGTTGGCCGAGTGCAAGGCAAATGCCCTACCCACTATGCTATCGCTCCAGCCCCTAACTCCTCTTTTTCTAATTTATTTTTCTTTAAAAAAATTTATTACAACACTTTGATTTATAAAGTTGTTCATAATACAGTTGTTTCAGACATTTAGTGTTTCAACACCAACAACGTGACTTCCTGTTTCCCTCCCAGCTCCAATCTGCCCCCTTAGATGCATAGCAGTTTACTTTATATTACTTTGCTCCAACAAATCTTAGAGAAGTAGCAAATAGAATGATCAGAAAATATATCAATAAGAGCCAATTTGTGATTGCTATATGCTTTTAACTCATGTAAATAAGAAAATTAAAACCATTTAATATAATATATTAAAATGCCAATTCTTATTTGCATAAGTAAGTTTTCAACTCTGGAATTTAAAGTATATTGCATTAAATTTTCTAATTAGATCTCATTATGGTAATAATTATGCCTAACCTGTTATTCATAAATTTTTAAAACAATTCTTTTCTAATAGATTTTTTGAGTTATATATGAAATAGGTAGGGCCTACATATGTAAACCCCTCCCCCCACATTCTTTATTTAAACACTGTGGTTTAAAAAATTGTTCATGATGATTTGTTACAAGTATTCAATATTCTAACACTCTGATCTGCCCCAGATGTCTCAGCCATGAATGTGTGTCTGAAAAAATTTTGTGACAAATTGATCTTTTTTGAGATTAATTTATGAATCTATGGTCAGTAGACGAGCTTACATAGCACCAGGATGGTTTGTGGGCCATTTTTCCTGTTTTAATCCTTGGCTTGTTTGCCTACTAGATTAACTAATAGTTGTGAAAATAGATATTCTTGCCTTCTGTTTCATCCTCTTAGAGGAAAGGCATTTCTATATTGGATAAATTCCTTTATCTGTATTTTTATCATGAATGGATCTTGTTTAAATTTTTTCTTACGTTTGTTTAGATAAAATCATATAATTTTTCGGGGCTGGAGTGATAGCACAGCGGGTAGGGCATTTGCCTTGCACGCGGCCGACCCGGGTTCGAATCCCAGCATCCCATATGGTCCCCTGAGCACCGCCAGGGGTAATTCCTGAGTGAAGAGCCAGGAGTAACCCCTGTGCATCGCCAGGTGTGACCCAAAAACCAAAAAAAAAAAAAAATCATATAATTTTTCCCTTTTGTTAATATGTGCATAAAATTAGTTGACTTGCACATGTGGAACCATCTTTCCATCCTTGGAATGAATACCATTTGATCATGGTTTATGATCCTTCTGATGTATTGCTGAATTTTGTTTACTAAGACTCGTGTTCAATAAGATATTATTGAACAAGGATATCATTCTATAGATTTTTAAAAAGTTGTATCTATCATTTTAGGTATTAGAATACAGTTCGCTTTACAGACACTTTTAGAAGAGATTTTTTTTTAATATTTTTTTATAGTTTGATCTTCTAGTGATGAGAATGGATTGTTAAAATCTGCTGTTAATGCTGGGGGCTTTGAAAAGAAAACCTACTGTTACTATTAATCAGTGTTTCTCCTCAGATCTATTATTAGTTGCTTTAAGAACTTTACTTCCCCTTCATTTGGTGCATATATGTTGATAAGAATTAAGTCCCCTTGATGTATTTATCTCTTAATATATAATATTCGTCCCTGCTTGTCTGATATTTTTAGTCAGTACTTCAATTCCTAGTGATAGAGAATTTCGCAAGATAGAGGATTCTTGGTTGAATATTCTCTTCGTTTAGGACATCAGGTAGGACTGGAGAGATGATACAGTGGGAAGGTGCTTGCCTTGTACGTGGCCAATTTGGTTCAATCCCCAATATTCCAGATGGTCTCCCGAGCCCTACCAGAAGTGATCCTTAAACAACGAGCCAGGAGTAAGCCCTGAACATTGCCAGGTATGGCCACAAAACAAAATAAACCAGTTCCAAAACATGAGATATACTTTTCCTTTGAACTGTGGCATGTCATTTGAGAAAACTGATGTGTCTTTGCTTTTCTCTTGCTTCTTCATCTAATATATCTCTTTGGTTCTTGCCATTTTAATTACAGTGTGTTTTGGTATTCCATTTGGGTTTATTTTGTTTCAAACATTTTGGGCTTACTGAATCAGGGTACATGTCTCTGTTCTCAGGTGTTCTTTTTGTTTTGTTTTGCGTCACAGCCAGTGAGGCTCAGGGCTTACTCCTGCCTTTGCACTCAGGAATCCTACCTGGAGGTCCTTGGGGGACCATATGGATGCCAGGGATTGTACTGGGTAGGCCTTGTGCAAGGCAAGAGCCCTACCCTCTTTACTATTTCCTAAACCAGGAAGTTCTTGACTTATTTTTTCCATCAGCAATTAGTCTCCTTTTTCTTTTCTCTTGGAACTCCTACGATGTCAGTGCTGTTCCTCTTAAATATTTTTTCTTCACTTTAAAAAAATGCTTCACTTAAAAAAAAAGTGCCTTGTGTCAGAGAGAGTATATAGATTAAGCTGCTTGCCTGGCATTTCTTCAACTCCAGCCAACCCCAGTTCTAATAATCCCTGGCGCCACCTCAGGCAGCACCTGGGTTTGCTTCTGATCGCCGCCTGGTATGGCCCAGATCCACCTCCACTCACCTCCACCCCACCACCAAACTTATTTTGTCTGTTCTCTTGCCTTTTGATGGTTTCCTCTGCTTTCTTCTTGTAGTCACTGATTCAGTTTTCAGTTTCTTCCATTTTGTTGTTGATTCCTATAACATTGTGTGTGTGTATGTTTGTGTATTTTTGTCATCTGCTCTTCTTATTGGTTCATTCACATTTGGAGTTTTTCAAGCTTTCTCAGAGCTTATTGGTGGTCTCTTTTACTGATTTTTTAAATTTCTTTGAACATGGAGACTGCTGTTGTTTGGAACAACTGTGGGCAACTGTGGGATGTTTAGAATGTTCTAGAGTATTTGAGGAACTTCCAGGCATAAATTTTACGTGCTTCCAGCACCATCTTCTCCAGAATGACCATTTCCCCCACGATTGTTGCAGTGTCCCCTCCCTGTTTCATGCTCCCCAAACTTCCTACCGAAGCTCAGTTTTCAAGTTCTTGGCTACTGTTGTCTTTGTAATTCCCCTGTTATGTTTCTTCATATTCTGCATATGAGAGATTATTCTGTGTCTGTCCGTTTCCTGGCCGACTTCACTCAGCAGGATACTCTGCAGCTACATCCATGTGGCAGCACATTTTATGATTTCATTATTTTTTTACAGCTGACTAATAATTCCAGTGTACATGTTCCGCAGTTCACCTCTTTTGCTAGTTGTTTATATTCAGTAGGACAATTGTGACACAGGTTTTTAAAATTATGTAGTTGTTTGTAAGCGCAGAAATCTTATTCATATTGATTTACACAGTACTGACTTCTGAAACTAAAAACACATGAGGGCAAGCAGCTTTGCGTCATGGCTGGACCTAGAGGGACCTGGTGCGTCTCCCTCTCTCCACCGCTCTCTGTTGGCTCCACAGGCAGGAGTGTAGCCTCACTGCCATTGGCAGCCTGAGTCTCAAGTCTTCCCGTCTCACCCCAGTGACAAGAGGCTGCTCTTCTGAATAGAAGGGCTGGTCTTGCTATATATATGTGGACTTAGTCATGTGTCCAAATCCGAACTGGTCACTAGGGGATGGGAGACAAGGTGCTGACAGGCCAGGCCTGTGTCTGAGCCACCTGAACCAAGTGGAAGAGGTGTGAGAGGAGGAGGTGTGTGTGTGGGGGGGGTGATCCCACCAGGAATGTGGGGGCCGTGCCCCAGAGGCAGGGAATGTACTGCCATACTGCTCTGCTTTAATAGCCCGTGGCCTGGGGAAGGAAAATAAAAATCTTCCAGCAATTTTTGAAAGAAGCGATTGAAGAGAAATAAATGCAAGCTGCTGTGGGCGCGCTGGCCCTGACATTTCACTGGAGATCCATGGAAGCAGTCCAGACAGACGCTTGAGCAGACACAGCTAAAGGAAAGCTCATTTGGTGAGGGAACATGGGAAGTTGCCTTATTTTGGACATTTATCAGGGAGCAGCCCTGTTGAGTCAGCGCCTGACAGTTCTTTTGGGACCAGGCCTGTGCTGGCAGAAAACGGGGGCCTGGGAACGGCTCCAAGGTGACCGAGTCCACTGCTCTGTTGTGCTCACCTTCTGTGGGAATAGGCAGCTCTCTGAAGGAGCCCTGACCGCTCTCTGCACACGAAGGGGGGAGGAGCAGATGAATGGAAGAGGAGCTGAGAGGTCCTCACAGAACAGGTTCTGGGCAGATTACTCCTGGCCCTGTGCTCAGAATTACTCCTGGCAGTGCTTGGGGAACCATATGGGATACCAGGGATCAAACTAAGGTAGGCTGCATGCAAAGCTAGTGCCCTCTCGGCTATACTGTCTCTTTAGCCCCAGGGAGAGTGATTCTTGGGGCTGGAAATATTGCCCCACTTCATCTGTGACCTCCCTGTGGGAGTCCCCAAGGTGGCATCCCTCATCTGGGTACCCCGATTTTCACTTGCCAGGATGGGCTGAGAGGAACCACTAAGCTCAGAGGCCAGTGATCAGGGCAGGTCTGCTAATTGAGCACTCAATGTGAGCAGCAGGGAGTGGTCCCTTGCATGCAGTTGGCCCAGCAGTCACTTATAGGAGGGGCTGAGCTGCCCTTTCCTTGGGGGAGTTTCACATAACCTCGCTAATCTGGTGACCTGTGAAAAATACCTTTTTCCAGGGGAAAAAATGTCTGTTTGGGGCCATACCCAAGAGTGCTCAGGGCTTACTGCTGTGTGCTCAGGGGTCACTCCTGGTGAAGCTCTGTGAGGCATGTGGGTGCCAGGGATAGAAGCGGGCACAAGTGCCTTACTTGCTGTACTGTCTCTCCAGCCCCAGGAAGGGATTTTATCAGGATTGTTTGGTATGTAGGTATTAGATTCAGCAAACTTTTAACAGACATGTAAACATAATTTATAGAGTTATTGTTAAGTGCAAATCATTATTTGCTGACTTATCTCTCATTAATTTCACTTAAGTTTGCTCTGGAGTCACTGAGTTTCTTTTTCCCCCTACACTGACCTATGTGAATGTGAGCACACCCCCTTTGAATGTACATGTAGCCCAGAACCAGGTGGGAAGCGTTATGGTCATGGTACCCTCCTAGGTGAAGATCTGGACTCTGGCCACAATTGCATTGACCCTGCATGCTTGGCCATAACTGCTTGTACACACCTTCCTTCTGGCCCTCCCCAGGGCACCAGCTCACCTTGACCACTAATTCAGGGCTCCTCGCGGCCTCTCCATGTCCCTCCAGTCCCACAGCCTTTGGCCCTGTGGTCCTAGAGCCTTCTCCACCTGCTGGGCCCACAGGGCACTGAGTTTTCATTTTTAGGGGGTGTATGCACAGTAGTCTTTTCTGCTTCATTCTTTGGGAATTAGAGCGTTTGAGGGACTAGTGAGTTACCAGAGATGGCAATGATGAAGTTTGACTGCAGAGTTTAAGAATTTTAAGGGTATCTTTTGAAAGCATGCTTCAGAAACTGCTGCACTTTAAAAGATTCATTTACATAAACTTGCATTATTTATCAACATGAGTCACCTTAATGTCACCATTCATTTGAAGATAAGTACTTTTAGATCGAAATCATAAAAGCTGGGGTATTGTTTATATAGCCTGGGTTCACTGTGGAGGGAAAATATCTCCATGTGGCTAATTCATTTAAGGGAGTAGCTGCATAGCTAACTTGGTGTCTTGCAACGTTCCTAGAATAATGAGACAAATAATTATATAATAATATTTTTAGATTTTATAGTTGATTCTCTCAGGTGAAGCCAACATATTTGGTTCCCCACATTACTGACCTTACAAAAAGGTGGAATAAAGGCCTTTTTGCTATTAAGAACAGAGGGTTTGGTGTCAGACATACCGTATGTGAGCTCTGGTTCTATCATTGTATTCAACAGAGTTCCTTAGCTATGAAGCAGGTATTGTAAAATCATAGAAAGCTGTTGTGAGGATTCTAGAGGATAATATATATTTATTCTTGTAAAATAGGGGGTACAGTGTTTTTGAGAAGATGCTCAATGCTCATTGTTACAGGTCACAGAGATAGTACAGGGATTACAGCCCCTGTCTTATATGTGATGGACCCAAGTTTGTCCCTGGCACTGCAGCTGATCCCCTGAGCACAGTCAGAAGATGGCCCTGAGCACCATTGGGTATGGCAGAAAAGAAATGAACCTAAATTTAAAAATATTAGTCACTGTTAGATTTCTTGTAGTAGACACTGAGATTTAAAATAAGGCTTTGGGCGGGGGTGTGGGGTGGTTCAGACTTTTAAATTTGGGATTACTTTACAGTTATTCAGTCTGTCATCAAAATAGTAGTTTGCTATGGAGATCACAGATCTCTGTATCTCTGCCAGGACCAGCTCCAGATGTTGGGGGAATCAAACCCACAGAAGCAGGGAAAGAAAAAAGCAGTAATGCTGGCTGTGTTCAGGTGACCTGAGGCTCTCAGTTGCTGATTCCAGAAGGGGTCAGAATTATGCATAATTCTGCTCCAATACATGAACTTTTACTTGATGCTTCTTAGGAGTGAACTTGGGCTTTGTAAAGAGAGAAACTCAGAACTGCTGAGATTTGCATCAGTTCCTCTCTGACGGAATTTAGGTTCTGGTTGAAAGGGGATCCAAATGATACTGTCATACAGCTTCCCCGAACTTCAGTAAGCCTGTTCACTCTTGCTCTGCCTTACCTTGCCCTGTGTGGTCTTTCCTGTCCTCTCTTGCCCTGTCCTTCCTTGTCACTGGTTTGGTTCTGATTCCAAAATTCTCTGATGTTTACCATATGCTAATTTGACATTGGACTTTCATGTGTGCGCTTATTTTTTTTTTAGTACTTTAGGTGTAAAATTTGATCACAGCTATAGTAAACATACAAAGTTTATTATAAAATCACCAAATAAGTCTAGAAATAACAGTTTTTCTTTCTTTTTTTCCCAAATGTAGTAGTACCGTTATTTATTCAGCCAGTGATTAAGCCAGTGATTGAAACAGGCATAAACTCTGTATTACTTTTTTTTAAAGTTTAAAAAAATTTAAATAATTTTTTCTTAAAATTGTTCACACTAATTGTTTTCATTCGATATTTCAACACCAATCCCACCATAATTGCACCTTCTCACTACCACTACTTTGAATCTTCCCACCACCACCCCAGCCTGCCCATTGCGCAGATACCAAATAATTTATTTCTTATTGCTTGCCACAAATAGTATGAGGTGTCACGCAGCTGTGAAAGTGGCTGCATGCTCCTGGAATTCTAAAATTTTTAAATATTTGTGGTTTGGAGGCATCTCTGTAGCAGAGTGCTGCTCTTTTCTGAGATTCATTTGTGAGTCTCTGGATCATGGCAGTTAATGCACTTAAATGGGGCCCAGGGGCAGTTCTTGGATGTGACTGCCAGGAAACCGGGAGGGCAGGGAGATGGGGGAGGTCGCCCATCCTCAACTCCATGAAGCCTGAAGTTTTCAGTTACTGGTCCCACACACCTGGGTTTTTTAGCAATTCATTCTTTTTTTTTTCCCTTAATAAAGGCATTTTATAAAAAAGGAAATTCAGCTAGTTAATAAGCAACAGAAGTAGTTAACTATCACTACTCATTTACAAGAATTGATACCTTAAAAGCTGGAGAGGATTTAAACAACTAAAACTCTGATGAATTGCTATAGAATTACTTGACAGAATCCAGATTCATGTATGCACATAACCTTTTTTTTTTTTTTTGTCACATCTGGTGATGTACAAGGGTTAATCCTGGATTTGTGCTCAGGAATTACTCCTGGTGATGCTCAGTGGATCATATGGGATGCCAGGGATCAATTCTGGGTTGGCCGTATCCAAGGTAAACACTTTACCCTCTTACTATTAGCAATTCATTCTTATGTGTGGGAAGCTCAGGATGAGCCTGTGAAGGTCGACTGTGGGTTCTGGAGGTTTGCAGCTGCTGGGGTTCGTTCAGGGCAGGCAGAGGGCCACACCTGCCTCCCTCTGAGGTGCCCTGGTGAAATCAGCCTGGCATGGAGTGGGGAGATGTCTCTACGGTGTGCTGTGCCCCTTTGAGATTCTTTATGAGTCTCTGAATCATGGCCATGAATGTGCTTAAGTGGCCTGCTTTTGATCTCTTTCGAGATTTATTTATGGGTCTCTGAAGCAAGGCTGATAAATGCACTTGTATAGCTGAGCCGGTGGAGGCTGTGGGCATGACTCCCGCATACCTAACTTCTGGCTGTTTAATTTCTTGGGAAACTTAGTCCCAAGTTGTTGGGGTTCGGCCAGGGGCACAGTGACAATTTTGAGGTATCAGGAAGCCTGAAGTCACCATCAGGCTGCTGATGCACTCGCCCTGCAGGTACAGTTTGATCTGCTGGGTGGCACCATACCCCCCAGATTTTCTTTCTTACCAAAAAACTTTTTGTTGTACAACAAGCCATGATAGTGGATCATTTAGAAACAGTACAAGATTAATGTGCTTGTATCCTGCCGACCTCAGTTCAATCCCTAGCACGGATTATGTTCCCCGAGTAACACCAGGAGTGATTTCTGAGCTTAGAGCTGGGAGTAAGTGCTAGCACTGTCAGATGTGCCCCCACCCCGTCCCTAGCCTCCAAAATAGAAGCCATTTCAATAAAATATTTTATATGGCTTTCACACTATTGGATTTCTGCTCTGCCAGGGTAATTAATAACGAAGCTAAGTCATTATGTGTTTCAGAGTGTCTTTGAATCTTAAGTTTACTCTCAGTGCTTACACCTGTGTTGTTCAGCAATGAAGAAACACAAGTGGGTGCTATATTACTAAGTGTTTGTCAGCATGGACAAAATTTAATTGGACCAATAGGATTAACACAAGTAAAACATTTTGTTGTATACTTCCAGATACTCCCCCCACCCCCTAGGACTGCCAAAATGATGAAGATCAGATTTTTTGCAGACTTACATTATCTAGAAATTCTAGGCTATATAGAGTCTTAATTTTTTGCATGTGAGGGTAATTAGTGGGTACAAAGTGGTAAGTCATGGTTTTCTTTGTTTTTCCCTCATTCATAGTTAGACTGAACTGAAACTTTAACAAAAATTTATTATATGAACTCTATAAAATCTTTAGATTTGGGGTTATAGTAAATTTATATATATTATACTTTTTTCCCCCTTACTAAATCGTTGGTTTTCTAAATGTAAAAAATTATTTTATGGGGGCGGGGGCATTGGTGGAGGGAAGCAGACATAGGTGAAGGAAATGGTATTGAAACATCATATGCCTGAAACCCAATCATGAATAATTTTATAATTTTATGGCAACAAAAATTTTAAAACATAGCATTGTCTCACTGTCCTGTTGTTCAACAGTTTGCTCGAGCTGCACCAATAATGTCTCCATTGTGAGACTTGTTGTTACTGTTTTTGGCATCTCGAATACACCACGAGTAGCTTGCCAGGCTCTGCCATGTGGGCGGGATGCTCTTGGTAGCTTGCCGGGCTCTCCGATAGGGACGAAGGAATCAAACCCGGGTTGGCCGCATGCAGGGCAAACGCCCTACCCTCTGTGCTATCACTCCAGTCCTGTAAAACATAAAATTAAAATTTTGATTTTGATTTTTAAAATTTTTAATTATTTATTTATTTTGCTTTTTGGGTCACACCTGGCAATGCACAGGGGTTACTCCTGGCTCTGCACTCAGGAATTACTCCTGGCGGTGCTCAGGGGACCATATGGGATGCTGGGAATCGAACCCGGGTCAGCCATGTGCAAGGCCAACACCCTACCTGCTGTGCTATTGCTCCAGCCCTCAAAATTTTTATTTTATCTTTTCTGGCATCTTTTGTATCTCTAATAAGCACATCTGCTTTATAGTTAAAATAAATAAATAAATGGGCCCAGGAATAGCTCAGTGATAGAGTGTCACCTTGTTAAGTATGAGGCTTTGTTCGGTCCCTGGTATCACTGTTAGGAATAACCTCATAGGGGCTGGAGCGATAGCACAGCAGGTAGGGTGTTTGCCTTGCATGTGACTGACCTGGGTTCGATTCCCAGCATCCCATATGGTCCCCTGAGCACCGCCAGGAGTTAATTCCTGAGTGCCTGAGCCAGTAGTAACCCCTGTGCATCGCAGGATGTGACCCAAAAGAAAAACTAAAGAAAAAAAAAAGAACCAAGAATTACCCCGTAACAAGACTATTATTGCCAGCACACCACAGCTGGGGATGTATTAGCGCTGCTGTGAGTGTGCTACCAAGTGTGGGAGCAGTGCAGTCCAGAGCACAACCAGCAGTGGTGCAGCAGCAAAAGTGGGAAGGGAGTGGAAAACAATCAATCTAGAAACTCCTTCATTCTCAAATTTTATTGTAACATAAGGAAAATATCATATATATTTTTTGAGATTTTTTTTTTGTGCTTTGTTGACTTTTTAAAGTAAGTATTAGTGCCTTTTTATCTAGCCAAAAAACCAGAGTTTCGAAGAGTAGGTGTTAGCTGATGGATCAGGAATGGGGTGGGGTCTACATCACGGATCCCGCTGTCTCGTGGATCCCCTGGCTCCAAGATCATGTCTTTTTTTGGGGGCTGGGGGGTGGGGTGCAGGCCTGGCAGTGCTCAGGGATCTTTCTGGATATGAACTCAGAGATCACTCCTGGCAGGGCTTAGGGGATCAGATGTGCTGGGGATTGAACTGGGTTGGTTGCATGCATGACGGGCACAGTACTACTGTCTGGCCCCTCCAGTACCCATGTCTTCTCCCTTTGCTGCTCATTTTGGCTCTCTCAATAACTCTGATAATGCTTCGGACCTACATATAACTGGACACAGACCTCCATTGCTGTGTTTAGCTTGCTCTCACTTCTCTTTCTCAACTTTTATCATTTTCGGCTTTCATTATTTTTTTTTTCAGATAGTTGGCTTATAGCATGCTCCTCATGAAACCCCAGGTTACTTTTACTGCAGATATGATTACATCACAGGGTAGTTCTAGGTCCTTTAGCTATACTTAATTTTGAAATTATAAATGGCTGTTGTCTTGAAATTTTGAAAGCACAGCACAGTAATCATATACAGTGTGTATATTTCTTTATCCTTGGTAATTCAGAAGCAGTGCACTTAGTAAAATTCCATTGTGTTTTCTTTTCTATTCCACCTGAAACTGATTTTCCAACTTTTAGCTGTCAGTTTCTTTAATTAGTTCTGGCATTGCTTTATTGAGTGCTGATAGTGACAGCAAAAACCAGAGTGAAAAGACTGAGTTCTCATTAATTGACATGTGCAGATAGAGTGGTGGTGTATTTTATCTTTATATTTTAGACTCTTATGAACAGATTATTCTTAAAGCCCCTAAAAGCACTAAAATTTCTTCCTGGAGATTGAAACAATATGAATGCTCTGACAATAAAGATCTTCTAAGTTTGGCTTTGAGATTCTCTGGAGTGGTTTCATGTGGGCACTTGGTTGGCAGCGTCAGAACAGATCCACTCTGGGCTAGCTGCAGTGGATACTGTGGAAATTGGTCCCCAAATCATCAGGAAATGCTATATCTTAAAAGCCTTTCAGTGCTCTGTCCTCCTGTTGATCCTCAGGTGCTCCTCTAGAAATGATTATTTTATAAGTACTACACCTTAGGGACTTTATAACAGTTACTTGCTTTATTTTTCCCACTCTCACACTTGTTAGAGAAAAGTGTTCAATAATTGCTAGTTGACAAAGAATGAGCGAACTAGTGAGGATAGAAGAATGTTCAAGTGTGAGTAGCTTTTTATATGTCTAATTTCTTTTAGTTCATCTCTAAGGCATTTGGAGAGGGTCCAGCCTCATGACATCATTCTACGAAGTGGGGCTGTGGGGGCATTCTAGGGCACTCATAGACCAACATTTTCCATTCTGTGTCACCGTATTTGCTGACTGCTATCACTGTGAACAAATATAAAACTGTATTCAGACAAACTTGGAATGTGGGTAATAGGGAGAATTGGCAGGGTGTCAGTTTTCTTTTAGTTCAATGCTTTAAAAAAGCCAAAAGACTTGTGGAAGTGGCTTGTCAACAGATGTGAGTAAAGGAGAAAATATTTGTCCTTAAGTTCTCGTTGGCAAGGATGAGGAATTGCTGTCGGGTGAAACCGTAGCTAGGTAGTGGTGTGTTGGAAGGGAGAATGTGAGGGAATTCCTTGGGGGTGCGTCAGCCCAGCAGAATGGGGGGCAGAGTTGAAGGGTGGTGAGTAGCTTGTGAGGAGACTGGTTTGTTCTGGTGTCATCAAGTGTAGATGTGTCTGTAGGTAGCAGTAAAGGAAACAGAAGACTAGGTTGGGCCCTTGTGCTTCAAGTAAGGGATGATATACCGTGCCGTGATGGGAAGGTTCTGAAGGAAGGGGTGGCAGCAGGGATGAGCTGAATTCATTTGGGTACACCAAAGCTCTGCTGTGTAGTGTCCACTCTGAACTGAAGGAGAGGAGGAGCCGGGGGCGGGGACTCTGCATAAAGGCTTATGTAGGGATCTGGGCACAAGGGCATGCCAGGCTCTGGGATTCGAGGGGCCCAGTAGAAAGATACGGAGGAGGAAGATTCAGTTCTAGGGTTGCTGACAGGTTTGTTGTGAGTGAAAGTAATGAAGGTGGAACACGAATAACTTCCAGATTTATGAATGGATTTGATTAACAATGTGGACTTCTGTTCACAATCAAGTGAGATATCTGTTAGCAATTCAGATTCAAGACTGGAGAAATAGTACAGGGTTGAGGTATTTCCCTTCAGGTCCCAGTCTCGGGTTTGGTCCCCAGTACCACATATGGTCACTTGAGGTAACCAGGAATAATTAAGCCCCAAGCACCGCTGGGTAGAGCCTTATCCCCCTTCTCCCTAATGAGAATAAAAATAAGAAAACTTCGAAGACATTTTCAGATTCAAGTTTATGCATGCAACTACATGGACAAAACTCAAGAACATTAGAACTGAGTAACATAAATACTAGATACAATCACATATGCAGAGGTTGGTTTTATTTGTAAAATACTGTAGAAAAGGACCAGAGAAGGCAATGCAGTAGTGTGCAGCCCACCAGTGTTCAGTCCCCGGCACTGTGTAAGGTCCTCTGAGTCCTTCCAGGAGTAATAGCTGACCACGAGCCAAGAGCGACACAAGCCCACCCCTCAGCCCCCAAACAAGAAGAAGAAAAAGGAAATTATATCTGTAGTGTCAGAAAACAAATCTGTGATTCTCTGATATAGCAGAGTGTGGGGTTGTATTTGTATGTGTGGAATGGCGAATTCCTGATTGTGATAAAAATGAAGTGAAAAGTACACCTTAATATGTGCATTTTATATATGTAAATTTAACCTCAGGACTGGAGCAATAGCACAGCGGGTAGGGCATTTGCCTTGCATGCAGCCAACCCTGGTTCGATTCCTCCGTCCCTCTCGGAGAGCCCGGCAAGCTACCGAGAGTATCCCGCCCACACGGCAGAACCTGGCAAGCTCCCCGTGGCATATTTGATGTGTCAAAAACAGTAACAAGAAGTCTCACAATGGAGACGTTACTGGTGCCCACTTGAGCAAATCAATGAACAACGGGAGGACAGGACAGACAGTGCTATAAATTAAATTTCAGTAAAATTTACAAATTTAGTTTCCTTGGGCCAGATAGCAATGCAAATTTGTTTATTTGTGGGGTTTAGGCCACAGTTGAAATTGCAGAAGTACATGGTGGATCCGTGTTATGTTTTATTTATTCAAAAGTGAACCTCTAGCTTATACCTCGTTCTTCAATTCAGTTCTCATTTGTTTCCTCTTTTAGAGATTAATCTGTGTATCTTCAGCTTGAAATTAATACATGAACATATACAAAGGACTGGACTGTAGAAATATGTGAAATATACTGTGTTTTCCTCCCAAATCAAAACATGTTAGAGAACTCCCTTGGCATAAGAAGAACTGGTGCTCTAATGTTATTTCCTCATTTATCTCATCTTTTATTTCTAATAAAGAAATGTATGCTGAAAATTATATTGATTTACTCCTGATTTTTGAGGCTAATTAATAGATGAATTTGTTTCTTCCATCTACTTTTCTTGGTAGAAAATTAAACATTTCCAATTACCAACACAAAAATTTTAAGTGACATTGATTTTTCCCAAGAATATCAAGCTCTGAGGCTTTGACAGCGTCTCTAGTTGTGGAGAGACTGGTTTGAAATTACTTGGAGTTTAGCAGACAGCTCACAGTCCCATTGAAACAGCTGTGTTGCATAACTGTCCTGTGTCTAAAAATAGCCCTGGAGTAGTATCAGCGCTTGCTCGGGGATATGAACTTGCTCTCTGGGTGTTTGTACTGACTCTGGCCACAGACGGACTTCTGAGGTCTGTCCTGCCAAGTGATCCTTTATGGAAAACACCAAGCCGGTTCCTCTGAAGCCTGGCCTGGACTGATCCTAATAGCACAAAGACAGACTGCGCATGGTGTCTGCCACGTCTGACTGCCAGCACTTAGGGATTTTTATAATTGTATTTGTGCTTCTCAGACTTATTTTTCATGTGTGTGAGGTGGGAGGGGCGTGGGAGAGCAGGGGCAGCAAGGAGGGGTGGCCCCACCTCAGGCGCTCAGGCTTGGCTCTGTGCTCAGATTTTACTCCTGGTGGTAGTTGGAGGTGGGGGAGGGACGTATGCAGTGCCTGAGGTTTCACAGGGTTGACTGCATGCAAGACAAGCAGCTCTCGGTTTTCCAAAAGGGCTGGACAAGTCAGCATTCCCTCCAGCAGGGAAGGAGGGTCCCTTTCTCCCCACAGCCCCGCCAACACCGGCTGCTTTTGTTCTTTTGGATGTGGCCAGTCTCTGCGGTGTGAGATGATATCTCATTGTTGTTTTGATCTGCATCTCCCTGATGATTAGTGATGAAGAGCATTTTTTTATGTGTCTTTAAGCATGAAAGTTTGTAAGTCTGTAACTATCTCATGTAAAAATTTTTTAAAAATTAAAAAAAAATACAAACAAGCACCTGCCTGCTGTCTCTTCTCTGAGATCTTTAGTCTAGGGTTAAAGATTGTCTGTCTGCACATAACACATTGTTGCCAGTGGTGTGCACAACTGGTGGCTCACCCTTGGATGTTCCACATATGGTATATACTATGTTGGCTCCGACTCGGATGTCGTGTGTACCACCAGTAACTTACACTTTGATGTCACACTAGGCAGACTTCTACCAAATATGTACAATACTTTGTTAAATTGGTTTGGTAAATAGAAAAAACTGCCATGTGCTTGAAAATTGATTTACTGATAATTTCAATTAAAAGGAAAGAGTTAATGTCAATAATTATAAATATAAATTATGATACTGTATCATTGTATCACTGTCATCCCATTGCTCATTAATTTGCTCGAGTGAGCACCAGTAACGTCTCCATGTGAGACTTGTTGTTACTGCTTTTGGCATATTGGATATGCCACGGGTAGCTTGCCAGACTCTGCCGTGCGGGCGAGATACTCTCAGTCCCTTGCTGGGTTCTCCGAGAGGAGCGGAGGAATCAAACTCAGGTCAGCCATGTGCAAGGCAAATGCCCTACCCGCTGTGCTGTCGCTCCAGCCCTAAGTGGTAATTTTTGTTTGTAATAAGTAATTATTTGTCTTTATGCAATTTTTAAAAACATTTCAGATAGTGATGGCTGACCTCACAAAGGCAGCAAAATTTTTTTTTAATTTTAATTTTTTAATTTTTAAAATTTATTGCAAAATTTTATTTTTACCTTTTCAGCAACTTTTTTCTACTTTTATTTTTAGATAAATATTTATAACTTGTATGTTGTTTTTGTGATGTTCTTGCATATTCATTTTTAAGATAATGAGAATTTTTTTTTAAAGATATTTGTCTGCCAGTAGCCACTTTTTCAGTATGGAGATTATTGACCAGGAGCTTATCAATAACTTTTTATCTAAATTTTAAAATAATTTGCTTACCCATGGTCGATGTACACCACACATTAATAGGGAAGTTCTGCATACTTGCTGTATCACAACTTTTCTATACCACAGGGTGGGTTTTCATAAGCAATTGTAGTGTGATATTATTTGGTCTAATGTGTTGATACCTTTCCTTCCAGTATTATAATAAAACTACATCAAGCCTTAGCGTCCATATTTTTCCTTAGTTTCAATAATGGTGCACATATGATTCTTAGAAGTAGTTTGTACATCATTTAGTCTTTCACTGGTCCATTTCTAAAAATTGACACCACTGTGATTTTCAAAACTCATAATGTCATTCCATTTGTTTTTGCTTTGCTTCTCATGGTAAAATAATTTTATTTACTTTCTTTTTGCTTTTTGGGTCACACCTGGCGATGCACAGGGGTTACTCCTGGCTCTGCACTCAGGAATTACTCCTGGTGGTGCTTGGGGGACCATATGGGATGCTGGGAATCAAACCTGGGTCGGCCGTGTGCAAGGCAATCGCCCTCCCCACTGTGCTATTGCTCTAGCCCCCCAAAATTTTTATTGACTTTTGTTCTGCCACTACTGTATGTGTTTTCTCTGCAAAACGTCTTCCCCACAAGGACACTCCTAAACTAGGTGTCTGTGACTGCTGTGATCCTCCACAGCACATTGCTATGCACACAGGTGTACCACAGATCTCAGGCATGTAAAGTTTTCTCTTCATTGCTGCTTGATACTCTGGCAGGAATATCGAGATTGTACATGTAGGCAAGCAGTTTTACTTACTTACTTTTAGTTTGGGGTCTATACCTGATGGTGCTCAGGGGACCATATGGGATCCTGGGAATTGAACCCGGGTCAGCCGCGTGCAAGGCAAATGCCCTACCTGCTGTGCTATCGCTCCAGCCCCTGTAGCATTCTTTATGTGTTTCTTCGTGTACACGTCCTTTTTGGCTTAATATGAGCTAATTTCTGATATCATATTCATTGTAACACTGTATCACTGTCATCCCGTTATTCGTTGATTTACTCGAGCAGGCACCAGTAACGTCTCTATTACACTCAGCCCTGAGATTTTCACAGCCTCTCCTTACTTGTCTTTCCCAACGATTGGAGGCTCTTTCAGGGACAGGGGAATGAGACCTATCGTTAATGTTTTTGGCATATCACATACGCCACAGATAGCTTGCCAGGCTCTGCCATGCTGGTGGGATTCTCTCGTTAGCTTGCCAGGCTCTCCGAGAGGTATGTATATATCTTGTACTGTATTTGGGATATGAATACGCCATGGGGAGCGTGCAAGGCTCTCCCATGCGGGCAATAGACTCTTGGTAGCTTGTCAGGTTCTCCAAGAGGGAGAATAAGGCTATTAGATGTCGGTATTATATTACACCCATAATAAGCATTATACCAATAAAACTCCATTTTCCCCATCATATTAAGCTCCCAAGACTATTGGTGTTTGCTGCTATTAGATCTGCAGAATTATTTTCATATTGTGCAGCATTTTTGTCATTTCTTCAATGATCATTTATAGTATGTATTTTTTTTTTTTTTTTTTTTGCTTTTTGAGTCACACCCAGCAGTGCACAGGGGTTACTCCTGGCTCTGCGCTCAGGAATTACTCCTGGAAGTGCTGGGGGACCATATGGGATGCTGGGAATCGACCCTGGGTTGGCTGCGTGCAAGGCAAACGCCCTTGTTTGGCTGTGCTATCGCTGCAGCCCCTATAATATGTAATTTGTCAAGAATAATTTATACAACAAAAATGGTCCTTTTTATTCATATTGTCTATTAAAAAATACTACTCTTTAACAAATGCTCATGTACCACTGTACCTCTTCCTCTTATTTGCTGCTATTCTCCATTCTTATTATCTCCTAAATCAGATTTGACATATTCTTCCTCCATGATATTATTAATAAGATTCACTATCTAATGGTTCACATTCATTCTTCGCTATCAGATGCATTAACAAAAGTCTCATTTGAAGAGGGTAGGAGTATTTTTGGTTTTGTTTTTTTCCCTTTGGCTTGCAATTATAAATTTTTCAGATGATTCATTTTTTTAATGTCTATTTTATCCTATACTCTGATGGGTAAAATTTTCTTAAAAATTACAAAATGAGGCTGGAGATATAGTACCAGGGTTAAAATGCTTGCTGGGTTTGATCCCAGGGACCACGTATGATTCCTTGAGCACCTTTACTGATCACAGAGACAGGAATAAGCTCTGAGCACTGTGTGTGAGGATGTGGCCCAACCCCCACCCAATAAATAAGTCTGTTATGTTAAAAAATATATATGTATATAATTGTACAAAATAGCAGTGGCTGTTATTTATACATTGCTTGCTACGGTGCATTGTAATAGTATTGTTACAATTATTTAAATATATGTATTATGCATAGTATAAATAACAAAGTATAATAGGGTCTGGAGTGATAATATAGTGGATAGGGTATATGCCTTGTATGTGACCAGCCTGGGTTCCATCCCTGACACCCCATATGGTTCCCTGGGCCCGCCAGGAGTGATCCGTGAGCACAGAACCCTGAGAATCGCTAGGTGTGACCCCCAAACCAAAATATAAAATAATAATAGAATAGACTAAGTCAATGTTCAGCAAAAGTAGCAATAGAAATGGTTATTGTTGCCAAAATTTCTTGTGAAACTTTAGTTTGGCACCATTCAGCAAAGCGTACCATTTATTAATGAAACCACCAGATGGTGAGAAACACAGATTGCTATATCGATGTCAGCATGTTAAACCATAATCCAGAAATAAATGTTATGTGCGGAAGGCACTTGTATTGCACCCCTGAGCACAGAGCCAGCGTAAGCCCTGAGCGCAGCCAGATGTGCCCCTTCCCCTGAAAAAAAAAGTCAAATAGTAAAATTTGTCTTGGAAAAAGTCTGCTTCAAAGGCACAGTTTATGTTAGGGGCAACTATATGTCATTTGAATTTAATGTTCTTTTTATTGGCTGATTTATTGCTTGAAAAGCTGTCAACCCTCCTTACTGGCTCTCCAAGTATCCGAGGTCACAGAGAGTTCGCAGCCCGACTCTACCTGTGTCCTGTGGAGCGGCACCTCCTCTCACCTCTAAGTAGCAGCAGATGTCGAGCTAGCTCAAAATTGAGATTTTATAACATTGGATTTAATAAGTAAAACTCTGGTTACATTGTTTACTTCTGTGTTAGCCAGGAGCCAGTTCACAAAATATTTTTCCTATTTTCCACAGTCCGAAAGCAGGGAAAGGTTGAAGAGCAGACTTGAAAGAGGGGCAGGTGATGTGGGGCTGCTCAGGTGCCTTCTCCAGGGAGCCTGCTGGCGCGTGCAGCTCGGGCTCAGCTAGCAGGGTCACGGCGAGGCGTCACCTGTTGTTACCTCGGCCTTTTCTTATATTTCTCACATAGAAGCTATATTATTTAATTGTATTCTTTTGGAGTTAAATAAATGGTAGTCACATGTATTTTGTTGTTTGCAACATCTTTCCCAGTTGCATAGTTGTAAAAAATACAGGTGGTGATATGTGTGTGTTGTTTGTGGGCTCTCAGGGCGGCTCTCTCTCTCTCTCTCTCTCTCTCTTTCCCTCTCTCTCTCTCTCCACCCCCCCTCGCTACTCGCGTTCGGTGCTCTCGAGCCACTGTGTATGGACCGGATTGAAATGACTCCTCCTTGTGCTCTTCTTCTGTGTGTGCCGTTGTGCTCTCTTCTGTCTGTCTATCTCTTTCTCTGTCTCTGTCGTCTCTCCTCTGGTCTCCTCCAGCCTCTCTCGGCCTGTCGTCTCTCCTCTGGTCTCTTCCGATCTCTCGATCTCTCTCTCCAGAGCCCTTCTGCTTCTCTCTCTGGAGCCCTTCTCACTCTCACTTCTGACTCTGACTCTTACTTCTGACTTGCTTTGTGCTCTTTCCCCTGCTTCTGGCTCTGATGACTCCCTGATTCTTCGATGACTTTGTCTCTTACTTCTGACTCTGACCACTACTTCTGACTCTGACCCGTACTTCTGACTCTGACTCTCACTCGCTTTTTGCACTTTCTTTCCCCTGCTTCCCCGATGACTCCATGATTCTCTTTTGCTCTGTGCTCTGCTTCTGTGTCTTCACCCCTACTTCTCTTACAGTGTTAGTTTATATAGCAATCACATAAGGTGGTGACACAAAGGTGGATTGAAGATTAACAAATCAAAGAGGAGTAAGACCACTCCTCCAGGAGATTAACAAAATGTCATCTAAGGAGATTACTCCAGATTACTAGGAGATCCGTTTAAGGGCGGGATTCCATCCAGGGTGTGTTGCTTTCTTCCTTCCTCAACTAGTAATCCACTTAATTAGTTGTAGTATATCTACTTCTAATATTTCTAGCAATGTCATTCTGTATGAGCACAGTAAGAGATATATCAAACTTAAAGTTTGGTTCTTCCTGAGGACATTCACTATATATTCCATACTACAGTCCTCAGGCCAGGTTAGTTTTCCTAACCCCAGCAGAGTCCTAGTCTCGTTATTACTTTTGGATCATGACAGCATTGGTCTGTGACCATGCTCTCAACTTATAGTTGAGTATTGTGGCACTTTGGCCTGGCCCATTTCGATGCCAGTGTAGCTCAGAGCTTGCTCTGGGCCCATTCAGTCCCTCGCCAGGACCCTGTTTTTGGGGTGCTAGGAACTAAGGGCAACTGAGTTGAGAAAGCAGATGCCCAGGAGTAAATATTATTGGAATCAGTCAACTTAGAAGTTACAAAGCATAATATTAACTGTCTTCCTGTGTCCTTACAGAAAGGAACATTGCTTTAACGTAAACTAAGTTCCCTGCAGCAAGGCTAAAAGGACATACCCAATGTTATCCTACACATATTAGCACTGAATAGCACTGTCGTCCATCCCATTGTTCATCGAGCTTCCATGGTGGGCAGAGCAGGTGGGAGGGGTCCTTGGGACACTGTGATGGGTGTGGTGCTGGGATTCTGTATGCAGGAAAAATATAATAGTATTATAAATAGCGCAGTGGGTAGGGCTTTTGCCTTGCACGCTGCCGGCCTAGGTTCGATTCCTCTGTCCCTCTTGGAGAACCCGTCAAACTGTCGAGAGTATCTTGCCCTCACAGCAGAGCCTGGCAAGCTCCCCGTGGTGTATTCGATATGCCAAAAACAGTAACAGTAAGTCTCACAATGGAGACGTTACTGGTGCCCACTTGAGCAAATCATCAGCTTGGCTTGGCACTACTATGAGTTTCAGTTTCAAGAATGCATCTTCAGTTCTGGCAAATTCCAGCACGGGCTCTAACATTACCTCCCTCCCTTTCCTGCTAGTGTGGTTTCTGCAGATACTACTAGAAGTCTGTTCCTTTTCACACTACCTTCTGTTTCTTCCCGTCTCTGGACATTTTTTTCCTCTCCTCTGTGCTCTGATTGAGCCTTAGCTCACTATTTTATTTTTCTCGGTGTGCCGGGTTTTTAGGTTTTATTCCCTTTGGTTTTGGCGTCACACCCAGCAGTGCTCACTCAGGGCTCACTCCTGGCTCTGCACTTAGAGATCATTCCTGGTGGGGTGCAGAGGACCAGATGGGATATCAGAGATTGAACTTAGGTCAGCTGTGTGCAAGGCAAGCACCTTACCTGCTGTGCAGTATTTCCAGCCCATCTCCTGTGCAGTGTTTAACCAGTTATCCTATTTTCTGTTTCCAAGATTTTAAATAGGTTTTTGTTTTCAAACATCGTCTTCTTGTTTCCTTATTTGATGCAGTATGATTTTTTATTTCCCTGAAGTTTTTAATATTTATGATAAAGTTGTTTTCAGTTTGCCATGTTTTCACTTTGTTTGGTAAAATGATTTATCTGATTGTAACACATTTCTTGAAATTAAGTTTCTCATTCATTGGGCATTTAGTTTAGCTGTCTGCCTAAAGTGGAACTCGCTGTCCCCCTCTCTGCCCTGTCTTTGTGCTGTGATTTTGCTGTGGTCTCAACTCTACCCCAAGTACCTAGCTTGGAGGAGGATCTAACTAGAGATTCTGGCTCCTTCTTCCAGTGCTCTTGTTTGCCTGCAAATACTGTGCTTTCTCTGCATATTTTAGCCATATCCATTTGGTCACCGGAGCCTTTTGAAATAGTTTCTTTTCTACAAAGTGTTCTTTCTCCAGCCATGAGATTCAGCCCAATGGGTCTCACTCTGAGCCCTAACTCACATTCCACCTCCACCCTAGCCAGTGACTTTGCTGATTGCCGGTCACTCTGTATATTACTCTCTGCTGAGGATGGTGTGGTTTCAGCCGCCTGCTTGTTGATTCTTGAATCCATATAGAGTGTTGCTGTTGCTTGGAGAATTGACTTCCTACTTCCTGTCTTTCCCTAAAATATTTTAGGCATCCCTTCTAGAAATTCTTTTATTCAGTTCATCTTTACTAAGTAAGGTCCCTTCCAACTTCAAAATTCTAACTTTCTCTGAATGCACCAGTTGATAAGAAGTACTCCATAGAGTCAGGTGTTTTTACGGTACAACTGCAGAATTTTTGTCAGATTAAATCTCGTAGAGCTATGAACCATCCACAAGAGCCCTTTAATGACATTCTGTGGCCTGATAGGTTATAGATGGATAGTCTTTTACTGATAAGCCAATCTTTAAAGTGAAAAGTTTTGATCATTAATTCTAAAATGTATTGCATTGTTGTTATTCTCAACTTTAATGACTTATTCACTGGCATGTCCCAGCCTTTTGAGTGGCATCTGACATGTCTTTTGTCTCATGTGTGGAACATATCTGGAGTCTGTCACTCAATGTCTTTGATGATATTCGTGAATTGGGCTAATTGGGCTAAATAGTTGCTTCAGTTAGTAAAAATACCTTCCAAGATAGTGGTGAGTCAGTGCTTCAGTGCCAGGATATCATCTCATTTCCTGAGTATAAGACTTGATACTAGAAGAAAGGAATGATTCTCACAGATCTATTTCATTCTTGGAAAAAACTTTGGCAGAGCAGTGTATAAGTATCATAATGTTTTCGTTAATGCATACATACAAAGGCCAGAGATAAGGCCAGGGGGTAAATTGCTTGCCTTACATGTCGCTGACTCTGGTTTGACCACCAAATGTGGTCCCCAAACACGGCCAGGAGTGATCTCTGCACATAGATCCAGAGGTACACCCTGAACAGAGCTGTGTATGGTCCCACCCCACTAAAATTAGAAAGTATTAAGATATACAGACACATTTTGAAGAAAAAAAATTGCATAGTTGCTCCCATTGATATAAGCTCGGTGTTCCATTTTAAATAAACTTCTTTTTTTTTTTTTATGCTTTGGTGTCTGGGGGAGGCTCACCTGGTGTGATCAGGGACTACTCTTGGCTCTTTGCTTAGGGACACTCTGACGGTGTCTCAGGGGGCCTTGCAGTGTCATGCATTGAGTTAGAGTTCCCTGTGTGCAAGGTAAGTGCCTGATATTCCTGTGCTATCCAGCCTCTCTTTTGAACATTTTACAATATTTAATAGATATTTTTATGGAGTATAGTTAAAATCCATGTTACATTATTTTTATATCTCTGTGTGACCATAATCTTGCAGGAAAAAATAAAGTTCAGTTTTATCTGCGTTGAAGGTACCTGTAGAATTAATGTGCCACGGAGCTATGGTAAGAGTGCCAAACTGCAAAATATACCTCATTTTTAATATTGTTTTAAGTGATTTTTAAAATACAAATAGGTGTTTATTGAAAGACCATGTTTAACTGTAGGATCTTGTTCTCAGTAGTTTTATTATGTTATGTATGGCCTTTGAGAAATGTAATTTTTGTGAGGGGAGAAAATTGAGTACCACCCATCCATCTCGGAGTTAGGTTCTCCTCCTTAGTTAGGAAGCGGCCAGAGCGGGAGCTCAGGGATCCTGGGCCTCAGGTGTCCTGTTAGGCGGAGGCCTTCTGTTATTTTCCAGCAGGACATCTCGCATCAGCTTTCCAAAGGTGGGGCTTGAGAGTGCTTCTTGGAAGGCGTAGAAAAGATGATGCTGTGTTTGTTTTCAAGAAAACCATTTACATTCGTAAATTCTTTTAAAGATTGTCTTTAAAAAGATATGCAAGAGGTGATGACTGTTTCTGAGGTGGTAAATCAGTGCAGGGTAAGAAGATTTTTGGTGGGTTTGGCAGCTTTGTGAGCTGCGGTAGACACATGGATTCTGAAATGTTGTACCCACCTGCTGTTCCTGTCAGCAATTCCCTCTTGGGGCTCCTGCGAGGGTTCCAGATGACCTTGGCTCTGACTTGGTGCTGCGTCCTCAGAGCCGTGCAGAGAGATGCAGTGTGAGGGCAGTGGTAGCCTCTGCCCCCTGGCTGACCTATTGTGTCCTTACTTGGAGGGCTAGTAAGTTAACTTTTGGACTTGTTTTTGTCCCTTTTGCCCAAAAACAAATCCCAATGGTACAGAGGTATTTCCTGTTTTAGGATTCTGGATGTTTAAGTGGCATGTCTATAAAATGTACCCTTTTGAACACAAAGCATTCAATGTTGATTTTTCAGAATGGTTGGAAGTGCACCTCACGTGGTTGTGTGTGTGTGTGTGTGTGTGTGTGTGTGTGTGTGTGTGTGTGTGTGAGAGAGAGAGAGAAAGAGAGAGAGGGCGAGAGAGAGGGAGACAGAGACAGAGACACAGAGAGAGACCACTTGGTGGTGCTTAGAGGCTAATCCCAGCTCTGATGGGAGGCAGAGGGGTGGCTCCTAGTGGTGCCAGGGCTTAAACTTGGGCCTCCTACATGCAAAACATGTGCTCAGCCCATTGAACTCTCTCTCTGGCCCTCCATATACATTTCACTGATAACTTGCTCTAAGATGAAGGAGAGAGTGTAAGAAAGATTATCACAAAGACTTTAGTTCTTTATTCTGGCACAGATCTGCTCTTCTATTCAAGGCCAAATAATTTGCTATAGTCAAAGTCTGTTTGGTCTATTATAGCCAAGAAAACACTAGCCCTGTATAGGTTTCAGAGGAGATTTGGGTCTCCTATTGTTTTCTGCTTTCAACAAAAACCAGATTTGGTCTGTCTGATACAAAAAAGAATGAAAATTTAAAAAATCAAGCTGTGTTGGGTGACTTAAATTAAGAACAGGAATTAAAACAATAATAAATCTTTGTAAACCATGGTATTTAAATAAAATGTGGAGAAAAAATATTAAAAACAAAATCTAATCAGGCCTTTGGAAAATAATCTCATGTAACCTCATGATGATTTGAATCACCCTCCTTAGAAGCTCCAGGCCCTCCCAGCCAGGAACTCAGAAGTTACAAACCTCCCAGGTAGAAATGACTTGAATAATGAAAGCTGTTACTGTTACATAAGAGCAGAAATAGGAACTGTTGATTTTCTGATAAGTTCACAACACTCCTGAAAGTGCAGTGTGACATATTTTTAAAGATTAAATTAAAAATTTGTTTCCTGGGGCTGGAGTGATAGCATAGCGGGTAGGGTGTTTGCCTTGCATGCGGCCGACCCGGGTTCAAATCCCAGCATCCCATATGGTCCCCTGAGCACTGCCAGGGGTGATTCCTGAGTGCATGAGCCAGGAGTGCCCCTGTGCATTGCTGGGTGTGACCCAAAAAGCAAAAAAAAAAAAAATTAGTTTCCTTTTTTGTTGTTGGGGTTTGGTTTGGTTTGGTTTGGTTTTGGGCCACACCTGGTGGTGTTCAGGGGTTACCCCTCGCTCTGCGTTTAGGGATCTCTCCAGACGGTGCTTAGAGGACCATATGGGTTGTTGGGAATTAAACAGGGTCAGTGGCATGCATGGCAAGTGCCTTATCTGCTGTACTATCACCCACGTTCCTTAAAAATCAGTTTCTATTTCAATAATTTGAAGTAGAGTGATATTTTTTAAATTTATATTTAAAAAATTGAGATTCTTTGGTTTCCAGTACTATTAATAATGGTTTCTCATATACATAACTCCAACACCACATCCATCACCAGGGCACCTGTTTCCCTCCTCCAGGGACCCCAGCACTTCTCTTTTCTCTCATCCCCCCAACTCAATTGTGTGGATCAGGTCATCCATTATGTTGCCTTTGGACCTTAGTTGCTTCCTTGCTGTGTATCTTTAGTCCCATATTCAGAGAGATAATTCTGTACCTGTCCCTGTCCTTACGTTGTACTTCATTCAGCATGATACCCTCTAGTTACATCCAGGTTGCTGCAGATTGCATGAGTTTGTTCTTTCTTGGGTCTGCAAAATTGTTTATATATACCACAACTTCTTGATCCATTATCTCTAGTTGGATATATGGGTTGTGCCCATAGATTGGCTCTCGTACTAAGAGCAGCAATAAACATAGGTGTGCATATGTCCTTTTGAATTAATATTTTTGCGTTTTGGAGGATAAAGATCAAGAAGTGATATTGTTGGAGAATGAGATGGTTTTAAAGACTGGAGTATTTTAGTATCAGTTGAAAATCAGTGTTCATAGTAATAGAAATGAACTCCAAAATGGCAAGCATGTTTTTGTCTCAAGCTAACTTGATTTGAAAAATAAAACTTTCTCATGATAAGAAGCTTCTAGCTGCCATCTTAACTTTTTTCCTCTCGTGACTTACTTTTATTCTTTTATGATTAAATCATCCAAGCTGCCATATTTCTTTTTTTTTTGTAGTTTTCTTTTTTTTTTTATAGAATCACCATGAGATACAGTTACAAAGCTTTTATATTTGAGCTTCAGCCATACAGTGATGAAACACCTATCCCTCCACCCATGCACAATTTCCACCACCATTGTCCCCAGTACCCTGCCCCCATCTCAGCCCTCTCCCCGCCTCTATGGCTGACAGTTTCCCCCATACTCTCCCTCTACTTTTGGGCATTATAATTTGCTCAGATTTTCCCACCATCATTCAAGCCTGCTTGCCAGGGGCAGATGCTAAATAATTTATTTTCTATTGCTCACTTTGAATATCATGGGAGGTCGCGTGGCTGCTTTTGCAGCCATGTGCTTCTGAAATTCTAAAATTGTAAATGGTTGGGGTCCAGAGACACCTCTGGAGGGCACTAGTCCTTTTTGGGATTCATTTGGGAGTCTCTGGGCCAGAGCCGTAGGGGTCCTGAGATGGTGCCCAGAGGCAGATTGCGGGCGTGACAGCCAGGACTCCACGCAGGCAGGAGACTGGGCGGGGCTGCTGGACTTCTCTGCTGCAGCTGTGAGGCCTGGAGTCTTAGTCCTGGAACCCGAATACCTGGGTCTTGCTTCTGGAAGATCGTGGCTGCGGGGTTTCATCTGGAGCAGGTGGAGAGGGCACACCTGCTTCATCTCAGGGGCCCCGTAGAATTGGCTCGATATGGAGTCTGGAGAGATCTCCAGCGATCTGCTGTCCGGGACTCACTGCTGTGTCTCTGGGCCAAGGCTGTAGGCAGATTGTGGGTGTGACACCCAGGAACCTAGGTGGGTGGGGAAATGAGGAGGGACGGCCAAACTCCTCTGCTGCCGGGAGCTGCCATATTTTTATTGCCAGCAAATATAATTCCTAATATATGGTTTTGTTTTTGTTTTTCCTGCTTTGTTGCTTTCTTGCTCTAAAAAGTAGCACACAAGTAGGAAATCAAGAGGAGCCTTTGGTTTTCTTTGGGCAGTATGAGTGGGAGCTGTCAGCTGTGTTGTGTGTTGCTATGTCCACTAATCTCCAACAAGTCCTGACCGGCTGGACCTTGCTCACAGAGAAACTACCTGAAGCCTGAAGCAGTAATGAGTGCAGTGGGAACTGGACTGTGTGGTGGTGGGCTTTTACAGAGAAAGCTCTTCTAAGGACCAGAAGAGTGTGAGTGAAAGCCTTTCCGCTGGCTCAGGGGAATTCCAATAGTAGTTTCTACCTATGCATCTCTCACTGCGGTGCGGACAGGTGTGGAACACTTTCCTCGTGCTGATTGTTGAGTCCTCTTAGCAGCCCTGAATCAGGGCTGGGGGATCCCTGCCCCTTCCCCCAAGCCCACTTCCATGTGCAGGGAGCCAGGCCTGAGGGGGTGACTCGCCCTGGGGACCCCAGGGTGCCGTGCTCTCCACCATATCCTTCCTGGCTTCTCAGATGGAATTTTGCTTTAATGTTCTCCGGTCTGGAGGGCCAGGAGCGACTGTCCTGAAGTCTCCTACAGTCTGCATGAGCTGTCGTGTTCGCCATGGAAGGGAGAGAGGAACATGGCAGACTTTGGAGACTTGAATGCCGTACCTAGCTCAGCAGTAAGGGAAAGGCCTGAGTTTCTCCTCCACTCGGGGCTACTGTCTTCATGAAATGGTAGCTTCTCAAGGAAGGGCCTTGGGCTGAACGAGGTTACAGCAGCCCCGGCCCCAGCTTGAGGTTATTCCTTCTAAGAAGGAGCCTTAAGTCTTTATCTGTAGATTTTTTTTTTTAAGGAATTACTCAATACTTATATGCAAGCTTCCTTGTCATGGAGCATATTTTTAGTTATTTTTCATGTTGATACATTCTACAGATCTTTATTGAAGAATTGTAGTCATTGAAGATAAGGAATTAGGACCAAAGTGATCCTTTATGACAGAGAGACTAGAGGACCCTGCAGATGAGAGGGTAGGAGCCATAGGGAGGAGAGGGCTACTGTCCTACCTGTGCTAAGGCTTATTAAGCTGGCAAACTGGGAACCTCTGTGCTGACACACTCTGCTTTGGGGGAACTTTGCGCAGATATTTTCTGGACTTGTAATAATGTGATTTGGGTACTATTAATAACTTACAGTGCAAAGGCCTAATTCACTGCAAATGCTGATTAAGTAAGTGTAAATCATGGACTTTATTTGGACATGAATTGGTACTGAATATAATGCAGATATGGGTGATATTTTCTGGTTACACTAGTTTTCCAAAAGCTAAAGGAAATCAAGAGTTTAAACTCAAGAATGATAACTACTTTGTCAGTCTTCTGGATCAGCATTTAATTTTGGTTCTCTCGTGGGAACACTACCAGTAGGATTGGTCACATAGACCTGAAGTCAGCTCGCATCTCCCTCTCAGCTTGTAACTGGTTTAGGCCCCACACTTCCTCCATGTAATTTAATATTCAAGTATTCACTGTTCCACTTTTCACAACCTTAGAAGTGGCCATACTGTAGAAGAATCTTGCCTTTTCCTAGCAATAGCAACAGAGCAAACATACATGATACCATACTATATTTGCTATTATACAAATTAATGGTTTTAGCTTTCCAACAGTGAATTTATTCAAAAGTATTACATCCCAAGGCTCATTTTTTAAATTAATTTATTTTTTAATTAGTGAATCACAGTGAGGGTACAGTTACAGATTTATACATTTTGCTGCTCGTATTTCCCTCATACAATGTTCGAAAAACCATCCCTTCACCAGTGCCCATTCTCCACCACCAATAAACCCAGCATCCCTCCCACCCCCCAATCCCATCTCCCCCCACCCCACCCTGCCTCTGTGGCAGGGTATTCCCTTTTGTTCTCTCTCTCCAATTGGGTGTTGTGGTTTGCAATAGGGGTGTTGAGTGGCCATTGTGTTCAGTCTCTAGTCTACATTCAGTACGCATCACCCTTCCTCTGTGTGGCCTCCAACCACATTTTACTTGGTGTTCCCTTCTCTATCTGAGCTGCCTTTTCCCAGAATGTGAGGCCAGCTTCCAAGCCATGGAGTCAACCATCTGGTACTTATTTCTACTATTCTTGGGTGTTAGTCTTCTACTCTGTTATTTTATATTCCACAGATGAGTGCAATCTTTCTATGTCTGTCTCTCTCTTTCTGACTCATTTCACTTAGCATAATACTTTCCATGTTGATCCACTTATATGCAAAGTTCATGACTTCATTTTTTCTAACAGCTGCATAGTATTCCATTGTATAGATGTATCAAAGTTTCTTTAACCAGTCATCTGTTCTCGGGCACTCAGGTTTTTTCCAGATTCTGGCTATTGTAAACAGTGCTGCGATGAACATATAAGTGCAGATATCATTTCAACTATACTTTTTTGCTTCTCCGGGATATATTCCCAGCAGTGGTATTTCTGGGTCAAATGGGAGCTCAATTTCTAATTTTTTGAGAAGTGTCCATATTGTTTTCCAAAAGGGCTGAACCAGTCGGCATTTCCACCAGCAGTGTAGAAGGGTCCCAGGGCTCATATTTTTGTTGGGGGGGGGGGAAACAGGTCTGGGAGGCTGGATAGGTAGTACAGCAGGTGGGGTGCTAGACTTGCATATGGCCAAACCAGGTTTGATCCCTGGCACCCTATATATGGTCTCCTGAGTGCTACCAGGAATAATTCCTGAGTGCAGAGCCAACATTAACCCCGTTGCCTTGCCGGGTATGTCCCCCCCCCCAAAAAAAAAGGGCGGGGGGAAGATAGGTCCATCAGACTAGAAAAAGAGCTCAAAACTAGCAGCGCATGCCCTGCATGCTCAGAATCCTGATTTTGATGCCGTCCAGCTTCACTGTTTCCTCCCCTAGTCCAGCACTGTAGGGGCTGACCTCATCGCCCCAGCACCCCTGGGCCTAACCAGCAGCATTGCATGGCCTCAGCATTTACTCTGGCACAGTGGGCTAAGTACTGCTGAGCATACTCACCATAATCCTGAGCGATGCCTGGAAGTATTTTTACCCCCATCCCCAAATAAGCAAAAAACCCAATAGGTCTGACATGTAACACTTTAAAATAACTTGTTAACAACATAAATTTTGCTCCCTGGGTGTTTCTTCTGTCTGTAAACTTGTGGCCTTTTTACCTAAACTACATGTTTAAAAACTCAGGCTCCCAGTCATAAGTAATTCAGTGGGCGTGTTTATTTTGAGGGGGTGGTGCCCCTGCAGTGCTCAAAGGGTTCGGGGCCACTCCTGGTGCACGGTTCAGGGCTCAGGTGTGGTACTTGGAGGCTTCCAGGGCCATACCCAACTGGGGCCACCTGAGATCACATCTGCTGTCTGTAAAGTCCACTCAGATTTAGGAGGAAGGAGCTTAGGTCCTAGCTCTCAGTAAGGAAATCTGTCACTGAAAGAAAAGCGTTTGTATGGCCATCTGAGGTTGCCAGAGTGTGCTGCTTGCTCTCTGGGCCTGTCCTGAGGTTGAGGCAGGACACTAGCTGGCTGGCAACCCTTGAGAAACCTGCTTCCCACAGAACAGGAGCAGACATGGCTTCTGCTGCCCCCGGCATTCTCCTGAGCTCGACTCATACACCAGGTACTGTAGCATCCATTATGTGGCTCCATTATGAGAGCACCCATTATGAGAGCAAAGCCAGGAGAAATAGTGGCCCGCTAGCATTTTAGTCATTCGGGGCTACGACAACAAAGCTCTCTAGCTTGAATGGCTAGAGAGCTTGTTTCTCACTGTTTCTCACTGAAAACAAAGGCTAAATGCTCAGCATCAGAGTGTCAGCATGTTGGTTTCTATTCTTGGCCTTCTTCCACATTAGAGAGTGTTCGGTTCTAAGAATCTCACATGTTAGAAATAGGGCACTAAAAACTTTGGGATCCTTTTATTAGGAATTAAATTTAACGTAAGTTTTAAGTTTTTGTTTTAGTATTTTTGGCTCTCCTGGCGTTGCTCAGGGCTTAGTCCTGACTCTGTGCTCAGGGATCACTCCTGGTGGGTTTCAGGGGGATTAGGGCAAGCACCCTATCTGCTGTACAATTGCTCCTGCTGAGCAAACATACCCTGGCCTAAGTCCATCAGCTAGCAAGCATCGTTCCCTCCCTTCAGCCCCTGGTGAACCCACAGCTTCCCTCTGGCATCCCCAAGCTTTTCCTCTCCAACTGGGCTCCTCCTGAGAGTCCAAAGCATACAGCCCACCAATCTCAAATAGTGTTTCAGAGAAAGGCATTACATTTCTGCTAGCCACATTAAATTATTTTTTAAAAAAAAGTGGGAGGTGGGGGCCAGGGCAACAGTACAGCTGAAGCAGGTAGGATGCGTGCATGCAGACAACTTGGGTCTTATCCTTGGCATCCCATACGGTTTCCCAAGCACTGCCAGAGAGTGGTCCCTGAGCACAGAGCCAGGAGTAACTCCTGAGCACTGTTGGGTGTGACCCCAAAGTAAAAAAAAAAATCTGGGCCAGAGCAATAGTACAGTGGATAGGGATGATTACCTTGCAGAAGGTTGATCCTGCGGCATCATATACGGTCCCCTGAGCCCCACTAGGGATGATTCCTGGGTGCAGAGCCAGGAGATAGTCCTAAGCACCTCTGGGTGTGGCCCCCAAATGAAAAGGACTTAACAACACATGCTCTGCTTAAAGGGGCAGTGAAATTTGGAAAGTGACTGCTGATAGGCCTAAAGAGATAAATCAGTGGCAGCACAATAGTAGTGGGAGATATCAGTACTACGCTGTCACCACTGGACACATCACCCAGACAGAACATCAGAAAACAAGAGCCCCGGGTAAGGAACTGGAAGAACTGGGACTTGTAGACAGGAATCTCTCCCCAACTCCACCCCGAAAAAGTTGAATACACGTTTTTCCACCAGTGAACACCGAGTACTCTCTAGGAAAAATCACAGATTGGGACACAGTTTGAGTATAAAGTCACAAAAATAGAAATGTCAAGTATCATTTCAGACTACAGTGTTATGAAGGTAGAATTCAACTATAAAAAAAATCTGGGGGAAACTTCAATGTTTGGATACTGAACAATATTCTGTTAATTATCAATTGGCTCAAAGAAGAAATCAAAAGAAGTGAAAATATTCCTGAACAAAAATGAAGAACATGCAATCTATCAGAACCTATGGGACACAGCAAAAGCTGTACCATGATACAAGTTCATGGCACTACAGGCTTACCTCAGGAAAGAAAGAAAACCTCAGATTAATGACCTCACCTCACAGCTTGAAAAACTAGAACAAAAACAGTAACTGGATCCCTAAGTGAGTAGATGGAAGAAAATAGTTAAAATTAGAGCAGATAACAGTGATACCAAGAAAAAAAATATGAAGTGTCTATGAAAGCAGAACCTGGGTTTTCAAAAGAATGAACTAGATTCACAGACCCTTAGCTAGAGACATGAAGCTTCAGAAGAAGGGAGAGACCCCAGGTAAATCAATCAGGTGAAGGGAAGGTGTCTTAAGAGGTTAGTATGAATAACTCTGTGCCAGTAAGCTGGAGAAATGGATGAATTCTTGAAATCATATAACCTCCCAAGATTGAATCAGAAGGAAGCAGAAAACTGAATAGACCAATCAGAAGTAAGGAAATTGAAGCAGTAATTGAAAATCTCCCAAAGCCCAACCTCTAGATGAACTCTACCAAATCTTCAAAGAAAACATTGCCCTTACTCTTGACGCTTTTCTAGACTGTTGAAGAAATAGGAATCCTGGTTAAAAATGTCTAGAAAGTCAAAATTACTTGAATACCAAAAACAGGCAGCTATCATTAAAAAAGAAAATTATAGACCAATATTCCTGATAAACACTGACACAAAGATCCTCATCAAAATCTGAGTGAACAGAACTCAGCAACATATCAAAAGGATCACACACCATGATCAAGTGAGATTTATTCTAGTGATACAAGGATAAATTAATAAGATGAATTAATATGTGCAAATCAGTTAATGTAATGCTCCATGTCAACAAAGGGGAAGATAAAAATCACATTAATTGATGCAGAGAAAAGTTTCGAAACCATAGTATCCATGATAACCCTCAACAAAATAAGGGTAAAAGAAATGCATCTCAAGATAATAACAGGCATTTACAACAAAACTAGGACCATTATTACTCTCAGATCAGGCATAAGATAAGAATGGCCAATTTTCCCATTATTTTTCAATAGTTTTTTTTTTTTTAATAGTCCAGGAGTCTCTATTTTAAGCAAGCCCCTCTCTTGCCATGGGTTCCTAGGGAATGGGCCCCAGCAGCTCCGGCTCCTTTCCGTTGGTTCTTACAAAGTGGGCTGCTCTGGGTGGAGCAGCTGGCACTTCTGTTGACCCAAGTCCCTTTCTCTTTGGCTTCCTCCTTCCTTTTCTGATCATTTTCCTTCACCCTTTTTAGGAAGTTGTCTCGACTTTTAGAGTGCTTAATATGCTCAGTACGCAAGAATCTTGCCCTTGCCCAGTTTGTTAACAACAGTGCTGGTAGCCTGCTGACTGACATTGTAGACTCTTCCAGTTTTGCCATGGTAACATTTGGGGGCATTCCTTTTTGGACAGTGCCTATTCCCTTTATGTCTACCATATTCCTTCCTTGTATACACGCATGCATGTGGCCAAAGGAACAGCTCCATGTTTTCTGAAAGGTCTAGAGAACATAGAGTGGGTGCTCCTCCTCTTTTTTTCCCCTTTGTGTTGGTCATTTTTGCATCTTACTGGAAGGGCTGTAGCTATAGCACAGTGGGTAGGGCATTTGCCTTGCACATGTCAGACCCGGGTTCAATTCCTCTGTCCCTCTCAGAGAGCCTGGCAAGCTACCAAGAGTATCCTGCCCGCATGGCAGAGCCTGGCAAGCTACCCGTGTTGTATTCGATATGCCAAAAACAACAACACGTCTCACAATGGAGATGTTACTGGTGCCCGCTCGAACAAATTGATGAACAGTGGGATGACAGTACTATGGTGCTACTGGAAGTTGCCACCTGGACTGCACCAGATTTTGGCTATTGTGGATACTGCGGCAGTGAACATAAGAGTACAGATGGCTGTCCCAGTAGAGTTTCTGACTCTTGGGGTTGATGGCTTGGAAGTGAAATTGCTAGATCATATGGATGCTCGATTCCTAATTTTTTGAAAAGTGTCCATATTGTTTTCCATAAAGGCTGCGACCAGCCGATATTCCCACCTGCAGTGACTGAAGATCCCTTTTTCTCCACATCCACACCAGTACAGGTTGTTTTTGTTCGTTGTGATATGCCATTCTCACTGGTGTGAGATGAAATGGAATTGAGAGTCCAAAGACAGATTCTGAGATGTATGGATAGTTAATTGTTGATAAAGGAGCCCAAACTAGGAAGTGGAACAAGAAACGCCTTGTCAGCAAATGGTGCTGGGAAAACTGATTGGTCACATGCAAAAACTGAATTCAGACCCCCAAGACTTTGCACAAAAGCCAAAAAGCCAAATTTAAATGATTGGCTTGCTCTTCAAGCCCCTGTTCTTTCTTAAACAAGCTTTTCTCTCTCTCTCTCTCTCTCTCTCTCTCTCTCTCTCTCTCTCTCTCTCTCTCTCTCTCTCTCTTTCTGCTCTAGAGAACACTGTGTTTTCTCTTGAACACATATTCCTCTTCTCCCCCCTCATATCTTTCTAAGTAAATTCCATTCAATAAAAACTCTCCTTGCTTCACTTAAAAAAAAAAAAAGTCAAATCAAAATGAGTTAAAAACTTCAGTATCACACCTAAATCCATAAATTACATTGAGGAAAACATAGAACACTTTGTGATATTGAAGCCAGAGGTGTCTTCAGTGATTCAGTACCCTAGCCAAGCCAGCTGAAACAAGGTAAAGTGGGACTGTATCAAACAATGAGAATAAAAAGATACCCCACAGACTGGAAGAGAATATATGCCTACCACACGTTGGTTAAAGGGTTAATATCTAAGATATATTATTCACTAGTATAATTCTACAACAGACAAACAAAAAAATCAGAAAATGGAGGGCAGAGATGAACATAGGGCTGGAGTGATAGTACAGTGGGTTAGGCGCTTGCCTTGCATGTGGCCAACCTGGATTCGATACCTGCCATCCCATATGGTCTCTTGCGCACCACCAGGGTGATTCCTGAGTGCTGAGCCAGGAATAAGCCCTGAATAATGCCGGGCGGGGGTAGTGGAGTGAGAGAGAGAGAGAGCGCGCCTGCCCAAAGAAGGCATACAGATGAGTAAAGGTATATGAAAATGTTCCCCGTCACTTAGTACCAGGAAAAGCTACTTTCAGTGAGCCAGCAGAAATAGCTGCTCGGTTCCATCTAAGGCTACAGCCATTCAGTGCTGCTGGGGCTGGTATTGCCTTGTGGAAAGCAGGGGCTTAATGTGCATTAATAGATGGTGAGGATCTTGGAAGGGGTGCTGATAGGAATAGAGAGTAGGTCACTTAAGAGTTGGCTAAAAGGGGGCTGGAGCGATAACACAGCAGGTAGGGCGTTTGCCTTGCACACGGGCGACCCGGGTTCGATTCCCAGCATCCCATATGGTCTCCCAGCACCACCTGGAGTAATTCCTGAGTGCAGAGTCAGGAGTAACCCCTGTGTACTGCTGGGTGTGACCCCCCCCCAAAAAAAAAGAGTTGGCTAAAAGGAAAAAGATAGGATATAGAAAAAAAATTAAGAACTTAAGGAAAATCAGGATTCAAAGGTGCTTCTAGATGTTCAGGGAAATGAAGATGAAAATGACAGTCTTCCAGATTTTATTGTCTTTAACTCTTGTCAGTGGACAGATTTGTAAAATTGTAATCATTTTATTGTGTGTTAAAAATGTGATCCGTTTGAGGTCCTCAGCAAGCTTGTTGACACACCTCTCACCAGTGTGCTGAGCTTTCTTAGTTACAAGGAGTTCGAAAGCAGTTATGCTGAACAAGGGCTTCTCAGTCCTTGGAAGGCCTGTGCTTAGCAGCCAGCCTTAAATAGCTCACTCGGTTCTGGCTCATGACCTCAAAGTCTGTCTTTCACTCTTAGGTCTGTCAGTTGCTACTCTGCAGGGCAGGAAATAATTGTCTGTATATTAAGTTGGGGTGACTGAGGAAGAACTTGGGAACTACCCCAGGTGATTTTCTGTGTGCCTGCCACTTAGGCACTATACCAGGCCCCAGTCAGAAAGACAGGGCTCTTGTCTGGTATGGAGAACAGATATGCCATGGGCAGTAGCATGGTGGAGGTGCCAGGTGGAAGGCCTTCTAAGGCCGTGGATTGGCACCGGGTCTGAGTCACTGGGACTTCGTAGGGTGGCGTATCGTAATTCATTTTGCTCTGCTTCTCCAGTTTACTGTGCTCCTTGGTGACGGGGATACTGCTGCGGCCAGGATGATGGGCACCCTATATTTTTATTTGATAACAAGCCTTCTCATCATAGTGCTTTTTGATTTCTGACTTCCTCTAACCCCCTCCCCAGTTCAGCAGCACGATTTAGCCTGAGATTGTTCATAAATTCTGGGTATTTGAAGCTTGCTTTGTAAGTGTGTGACACGCAGTATGAAGACTGCTGCCGGGGTGGTCTGTCCCTGGAAGCAGCAATCTCTGCAGTTAACTGAGTGGTTTGATGAAAGACTCAAGTGCTTCGGGGTGTATTTTTGTAGCCAAATAGTGACCTCAGGGTTCTTTCAATGGAGTGGGGTCCCTCTCTGGCAGGCTCCCTCCAGGAAGACCTGACTGATGGTTTGGGCTGATGGTTCTGTCTAGATCCAGTAGTGTTGGGGGCCACTCGAGGGGCCACCCCTTGTGGTGCTCAGGGCAACCAGGTTTTGTGAAAAACAGAATTTTCAGAGGTTTTAGAGTTCAAAATCCCACTGTGGATGCATACTTGAAACATCGATTTTTTCTTTTCATTTTCTTCTCTATTTAATGATAATAATTGGAGTTGCAGGATATATTTTAGAATGTGGGAATGATTTGATTGAATTTGTGACTCACTGAGTAGAATAGAAATGTTGCTGTCATGACCAGTTCAGGCATTTATTACTCAGTAATGGCAGTAGTGTGGTTCCATTTCTCTTTCTGAATGCTCAGACTGTGCTTATTTGACTTCTTGGTGAAACGACAGGTAGAATGAATCATATGTAATAGGTTTGTGTTTGTTTGAATTGTTTGTCCATGTGCCTCGTGGCAGTGAGGATGGCAGGAGGGGCTCTGAGTCCCCAGGATGGGACATTCAGTCACCTTGGGTGAGGCCTCATCAGCAACTGTGTAAGTGCTGGGACCTTTGCTACTTATGCTGGCCTTGATTAGAGAGGTTGAGATGTCTGCACAGAGAGGTTGACTTTTTTTTTTTTAAGTTTTGAATTTTATTGAATCACTGTGAGATATAAGCTTTCGTGTTTGGGTTACAGTCTCACAATGATCAAACACCCATCCCTCCACCAGTGCACATTCCCCACCACCAATATCCTGGCTATAATCCCTTTTCCCACCCTCCCCCTACCTCTATGGCAGACAGTATTCCCCATACTCTCTCTCTACTTTTGGGCATTATAGCTTGCAACACAGACACTGAGAGGTCATCATGTTTGGTCATGGACTATCTACTTTCGGCATGCATCTCCCATCCCAACTGGTTCCTCCAGCCATCATTTTCTTAGTGGTCCCTTCTCTGTTCCATCTTCCTTCTCCCCTCTGCTCATGAAGCAGTCTTCCAGCTATGGGGCAATCCCCCTGGCCCTTGCATCTACTGTCCTTGGGTGTCAGCCTCATGTGAAGCTTCCCTACACGCCACAAATGAGTGCAGTCCCTCTATGTCTGTCCAAGAGAGATTGACTTGTTAATTAGACCAATGTCCTTTGCACGTGAGTGAATCAGGTCCATAATAAATAGAAGTAATTTTGAGGAGTCAAATAGGAGATCCCTAGAGGTAAATTAGGGGCACAGCTGTGATGGAATGAGAACTTGGGTTCAGGAGTCAAGGTCACATACAAATCTATCACCAGTGGGGCCTAGGGATCACTTGGCATGTATTGTTTGGTGTATATTGTTGACTCTGAGCCTAAATTTAATCCATTTAACTCTAGACCACAGGTTCCCAAACTTTCCTGTTGTCCTTTTTCCAGGAAAAGAATAATAAGTGAACTCAGACACCCATGAAAATCACCTTTGAGTGAGTGAACAAATGGTTTCTCAGTTGAACCGGAGGTTACTACTGTCCCTTCGCTATAGCCTTCAAGCACTGCCCCTCCCCAGATGGGGCCAGGGGGGTGCCCACATTGGGAAACAATGCTTGCGTGCCACCCACCTTGGAATTCTGGGACGTTAAGATCTGGAATTCTGTGCCCTGGGCCCTCTCTCAATAGGGGTCAGTGATGAATGGTCACAATATTCCTTTGTGAATTCTAAAATCCACACTCATTCTCTGGCCTATAGCGCAGGGGTGGTTTTTGCTACTCATAGTGTACTGCTGTAAGAGTGGCAGTGGGATGACTAGGTGTGGGGTTTAACAAGGACCGTGGCTTCATCAGGTCATGGCCTGGCGGTTGTCTGCTTTCAGGGCCTTGCGTAAGTGTTGTGGAGATGAGCCCTATGGAGTGGTGATGGCAGGCTATCAGATGGACAGCTGGCCGGGGAGGCACTGGTGACCACTGTCCTGGGAGCTCCCGGGCCATGGAAAGTATGAGATTGGGAGGGAGAGCGAAGAGCTGGGGAACTGGGGTGGAGGCTGTGGGAGCCGAGGCCTGGCAAAGAGAACTGAAATGATGACCTTTCCCAGCACGGATTGGTGATCACAGTGGGCGAACCCTCCCCACCACCACCACCACACACACACACACACACACACACACACACACACACACACACAGAGGCCTCATTTCCTGGCCGAGCTGCTCACACACAGCTGGCTACTGTACAGCCAGACACTGCTTGCGACACCAAAGGTCGCATACCGCAGAGCTGCTCATCAGGATGTGCTCAGCATGTGCAGCATCCCTGGTGACAGCTGGAGGCCTTAAGCTTCCCAGACACGTGTTATTAGCCGCTGGACTTGCCTAGGCTGCACTGACTCCGGAAGGAGGTGACTGTCTTCTCAGAGCTGCATGTGGCCCGAGTAAGGCTTTGAAAGGTACGAGGTAAAAGAAATTGACCCTCTGGGCCGGTAGTTCAGTCCAAGGGCCGAAGGTGCTGGGTTTCCCCTTGCTCCCCTTGCTCCCCTTGTGGTGATGGGAGGCCTCCAGGGCTGCAGCTGCATGCTCAGGGCCTGTGCAGTGCTGGGGGTCAGACCAGGGCCAGCCACATGCTGGCCTGTGCCTTAACCGCCATACCATCTCATCAGCCCATGGAGGTTTTCCTCTCAGCAACCTTCCCGAGACATATTGGCTTGTGTACGAGCGACCTACTCTGGGTTTGCGTGGAGGACTTAACGGTTACCACCTTAGGAGCATAGTTTCATGGAGATTATAAGCTCAAGAGAGAAGAGTATCAGTCAACCAGCACATTTACTTTATTTTGAATGGGTACTACGTTAGTTTTAAAATAGGGAAAATTGAGATACTTGAAATAAATGGCATAGCTGCAATTTTAATGTCCTTTGGATTTCTTTCTTAGTGTAGTGTCTGTGTGTATTTATGTTTGGGTAGAAGATGAAAGTGTTGCTGTTTATTTCCTTTTATAAACTTTCAAATGGAACCCATATGTTAGGGCCACAGACTTAGGGGTAGCAATAAGGTGCTTGCCTTGCATGTGGCTGACCCTGGCTCATTCCCCAGTCTCATACCACTGAGCATAGCTTGGTGTGACCCAACAACCAAAACAAACCAAAAAGTAAATACTTTATTATGAAGTGGAATAATATGAAAATCTATTGAAAACTGAATGGCAGACTTATATATAATATGGTCTTTAGCTCCGTTTCTGTCTCCTCTTAAATAATTGCACATGCCTATAGCATCAGGCCAATCAGGGGAACAAGGAGCCATTTAATCCTTAGGAACGGTTAGACTTGGCTTTAATTTATAAGGATTTCCTCAGAAAACTTAAACATGTGAAAACAAATTTGATGACATTTTAAAGAAAGATTTTCCTCTTGGCAATGGAATGTTTATCCTCAAGATAACATGTTAGGGCCAGGGAGAAAGCTCAGGCACTAGGGCCACATGCCATGGATGTGCAGGAATCTGATTTTGATCCTGTCTTTGATCCCCTGAGCATGAAAGAGCAGATTTGCTCCTGGTGGCTCCCTGCACATGTGGGTGTGATGCTAGCATCTCCAGGCCCTCACGCCCAGTCGTCCGTATCAGTTGGCTGAGTATAGCAGGGAGCGACCTCTTCCCCTCCCCCCAAGTAGTGTTTGAATGTCCCTTGCAAGAAAATAAAATTAAAATTAAATTAGAAACACTGATATTGACATTGGCTTCCAGTGACCTCCAGTTTTCATAGCTGATTTTAAACCATGTAATTTCCAGGTTAAGGAGAATGGGATGCTGTGATCTGTGTAACCCAGCTTGTTTCTTTCCCAGTAGATACTGTTGTGGATGAGGGTAATTTTCATCGTGTGTCTGCCTGTGTTTCATGTTCTGTTTGATATCCTGGCTTGTTGTGAATGATCCGGCTTGCTTCTCAGTAGGTCATCTGTGGGGTTGGGCGGGCAGGCAGGTATACTTCCGTGGTATCAGGAATTCCCAGGAGAGCGGGGCTTCTCTGTTTCCGTCACTTTGTAAAGCCTAGACCTGCCTGGAATGTGGCACACACTTGGTATGCCTCATCAAGTGAGGTAAGAGCCCGTTGGTCTGGAATTTGAGTCGTGTGGGAAGCTGTTCAGAAGCTCGAGCAGCTTCTTTGCATTCTCTTCGCTTTTTCCTCTTGAGCACGGAGTAGTTACTGTTCCTCCACCTCACTGGAGTTCAGGACAGGCTCAGGCGACTTCTAGCACATGTCATATGTCATGTACAGTCATTTCTTTTCTCTCTAGGGAAGTAGACGTTTTTCCTCATCTCTTTATCGTAATCTTGTGTTGTATTTTAAAGACATTTCCTTTGGCTTCTTTGACTATTTTTTTTTTATTTTGTGATTTCACGTAGCATTAACTATATCAACCTCCAGCAAAAGCATTTACTTCAACAATAATTTTTTTTTCCCTGGAAACAATAGAAGAGAGATTTGGAAAGTGTGTTTATGGCAAAATGCCTGCACTCCTATTCAGATCTTCGGCCGACCAGCTTTCAAGTTCTCTGCAAGACTTTCCCTTGTCCCAGAAAGGGAGCTGGCAGCCCCTCCCAGGGCAGTGCACAGCCTGGAGGCTCCTGTGATTGTTGAGTTTCATGTGTTGGCTCTCTCGGGCCTCTTGAACTTACTGAAACAGGTTCTCTACATAGTGTGCACAGTCCTGTCTCTGCAGGGCAGGTGGATCTGACTTTAACCAATAGAAGGGAGTGGAGTGCCCCCTGTTAATGAGATGTCCAGGTTGGCCTGACATGAAGACATTTTATTCACGCACAACACACACATGCTGTGGCTTCAGGTCTGCTCCATACATACATGACACACACACGTGAGGTGGCTTCAGGTCTGCTTTATCCATACACGCATCACACATACACACACAGGGTGGCTTCAGGTCTGCGCTGTCATGTACATACACACACACACACACACACACACACACACACACGCACACACAGTGGCTTCAGGTGTGCTCTGTATCTGTTCCTTGACTATATTCTTGTTTGACTGATGGTTTTTGACAGCTCCAGGATTCCATGACCTGATTGACTCATAGTACCTGTGAGAAGAAACCTGTGCCCACATCGAACTCCCCTTCAAGATCATACTTGCCGTCTTTCAGAAGGCAACTTGTAGCCAATCAGGCAGTGGCACAGTGGTGTATGGTCCTGGCCGGCTGGCACAGGCACAGTTCCCGCCCCATTGAAGTCACACGTGCTAACCATGGAGATCAGGGGACTTGGCAGATTGTGTGCTTCTAGCTGTGTGTTTTCTATTTCTCCTGGATTTCTCCCATTGTCACCAGTGTAGAAATTTGACACTTCAGGATGTGTATGATTCTGTTCTGTTCGGGATGTGCCATGTATAAATATTTTTGTACTTAATTCATTCCTCCTGCAGACCTTGAGCAAGTGATGACTCTTGCTGTGCTTTCATCCTCTTTGCCCCAAGGTGGAAATAGAGTGGTTCTTACAGTTGAGCAGAGGTTCCCAAATAGAGTCAGCCTGACACCTCCTTCTCAGGGATGGAGGGTACCAAAACAAAACCCAGCAATCTCCCCCTGCCCCCTGCCTAAGGGGATCTAAGCAGCAGACAGAATTCTTCCAGTTGTACCCAAGGTGGCTGCCAACCCTCTGGATCACTCATCATGCCTCTTTCCCGGGTGGAGGGCTTGGCCACTCACTTTGAGAACCACTGCTTTAAAAGGATATGTGTGTGAGACAACTGCAAGCCACATGGGGTGGGGCACCCGCTGAATGGCAGCTGCTCTGGAGGTGCCCGTGATTGGCATTGCCTTCCCATCCTGTCTTTCTGTTGTGCCTGTGCACCCGGAGCAGAGCCCAGTTCTCTCTTGCCTTCCATTGTCCTCTCGGCTGCCTTCATCACTTTCACGTGCTTGGCCATGGGCATTGCTGCTGCCAGCAGGTGCTTAGGAATCACTTCCAGAAGCGTAATGTGCGCCTTCTCTGAGACCAAGCTACTTTACAGGCTAAGTAGCACTTTACTGTGAGAAAGAGACCGCTTTCTTTACAGGAGATGCAGCACTTGAAAGATGAGTAGATTCTCTCATGCGGGTTATGAAGAAACAATATGGGAACACAAATGCCCAGAGACAACAGAAACTGAGAATTTGTCTTCAGTAGGAAGCTTACCACAGGTAGAGTGTATGTGTGAGGGAGTCTAGACAACAGTGGAGGGAAGCAGACACTGGGGGGAGGGTGTTCATGTATGAATAGTTTGTAAACCACAGTGTCCCTAATAAAAAATTTTTTAAGTTATTTATCATCATGGAGGAACCCAGGTATGCGGGACACGTGGCTGAGCTCTCCAAGCCTGCTTGGATTGAGACTGGGCCTCCTCCACCCAGATCCCCAGTTTTCCAGTATCTTGGCAGTCACATCCACAAACTGCCCCTGGTTCCATGTAATCTCATCAACAGCCAAGATCCAGAGATTATAAAACAAAGCTCCTGGAAGAGAGTGACACAATTTTTCCTGGAGGCCGTAAGGGCCCATAAGCAAGATTAGAGGCTACCCCAAAAGCCTTCGTCCCTCTTGGAGAGCCTGGCAAGCTACCAAGGATGTCCCTCCCACACGGCAGAGGCTGGCAAACTACCTGTGACATATTTGATATGCCAAAAACAGTAACAGTATCAACAACATGCTCTTCGTGTTCATGGAGCGAGCAGACACCATTGGGCTACACTAGCACGCGACAGGGATGAATGAAGACATTACTGGTGCCTGCTAGAGTAATTGATGAACAACGGGATGACAGTTATGACAGTGATATCATCATGAAATAGAGCCTTTGAAAATAGACAAAAGGAACCAGATTTTCACAGCTTTGCCAGTGTTTTTGTAGTCATGTGTGATTTAATGTCACATTTATTTTATGAAAAAATGTACAATGGGGGGCTGGAGCCATAGCACAGCGGGTAGGGCATTTGCCTTGCACGCGGCCGACCCAGGTTTGATCCCCGGCATCCCATATGGTCCCCAAGCACTGCCAGGAGTAATTCCTGAGTGCAAAGCCAGGAGTAACCCCTGAGCATTGCTAGATGTGACCCAAAAAGCAAAAAAAAAAAAAAAGAAAGAAAAAATGTACAATGGGTTAGATTTGTAAGCTCTCGCTCCTCCCAAGATAGTCATTGTTTACATTATAGTATTGTTTTACAACTTTTTTCTGTACTGTATAAATTCTCTAGATACTTTGATATGGAACTTAAGATGTTTCACTTTATTTTTTAATTAATTTTTAAATTTTATTTTTATAAAGTAGTTTACAATATTTGATTACATTTAACATTCGAACACCAATTCCACCACCATTACACCTTCCCACTGCCATATTTTGCATGTTTCCATCCTGAACCCCAACCCCTGCTCCAAAGCAGAACCAAAATAGTTAATTTTGTATTGTTTGTTATGAATAAACCACTGAAAATGCTCCAAAAAAGTTTCCTTAGAGGAAAGTGTGTGAAGATTATTGTATTTCACCCAGGGGCCATTAAGCCCTCTATAAGAGATTGCTAACATGTTGTTAAAGATTGAACCTTGTGTGCCCCCCTCTCTCTCTCTCTCTCTCTCTCTCTCTCTCTCTCTCTCCATACACACATATATAGATGTGTGTATGTATGTATATATCAGTCACTGTTACTGTATCACTGCCATCACGTCTGTTCATTCAGCTATGTCCCCTCCTCAGCCCCACGAAGGGTCCTCCCTGCTGGACAGAACGGGACCCCCACAGTCATCCCGTTCATCAATTTGCTTGAGTGGGCATCAGTAATGTCTCCATTCGTCCCTGTTGAGTGCTAGTGTAGCCCGATGGCATATTGGGGGATCTTTCAGGATCGTTGCTGTTACTGTTTCAGCATATCGAGTACGCCACAGGTAGCTTGCCGGGCTCTGCTGTGTGGGCGGGATACTCTTGGTATTCCTGGAGCGAGCAGACACCAGGCTCTCCAAGAGGGACGGAAGCTTTTGGGGCGGCCTCTAATCGCCTTTACAGGTGTTCCAGCCTACTGAATGTACGCTTTTGGTCAACTGGCATGTTGTAACAATCTGCACACTGACAAACACGCACCTGCCTGCGTCTCTGGGCAGCACCTGGGACATCTGTGGCCTCAGGTTGATCTCCTTGAGGTTGATGGAGTGTGCCCAGAGGTTGTTGAGCAGCTGGCAGAGCAGGATCCTATCACGGAGGGTCTGTGCCAGGTCGAACACCTGTGCCGAGTCTCAGGTCACCTGGTGGTTGGCTGACAGCACCCCATAGTGGATGAGCCACTGTGCGCACTGCCGCCACAGCTCTATGTCCCACGGTACTGCAACACAGCCCTAAATATCACCTACCAGACTCTTCCTTTCTCCCTCTAGTTTTCTCATTTCAGCTCTCATACTTTTCTTGTGCTTTGTTTCCCATGCCATTGTTTCTTGGAGCTCAGTAGACATTGTCACCATGGTGTCAGCTAAAATCATTCTTTGAGGATTTCCGGAACTGTCAGGGGCTGGCCAAGCCTTCCCGGTGCCTCTTTTGCTCATTGAACTGTATGGTTTCTCCTTGGCCGTTGGTTTTGCTGCGCTCTTGCTGCACGGAAGGTGGATCTTTGTGGTTTGCCGCCACCCCCACCCCCACCCCCACCAGAGACCAGGGATGAGGCTGGCTGTTGCTCTTTTCCTTCTCAGCTGAGCATGTAGGATCTGATGCGTAGAGCTGCGGCGGCTGCCTGCGCTGCTGTGTGGTGTGGACATGGAGCTGGGCCTGCCGCTATGGTGGAGGCCAGGCCTGGAGGCTGTGGCCACCAAGCTGGAAAGGAGGAGAATTTGCCTCCAGCTGGAAAAAGGCTCTGGAGGTGTCAGGAGGCTGAATTCTGTGGCCATCCCAAGTTGCTTCCAATAATTCCCTCCCACATGGACGTTTGTTTGCCTTGGTCAGTAGGCTACAACTGTGTGTTATCAATAATGGATCCTTAGCAAAGGGGGTAGTAACACATGCTAAATACAGATACAGAGAGGCTAAGGTGGAATTCAGGATAAAAACGAATTCAGAGTACCTTGTAGGTCATTCACTTATTGACTGAGAGGCAGCAGCGCAGACATCACACAGAAAATGGAGCTGTAAGAGGGAGGAAGGAAATCCGAAGTGCTAAACAGTTGGGAATGTGTAGTTACAGTTTCCTGCATGCAGCTGCTAATAAGCCCACCCCAATTTGCACTCTGCAAGGCAGTGCTGGGGGGAGGGAGATCTCTGAGCTGCCCAGGCAGGACTCCTGGTGACCTGTGTGCTCCGGCTGTTCACAGGCGCTGGGGAGACCTGACCAAAGAGTCCTATACTTCCTGTCTGCTCTACTGCCAGCGTGGAGTGTGAGCTGAGTGCCACACTTTGCTGTGCCTGGCAGGGGAACAGCACCTACTGCCTGTCCCAAGCCGTGCCTGCTCCTCAGGTCTCTTAGCAGTCGCTCTGGAGTGATGTTGGATGTGCCAGGCATCTGCCTATTAATTCCCCAACCCAGTGCTTTTGGGTTTTTTCCCCTTCTTTATAAAGGACTGCCTTGTTGGATATGACTTCAGTTATACTGGCAGTAGTTCTAATAATGCAAACGTTTCTATTTCTAGCCTTTCCAAGTGTGATTGAGTCATAATCAAATTTGATAAGAAGCACAGCTGGATTTTCTCCCCCAGAGTCTATATTTTATGTTTCTTGTGTATAATGGAAAGAAAAGAGTGATGGGTGGATACAGCAGTGGACAGGACAGTGTGGTGCTGCCAGCTGGGTTGAAGTATGCGAAAACTGGGTCTCAATACGGCCTTCTCCTTAAGGGGAGAAGCCCCCAGGCAGTGCCAGCCGGCCATGTGTCACCCTCTGCATGCGCTGCACTCCTGACTTCTGCCTAGAGCAGCCTCCAGCGTCAGTGGAAAGTTCCACATCCCAAGAAGTGACAAGGACCCAGTGTCTCTTTCACTGGCCACACTTGCCCTGCAGCTGGCAGTGATCTTAGGCTTCTCCTCCCACGACAGACAGCTGGCCCGGGTGGTGCCCGTTTGAATGTGCCACTCGCCATAAGAAATGGCAATGTTGCTGAGGCACACACCATAGGTGGGGCAGTGCCGGCGATCTCACACCCTCAAGCTTGCAAGGCAGCTCTGTCACTGGGCTAAATCTCTAGGCTCCTCATTGTCATTTGGGGGGGGAGTGGGGGTGGGGGATATGTAGAAATTTCCTTGTTTGCTTCTTAGAGGGTCACTTTTGCTCTCCTCTCCTTGAATTGGGAGTGTTACTCCCATATTCCTGGCGCTCTCCACTCCCTCCTTCATTTCCCTCTCTGGTCCCACATTAATATGTTATGCATGTGCAGATTTTCTCCTGGTGGTGAGTGTTTAGATCTTGCAGGTAATTGTACTTGAGAATGAGCATTGTGCATTGCTTGGTACCTGACCCAAGAGACCTCAGTACATCAAACTGTTCCAGGTGGGTGGAGCCTTTAAAGTTCTATAAGCCAACTTGATTTTTCATATTTGGTTTTGGGTACGCACCCAGCAGTGCTCTGCACTTAGGGATCACACCTGACGATGCTTGCGGGAACAAGTGGGGTGCCAGGGATTGAACCTGTGTCAGCCACATGCAAGGCAGGTGCCCTACCTGCTTACTGTCTTTCTGTCCCTCAACTTGATTGTTTATTCAAAATAAAGATATAAAATGCTGAAGCTGGCACTGGAACAGGTTTTCTTTTGCCAGCTGAGGAGGGTTCCCTGTTTTCATTCTGGACAGAGTAGGCACTCTATTCTGGGATCACAGTTGGGGCGTTGGAGAGTGAGCTAAGATTCTCTCTTCATTTGGGTGGGGAGCAAACAAAGTTGTCTCAGGATGGAGGTGGAGGTGGTGTTTGAGCAGAGTGTATCATGCACCCACACTGTGTGTCTGGCTGGAATGTGGGGGTAGGAACAGGAAATGGAGGATTCTGCTGACTTAATTGTACTACGAACTACAGAGGACCCTTTTGAAAATTAATATAACAGATTAAATGTAAATGAGGACTAAGGTTCACATCCGTAGGCCAGATTATTATATTTGAAGGATAAATTTAAATAGTGATAGCCAAATTAACTACTTTTAAAGCAAATTTATTATTTTTTTTAGCAAATTTACTAGAGGTTTAGCAGTAAATTAATGGTTTTAATGAAAGATCAGTCACTGACTCTGTAACAAGCAGGGCCTCTAGCTCAAGGCCAGTCACCCTCCCTAGGCCCATTGGCTGGGAGGCCCTGCATAGGCTCTTCTTTGAAGACCACCCTTGGCCTTGTTTGGCGGCATCATGACAAGGCTCTTGCATAGTAAGCACCGGTCTGCTTAGAGTCTGTGCATTTATCTCTACTTCTGCCCCGAGATTCGCTTCTGTATTTCACATTCCCTGGCTCATTTTGGATAGCTGAAAGTTCCAGACTAGAAATTTCAGCTATCAGTGAACATTCTTCAGAAGTGCAGTTACTTTCCAGGGATCAATAGGTGGTTAACTAATAATTGGACCATCAAATGATGCTCCCCGAACCCCCCACTGACCCCCGCTACTTTTTGCCACGTGGGAGGCAGAGGCTTCCCGAGTGGTGCTTGGGTGCTCGGGGAGTCAGGACTAGGTAGTGGGAGTGGGGTTCCTGGCAATTGAGCCAACAGACCAGTGAGTCATTTCAAGTCCCTGAGGATGTGGTGCTGCTCGGGCCTGGTGGTTCTGGGGTCTCCAGGGAGCAAACTGGAGTCAGCCACATGCAAAGTGCCTTAACCCCTGTATTACCTCTCAATGCCCCACTGGGCCGGGACAGGAAATGACTGTTTGAATGATTAGTTGTGGCCTGTCGTTTACCTCCTGCTAAGTGGGGAATTTGGACCACATAACCCAAGGTTTACGGATCCAGTCTCTTCATCCAAAGAAGGGAGAGATTCTGACATAACAGAAGGGATTAAAGAGTGAATGAAGGCCACCCCAGGTTGGAAAAGGTGCCGTCCCCCCGCCTTTTCCCCCTGGCGGCTCGGTGGCTGCCATCTTCCAGAGGCCAATGGACAGTCAGGTATGGGCCAGCAGTGACAAGACACAGGGCCTCACAGGATGGGGTTGGAGCCAGCCCTTTCCTTCCCCGCCCCAACGAGACCCCGCATCACTGCCCACAAACGGCCCCTCTGGCACTGATCATGCTGCCTACTGGCCATGGTCCCAGAGACTCAGAAACAAGTCTCGGAACCCAGCAGCTTTTTGTAGAAATCTCTCTAGATTTAATTATTAAAATTTCAGAATTCCCAAATCGTGTGGCCACTACAGCAGCCACAATACATCATATGCTATTCATATGATGATAGAAAACAGTAGAAAACAAATTGCCTAGTGTTGCCTTTTCGGCAGATTGAGTGTTGAGGAAAAATCTTAAATAACAATGGTGGGTCCGGTGTCAAAATATTGAATGTAATCAAAGTAGAGCGAGAGTAATGTGGACATCATCTGCCACACAGGTGGGGGGAGGGTGTGAGATGGGGGGTATACTGGGGTGTTTGGTGGTGAAAAAATGTGCACTGGTGAAGGGACAGGTGTTTCATCATTGTATGACTGAGACTTAAACCCAAAAGCTTTGTAACTGCTCTCACAATGATTCAACAAATAAATTTGTTAAAAAAAAAAAAAGAGTGAAGGTGTGGCAGAAAAGTGCTTCCATAGTCTATGCCCTCAGCAAAGGTTGCTAACTTACCCTTATTGTTCCCTGGCCTTGAGAAATATGAGAGCAGCTTTATAGCACTTTATTCTCTGATTTATGGTCTTTTTTCGGGTTCGGGAGGATGGGGACTTCCAGATGCTCAGGGAGCCTGGGGCCGCTACAGCTGTTCAGGGCCAGGGCCTAAGGGTGTGGTGCTACCTGGGAACCACCTGGCTGGGCTCAGAGAGCCACAGGTGTCAGGCTCAGTCCAGGCATGCACCTTCACTGTGTACTATGGCCCTGACTGAGAATACTAACCACATAACAATTACAGTTTGGGGGTGGGGGGTGCAGGAACGACACTGGGGACTTTGGTGGTGGGAAATGTGCACTGGTGAATCAGGGACATTATTGAAATGAAACCCAGTCATGAACATCCTTGTATCTGTGTATCTCACTGTGATTCAATGTTTTAAAAAAATTTTTTTAGAAAAACAGTTTAAAAAAAATTTGTGTTTGTTGTAAAGCATGCATATTCACAGTTAGTGGTTATATTTCACTACTTCTGAATTTCAAGTTGAAGTCAAAATCTGATAAATTTGAATGGAATTTGCTTCTCAACCCTTAGTTTCTAGTTCACTTTCCATTAATGTTGGATTTTACTAGACTCTGTTCCTTCTAAAAAACTTCACCAAGTGGACCTACTTTTATTTTTATTTTATCACAGACAAGTGTATATATGGAACAGTTTGTGAGTAACAGAAGAACTCTGCAATATGTGAAGCATTACTGCATTTTTGATTTCTGTAGACCTATTTTTTTTCTAATTATTAGGGGGGAAATATATGTTTATATATATAAATCAAGCCACAGTACTCTTTATATTTAGATGGTATTAATTCTCATATCTGTACATTATTGGGTCTTTGGTGAAATTGATTTTTATTCCAATAATAATGCCTTTTATTATACAGCATTCATAAGTCACTATGTCACTATCACTGTCATCCCATCCCGTTGCTCATCAATTTGCTCGAGCGGCCACCAGTAACATCTCCATTGTGGGACTTATTGTTACTGTTTTTAACATATTGAATACACCACGGGGAGCTTGCCAGACTCTGCCATGTGGGCGGGATACTCGGTACCGAGCTTGCCGGGCTCTCTGAGAGGGACAGAGGAATTGAACCTGGATCGGCCGCGTGCAAGGCAAACGCCTTACCCGCTGTGCTATCGCTCCAGCTCAGTGAGAATCACTAATCATAAAAGCTAATTAAAACCACCATGGGAGTTTTCCAGTTTGTGGTTTTATATACTCTCTGGGGACCTTAACCTGTATTATTATCTAGTAAAATACTTAATTTCACTCGTGAATACTTTAAGGACAGAACTTGGATCTTAACCTTGAGACTGAACAGTAAGGAAGCCCCAGGACACCACTGAATCCTGCTGAGGTTGTGAAGAGGCTGTTCTAAGCCCCAGTGAACCAGGAGATGATAAACTGCAAAAAGTTAGAGATGGGCAGGCAGAGAGAGATGAGGAATCTTCGACCATGGAGAGTGGAGGTCACAAAAATTAGCACTATTGTAGGCATGGTCACCTCTTCAGCAATTCAGGCTCCCGTCAGTCTGCTGAAGAAAATTCCAGAGCCCCCCACCAAGCATGGCTGGTCTACAAAGTGGAATGGTTTGGTTCTGCAAATGAGGACAACAGCTGTCTATGAAGTAAATCGGTAGAGAGTGTAGGTCACTGGGAAGTTGCAGTGGGGCCAAAATTTTGACCTAAGGGCCACAGAATTGTTAAATACATGGATGAAACTTAGCATGAAGGTTCTAAGAGATAGAATAGTAGGTAAAACACTTGCCTTGTATGTGGCTGACCCAGTACCCACAAGGCTCCCTGAGTACCACTAGATGTGATCCCTGAGCACAGAGCCAGGAATAAGCTTTGAGCACCTCTGGATGTATCAATCTCTCTTATGTTACATTTTCTGTGTCATTTTAGCCTCACTTCTTTCTAACTTATTTTGTTAGCGTGTGTTGAAGCTTTTGTCTTATTTTTAAAGGTCTTTTATAGCAACTTGGCTATAAACTAGCAGTCACTTTATAAAAGTGTAAAGAGCTTAGAGATAATCTGGTTCTATCCTCCAGATTTTACAGGTGAGAAATCTGAGGCCTGAGGTGCAAGTGGTATCCGTTTAATGATGGGCTGGAATTTAGGGATTACGAGTGGAGTTTATTCATTCTTTCTTGCTATCCAGTTGCATCATATGATATTAGGTTCTCCTGTCTCTTTAAGATAGTGCTGCCCAAACTGGAGAGTTGGCTTACAATATTGTGCATACAGGGGGAGTGGGTGGATGTAGTTTGGGGACACAGGTGGAGGGAAGTAGATGCTCTGTCCGTGGGGATGTTGGAATGATGTATATATGGAATTATCATTAACAGTACTACAAATTATGGTGCTAAACAAAATGAAAGAACTAGCTTCAATACATGATACCATTAAAGCTGTAGTATAATGAAGCTGTTTTCTTCCTTAAAGCAGTAGTTGATGTGTTGCTTGTAGGAAAGAGAAAACAAAGTCCTGTAACATGTATCACAAATTTTCTTTTCTCTGTGAAATGCACGTATTTTTAGAAGAATACAGCTTTGCGTGAGGGACGTGATAAAGTCCATGAATTTGAATCTGTCTATTGCAAGACACTGTTGAACTTGATTTTTATACCAGGAGCCCAAGAATGACATTTTCTTTGTTTTTCTCAGAAAAGTAGAGAGCAATTAAGAAAGCATCTTTTCCCCTCCCCTTTCCTCCCTCCTTCCTACCTTCTTCCTTCTTTCTTTTTTCTTCCTTTCTTTCTTTCTTCCTTTCTTTCTTTCTTTCTTTCTTTCTTTTCTTTCTTTCCTTCTTTTTCTTTCTTTTTTCTTCCTTTCTTCTTTCTTCCTTTCTTTCCTTTTTCTTTTTTCTTTCTTTCTTTCTTTCTTTCTTTCTTTCTTTCTTTCTTTCTTTCTTTCTTTCTTTCTTTCTTCTTCCTTTCCTCTTTCTTTCTTTCTTTCTTTCTTTCTTTCTTTCTTTCTTTCTTTCTTTCTTTCTTTCCTTTTTCTCTTTCTTTCTTTCCTTCTTTCTTTTTCTTTCTTTTTTCTTCTTCCTTCCTTTCTTTCTTTTTTCTTCTTCCTTCCTTTCTTTCTCTTTCTTTCTTTCTTTCTTTCTTTCTTTCTTTCTTTCTTTCTTTCTTTCTTTCTTTCTTTCTTTCTTTCTTTCTTTCTTTCTTTCTATCACCATGAGACACAAAGTTACAAAGCTGTTCATGATTGGGTTTCAGTCATACAGTGTTCCAACACCTGTCCCTTCACCTGTGTACATTTCCCACCATCTCCACTCGCCCAGGAAAGTGTGTTAATTGCCTGATCCATGCCTGCTCCCCAAGAGGTGTAGCCGGGAAGCCCAGCATACATGGGCCTGAGTGAGCAGCGTCTGGGTCAGACTGCCCTCAGTGCTTCGGGAGGATCCACCCAAAATAAGAAAGAAAGGACCAGGGACACAGCCTAGAAGCTAGGAGCAGCCCCCAGCCCATCCCAGCTCAGCGTACTTAACCCCCCAGCACCACCACCACCAAAAAAAGAGAAGGGATAGAAGAAAGGCTGGGACTAGCTCACGCTGGGCGGAGTATTCCGAGTTAGCCTTCTGTTCGGGTCGGTGTTTGCCATGCTGAGCTGCAGTCAGCATGTCTCCCAGAGTTGAATTTCCTCGGGAGATTTCTCCACCTTAACATCTTCATTCTCAATGAAATGATAGACCATGTATGACATGGGAGGGGGTGACGGACTCGCCGTGTTCTGTTTTTCAGTGAAGTAATCAATGATTTTTATCCACACTCAGTTGTCTCTGTCCTTGTGATAGAAGAATGTGTCCTTGGCTCACCCTGGGCGCAGCCGTTAACATTATCCAGCGTGTAGGGGCCCCGTTTGCTAACGGGGAGGACAGGTTCTGCCAGTCTCGATGGGCAGAGCACAACGCCGCAGAACTGGGGTGGCCGTGGGTCCAGCTGGCCCTGGTTGGTAATTCCTCAGCGCTCTGCTATGTCCCCACCTTGCCAAATCAACTGGATAGATTGGAGAACAGGAAATAGCTGCTGGGAGATAAGGCGGGCAGCTCTGCTCTGGGGGCAAGAGGAAATGAGAATTCTAACCCAGGGGAACAGTGTTCACACACTGACTATATTTTTATACTAGAAATCATTAGGAATATCTTTTCTTGATTTTAGGGGAGTTACCCACCTATTTATTCTATTGTAGCAGTTAGAACTCTATATTTAAACTGTATACAAAGCCCACACTCACGTATTTTGGCATCTCAACTGGTGAAGAATTGTAAAGAGATGACATTGAGTCTGTGAAACTTGTTTGTCCAATAACCACTTCTGTTTTGTCATATTACTAAGAAATAGTTGTGGGGATCGGGTTTGGGCCATACCCAGTAATGCTCAGAGCTCCTCCTGGCTCTGTGCTCAGAGGTGACTCCTGGTGGTGGCTGGGGGACCGTGTGGTGCCAGGGATCCTATGGAACCGCCACAGAGCAAGTGCCGTGACTCCGAGTGACGGATGGTGGCTGGGTCTCGGGTTCCTAAGGTGCAGTGGGAGAGAGACAGCAGCCTGAGAAGGGGATCTGCTCTCTCTGCTCTGCCACCAGGGCATGACAGGGGAAATCTCGGACTAGTGAAAATCCACCCATGAGCCCGGCTCTTCGCAGGAAAGGTGTCAACCTTTAGCCAGGGCTTTGCAGTTCTTCACCTTTCTCTCAGAAAAGAAATTCAGAAGATGAGCAATGAAATAAAAAAAAAAAAAATCTTACTAGCAAGTTTTAAGGAGTGGGGCGGGGTGAGGGCTCAAGAGAGAATGGGGGCTTCTCCAGAGTGGAGAGGGGCCCATTGTACACCCAGCATTAGATATGAAAGTCCCATCTCAGGAGGGGGCATGTGCGCACGGCACATGTGCTCAGGCACCACATGGCACAGGGGGCGAATGTCCATGCCTCCCTGTCCAAGTTGGCCTTTATGGAGTTTGTCCCAGGCTGCCCTGTGGGGCTTTCTGCAGTCAGGTGAGAGTCCCTTTGCTGGAGTGGCTGCCAAGGGTGTAGAGGTGGGAGTCCTTAAAGTTCTTCCTTGATATCCCTTTCCTGGCCCTTGTTCCCGCTGGAGCTTCTCTCAGGGGGAGTCCAGTCTTCTCTGGTCTGTGCTGGAGCCAGCTAAAGGTCTTATCGGGCCTTACTTCCTGTGTCCACAGGTGGGTTTTGCAGCCTTGGGGCTTCTGGTCTTATTCCTTCCCAAGAACTCTTTGCCCTGGGGCTCTTTCCTACCTGCCTGCCTGCTGCTTCACGGCCCCTTCAACCTCCGACCAGAAAATCTTTACCATTACGAATATAAAATATTTCCTCCCACTATGTGTGTATGATGCTGATCGTAACCATGCAGGCTGTATTCTTGGAGACAGAGAATTTATCTTGGGCCCCAGATTATAGCAAGGAAAATGCGAAGATGGAGGGGAGTGGGTGAGATAGAAGGAGGAAGATGGCTCATAACAACTGGGCTTTGGTCAAGGGTCTTGAACATTTTGGTGATGTAGAGGTGACTCACTGTGTACATCAAAACCATAAGATTCAAGACTAGTATAAGCATGTGACCCACCCAGAAGTAATTTTTGTTTTGTTTTGTTTGGGGGCCAGACCCAGTGGTGCTCAGGACTTACTCCTGATTCCGCAGGGCTCCGGGGACCATGTGTGTTGCCAGGGATTAAACCGGGTTGGCCACATGTACAGCCAATGCCCTAGCCACTGTACTGTCTCTGCAGTGCCCCCCCACCCCCCCATATTTTAAAAATGTGTTTGCAGAGTAGGGAAGTTTTGGGTCATTGATGGATAGATGGATGCTGACACTTGCGGTGAGTTTGGAATTAGAACATTGAATGTCTGAAGTTTTATTATCAGCAACTTTGTAAATAAATCACAGTGCTTATAATTAATAAGTAGGTTAACGTACATATAAATATGGAGATTTTGTCACTGATGTGACCCGATTCTGCAGCCATCCATACATAACAGGGTGGGGACAGCAGATGCATCTGAGGTGGGGCTCCCTCCAGTTCTTCCCTAGTGGGAAGGGGTCCCAGGGTGTGCTCTCAAGAAAGTCATTGACAGGCTGGCTCTTGGGGATCGAAGGCCCTTGGTCATATCCTGCTCTAGGGTGCCATCCTGAAGTCTGTGAGTGATTGGGGAGTTCAGTAACATGTTCTTCAGGGACCAGATTGTAGCCACCTGCATGTCTGTGCCTGGCTGTGTGCAGGACAGTCATGAGATCTGAATGGAGTTTGGGAATTTGGCTTTTATTGACTACTTGAAAATTCTTGACTATTTAGTATTATTTAAAGACTTATGTGGGTTTACTACTTTAAAAATGAAGTCCTTAATTTGAGCAGAACCATTAAAAATTAAGATTTTCTTTTTGGGGAAGGCGTGGGGAGGGGTCACACTCTGTATGTTCAGGGGTTTCTCCTGGCTCTGCACTCAGGAATTACTCTGCTCAGGGGACCAGTTGGGATGCCGGGGATCAAATTCCAGTTGGCCACATGAGCGTGGGGGGGAGGGTATTGAAGGGAAGGAAGAGGCAGACCACAGGGACACAGGGACAGTGGGGAAGGCTCTTGGGCACACTGGCAGTAGCAAAGGTGCAGTTATTTTGTACGTCAAAACCATGAACGTTAACTCTGTTACAACCATGTTACCTTAGTTGCAGTTTTTTAATGTGCTAAGGGGAGTTGAAAATGACCCATTTGAAATAGTTTTCTGTAATGTTTATAGCTAAAAGACTGAATTGAGCAATAATCATTACGCGTCATCATGAGGAGCATTCTGTTGCAGTCTGCTCAGTAACCAGGTGCCAGTGCTCTGAATGTGTCTGTCCCTGCCCTCAGTGGTCCAGCACAGGAAGGGGCCGTGCCAGAGGGGTTAGATTTGACTAGTGGCTGCCAGTGGACAATGTTGAATGGTGGCTGTCCCTGGCCTTGGATCCCAGAGCTCAGGTTAGCAAGCAGTACCTAGTACAGGCAGGTTAAAATCAGGCAGGGGTGGCTTCACAACTCTCCGACTTTTGCAGTATTTGAAAGGAATTATAGCCATACATTTTTGCTGAATAATAATTTCTTCCTTTAAAGAAAAGAAAAATTGAGAATTTTTCTGCAAAAAGTATCTAGTGCCAGTCAGATTGGCACCTTCAACCCCTATCCAGCAAGGATCAGTTGCAGAGAATGAGACAATCACATGTTGACTGGGTCACTTTGGCCTGTAGCACTGGTCTCCCAGGCAAGCCATTTATTTAATACATATGCCCCTCCCACAAGGGACTGCTATTACAGAGATATTAAGGGCAGTTAGGAAGCACATCAATGTTACAGTGTAGAAAGAGCGGAGGCTGGGGTAGTTCACATATCAGAAGGCACCCTGAAAGGTATAGAGTCCTGACAGTTTCCTGTTGTTTTTATCCACGCTGTCCTCTCGATCTGAAAGACTCTAAATAGTCTTCTGTGCACATTTGCAGCCAGCAGATATTTTGTGTTCTATTTTATTCTTTTCTGCTATTCTGTTCTTTCCTGCTGCACATTTGCAAACCCTTTGCATTCTGCAGCCTGACCTATTTACGCAGGGGCATACCCCATACTTCGGGGTTTTTTGTTTGTTTGTTTGTTTGTTTGTTTGTTTTGTTTGTTTTATAGTGACAGGGCTTCTGTGCTGGTCTGTGACTTGGACATAGAGGGCATAGGAGGAGTGTGGGCATTGCGCAAGGCCTCAATAGTCCTCATTGCATGTATGCTTTGCCACGGATCCTACATGCCGTACCACTGAGCTCCATCCCATTGTGATTTTAGAGTACATGATGGAGGTTAGAAGCCATTCACACAGGGCCATGGTTCACGAGGTCAGTGGGATAATTGGCATAGTTCCAGGAGACCAAAGAGGAAGTCTTTCTGATGAGCAGCCAGCTGGCCCTGCTGATGAGTGCTGGGCCTCATTAGATTGACGCAGCAGTAGACAGCTGGGTGTCTGGGACATGGGGGTGGGGGGATAACTCCCCCTGTGCTTTCACTCCTGTGGGGGCCTCTCCTCCAATTTCATATTAGTCACCTGGCATCTTACTCCTGGAAGGATTCATTATGGTCACGAGGGATCATTTGCCACAGTGCACCCCAGGGACCGCTTCATAGCTCTGTGTCCTCACAGGTTACTGGGCTTTGGTTGCCCCTCAGTTTTTTTGGCATTTTCTGAATCCCATAAAGCGCTCTCAGAGGCTTCACCTTTCAGGCAAGGGAGTGATTCAGTCAGGTTAAAATTTTTCAGATTCAGAACTTGGGTTTTGAATAGTAGCACTTTGTTCTCTTTGCTCCTCCTTCCTTGTGCTGGCACAGTGGCCAGAGTCACAGAGGGGTCTGCTGTGACACAGATACGTTTCGCTGTGGTGTGGCCAGCCCCTCTTGGGCCGGGTTGCTCGCTTACGTTCCGGTGATGCTGTCTGGCCGTGAGAGGTGCTCACCGTGGGAGTCGATGCCGGTGGGGATGTGCTCACACACCCCTGCTAGTGGCGTGCAGGCTCCCAGACAGAATTTGTGACCTTGCGAGCAGTTGTTTGAGTCTTCCCGCCTAGCCACGTGCTGTTCTTCCCGGCATCCCTGTGTACTTACTTTGAAACATACAGTTTCCTCATGTTGATTCTGTGATAAATCTTTACATGTTGATGCTGGCTTCGTACCATGGGGGGCATGCAGGGGGGCAGGGGGTGCACACCTGAATGTGGTTTAATGAGCTTAGGTCGAAGTTCTGTTATCACTATGTTAAGTTTAGATGTTTCAACTCTGTGTATTTTGGTTTTTTGGTGGTTTTTGTTTTGTTTTGTTGTTCAGAATTGGTCAGGTATGGATCCTGAATTATTTGGAAATAAAGTTTAAAAAAAATAAACTTGACTTTTTGTTTCCAATTTTTATGAAAAATATTAAATAGACTCCATTCTGCTTTTGGCACTAAATGAATTCCCTGATTCCAGTCATGACAGACTCTGCAAATGGTTGTCGCAGCACACGGGACTGGCAGATGGCGGAGCCTCTCACTTGTGCTAGGCAGGCCTGGAACCCAGGGCTCTGGCCCTTTCTCCCTTGCGGCAGGTCAAGGGTCTCTTTGGAAGCTGGGGGTGTTCCCTCTGTGAGTCATCCCCCCTCTCGCCCAGTCTTCTTCCTTGGCCATGAATGGTAGTAGTTTGGGGGCCTGATCACATTGGAGAAGTAATCCTGGCCGCCCACGGGGCCCGTTCTCAGTGGTGAGTTTCTTCTCGCTTGTTTTCTAGGTAGTGCTGGTGAGGTGGAACGAGCCGTACCAGAAGCTGGCCACGTGCGATGCAGACGGAGGCATATTTGTGTGGATTCAGTACGAAGGAAGGTGGTCTGTAGAGCTGGTCAACGATCGAGGGGCCCAGGTAAGAGGAGAGCGACCTTCTGCATTCTGGTGCTGGGTGACACACACAGACAGAGGGAGGCCCCGGCCCGACTGTCTCCCACACTCCTTCTCTCACACACAACCAGGTAGACAGCAGGACCTGGTAGGGCTGCGCGCCTGGACAGATTGCTGTGTCCAGGCAGGCTCAGATGCCCAGATTGGGACAGAATACAGGCAGGGCTCAGACACGTGCACTGAGGCCGAAGGAAACGTTCCAGAAAGAGGTGATATGGAAATGAACAACACTAGAGTCCTTTTTTTGATTTGTTTGTGTCTTCCCTGGCCACACCTGGCAATGCTCAGGGGTTACTCCTGGCTCTGCACTCAGGAATCACTGCTGATGGCACTTGGGGCATCATCTGGGCTGCTGTGGACCAAAGCAAGCTCCCTTCCCACAGTGCTCTCTCTCCAGCCCTCTGTTGTTGGGTTTTTTTTTCTCCTAAATATATCAGTCGGTAAGAAAAAATCAGATTGTACTTCTCCTCAACTGTTCATTTTGGCAAGCCCTCTCCAAATTTTAAGCCTTAATTAAATCTGTGAAGTTGTTTTCATTATTGTGATTACATGTTAAATTTGGATCCTCTCAAATGCTCTTGCATATCACTCTTGTGCTCCCCATCAAAGGTATTTTCCCTGTATTGTCGTCTTCAGAGTTCTCCCCCAGGGAGCTCTGCAGGACTGTTTCTCACCACACTCGGCTTCTAACACTCTCTCCTGGCAGGCCTCAATTAGCGCGGACACCTGTTGTCATCCCGAAGCACTTCGGTCCTGGGACAGATGGGTCCTTCCTGGGAGGAAAATAGTCCTGCCTGGGGCACCCTGCCAGCTGAGCTATTTTTAACATTGCCCCGTCGATCCCTTGGACTTGGGCCAGATCAAGCTCTTCCTCCCACTTGGGGGGCCCCGTGGGGTCCTCTGCACTCTGACGAGGACCCTGCCCGGGAGAGCGCAGGCCCACAGGAGGCCTCGCGGAGGCGGCCTTTTCTGACCTTCTCAGCCCTGCAGGAATGAATTCCAGCTGATGATAAGTTTCGGAGGGACCAGATTCTCTCCTCCCGCTTCTGTTGCTGAAATGATCTCTGAATTTCCCAAATTTGGAAGATACGAACCAGTGAGGTGACAGAAAATTACAGGGTGTGATCCTCAGCAATTATTATGAAAAGGTTAAGGATTTTGTGAGTGAGCCGCCTGTTACCTGGAGAGTAAATGTGACATTTGGACTGACTCCGACAAGGCCCCATGAGTTTCCTTTATGCAGAGGTGATGACACAGTGCCAGGTGAATTCAGTACATCACTTTAAATCTCTCCCATGGAGCAGGCCGCCCCTTGGACAGGTAGCCAGTCAGAGTAGGTAATGGGATGGCTGGGGGTGGGAGATGGCCGCAGATCAAAGGAGACCCCTGACCCTCCCCTCTCCTCTCCCACACTCCTCTCTCTCGCATATACCCAGGCAGACCGCAGGACCCAGTAGGACTATGTACAGGCAGGCCCAGAGAGGCAGAATATAAGAGGGGCCCAGAGGCCCAGGAGAGCTCAGATTCAGGCAGGGGCAGATCCTGAGCACAGTAGTCTCACCCACGCACACGCGGCTGTGACCAGAGACTAGGAAAGGTGGGACAGTACCGTAGGAACTGCTGGGGTACAACTGGGAGTCCCAGTGACAAGTTCTGAGCACAGGGATCTACCCCCCCTCCCCACCCCCGTGCCTGGGGCGACAGACTGGACAAGATGTCCGGGAACTGTGTGGTACCTCGGGATGGCCTAGGAGCGTCATTCCAGACCAGAAAGAGCACACGAGAGGGAAAGCAGACGGGGCCAGGCCATCGGACACTGGAGGGGAGCGCAACATGTGGGACAGGACCAGGAATCGTGCATGGGACGAGGCAGCGCCAGGGATGGGATGAATGACATCCGACACGGTAAAGGAGAGGCCTGGACATTTGGACAGGGACTCTGACCCATTTGCTTAAACTGCATAGTAAACTATAACTTTTAGTCTTTGAGTTTTGTTTGCAACTCATTCATACAGTTCTCAAGAACCCCCCAGTGCAGGCGACGCCTCCTGTCCCCAGGCACTAATTCTCTGAAATGGAGCTGCCAGTGTGTAGACGTCTGCCCTCTGTGCCACAGGTGGGAATGTGGTGATCAAGAGCAGGAACTCTGGGCCAAGCAGGGGACTCTGCATGTGGGAGCCCCGGCTTTGGTCCCCAGCCCGGCGATGAGCCCTGAATACCACTACGCTGGCTCAGAAGAAAAAAGAGGAAAGAGCCTGAACTCTGGACAACGGTCTGAGACTCCCTCTGTGACTTCTTAAAGGGAAAGACTTGACCTTTTTGTGCCCCACTTACCTCTGCTGTAATCTTGGGTGCTGAGCTGTACCTGCCTCTGAGGGCCGGCGAGAGGATGGAGTGGATGAAATATGAGTGCTTCTAGCTCCGCCTGCACAGTGGGGGTTTACAGCTCCTGGCTGTGGTGCTGGGACGGGCCTGCCCTTGAGGGTGCTCCTGCGCGTCACCCAGCAGCCCTATGGGGCTTTCTGTAAAGTGGATACTTCTGAATTGGCCCAGAGAGTCTTTAAAGGAGGTGAATCTCCCATCTCCTAGCGTGTAGAGCCTCTTTCCCCTCCTGAGACCCGGTGAGGGGTGGGATAAAGAGTGATCTTTCAAGCTTCCCTTGGAGAAAGAAAGGGAAAGGGAACAAGGACACCTGGTAGTACACAGCTTCCTGGGTGTGTACACTTTCTTCCGAGGCACGGTCAGGGCACAGCTGATCGAGAACTTTCGTGGACAGTGGAACCGGAATCAGACCCCAGTCTGAGCTAAGCCAAAATGAACCCACATCGCCCTGTCACACTTTCATCTCAGACAAGAAGCTGTTTTCTCTTCTGTGGAGACAGGCGGCTTCACAGCACATCCAAGACTGGGTTGCAGTTTAGAGACGGGCTCTGCCTGGCAGGCAGTGCTGCAGCCACACCGCTTTCTTCTAGCTCCACCGCACCGATGAGCAACTATCTGCCTTCAGATCACAGTGCAGCGGTGGAATCTCGCCACCTCACGCTCTCCTTTTCACCAAGCATGTGATGCAAACAGGAATGTTAGAAGCAAGACAGGAGGTTGAAATCAGGCCTGGTGATGTGTGAGCCTGCGTGGAACATCTGAAAGCACCTAGAATCTCACAGATGGCTCTCTGCCAAGTCATCTCTGCAGTTCATGCTGGTTGTAAACCACAGAGATCTGGAACTCTCTGTCTACCTGCCTCTGTGCAGTTATCATTGGTGGCTAGTAACACTGTGTCGGAGTCTGTGCTCATCGGAGTGAGAACATGTCATACCCGCACTCCTGGCTGAAGCCACAGTGGCTTGTGTCCTGCACAGTGTTCAGCAGGAGGAGGGATGTTGACCTAGGAGGAAGAACAGTCTTGCAGTCCCCTCACAGAGAACACCATCGGAGAAGCCATGGGGTTTCATAGTTTACCTTTCATTGTCATGGAGCAATCAAACACTTGGCAATAACTAAGTAATGCTTTGTACTTTTTTTTCAAGGAAATTAATAGCATTCTTGAATAGTACATGCATTATTTTATGATATTAGTCACTAGGAAGGGCTGTGCCAGGCACGTGCTCCTCAGATGGGCTGGTGAGAAGCTGCTGTGGGCAGCGGGCCTGCCAGGCTGCTCGCCCTCTCACTTGATCCATGTCTGAGAAGTCCCATTAGTGGGCAAGAGCATCACGGCCCTTGCACCTCGCACAGCCAGAAAGAAGGAGCTTCCTACTTCTTTTTTGTAGGGGAGTCACACCCAGCAATACTCAGGGCTTACCCGTGGCTCTGCGCTCAGGAATTACCCCCGGCAGTGCTCAGGGGATCAGATGGGGTCCTGGGGATCAAACCAGTGTCAGCTAGTGCAAAGCAAGCTCCCTACCCACTATACTGTCTCTCCAGCGCTCTGCTTAACTCTTTAGAGCATTTGGTACTCGGCTTCCCAGTTTTACTTTTCTGGTTAGAATATATTCTTATCACTGTGTAATATATTCTTATCACTTATGACAATCTAATCTAACAAGCGCAATTACTTCATATAAACATTCTGTATTATTTTTATTCTCATAAGATTGCTATTGTCTCAAATAAACTTTTCACTATATATTCTATCTTCTTTTTTTTTTTTTTTCTTTTTGGGTCACACTCAGAGATGCACAGGAGTTACTCCTGGCTTTGCACTCAGGAATTATTCCTGGCGGTGCTTAGGGGAACATATGGGATGCTGGGAATCAAACTCAGGTCAGCCACATTCAAGGCAAACGCCCTATCACTTCAGCCCCTAAGGAAACGTTTCTAGACCAGCTGTTCCAGAGCAGCCTCACAAGTCCGTGCTCCACCAGGATGGAACTGAATATAAAGCCCTAATTCTCCTGGAGAAGTGGCAAAAATTCCTGTTCTTTTGGAGTTTGTTCATATATTTGATTACCTGAAATGTGACATATTCTGTAATGTCACAGATGTTAAAGTTGAACACTTCTGTATATAGCAGTAGTGAAGGTTATAGAGAAAGGATTTTTTTTTGCACCATGTGTTAAAAAAAATTAGGGCTGACTGAAAATAAATTAATATGATATAAATGGAATCACATTGGTCAACAGTGAGAATAAATGTAAATAAACTGGGGCCAGAGAGATAGTACAGTGGGTAGGGCGCTTGCCTTGCAATGTGGCTGACACGGGTTCAGTCCTCAGCATCCCATATGGTCCCCAGCACCACCAGGGTAAGCCCTGAGCATCACTACGTGTGGCCCAAACCCCCCCCCAAAAAAAAAATTGTCTTACCACTTCATGCATACCAGACAGCAAAAAGAAAGTATACTGACAATAACACGGGTTGGTGAAGCCTGCCCCTGCTTGGCTTCTTCACTGCTGACTCCCGAGACAGATGCCAGAAACACTTTAGAAAACAGGTTGGTAGTTTCCTATGCACTGAAACATATGTATACCATTTGATCCAGAAATTGGCTCTTCTTCAATTTTTTATCAAGAGAAATGAGAACTGTATGCCCACATTTTGTCACGTAAATATTCTTAGAAGTTTCCTAATATTAGAAGCATTAGTATCCCAATGTCCATATCTCCATAAACTTGGATGGATAAAAAATATGAAATACTTATACAATATAATATTACTGTATCACTGTCATTCATTCTTCATAGATTTACTTGAGTGGGCACCAGTAATGTCTCTATTCCTCCCAGCCCTGAGATTTTAGCAGCCTCTCCTTACTCGTTTTTCCAACGATTGGAGGCTCTTTCAGGATCAGGGGAATGAGACCTATCGTTACTGTTTTTGGCATATTGAATACGTTATGGGTAGCTTGCTAGGCTCTGGCCGTGCAGGCGGGATACTCTCGGTAGCTTGCCGGGCTCTCCGAGATGTATGTGTGTGTATGTGTGTATATATGTATATATACACACACATATATATGATATATATATGATTTGTTGCCTACTGTCTGAACTCCATCAAGTATGGTGTGGTAATTATGGAAAATGGGTAGGAAGTGTCATAGATTCTAATCTATGAAAAAGAATTAAGTGATGCACACAGGGATTAAGAATAGTCTCAGTATGAGAGGAAAGCAACTGTATGCAAAGCTGAGTATATTCTGTAGTCCCAGTCAGAAATAAGTAGTTACTATCAAATAAGAGTTATTGTCAGAAATGAGACCATTGGTGCCTGAGACCAAGTGTGATGGTAATTCATTTGACTGTCAGGGGGAACTTGAGTTATTTTTTTAAATTATGTAATTTTTGTAAATTATGTCAGAGTTAATTTTTTAAAGATTTAAAATTTTAAATTTTAAATCAGAGATGTTGTTCAGAATTTTACTCAAAAACATAAGACCAGCTTGTTTTCTGCCAAAATTTCAAGCAGCAGGTAATGCAAAATTACACAGTTTCTTTCATGCCTTATCAATGGATAAAGAGGCATTATTCTGTATCTCATTCAGAGAGAGAGAAGTGGAGGAGAGGAGTAGAGAGATGTAACACTGAAAAATCTGGACAGAACATTACAAAAAATTAAATGTGTTTTACTTATGAAAGCAGATGTAGAATTTCTATACGCTTAGCAAATCAGCCTCAGTGGTGTCTGGAAAATAGGACTCCCCCTCCATCTTGGGCTCCTTCTAGATTTACGAGGATCGGAAATTCATAGAAGTTAAGAGTAATAATAAATTTACGAGAAAATAATCTTTGGTCATTTGAATATATATAATAAAACTACACCCTAAGTGTAAGTAATTTTTTTCCAGATAATGTTTTTTAAATTTGATTAAGGGACTCTGTTAATGAGACCAAGGAAGATATATAGTCAGAAGTAGAGAATGTTCCTATCTTGATAAATAACCAAGAACTATTGATAGAGAATGTCACGTAAGTGGAATACCCCATAACTGGAAGGCTGCAGGACAGCAGCAAAAAGCAGGGACAACAAAGCCACATAAGCCTAACATTCACCACTGTGTGTCCCCTGGGATGTTACCATCCGCTCTATGCCGCCTTTCTTTCATTAAATGGGTTTGGTAATTGCCTCTTACAGACAGGACTCAATGAATTAACTTGTGTGAAACTCTTAGCAGAACCACATTGGCAAATACATTTCAAATAATGTCTCAGATGAAACATGCCATTGTTCTAATCTGTATAGTATGGATGTATTGTTCTCTTGAAGGCCATCTCTGTTGAAATCCAAGGCTAAGTTAGTGATTAGACTTCATGCTTGATGAAAGCCTTTCCTTTTTGGAGGGTAAATCGACTCCTTTTGTTTCAAAGGTGAGTGATTTCACTTGGAGCCACGATGGGACTCAAGCACTTATTTCCTATCGAGATGGGTTTGTCCTGGTTGGTTCTGTTAGTGGACAAAGACACTGGTCATCTGAGATCAACTTGGAAAGTCAAATCACATGTGGCATCTGGACGCCTGATGACCAGCAGGTAATGTCACTCTTCCCCCACCTCTTCTTTCTATATTTTTTGTGGGGGCCAGGGCTTGGAGGGTGGGGTTTGAACCGTACCCAGCAGTGCTCAGGGCTTGCTCCTCACTCTGTGCTCAGGAATGACCCATGTCCATGCTTGAGAGGCCAGAGGCAGTGCCTGGGTTCAGATTGAGGTGAGCCACAAGCAAGGCAAGCACCTTGACACTTACACTGTCACTCTGCCCTCCGACTTTTATAAAATGAGGTCATGTTTGTACACAGCACTGTGTAGATTTTAGGTGTAGAGTTTCTCAGGTCCCCAGCTACGTATATTGATAGCCCACCGTGCCCACCACCAGAGTCTGTCTGCCCCCTACCACCCTCTGTTACATCCCTGCTACCCACCCTGCCCTCTGACTGTCTCCCATTCCATTATTAGCCTTCAGGGTGTTTTCCGATTCTTTGCTTGATTTCTTTGCTTCCACAAGTGCACAGTCAGAGGCATCTGTCTTTGTCCCTTTCTGTTCTGTTTTGGGGGACACTCTGTTGCTTGCGGGGCCCTGCAGTACTGGAGGTGAAACCTGAACCTGGGCCCCCCATATGTTGAACATGTGCTACATGCCAGCCCCTGTGAGCCTGATGCCCTCCTGGTCACACCCGCTGGCACAGACAGCAAGGTTTCTAGTTTTCTAGCTGCCTTATCCGCTCATCCTTTTCGGGGTAGTTGGTTGTTTCTGTCTCTTGTTTCACTGCATCCAGATGAATAGTACGGCACTGAACGTCTGGGTCCATCTCTTTGTTTGAATAAATGCTTTTATGTTTTTCATTAAATCCCCAGAAGTGGGCCAAGTAGTCAGGTGGTAGCTCCAGTGTCTGTCTGAGGCCCCTGTGCTGTCTCACAGCAGCCCTCACCTCCTGCCAGCACTGCACCTCCTCCTGACACTTGCTGTGGCTTGGCTCATGTGTGCCTGTCACTCTCGCCACCGGGAGGTGGGACCTCATTCTGCTTTTCACACGTGTTTTCCTGATGATAAGCAACGTGGAGCATCTTTTCATCATTATCCATCATCGTCTAGGTGATGTTTCTTACACATGAGGGTGTGTAAGGTGGTAGAGTGGAAACAGTGCTGAGGAGGAAGCAGGTACCACCATATTGGGAAGACGTGGGAAAGGGAAGTTGGCCCAAACTCTCTTAGCAAAATCACAACAGAAAGCAATAACATGTGTCCAAGAAAATGTTAAATGAAAGATATTAAATGAAGTAAGAATTGGAGAAATATTTCCTACCAGCATGGTAAAGTTTGAGTTAACATTTTGTTTCCTTTGGGGCCCACCCCACGTTTCTGGGGATGACTTCCAGCTCTGTGCATGGAGGCCACTCATGCACGGAGCACAGGGTGCTCAAGGAATGCCGGGGATTGCCAGGCCTCCCGCTTCTGAAGCATGGGTTAACATCGAGGGTCCATACAAAGTGACTTTTCAAGTCTACAGGATATAGCCAGTTGATAAATGTTAATGAACATTACATTCACAAAAGAACTCTACGTAGTAATCATCTAGTGGAAAAGCATTCGTTCACAGGGGGGAGTGCAAAATAACAATAGGAGGGTATATTTTCACTTACTAGCAATAGCTAGTGAAATGGAGGTGGTTTCACTGATTATTGATGAGTACAGACAGATATTCTCACTCATTGTCAGCAATAATCTGATTTCCCTTTGGGGAAGCAATTTGAAAGAGTCTTAAAAATTATCCTCTACTTTGACCTGATAATATACTTGAGAGCAATTTATCTAAAGGAGGTAAAAAGGAAGTAAAGTTGTATTCAGTTAAAGCATTATTTATTATAGTATGAATTTGGCAACAGCCCACTTAATTAAGAAGGGAAAAAATAGTTAAGAAAACCGGCTAGACTCCCTTCAGAGGCTGTTTCTGGGCTGTGGTTCCGGTGAGAGGAGGGAGAGGAGTCACAGTGCCGCACGCCAGGGGCTGGGGAGGACGCGCCTTGGGCTCCTTTCTAAAACCTACTCTCAGAATTTCCCTTAATGTGCCTGTTTGCTTTCATGAGAAAGTTATAATTAATAAATTGATTTATTGATAATTTGTTTTAGAAATAGAAAAATTTACTTAATTAAAGCATTGATAAATATAAAATATGGTCTTTTAGGTACAACAAAAATACCAAAACATTAATGCCAGAGATTTGAGTTTAACATTGGTAAAGAGAAGCAACCAGAAACTTTATTTGGAAGTTCCTATTTTTTTTTAAAGATTAAATTGCTTTCCTCTGATTATTATATATCTTGTTTTTATTTTGAATAAAAAATGCCAGGTTTTTTTTTTCTTTTTGGGTCACACCTGGCAACACACAAGGGTTACTCCTGGCTTTGCACTCAGGAATTACTCCTGGCAGTGCTCAGGGGACCATACGGGATGCTGGGAATTGAACCCAGGTCGACCGCTTGCAAGACAAATGCCCTACCCGCTGTACTATAGCTCCACGCCCCCCCCCCCCGTTTCTTTTTTCTCTTTTCTCTTTTCTTTTCTTTTCTTTTTTTTAATTTTTATTAAATCACCATGTGGAAAGTTACAAAGTTCTCAGGTTTATATGTCAGTTATACAATATTCAAACACCCATCCCTTCACCAGTGCCCATATTCCACCACCAGAAACCCCAGTATACCCCCGCCCCCACCCCTTACCCCCTACTGTATAACTAATGAATTTCACTTCATTTTTTCTTTACCTTGATTATATTCCATAATTCAACACAAAACTCACTATAGTTGACATAACTCTCTCTCTCTCTTTTTTTTTTCCTTTTCCCTTTTTTTTTTTTTCCTTTTTCCCCCTCATCCCCCTTCCTGCGCCTCATAGTATGGTGTACACCACGCCGCGTCGGCCAGCGTGGGGCTTTTGCTTAGTTCACAGTCCAGAGGTGGCCGCTACATTAAAAACCTTCAATATTTCAACAAAAACTTACTGTTATTATTTGGAGTTTCCCCCCCAAGTCAGACCTGTTCAAATGGAACCGTTTCACATTGCTGACAATTATAAATGTTAAGTCGCGTGTGTAAAAAACTAAAAAACACCGAGGGGCGCGTGCACTCGCGGGCTCTCCAGCGGCTCTGTCTCACCGCCCGAGTTCGGTGTCCTGGAACCGCAGTGTGTGGACTGGATCGGGACGGCCGGTGGTCAAGGACAGGCGAAGGAAGAACGAGGACCAAGCTGGTTGCTGATTAGTTACCGTTTATTCAATCTTCAAACTTTCTCATCTCCCGCACTCCCAGCTCCGGCCTCTCTGGATCTACTGCCACTGCTGCCGCCTCTCTCTGGCTTCTCTCTCTCCTCCTCCTTGTCTCTCCCACCTTGCCCTCTAGGCTACAACCAGCCAGGTAGCCAAATCAACATAAGAAAGCCCTTCCTGAGGGCAGGGCACTCCAAAGCCCTTCCTCACTCTTAAGGTTTTTTTCTTTTCCTTAGTCCAGGAACTTATTAACATCTCAATACTAGTTATTTTTGTATGGACATAGCAAGGGATACATTGAGGCTTGCAAGGCAGCTCTCCTGGCAACATCTTGCCACAGGCTCAGACCACAGCACTCAGGCCAGATTAATCATTCCTCACCCTAGCAGGGTCCAAATCTAGTATCACTGTTTGGATCATGACATCATTTGTCCATGATCAAGCTCTTAACTTATAGTTAAGCATTAGGCACTTTGGCCAGGCCCATCTCGATGCCAGGGTAGCACACAACTCACCGCTTGCCCTGGGTCCTTCTTGTCCCACGTCGGGACCGTGCTTTGGGGGTGCTAGGAAGTAAGGGCAGCTGAGGCTTAGGTCAAGAGAACAGATGCCCTGGAGGAAAATATCATGTAGAGTCAAATGACTCCCAGGTTACAAAAGCATAACATTTGTTAAGTTTTCCTGTGTCCATATAAAAAGGACTTGCTCTGAATAAACTATGCAAAGGACTCAAGGAGAAGAGAAAAACATTATTTACAAGTCAACAGAACACCAAGAAAGAAACTACAAATAAACAAAGAGGAATAGGAGCACTGTAACGGGAGTAACCCAATAAACCTAAACTACTGAGGCTATGTTATCCTACAGCGTGGACTCACGGTTTTGGATTTCTGTGTAAAGTCCAGGGAAAATTCTGCCAGAAATTACATAGCCCAGCTCACAGTCCCAGTGCATTGCTGTAAGAAGTCTCTGAATTCAAAGTCTTTAGGCGAGAGGGTCCGAATCGCGCTCAGCGGCTCCGGATTTATCTGGGCCGAGGGCGTGCCGGTTACGCCCCCTTCCCATGAGTTCCTGGGAGCCCCCAAAGTAAAATCCGAATACCTGTGGGTCTGGAGTCACAGAAGATGGCGCCTGCCACATGGGTGCCGCCAGCCCGCCGCTTTCCGTGCAGGAAGACAGGGTGGGGAGGAAAAAAAAAAAAATCCACCCCCGGCAGCACAGAGTTGTAGCCCAGTTTGGTGTCCCAGTGCATCGCTATCGGCTTTCTTTTCTTTTCTTCTATTTTTTTTTACCATGAACCCTATGAGAATTATAAAACGGTATTCTGTTTCTTCCCTCACCGTTTCTCAGGTTTCGAGTTTCTCTTAGTGTATGTGTTAGCTAAGAAGCATGGGGGTATGTTTATTAAGAAGATTTTGTCTGTGGGCTTTACTGCCCCTAGAGTCTCCTTGAAGAGAAGTGTTCCCTGCCTTAGTTTCCTCTCTGTGCCCAAGGGTGTGAATTCTTTCTAGCCTAGTTCCCAGGCTTTTGTGAGGACCAGATGGGAGAATCGATGTGAAGGTATTTACAAATATGGAAGTCTTGTGGATTTACAAATATGGAAATAAGTGGAAATCTGATCTTCACCTGGTTCCCTCGCTTCTGTGATGGGGCCTGTGAGGTTCATGTCACGGTTTCCTGAGGTGACAGTTGGAGACCGAAATAGGCTGACCCCCCGGTAGACGCTGAGATGTGGTGATCACGTGCCCTGTCTGTTGCTGCAGACTTGGGAGCATGCTCAGTGCCACCAGCATTTCTGGGTGTCCCAGAGAACACAGACTTGACAAGGACATGTTCGATGCAGGAGTGTCTTGTCCCTTTCTCTCAGCCACCGCACCCTGAAGCTTCCCACACAGCTGCCCGATCAAACACTGGGGTGTTGTTTGGCTGGGTGAGCCCCCAGTCCATGGTACTAACCTCAGGCTTCGACCTCGCTTGTTGACCCTTCTTGCCAGTTCCACCAGTGATGCTGTTGCTCCCCGGCTCCCTGTGCGAGGCCCGGGGTGGCCCCTGCCCCTCAGTGCCCTCTTGGCAGGCCAGCCTGTGCGCACGGCTGCTGCTGCCGAGTGGACAGCCCCTCCTCTGTCCCACGCCGCTGTTTCCTGGAGTCCAGCCTGGCGCCTTCCCTCCTTTCTGAGCCTTTGGGTGATTTTTCTTTGGCATCTCCTCGGTGCCCATGGGGCTCACTGGACCCCCGGGCTCAGCTGGACTCTTCTCCAGTCCTTGTGTCTGGGACTGGCCGCCTCAGGTTTCCTCCTGCCAGTGCGGCACCTCTCTGGTGACGGTCCAGGCTCAGAAGGGACCTCGACTTTCCTCTCTATCCTCACCATCTCCTCGGTCACCAGGTCTGTCCAGTACACATCCGAAACGTTGCTGGTCAGATTATTCCTACCTGAAAACTACGCCAGGGCCTGGGAGGGGCCGCAGTGGAAGAACTAGGCCCTAGGTTCCATTCTGGGCCCCCCTGCCCGCCCCAGTACTCGTTTTGTGGCCCTGGGCACCACCCCAAGCACTGCTCAGTGCAGTTCCACAGTAGTAATCAAAAAGTTACCCATGGTTGTGTTGGAACTGGCTTCAGTCCCACTAAGGCCACTCCCCGGCATTGGGGTGGGGGAGCACTGGGCCCAGCTCCCCTCTTCTCACCCACAACTCCTTCCTCCCGCTGCTGTCGTACTCCCTGATAGCCTCTGCCATGCTGGGCTGCCCACGTGCCAGCCTGTGTTCAGTGAGGGAACGTGTGGCTCTTGGCATCTGTGATGTGATTCCTGGTTCCCCCGGCTCTTTGGAGGGCAGCGGTGGAGGCACTTGGGGGCAGAGGGCCCGAGCCCTGGGCTGTTCCCTGGCCTGCTGGCCACCCGCTGGCAGAACCGTCTCCTCAGCTTGTGCGATCTGCTCTGGGCCGTGCTGTTGGGGCCCAGGGCCCAGGGATCAAAGCCCTGTGTCCCGCCCCCGCGCCCCCGCGTATATTTGAGGCTTTGCCTGCTTTGGTGCCTCTCTGCATTCTTTCCTGTTGAGTTTGTTATTTTTGTGTACGCACTGTTTGTAAAAGTCAAGTAGTAGCCCTCGGCTTTGGAAACTGCCCCCACTTCCCACCAGGCTGCTGAGGGCCCCTGCACCTACCCCCTGGCACCCACTTCACCTGCTGTTTTTCTAGGTCTTCCTTTCCTGTCCCTCTGAGTGGCAGGCTCGCCGTGCTGGGTTTTGTTTCAGTCTCCCGCGTTATCTTTAGAAGCCAGAACTGCACTGGTGCAGAGCGCCCCTTCCTTCTCCCGCCCAGCCCGTCTTCTCCCCTTCGTACCGGGGCTCGGGCATCTGTACTTGAGTGCCCCACCTTGCAGAGCACTGTGCGCAGAGCCAGGCCGGCACAGCCGTCTCGCACACCTGCTCTTGTCTGAGCCCGTGAGGCGGCCTCCGAAATCAGCGCTTCCTTAGAACAAAGCAGCCGCGGGCTCCCGCGTGTGGAAGCCTGCTCTGACACTCCGCCCTCACACGCCAGCCCGGGTTGTGGCTCCCTCCCGGCTTCTGGAGTCACCTCCCTTCATTTCTGTGCTGCCCCGCACATCAGTGGCGCCCACTGACAGGCTGTGGCTTTCCAGGTCACATATCCTGTGTGCCCTGCCCGACTGGGCCGCAAGTCACTTGGCACCCTCCACTCTGCCCGGTAGCCGACAGATCGGACAGTGGGCCAGTATTTTTTTTCCACGGTATTTCTTTATTCTCTCTGGAAAACTGTTATCAGCTGTGATTCTCCGAGGTTAACCATCTAATTCATCCTTTCTCTTCCAGCTCTTCCTCTGCTCACATATCCTATTTTCTGGGGAGTGTCATATGCTATATTCTCCAAGTCTTCTTTGATGATAAGAAAAATTCCTGCTATGTCATTTCTCAGATTTTTTTCTTTATCTTCTGATACTGATCTTCTGGTACTGTAAAAAAAAGAATGTTTTACTGTTCCTGTAAAAATAATGTTGCATTCTCATTTCAGGGAGAACAAACAATATGAGAATATTAAGTTACAGTCTTGCAGTGTTCATTCATATTCCTTATTGTCTCTTCCCATGTTCTTTGTGGTGGTACTTTCTTTTCTCATTTTAATATTAGATGCTTTGCCACCGGGCTTGTGGTTTTTGGCTCCCTGCTCATATTTGAGAGGTGGTTACTGAAAATCCCCTCGTTGCTCTGCAGGGGCATTTCAGGGCAGCCTTCACCGCCCTGGGGGAACCTTCCAGAAGAGGAAAGCCTCACCGTGCTCCCCTATGGCCAGCCCCGTGGCGGAAGTGGCCTTGTTTGTGACCCGCCGTTGCTGCGGCGTGTCTCTGCTCCAGGAAGGGCCTC